>NC_079321.1:78330523-78955523 GCF_029931775.1 Euleptes europaea
AGGGAATGAAGACTGCGCTGTCTCCTGGCCAGGAGACAACACGATCTTCAGTCTCCCCCCCTCCCAGGCAAGCTCCACGTAGGGCTCAGCTGGGGCGAGGAGGGAATGAAGACTGTGCTGCCTCCCGGTGGGGAGATGGCACAATCTTCAGTCCCCCCCCCCCCAAGCTCAATGTGGGGCTTGGCTGAGGCAGGGAGGGAATGAAGATCGCGCTTCCTCCCGGCCAGGAGACAACACGATCTTTGGTCCCCCCACCCCTGGCAAGCGCCCCGTGGGGCTTGGCTGGGGCGGGAATGAAGATCGCACTGCCTCCTGGTGGGGAGACGGCACCATCTTCAGTTTCTGGGAAGCCCAGAAGGGGACAGCGGAAGGCAGCTGGTTGGCCCGGAGCAGCCCCAGGAAGCCCAGAAAGGGGCAGGGGAGTGGGGGCTGCCTGCCTCATGGGCCAGAGGGAAGCCCTCTGGGGGCCGCACCTGGCCTGGGGGCCGCAGGTTTGACACCCCTGTCTAAATGGCTTGTTAAGAAAATGATTTATCCCAAGGTCTTTTGGTTTATTAATTTTTTTGCAGCTTCACATTCTTAATGTCCTTTAGGCTAACAGTGATAGTAAAGATAAAAAACGTAAAGGTCCCCTGTGCAAGCATCGGGTCATTCCTGACCCATGGGGTGACGTCACATCTGGACATTTACTAGGCAGACTTTGTTCACGGGGTGGTTTGCCAGTGCCTTCCCCAGTCATCTTCCCTTTACCCCCAGCAAGCTGGGTACTCATTTCACCGACGTCAAAAGGATGGAAGGCTGAGTCAACCTTGAGCCGGCTACCTGAAACTGACTTCCGTCGGGATCGAACTTAAGTCGTGAGCAGAGCTTTTGACTGCAGTACTGCAGCTTAACACTCTGCGCCACGGGGCTCCTCACAGTGATAGTATGAACTGCTAAAAAGACAAAACTATGAATGGGTGGAGCACTTAAAAATGGCACCACAGCACAGCAAACTACAAATTACAGTGCAAACAGCTGTCTTGATGGTTTTCTGATATTTTACCTACAGTCACTTTTTTTTTAAAAAAAAGGATATTATCTACCAGCCTTGCAATCAGTTTGCAATAATAAATGTCATCAGGGGTCCACGGATTATCTTCTCGCATAGCGCATTTGAGGTAAATGTCACTCAAACACCATCCTAGTGGCCTATTATCCTTAAGGGAACCAATGATGGCATGCACCAGCTTCCGTTTGAGTTGTGGACGGTCCCAGAGATGTCCTTCATAGTAGTGAAGAGTATTGTATAGGTAGGTTACTGGACGATCTGCAAGGAGAGAACAGGGGTGTTGACAAACTCAATGCCAGGGTCAAGTACAGTCTGCACTGCAAAAATGATATCTATAAATTATGTACATTGGTCAAATTAGTATGATTTGATTTTGTACAATAGCTTATTCTGCAAGTTTTACTATTTATATTTGGTAGTTGTGGAAAGAAAAAATACCGTATACTGAAGCCTCCCACAATTACTGAAATCTTACATATAGCTTCAGAGATTTCATTTGACGTTGCCCATGAAGTATCTCTCAGAAACCGTAAGAACTAGAAACCTCAAGTATTTTTAGTAAAGATGTTCTCAGGAATCTGGATTCTTTTAATCAGTACTACATGCTACACTTTCTATGAACACTCCTAGTATTGTGAAATACATACAACCCTACTCTTAGCATTAACACAAGCTCAGAGGCTAGAGCCCCTTTGGAGATAAAATAAGTCAGAACATTTTATTTAATAAATAAAATAAAAATACTCAAGTACAGAAGGCTCAACTGAAAAATAATTCCTATTTTGTTATTAAGGATCCCACCATAGTTAGAGATATTATCTCTAGAATTCAGAATCAACTAAAGTCCTTTTAGAAGTCCATAATGTCTGTCTATGGGATAAACACAATATTATGATATGTCAATACAGGTCTGCTTTTAATATTTTAAAGAAAACAACAGTAGCATTTTTAACCCAAATATTTACAACATTACATTTGGTTTTCCAGAGGGTTTTGGAATTGGAAGCCAAGTGGAGCAGTGACCAATCCTAGGCATACAGCATGCTGGGCAACCATTCTGCAACCATTCTCCTTGAGCATTTAGAAAGGATGGATCTGATCACCAAGAGCCAGCACAAGGTTTCTAAAGAATAAGTCATGCCAGACTAATCTTATCTCCTTTTTTGAGAAAGTTACTACCTTGCTGGATCACGGAAATGCTGTAGACATAGTTTATCTAGATTTCAGTAAGGCTTTTGATAAGGTTCCACATAGTATTATAGTCGACAAATTGGGAAAATGTGGTTTAGATCCTATTACTGTTAGGTGGATCTGTAACTGGTTGACAGATAGCACCCAAAGAGTGCTAGTTAATTATTCCTCATCCACTTGGAGAGAAGTGACTAGTGGAGTTCCTCAGGGATCTGTGCTGGGCCCTGTGTTGTTCAACATCTTTATAAATGATTTGGATGAAGGAATAGAGGGGATGTTTATTAAATATGCAAATGATACTAAATTGGGAGGGGTAGCAAATTCGGTAGAAGACTGAGCCAAGATACAGGATGATCTTGACAGGCTGGAGAATTGGGCTAAAACTAATAAAATGCACTTCAACGAAGACAAATGTAAAGTTCTGCATTTAGGTAGGAAAAATCAAATGCATAATTATAGGATGGGGGAGACTTGTCTGAGCAGGATCTTGGGGTCTTAGTAGACCAAACACTGAACATGAGTCAGCAGTGTGATGAGGTAGCTAAAAAGGCAAATAGTGTCCAGATCACATGAAGTGATGGTACCGCTTTACACTGCTCTGGTTAGACCTCACCTAGAGTACTGTGTTCAGTTTTGGGCACTGCAATTTAAGAAAGATGTAGGCAAGCTGGAATGTGTCCAGAGGAGGGCAACAAGGATGGTGAGGGGCCTGGAGACCAAGTCCTATGAGGAAAGGTTGAAGGAGCTGGGTATGTTTACCCTGAAGAGAAGACTGAGAGGGGATATGATAACCATCTTCAAGTACTTGAAAGGCTGTCATAGAGAGGATGCTGCCGAGTTGTTTTCTGTTGCCCCAGGAGGTCGGACCAGAACCAACGGGTTGAAATTAAATCAAAACAGTTTCCGTCTTGACATTAGGAAGAATTTTCTAACAGTTAGAGTGGTCCCTCGGTGGAACAGGCTTCTTTGGGAGGTGGTAAGCTCTCCTTCCCTGGAGGTTTTTAAGGAGAGGTTAGATGGCCATTTATCAGCAATGCTGATTCTGTGACCTTAGGCTTAGATGATGAGAGGGAAGGCATCTTGGCCATCTTCTGGTCACTGGGTGTGAGGGTGTGGGGGGAGGTAGTTGTGAATGTCCTGCATTGTGCAGGAGGTTGGACTAGATGACCCTGAGGGTCCCTCCCAACTCTATAATTCTATTATTCTATTCTAAATGTTTTATACGATAACAAATTCAAAGGCCTTATTGGAAATAAACTGCTTGTTGTAATGTTATATGGTTGCCTTTAGGATTGTTAAAAATCATATTGTGAGTTAGACTGAAATAACTGAAACAGCTAAATCTTCATATGTTAATGCCTTTCTATAACAACCTACAGCTACAACTGTAACACCAAAAGGCCAAGATTGATAGTACTACAACCAGACACTTGTGCTTTGTTTTCCATAAAACAAAGGAAGCAAAGAACTCATTTTACAACTAAATTATGTAGGAAAAATGTGGCCAATGTACTCTAGAATTTGAGTCATTTGATCACATTATTTGGAATTATTTCTGAACCACAGGGGATTACTTTCTTAATCCGTATTCTAAAGAAAGGGAGAGATGGAGGGAGGGTATTGCATGCTTACTGGTGTTCTGCTGAGCATGCTGAAAGTTGCCATTCAGGTACTTCTTCAGCACTGAGCTATCAATCAGTGGGGCCTCCCCTCATACCTGTTAATCTGTCTCTTCAGGCGTATTTGTTTGAAAGGATGAGAAGACATGTTTTTAAAAATGCCATGGGGGCCTCTAACCTTAAGGCCCTGATTTAAACACCGTCAAACAGTTCAGGGTAGACATAGACCTCCTACACGAGTGGGCTTCCCAATTCACATTATGAAGTAACTTCCACCTGTGCATGTGCAGAGCTACCCCTGCCTTTGAAGTAAAGGGTGTACTATTCACACAGCTGTGAAGATACTAATACCTGTGACAGCTGAATGTAAGGGAGAGTCCCTGCTACTATAAGAAATGACGCATTAATTGAGCTCAGGATGTTTTTTAAAAAAGTATCTTCACATATCCTTTCAAACTAACAGGTCCAGGTCTTCTCAGGAGTAGAAAACCAAAAATGGGGAAAGAACTCAACCAGAGAAGTACAGGGAACCTAAGGGTTGAGCTGGAAACTAAAAATGCTTATAAAGTAATATATTTAGTGTGTGTGTCTGTGTGTTAAGTGCCATCAAGTCACTTCCGACTCATGGGGACCCTATGAATTAAAGCCCTCCAAAATGTCCTATCCAGTCTTGCTCAACTCTTGCAAACTGAGGGCTGTGGCTTCCTTTATTGAGTCCATCCATCTCTTGTTGGGTCTTCCTCTTTTCCTGCTGCCCTCAACCTTTCCTAGCATGACTGTCTTTTCCAGTGACTCTTGTCGTCTCATGACGTGACCAAAATACGATAGCCTCAGTTTAGTCATTTTAGCTTCTAGGGTCAGTTCAGGCTTGATTTGATCTATAACCCACTGATTTGTTTTTTTGGCAGTCCACGGTATCCGTAACACTCTCCTCCAACACCACATTTCAAAGGAATCTATTTTCTTCCTATCAGCTTTCTTCACTGTTCAGCTTTCACACCCATACATAGTAATAGGGAATACAATGGCATGAATTAATCTAGTCTTGGTGGCCAGTGACACATCCTTACATTTCAAAATCTTTTCTAGCTCCTTCATGGCTGCCCTTCCCAGTCTCAATCTCCTTCTAATTTCTTGGCTGCAGTCTCCCTTTTGGTTGATAGTGGAGCCAAGGAACAGAAAGTCTTGAACAATTTCAATTTCCTCATTGTCAACCTTAAAGTTGTGTAATTCTCCTGTAGTCATTATTTTTGTTTTCTTGATGTTCAGCTGTAGTCCTGCTATGGCACTTT
This sequence comes from Euleptes europaea, assembly GCF_029931775.1. Lineage (NCBI taxonomy): Eukaryota > Metazoa > Chordata > Lepidosauria > Squamata > Sphaerodactylidae > Euleptes > Euleptes europaea. The sequence goes on from NC_079321.1 coordinate 78,335,677, forward strand.
CTCTTTTAACGTTCAGCAGTAGTTGTTTCAAATCTTCACTATTTTCTGCCAATAATGTAGCGTCATCAGCATATCTCAAATTATTAATGTTCCTCCCTCCAATTTTCACTCCACCTTCATCTAAATCGACTCCAGCTTTCCTAATTATATGTTCTGCCTATAGATTGAAGAGATAGGGAGACAAAATACATCCTTGTCTGACACCTTTGCCAATTGGAAACCATTCCATTTCTCCATATTCTGTTCTAACTGTGGCCTCTTGTCCTAATATATTTATTAGGAGTACACAATGGCTTAAAACACTGGGGTTGGACTATAGGCTACATATAAAACCACCAGTATTAATAGTTACAAAAATATTCAACATCAATGATATACAAAATATAAATGACCAATACACCATATGGGTTTCGGCCTTTTGGGCCTTCCTCAGTGGCCAAATTATACAAAACATGAGTTGTAAAAATGCATCCAGAAATGCACTTTCCAAGGTATTACATCAGAAATTTACAAACCTTAAAAGGGGTGAGAACTATTGATACTGGTGGTTTTATATGTAGCCTATATTTCAGGCCCAGTGTTTTAATCCATTTTATTGTGTACACCTAATAAATATATAAGAATTTTTAGTTTCCTTCTCAGGAGTAGTTCCCCAACTTTTAGTGTGACAAAGCCATATTCAGCCACTTCTATACTAGACTGGTGAGGCAAGCAAAACCAGGGCTTTATGAACATGAAGCCTGACTGGAGGGACTTTTTTTAAATTACCAACTTGTTCTGTGGAAGAATCCAGTGATCTTACAAGCGATAGAGACCCATGTACTGTATAGAACTCACCGTGGAATTTGTATAAGCCTCCTAGATGATCCAGTAGAGTCTCCAGTGACTTGGACACTGGAAGCAGCTCTAAAAATCTGTGAATCACAATGTCAAACACTGGTAGGAAACGGAGGCAAACATTCCCAAAGTATATCGGTAAGTATTGGGGCTGGATCTGAACAGGAGGATTAACTTGCTCTGCTAAGCCTTCAAAATACAGCTTTTCGGGATATTTCTGGGGGAAAAAGTTTGAACAATATTAACTTACCTGTCTAATTTTCATAATACTTCAAGGATAATGTATTATTTTACTTAGAATCCTTTTCCCCACCCTCCCTACATACAGTGCAATCCTATACACTCTTTCAAGTCCACTGACTTCGATGGGCTTCGAAGAGTGCAACTCTGCTTAGGTTATACTGATAGTGCTCTTGCTTTACATTCATGTTTAATTGAAACCTCTTGCAAAAACTGTAGCTATATAGTAAAAAACCTACATACATTGAGAGGAATATTATCAGAAACAGACACAGGCTACAAATGATGCATAAATGTAGGCTCTGGAACAGACAAAGGTGATATTTAATCTCTGGTATCCAATGCAATTGAATCTGCTCAGCAATTTGGATTTACCTATAAGCTTATATATGCACAAGAGCACTTCCTGAAGCAGTATGAACTAGGCACTTACTGGGGGGTGGCTGAATGATTCAACCCCTAACCACTTTCACTTTACACATGCAGGAAATGCAAAGAGCCATAGTTTCCAAGTCCTAACCTGTTCTGAGCGCTAACACAGCTGTATCATTTCCCCATTCTCTGATCAGCTCCTTTATTACCTGTGATAGTGGAGGCACTGTGTGGTTTTCTCTAAACCTCAGGCTTTCCCACTTCCATAATACACAAGTTCAATTTTGTATTGAAATTCTTCAGGCTGAGCTATAATATCTTCCTTACATTTGATATTATTAACATTACTATAGATATACTGCAGATATAGATTAGTACAGATATATTCTGCTATCATGAAAAAGGAATAAAGAATACCACTACATTCCCAATTTAAATATTCTGTAACAAACAAACATTATTACTCAGTTTACCTTGTGGTAAGTCATGTGCTTAGTATGCCAGTCATTCTGCAGCCAATGCTCTGGGGAGTTCTCCTTCACAAAATCACTCACTCTGTTTCTGAAATCATTAGGTTTAAGTAAAAGCAACTGGATGATAAAGTAGCACACCTGAGCTTCATTTCCTTCATGACTGCGCATAGCCTGTAATGGAACATATATAATACTGCAAAATGATACAAGACAAAGTCACATTATTGCACTTAAACAGTTCAGATTGTTGTACTTAAGAAAAAAAACGAATCCAAAAGTTGTCACAATTTCATCAGCTGACAAGTTACTTCTCAGAAACCTGGTAATAATGAACCCTCTGGGCTGATCCCCCCTCTTCCCCCCCACCCCGAGGGTTTAAAGCCCACAAAAGCAAGTGTTTTCAAGTTCAGACACTGTAACTCAAATAAAAAAATCACTATCTCGCACTACTACTCTGTGAGATCTCAGTGGGCCAAACCTCAGTGTTTTGTATGTTAGATTCAGAAATGTTGCAAAATACATACAAGGAATACAGCGTACATATTATGGATCAGAAAAAGATTACTATTTCTGGAGTAACTTTAAAAGGAGACAGTATATTTTATGGCATTCCTTACCAGACATAATATCAGCCGGTCCAGTGTCACAATATTGTATTTCCACACCATGTCATTGAGAATCTCGATACATTTGTTGAGCTGCTGTCCTCCTGCTGATGTGGAAAATTCATAGACCAAGAAATCTGCAAATGTCCTAACATGAGCAACCAGAGCTCTGGCACCAATTCTTTCTAGCACTCTAAGAAGCAGAAAAGAACAAAAGAGTGAATTTAATAATGGAACTTCAAGGACAGCTGTTTAGTCTATGCTTACCATTAGCAATCAACCAATATGTGAAGTTGCACTGCTACACAGACAGCATAGAATACTTAAGAAAATGATCACACACAAAAAAACTATGGAGATAGAACTTGCAGAAAACTCAGTGAAATGAGTGGCTATGCAGACTCTTAGATGTCCTCTGAATTACTAGACAGGACTATTAGAGTTCTGCGGTGTATTTTGTGTTGATTTGCTGTGGCAGCACAGGTCACGAAGTCTCTTTCAGCAACTGCCCAGCAGCTCCTTTACTCCTATTTAACCTTATTCATAGTGCATGCTAGAGAAAAAGGCTATCACTGACCAATGCAGAAAATACTAGAAAAAACTGCCTAGGAAACAAAGCATATGTTAACTGAATGATGCCTCCATGTGGAAGATTCTCTGTACTAATATAATATTCCAGAAATGATCCAACTGATTTTACTGTTCCATATACCATGAAATACAGTTTAATCTTGAAAACTTACCTGTAGCCAATTTGGTTAATGTGGTCAGTCTCTAGCAGCATCTTCCAGAGAAGACAGAGGAAGAGGGGAGGGGAGCCCTGCATGGAAAAATGGGTGATGATGTCATTCTCATTGGTCATTGACTTCCACTTTCGGTATTCCTCCTCCACATTTTTCTTCAGGTTGAAGCGGCTCTCTTGAGGGACATTGTTTTGTTTGAAGAAAGCCTGAAATACGAACAGATCTGAATGTAACACTCAGATTTTCATCTGAAGTTAACTAAGCTATGGTGAGCCACTCTGACTCCAGTGTATCCCTCTGCAACTAGAAATGGTAGGAGGTTAAGAGGCTGATCATACACAGTTCTTTTCAAAGATTAGAAAAGCCAGGTTTACCTGCCATGTATTTCTTTAGCTTCAAGGCTCATTTCTGTAAACATCATTACTAAGGTTTGCATACAGTAACCAGTGGGATTTGGACCCCCCCATCTTAATTTCATTTAATTTCCTCCACTATTATCTAACTTATTTCCTTCAAGTATTTACCCTGAAGTGAGCTTAATGTAGCAAGAGCCTCATTATCTTCTTTCATAACAACTTGCTCTTATGTGTAAACATCAGTGAACTACATTTGTGAAAATTACCTGCAGTGGAGCTGGAAAACAGCTCAGGGTATGTGAAGCCCAGTTATGAGGGGTAAAGCTCATGATAGTCTGAAGTATATCTTTGCACCAAGTTCCCTGAATAGAATCTGATCCTGTGAAAAAATCTGAAAAAAGATATGTAAAAGTAACTGAGTTTTAGTTTTATATAGCTTAAACATATACAATGAATTAGTAAAATGCCATTTACACATCCTGTTGACACCATGTAAAAAAAGGTAAAGGTGCAAGCACTGGGTCATTACTGACCCATGGGGTGACGTCACATCCCAACGTTTACTAGGCAGACTATGTTTACGGGGTGGTTTGCCAGTGCCTTCCCCAGTCATCTACACTTTACCCCCAGCAAGCTGGGTCCTCATTTTACCGACCTCGGAAGGCTGGAAGGCTGAGTCAACCTTGAGCCAGCTACCTGAAACTGACTCCCGTTGGGATCGAACTCAGGTCGTAAGCAGAACTTTTGACTGCAGTACTGCAGCTTACCACTCTACGCCACGGGGCTCTTAATGTACATGACACCATGGCGGGATGTGAGCAGTGGGGTGCCTCAGGGATCTGTGTTGGGACCGGTGCTTTTCAACCTGTTCATCAATGACCTGGAGTTGGGGTTAAACAGTGAAGTAGCCAAGTTTGCAGATTACACCAAATTATTTAGGGTGGTTAAAACAAAATCAGACCGTGAAGAGCTCCAGAAGGATCTCTACATACTGGAAGAATGGGCATTAAAATGGCAAATGAGATTCAATGTAAGTAAGTGTAAAGTGATGCATATTGGGGCAAAAAATCCCAACTTCACATATACACTGATGGGATCTGGCAGTGACTGACCAAGAAAGGGATCTTGGGGTGGTAGTGGATAGATCAATGAAGATGTCAACCCAGTGTGCGGCTGCTGTAAAAAAGGAAAATTCCATGCTGGCCATAATTAGACGAGGAATAGAGAATAAAACTGCTGATATCATACTGCCCTTGTACAAATCTATGGTGAGACCACACTTGGAATACTGTGTACAGTTCTGGTCACCACACCTAAAAAAGGATATTACAGAGCTTGAGAAGGTGCAGAAAAGAGCAACCAAAATGATTAGGGGACTAGAGCAACTGTCCTATGGGGAGCGGTTAGGACGCTTAGGGCTGTTTAGCTTGGAAAGAAGGCAGCTAAGGGGAGACATGTTAGAGGTCTATAAAATTATGCATGGTGTGGAGAGAGTGGACAGGGAGAAGTTTTTCTCCCTCTCCCATAATACTAGAAAGCGGGGTCATCTTCTGAAGCTGGAGGGTGAGAGATTCAAAACAGATAAAAGGAAGTATTTTTTCACACAACGCAGTTAAATTGTGGAACTCCCTGCCCCAGGATGTGGTGATGGCTGCCAGCTTGGAGAGCTTTAAGAAGGGAGTGGACATATTCATGGAGGAAAGGGGTATTCATGGCTATTAGTTAGAATGGATACTAGTCATGCTGCATACCTATTCTCTCTAGTATCAGACAAGCATGCCTATTATATTGGGTGCAGTGAAACACAGGCAGGATGGTGCTGCTGCAGTCATCCTGTTTGTGGCTTCCTAGAGGCACCTGGTTGGGTACTGTGTGAACAGACTGCTGGACTTGATGGGCCTTGGTCTGATCCAGCAGGGCCTTTCTTATGTTCCTATCTTCACCATGCACATTATTATTATTTTGAGTATTCCACCAGTTTCCTCTGTCTCAATTTAATTCTTTGTTTCCAGAAGGCTCGAGATTTAGCTAAACTGAACCCAGAACACTCCACACAAAATCCATAGGACCATTCTATTCTAGTCACAATGCCCTTACTGAAAATTGAAATACACCATAATGAGAAATCAAGGATATTCACTCATGCCACCTTGAGCTCCTCAAGGGAGAAAGTTGGCTAATAAATGTTACAAATAAGTAAGTACAGCTCTTTGGATAATGAGTAAAGACTGCCCTGCACCCCAAATGCTCAACAGCATCTCTGGTGTTTCTTCCCTGTAAGAATAATGGATGGGGATTTCTTTTTTCAAATTTGAATATCACTGTAGAATATTTATACTCTTTGAAAAATACACATATCAGCCAATCAGAATGTCTATTTCATGTTTTGTACTGTCATTTTTTCTTTCCCCCCCATTTGCTAAAGCAAATAAGAACTTTATTAATACAGCAGATGGAATTTTATATTCTTGTCTGGATAACATTTTATTATTGTGAACAATCAGTTCTGATTATGCTCCTTTTAACCAACTGAAAAACAACTACCCTGATCCAGACAGGATATATGATCAGGCTGCAAACACGTATACCGCTTCCTGGATTACAAACTGGAAGCATATATCAAGTTATGAGCAGATATGTGCCGCAAATAAGGATGCCGTCACATGGCACTGCAATGGGATGAGCACCCCAGTGAGGGTTCAAGTGTGCATTCTTAAACCACCAGTCAAATGTTAATACTGTGTTTATGTTTGATGACATTTGGATGGAGGCAAAGTGTATCTTATCTTCAAACATTAACTCGGCTAATTTGTCTTGCTAGATATGATGTGTCATATTAACAAACCACACATGGAAGAAAAATGTGTGTACACACTCCCTGAATCATTTTATTTTATTATTTATTTTAATAATGATGGGGAAACCTCCATGACTTTCAAAAAATTTAAAGTCCTCAGTACTGCATTAATTGTTTGCTCTCCTTTTATACCTTCAAGATAGCAAAATTAATTCTGCTCCATGTTAAGAAAATTGTGAAAGAGCCTTACCTGTAACGTGCGTTGCTCTTGCCAGAGTTAAAATAAGGGCCCTGTTGAGTTCCTCTGATTCTGCTGAAAGGACTGTTTTTGGCTCATTAAGGAAGCGCGTAAATTGTGGCTGGACCTCAGAGCTACCCAAGGCTGTGATCAGCCTCAGAGCTGTACTTTCAACGCTGTAAAGAGAAGGCAGCGGCTTAACTGGAGCTCAAAACATGCTTGTTTTGATAAATGCAAGCAAAAGAGTAGCATTGTGGAGTCATTATGCTTCAAATAAGATTTCAACGCTGTGGCTTATGTGAGTTCCCTCTCAAATGACCAGGGCACATTTTTTTATTAAATTTATTATTTTCCCCCAATTGAAAATCTGTCTTAAAAGAGCAAGAAGAGGTCACTTCACACCCAGCCAAAACCACAGAAAGTAAACTGGCTGCTCAGTTGATCCCTACTTCCTGATAAGTATATCTCTATGATACATTGGCAAAATCTACTTGTCACATTCACAATTTATATTTTTTCAGGGTTTGTACCCAACATGTTTTAAGTGCATATCTAAAACTGAAATAAATGAATTGCCCTTAGAAGTGCACTAAGAATCAGGCTTCACCGTAACCAACAGACTATTTACATGTTTGCTCACTCTATGAACTCAAGTGATATTTTATTAACAGATTGGGGAAAAAGTACTTTCTTTATCTGCTCTTAGAATCCTGGCTCTATCCAAACGAGTAAATTACAGCTTGGTACTCTGGGAATCCCTCTTGTTAACACAGCATTCAACAGGAGTTTAATTCAAGCCTTTTTTCTAGTCTTGACTGCTACTGATAAAGTCTGAGCCTTTATCATTGCAGTTGTAAACAGAGAAACTCTCTTCTTAGTCTACTGAAGTCAATGGGCTTAGAGGGGTATAACTGTTTAAGACTGCACTGTATAACTATTCAAAATGTTATTTCCCCACCCCCTTCTATACCCACAGTCTGCTAAAATTGCATTCATGCATTGGCAGGATACAGTGTCTAGAGGGTGCAGTCTGAATCCAGATAATCCAGGTTGAAATGCAGAGTCAGTTATAAATCTTAGTGGGTAGGCACTCTCACATTCTAAGCGACTTTAAGCGTTCAAGTTTCAGACCACTATCACAATCAAGAGGTTTTCAGACGCCTCCAGCACAGGTCCTGTAGTGTTTGAACTGGCCTGTCTTAAGAATCCCCATACCTTTTAACCTAGGCGCAGTTTTATTCTTGTTTTTCTCCCACCAATTTCCCGGTGTGTGCAGTGCCTCTAGAACAGAAATGGCCATTTGTAGAGATAATACTCACCACAGATGAAGCTGATTCTGATTTGTCTGTGGCACTGCAGCTAGAGAGTGAAGATTACTCAGCAGCTGGACCCTGTAATGAGGCTGGATGTGATGCATGCGATAGCTGAACATCTCCAACAGAGTGTGCAAGATGCCCCAAGCATGAGACTTAAAGACTGTGGGTAGAAGCTGACCTACGAAGAACACACTACCGTCAACGGTTTTCTAATGACAGCATTTGAGCAAGTTATCATTTTTACAAGCATGAGTATACAGATTTTCCTGTACTTTACAGAGCCTGGCAAAATTTACTTAGCACTACAGTATTCACAATATACAGCATGTAGTAAAATCTTATCAAAGAAGGTTGCAATCCATCCAATAAATAGTTTATTATCATGCAATTAAGCTGAACTCATTAATACCATAAGTATCCTGCACAGGAGCAGGAAACAGGGGCTCCAACGTGCTGTCCCCAATGTCTGTAGTTGTTAGCAGAATGAACTCTGAACTGGAAACAAGTTAGTGGTCCAAGTGTTAGTCCACAAATTCAGTTGCCTTGCTAGGGAAGGCACTAGCTCTCAGCCAGGCCCATGGGGGCAGATAAAGTCACTTGGCTGATCGGTGGGAAGAAGAAGGAAGCAGGAAAAGGGGAGAGGCTATGGGGGCTTTTTGGGAAGGAGGAAATATCAGGGAAGGGGAAAATGAGATGCCCCCTGCATGTCCTTATGGGTTCTCGATTTGCAGTTTTATATTATGCATTCTTCAAAGTGTATACACAAGAAGAATTTTTTTGCATATGCAAATTTGTGCTCTACCAAAACCTGCTCAATTATAGCTTCGTTGACAAGAGAAATAATATAAGCAAGTGCTCTTACTGATAAAACCTTTGATGCCCAAGGATTCTATTTCCATATAAACCAGCAGACGACTGTATGTTTCCACAAGGGCTGGAGCCAAGGCCAAACTAGATTTTGCATGAGCCAGTTTGATCACTCTGGTAGCTATGCTGTGAATAAGGCTGGAAGAAAAAAAATCATTTTATTTTCAAAACCGTATTTCTGAAGCTAAAACAAAGTTAGTATTATTATAGATAGGTCTGTACCAAAACAAAATAACTTTGCTTTTCTGCAGCTAACACTACTGTACCTCATCTTGGCATGAACTGTAAGCGAATCCAAGAGGTTCATTGGCAAGGGTGTGATGGACCCTGAAGCCATGCAATTGGTTCCTGGGAGAGAGATCCTCATGTTGCCGTTTCCATAAATTGTTTCTACTAGAACACCCATGGGTAGCGTGAAGCATTCTGAATTGGTGGAATAAGCATTGCACAACAAGGCAATCTTGTAGTCATTCATCTGCAAACTTTTATTCCTTAGACTCTGTTGCAAGAATCTGCACACCCGAAGAAAGAAAGAAAAATGATTACAGCATATTGCTTGATGGACCGGTATTAGAGTTTCAGCTGGGTGATCAAACCATCCGTTAGAATTAAGGCAAACTCCACTTTATTTTGAAGAAGATTCCTTGTGTACAGCTATTAAGAGTGAATTATGCAATCCTGGCTTATACTTAAATGGCGTGTAAAGACCTTTATTCTGCTACATTCCTGCTTCGAAACAAAATAGATCTTTTACAGCTTGCACCTCCACTTTCTCTTTTGCCACATTCCCCAAACTTGTTCTTGCTCAGAAAGGGGTAGGAGAAGAGCTTGGGGGGAAAATCACACTATCATATCCAGGGTATTTATTCATTCAGTCTCCCCTGGTTATGAAGTGTGAGTGTTCTTTATGGGCAGTAAGGAATGACTGATTATAGGTAGGTGTGAGCACTTGTCCCTGTAGTAATCCCACAAACAACATCCACAGGCGAGTAGTCCAAAAGAGAGTTGATTTATTAGAAAACCTACAGGTATACAGAGCTAACAGGTAAATTGGCACGAATGGGAACTAAAGGCATGGCCTGCGGCCTATATGGAAAAGCATTGGTCATATCAAGATAGCAGTTGCAGTCATGGCAACCACCCTCCTTACGAGGGCCGTTCCCACAGCTAGGAAAGGAATTTGACGGTTACCAGTTCTCGGCCTTGGACTGCACCTGGTGAAACCAAAACATGCAGTCTGTTTCTCTCTGCAGAGAGCCGGCCTGACATCAGGCTGAGAACTGCTTTTGACTGTAACAATGAAGAGCAATTTCTACTACATATGTTGGCAAACAGAATAAAAGCATGCCATTAAGTAACTTCTTTTTGTCCTTTTGCCGCTTAAAACTACTCTGGAGCTGCAGTCCTGCTCGATGAGTTATCACTACATGGGTGGAGAGGTGTGGAGAAAGGGAAGTAAGGGCTGTGTCCCGAGAAAGCACCATGAATAGCTCAGCTCAATGCTACTACTATTTCTGTATGCAAGAGGGGGCGCTATGACTGAACAAACAGGGATTGCTGCACTAGGATCTCAACTTGAACCATGGTTAATAATCCAGATACAACTCACGACTTAAAATCCCAGTTTCACACCTATCTTACAAACCAGTTTGTTGGGCAGCTGACATTCTGACACAGTTTAATCAATCCGTGGTTTTATCATGATGTTTGAATGCTCCCTTTCAAGCCATCTTTCACAGTGGGGTTTAATTTCTTTCAGGAAGGAGCAGGCTCTGAGGGTTGGCAATGCAGCAGGCAGGGCAAAGGTGGAAATGACACAGTGAATTAGGGCATCGGGGATAGTGTCCATTGCACAGCTACAATATCTTCTCATCCTACTTTTATAGATAGTGTGCACAGTACAATACACTCCCTTGCACTTTCTACTACACATTCTAGGGATTTCACTCAGAATATGTTACGCCAAATAAAGGGGTCTCATTTTATTGGGGGAAATTAGCTGGAGACTGGTAGAGCTTTGTGAAAAGGTTGGAGTGGAGATCTTTGAATCAAATTTTACAGAGATAAGCTCACCAGTGGAAAAGGTTCCCAATAAAGCTTTTTATAAATTTTAGGGGTTTTATTAAATAATAAAGAATAATCAAAACAATTTGCACATTCACAGAAAACACACAAATACCGAAACACGCAGAACTAAGAAAGCAAAGTTATGAGGGAGTGGACACAAGGATAAGAAAGTATATTTACTGTTCCGGGGAGTGAGTACAGATAAAGGCAGCCGCGTGGAGACGAGTAAGGACCAACGCTACTTGCAAGGAAAGGAAAACTGTACACGCAAGTACAGCGGCTCACGTTTTGGATCCAGGACAAATACTAGCAATTTGCTATGGGGATAAATTTATACCCAGAAGAGGAGCTGGAGGTATAGCTTCACTGCGATGGCTTGTCATTGCCAGTGGACAAAAGGTTTAATTGCTCTTGATGAGATTAGGAGTAGAAGGAAAATAGAAGAGGAGATGAGGTAAACCAGAAACAATACCTAGGTACTTGACTCTTAGGTGGACTGGCTTCCGGTTTCCTGTCTGACGGCCGCTTCCAACTGAAGCGCCATCAAGAGGTTTTACCTTTATATTTTCCCAGCCCTATCTTATCTGCTTTGGAAAGTTTTAGTAGTCTGCTACAAACTAGCTACAACCCAGCGGGTAGGGGTGAAATTACTAGAATAAATACTCACAAATAATTGACCAGCCGACATGGGAACAAAAAAACAACGCAGGTCAACAGTGGAGGATATGGATAACAATAAAACAGGGAAACAGCTAAAGATGGATGGTTTCCTGGAAGATACAGACACGGAGACTATTATTGAGAAAATACCGACAGAGAACAGATTTGCAATCTTGGAGAGGGAGCAGCAATTACAGAATGAAGGAATGGGACTGCTGGCTACTTGAAAAAAACGCGGCTGAAAAGGACCTCTCCCTACTCTGCGATACCCAAAAGCCGATGGGACAGGCTAGTGAATTGGAATTATTATTACTATCTAAACAAACTCTCCTGGTAATGGAAACAATACTGAGCCTATATGAGAAGCTAGACCAGATAAATACCAAGTTGGATAAGTTACTGACAGCAGAGGCTCCCCTTTCAGGGAAACAAATTAGTGCCTGGATAAAAGAGGTGGCAGGAGGAGATAGTTCCAAAAATAACATAGATTAAATCAACTGCAGCAACTGCAACAACAGTAACTAATGAGGAAAGAAAGGGTAAAAGGTCCTCTACTAATTAACTCTCAACCTCTGGGAAACAGAAATTTTCAACTCATACAGAGGGAAAAGGTGGCCCTGTTAATAGGGAACCTGACGGTTAACTATTATAAATGGGACAACAAGAGAGTTGTTACAAACTCTTTGTGCCAAATATTACAATGCAAGCATAAAGAGATGGATATAGAAAACCTGTTTGTGCTGCCAAGCAAGAACTTCCATAAAAGAATATTTGAAGACAGCGCTTGCCCTCCCCTGTGTATTTCAAAAACTCAATACATTAAGCCAATTACCACCATGACCAACAAGAAGGCTTCGGGAGGAACCCAAAGAAAGCTACTACAGAAAAGAAAAATAGCAAAAGGAAAAGAGTCTTTGAAGCAAGGAGTTCTGACTTCTATGGTAAAACCCCTTTCCAGAGGTCAAGCGGGGATGCTCATGCCTCAGTGGATGAGAGAAAAGTCCTGCCATGTGATCTAAATGCATACTCTGACTATCCTTTGCGACCAGCGGAAACAGTGGAAGTAAGCCAAGTAGTCCAGGACTGTCAATCCTCCTTTGATTCCATGACAGCTTTAGAGTCCTTGCATGGAGAGTCAATGCTTGAAACCTCGGGGATGGAAGTCTCAGCGAGCATGTAAACAGAGAAGACAAGGAAGGCGGAGAGGACGAAGGCACAGTTCCAATTAACGACCGACAGACAGGAGAGAGCCATAGGAGGGAATACAGTTCCATCATCTACCTTGGCTGTAGGCTGTGAGGACTGTGATAGCGACTCAAATGTTCTATTTAATGTTTACATCAATAAAAACTTGCTTGAGTCACCAGCCTCAAAATCCTGGGCACAAGAACTACGGGAGGCGAGTCAGGAGCCTTCTGATGGACAAGGATCCACAGATGACACCGGGACTCATAAGGAGGTAGCGTTGATGGGCCAGTCTGTAGCTCCATGTCACAAGCTTCCTATAGCTGATACAGCAAAAGGATCAACTGATTCAACCTATGGCAGGAGTCTAGATAAAGACCCCTATCCAGGAGTAGGTAACACCCTTCTGCCACTCCGAGCAAGTGAGACCATGGCGTGACGGTTCCCAAACCAACCCATCAATCGTTAGCTATCCTTTCCTGGAACGTTGCTGGCTGGGTTCAATGCTTCCATCGCAGTACAAAGAATCCCCTTCTCCTTCAGCCGGGGAGACTGAAGGGAGGGTTGGGGATTTTGGTGTCAGCTAAGATAGAAGCCGATTGTGCTGTCTTGTCCCCACTGAAGCATTTAGCCATGGCGGTGATGATACGTTTGGGCAAGGAAAGGCTGTTAGTCAGTAATGCCTACTTGCCTCCTCATAACAAGAAAGATGCTATAACTGTTAAATGGCAAACTCTTGAAAGCTATATAGAATCATAGAGTTGGAAGGGACCACCAGGGTCATCTAGTCCAACCCCCTGAACAATGCAGGAAACTAACAACTACCTCCCCCCACATCCCCAGTGACCCCAACCCTCCCCCCGCCATGCAGGATCCCACAATCAAAGCACTCCCGATAGATTGCCATCCAGCCTCTGCTTAAAAACCTCCAAAGACGGGGACTCCACCACCCTCTGAGGAAGCACATTCCACCGTCGAACAGCCCTCACCATCAGAAAGTTCTTCCTAATGTTTAGGTGGAATCACTTTTCTATTAGTTTAAATCCATTACTCCATGTCATAGACTGGGAGGCTGACACTATTGTCTTTCCCAACCCTAAGTGTGACCAACATCGACACGAGGTTGCGATTGCTCCTCCACCCGCCCCAGCCTTAACCTCCGATACTCAACCGTCGACCCAATTACCCGAGGCATACCGAGACTTTGAGGATGTTTTTGATGTAAAAGAATGCGATGCATTACCCCCCACCCACAGTACTACGGACTGTGCAATTGAAGTGGTGGGAGACTGCAAACCGACTAAAAGCAAGATTTACCCTATGAGCGTTTCTGAACGCACCGTGCTACGAGACTTTTTAGACAAAAATCTTGCTCTGGGGTTCATTCAGCCGTCAACCGCTCCCAACTCAGCCCCTGCTTTCTTCGTCCGTAAAAAGACGGGTGACTTGCGCTTGTGCATTGACTTTCGAAAACTCAACGCAGTCACCCAAGCCAACGCCTACCCCATTCCGCTGATCTCGGACATCTTGGGACAACTAAGGGAGGGGCGCATTTTCACCAAACTGGACTTGGTTGAAGCTTATTACCGGGTCCGGATTCGTGACGGGGATGAACCCCTCACAGCCTTCTCTAGCTGCTTCGGAATGTATGAATTTCTGGTGATGCCTTTTGGGTTAAAAGCGGCCCCGGGGGTCTTCATGCAACTCATTAACGAGATCCTCCATGATTTATTATATCGGGGCGTGGTGGTTTATCTCGATGATATCCTTATTTACTCTAATTCCATGGATGAACATATTACTCTGGTCAGAGAAGTGTTACTACGTCTCAGAAACAATCAGCTCTACGCTAAGTTGTCTAAGTGTGAGTTCCACCAAGAGCAATTAACCTTCTTGGGATACATAGTTTCACATCAGGGCCTTACCATGGACCCTGCTAAGATACAATCTGTACTTGATTGGGCTCCTCCCTCCACCCGCAAGCAGGTTCAGCAGTTTCTCGGCTTCGCCAATTTTTACCGTGGTTTCATTCCCAACTTTGCTCAAGTGGCACTGCCACTCACCGACCTCCTTAAGACTAAGGGTAAAGGGGTCTCTGCCACGTTGCCCACCGCCAAGGTGCATTGGACAGATCAATGTCAAACTGCCTTTGCAACTCTCAAACAGCTTTTTACTTCTGAACCTGTGCTGCAGCATCCCGATCCAAACCAAATGTTCATTGTGCAAGTAGATGCGTCTGACGTAGCTATGGGGGGGGGGGCTCTTTTGCAAAGAGGACCAGACGGTCTTCTTCGCCCCTGTGCTTTAAAAAAAAAATTGCACACTCTCAACTAAACAGGCCGATTTGGGAAAAGGAAGCTGCAGCCATCCATCATGCCCTTACTACGTGGAGGCAGTTCCTGGAAGGTTCTAGGGCCCCCTTTGAAGCCTGGACCGATCAGAAGGTCCCTCACGGGGGCCCACAAACTGTCCGCAAAACAACAACGTTGGGCTGACTTCTTTGCTCAATTCCGTTTTGTGCTCAAGCATGTGCCTGGAAAGCAAAACGTGCTAGCTGATGCTCTTTCCAGGCTTCCCCAGTATCCGGTGAAACTCGACCGTCCTACGGTCTCCTTATTGTATGAGTTTCTAGTGATGCCTTTTGGAATGTATGAGTTTCTAGTGATGCCTTTTGGATTAAAGGGGGCTCCGGGGGTCTTCATGCAACTCATTAACGAGGTCCTCCATGATTTGTTATATCGGGCGTGGTGGTTTATCTTGATGATATTCTTATCTACTCCAATTCCATGGAAGAGCATGTTGCTCTTGTCAAGGAAGTGTTGCAGCGTCTTAAAGACAATCAACTCTATGCTAAGGTCTCTAAATGTGAATTTCACTGAGAACAATTAACATTCCTCGGCTACATCATTTCACACCATGGGCTCACCATAGATCCTGCTAAGATACAATCCGTAATCGATTGGGCTCCTCCTTCCACCCGCAAACAAGTGCAACAATTTCTCGGGTTTGCCAATTTTTACCGAGGTTTCATTCCCAACTTTGCTCAAGTGGCACTGCCACTCACGGACCTCCTTAAAACCAAAGGTAAGGGGGTCTCTGCCACATTGCCCAACACTAAGATTCAGTGGACGGCTCAATGTCAAACTGCCTTTGACAACCTTAAACAGCTATTCACTTCAGAACCAGTGTTAAAGCACCCTGATCCTGACCACATGTTTGTAGTGCAGGTGGATGCATCAGACGTGGCCATGGGAGGTGCCCTTTTGCAGCAGGGTCCAGACGGTCTTCTCCACCCCTGCGCCTATTTTTCTAGGAAATTTGCGCACTCCCAACTGAACTGGCCAATTTGGGAGAAGGAAGCTGCCGCCGTCCACCATGCCCTCACTACGTGGAGGCAGTTTCTGGAGGGTTCCAGGGTCCCCTTTGAGGTCTGGACAGATCACAAAAATTTGGAAGCCCTTACGGAGGCCCACAAATTGTCCGCGAAACAGCAACGTTGGGCTGACTTCTTTGCTCAATTTCGTTTTGTGCTCAAGCATGTGCCTGGAAAGCTGAACGTACTAGCAGACGCTCTTTCCAGACTGCCCCAGTATCCGGTGAAAGTCGACCGCCCAACGGTCTCCTTATTCACCCCAGCCCAAAGGGGTGCCTTCCCTACCTTGGCGGTGCAAACCCGATCTCAAACTCTGCTCCAGTCCCAATCCTGACTAGCGGACATCACCGCCCCTGAAGGGGGGGGGTCGTCTATACAACCGATCAGCCCGACTCCCTCACCAGTCCCAATTGCGCCTCCTGCGCCAAGAACCCCGAATCAACCAGTTGTACAATCCGCCCAGCCGACGCTGCCATCTAGTCCTGCTCCACCCTCCTCCGCAGCCGGAGTGGATCTGCCCGATTCCTTCTTAGACTCTCTTCGTGCCCAATGCCTGGCTGAACGCACAGCTCAGATACTTCCTCCTTCCCTCCTGGAACGGGGTGGTTGCTGGTACAAAGACTCTAAACTGTATATGCCTAAACGACTGCGGAAGGAAGTCCTGCAATTAGCCCATGGAGCCAAAACTGCAGGACACTTCGGATTTCTGAAAACCCTCCACTTATTGCGTAGGCAGTTTTGGTGGGCAGGCATGCATGCCGACGTGGACTCTTTCATCCGCAGTTGCCCGATTTGTGCCACGGTCAAACGGTCCAGGGAAAGCCCTCCGGACTTTTGCAACCGCTAGAAGTCCCCACTAGACCCTGGGAAGTCATTGCTATGGATTTTATGATGGATCTCCCTCTCAGCGAGGGTAAGACAGTCCTGTGGGTGATCACGGACTTGTTCTCCAAGCAGGTGCATCTTGTTCCGTGCGCAGGTATACCCTCTGCCCCAAAGTTGGCCCGCCTCTTTGTGTCACATGTTTTCTGTCTATATTCCTTTCCACGCAAGATAATCAGTGACCGCGGGGGTAGTTATGTTGCCAAATTTTGGAAAGCTTTCCTCAAATTAGTAGGGGTGGAACAGGGTCTGTCTAGCGCTTTCCACCCCCAGATGGACAGACTGAACGTGTTAATGCTGTCCTGGAATGTTACCTGCGTTGTTATGTCAATTACCATCAAGATGATTGGGTTGAGTTGTTGCCTTTTGCTGAATATGCTTACAATAATGCTGTACATCAGTCTACTGGTTTCAGTCCTTTCTATGCTGTATATGGTCAGGATTTTAATCCCATTGGGCAAATCGATGTTTCTGGGGTAGAGGGGGGTGAGGATGTGGCATCCTGGGTACAAGCTATCCACACCACCTGGCCCTGGCTGGTAAAGAACTTGGAAAGGGCAAAACGTAAATACAAGGCTCAAGCGGATAAACACCGCTCCCCCGGTCAAGACTTTAACGTTGGCGATTTGGTGTATCTGTCCACTAAGAATCTACGGTCCACCCGTCCGTGTGGTAAGCTCAGTGCCAAGTACGTGGGTCCTTATCCCATTGCTCGGATAATTAACCCAGTAACTGTGGAACTGTCCCTCCCAAAGACTCAGAAGCGCGTCCATCCTGTTTTCCATGTCAGCCTCCTAAAGCCTCATGTTGCTGCTCCGGAGTGGCATCCCGACCCGCCTCCTGAGCAACCAGTCATGGTGGGGGGGGGGAGGAGCATTTCGAAGTTGCTAAAATTATGGACTCCCGTTGGCATCGTGGTTCTCTCTAGTATCTTGTTCGTTGGAAGCACTTCCCTCCTGCCTATGACGAGTGGGTGCGCTCCTGCTATGTATCCGCCCCCCGGCTGGTGCGCGCCTTTCACAGTGCCTACCCCTCCAAACCAGCCCCCTTTTGGGACAGGAGGGGGCCTTAAGGGGAGCAGAATGTCAGGCTGACTTTTGGTTCCTCCGTTCGCCTCCAGCTTCAAGGTTGTTTACCAGAACAGCCTCCAGCTGGCATAGCTTCTCAGGGCCTGGGAGCTTTGTGGGAGCCTGGTAGTCTGAACTGTATTATCATGATATGACTGTATTGTCTGGGTTTCTCCATATAACCAACTGTACATCCTTCCCCCTTTGTTCCTGCCTTTTGATTTCTAAGCTCTGCATACCTGTTACCAATAAACCAACTCTTTTGGACTACTTGTCTCTTGATGTGGCTATTGGACTTGCAGTGGAAACAAGTGCTTACAACGCCAAGGGGAAACAGGTAAACAAGCCCAAAGTTGCCCAGTCAGTTCTGTAGCTTGGCACACAAGATGGATGCCAGGAGACCCCTGGTTGTCTCTGGCTACACAGCAGAGTTCCATCCCTGCACGCTTGCTCCAGTCCTGAACACCTTGCCTGATGCACCAGGGTAGCCTAGGGCTGCCAGGATACCATAACAGAATGGGGTATAAGAAATAGCACTCACTCGTGGTGAAGCTTGAGAGAATGAGGGATAGGAATCTGAAGTTTGGAATTGTCACTGTGAGCCTTTCTGTTCAGGTGTATCCAGATACAGGTCATTGCAAAAGCATGTGTTGACTGGGGTTTGTTAATATCAGGCACAGGAATACACTGAGAAAAGAAGAAAAATGAAGTTACATTCTATTTTATTCTACTAGCACGCATCTAAAAATTACCAATAAAGTATTTGGAATTGGTAAATCCCAATTTAGTAATGAACCGAGTTCTGAGACCGTACATCTGTGTGAGCAACTGTCCTTGGAAAATAGTAGGCATGTGAGCCAATGATTAATCTTCAACCACTCTGCATAAGAATCAAGTGTAAGGCAAATCCGCATAAAAAGCAAACCAGGGTTGGCATACCTTGTGTTCAAACTTGCTGCTACAGCAGCAGCAAAATATATATATGCAAATACAGCTGCTCTTGAACAAGCAAAGGAAAGCTTTCACGCTAGCGAGATGCTCCGCCTTACCTTCGACGATTTTACAACGCAGATTTAAGAAGCTTCCAAGAACAGAATGGGTGTGCCCTTTTAAGTCGGGGGAATTGGAGTCTATAGAGCAGTGATGGCGAACCTTTTAGAGACCGAGTGCCCAAACTGCATCCCAAAACCCACTTATTTATCGCAAAGTGCCAACACGGCAATTTAACCTGAATACTGAGGTTTCCTCCCAGTTCGGCAAGGGGGGGGCGGGGAGTCCAGGGAAGGGGGGCAGCTTTGAACGGCTCCGCGCTCCCTTCAAAGCCCCCGGCGCCCCCGCGCGTGCCCACAGAGAGGGCTCAGCGTGCTGGACTTGACACGCATGCCATAGGTTTGCCAACATGGCTATAGAGCATGTTTTGCTCAGGTGCTCCTTCTACGAGGAAACTCGTTGTAAGCTAATCGTTCCCCTGCTCAGCCAAATCACAGTCAGCTCAAATGAAGGGAGAATTAAGAGTCTCCTCTGGGAAGGGAATGCCCAGATGGCAAAACAGGAAGCCAAATTTTGTGCAATAGCATATAAAGTTCGACCCCTGATGTTGGGCAACTGCAATTAGATTAAATAATAATTTGGTCAATTTTAGTCAATTATACATTATTTGGAAATTCTAATTAGGAATGTTTTTGGGTTGAACTGCTGTAATTTTTTACTTTTTGTATAAATGACACATGTGTTTTTACTTGCTTATGCTGCATTAATAAATCTGAGATACAGCTGCTCTTTGTGATACTTGCAGTGGTTTGCAGTATATAATTACTCAGTGAAATACTGAGTCCCAACAATGTTTCAATACAACAGGACTGCAGCAAAACCTAGGTTTACTAATAATTATTCCGAAAAATCCCAGCAACACAAATTGTAGGATTCAGAACATAATAATGTCTATTCAGTAAGTGATATCACCTTGTACAGTTATGACCAAGTTGCATTCAAAAGCAAGGCAAGAATAGAGAGTAAAAAGCTCCTTACATCCTCAGTAAGGATGGCACCCTAAACTACAGTACATTGCCTTCTGTCTGGAACTGCTACCCACTCTCAACAACAACAAATCATTTATTGCGGTCAAAAGACCAGTTCAACACAAACTTTAAAACTCTACAACATTCAGTTTTCCCCACTTAAAATGTACAAATGCACTATTATTTAAAATTCACGCACTTCATAACAAACAGATATTAATTCTAAAAAGACTGCCTAATAAGATCATAAGTCCCTATCCTGTTCCGAGGTAAAAGTATGACTCAATTGGCCTTTCTGATGATACACCCATCTGCAAGACCTGGCCACCTGTTTTGTCATCTCTGGAGGGGCATCAAAAAAGAAATTTGCTCTGTTCCAATAAAACCTGTACTTTCCTCTAAAAGGGGGCCTAATAAAAGAAGAGAAAGGAATTTTTATTGCAGCACCGCAATTTTTAAAACTTAATAAAATATTTGCATTTCATAGTAATAATTAAAAGGTACAAAATAAAGTACAAATTCTTCAATTTAGATTTTGCTTTCCTCCTTACGTTAAAACTGAGCTCGTCTTTGTGAAAATCTTTAGAGGGCGAATTTTAAGAGCTATGGCGCAGAACTTGTTCTTTCCCCCCCTCCTGCTACCCACTCAATTTCTATTGTCAGAGCCTTCACATTTTTCAGATGTCTCCCCAAACCCTTCTTCTTCGGCAAAATCTTTTCTGAACCACCACAGCTTTTCCTACCCTATCAGCTGATCTGACTTAATCCAAGAAGAAGGAAGCTTTGAAAATGAGCACACCAGGATCAAGCAACAGAAGGGTGTAAAAACAGATTTGTTCATCAGTAAACAAAACGCTGGTTACTGGAGCATACGAAAGAATTTCAGAAGAAAATCAGCTTGTGTTTCATAGATTACAGCAAAGCTTTTGACTGTGTGGATCATGAAAAGCTATGGCTGGTTTTAAGGGAAATGGGTGTGCCCCTACATCTGATCGTTTTGTTGCGCAACCTGTACTTTGGACAAGAGGCCACAGTTAGAACAGAATATGGAGAAATGGAATGGTTTCCAATTGGCAAAGGTGTCAGACAAGAATGTATTTTATTTCCCTATTTCTTCAATCTCTATACAGAACATATAATTAGGAAAGCTGGATTTGATTTAGATGAAGGTGGAGTGAAAATTGGAGGGAGGAACATTAATAATTTGAGATATGCCGATGACACTACATTATTGGCAGAAAATAGTGAAGATTTGAAACGACTACTGCTGAACGTTAAAAGAGAAAGTGCCAAAGCAGGACTACAGCTGAACATCAAGAAAACAAAAGTAATGACTAAAGGAGAATTACACAACTTTACAGTTGACAGTGAGGAGATTGAAATTGTTCAAGACTTTCTATTCCTTGGCTCCACTATCAACCAAAAGGGAGACTGCAGCCAAGAAATCAGAAGGAGATTGAGACTGGGAAGTGCAACCTTGAGGGAGCTAGAAAAGATTTTGAAGTGTAAGGATGTGTCACTGGCCACCAAGACTAGATTAATTCATGCCATCGTATTTCCTATAACTATGTATGGGCGAGAAAGCTGGACAGTGAAGAAAGCTGATAGGAAGAAAATAGATTCCTTTGAAATGTGGTGTTGGAAGAGAGTGTTACGGATACCGTGGACTGCCAAAACAACAACAACAAATCAGTGGGTTATAGATCAAATCAAGCCTGAACTGACCCTAGAAGCTAAAATGACTAGGGCTATCGTATTTTGGTCACGTCATGAGACAACAAGAGTCACTGGAAAAGACAGTCATGCTAGGAAAAGTTGAGGGCAGCAGGAAAAGAGGAAGACCCAACAAGAGATGGACTGACTCAATAAAGGAAGCCACAGCCCTCAGTTTCCAAGATCTGAGCAAGGCTGTCAAAGATAGGACATTTTGGAGGACTTTCATTCATAGGGTCGCCATGAGTCAGAAGCGACTTGACAGCACTTAACACACACGCACAAACAAAACCCCAAGGTGATCACGTGCACTAGTCCCAGTGAGAAAGGCAGACTATAAATAATATAAATGAAAAAATAAAAATGTACAACCTGAAACTCATTGGTCTTTATAAATAAATCCATCTATGAATCTTTCTGAAGATTGTTCTTTCATTGAGTCAACAGCAAATGCTACACTTCTGTCTAAACTTTCGTCCACATCTAGAATGGTTTGACTTCCTGTTATGGTGCTTGTTTACCTTCATGAAGAGGGTGTTTTGCTGGATTTCTCTACACACACAAGCTACTGACCAAGATGGCAGTCATCTGGAATGTCTGATAGCATCCTTTCTCTTTATAAGTTCTATAGTTTTTAACTACGCTATCTAGAACCAGAATTATGCATCTTTTCCTAACTTATTTATAGGCCTGTTCTTTATTATTGGACAAGTGGGGTAAATCTCAATTTCTTCTCCCACACTATTTCCTCTTTCCCTTTCCTAACCGCCCCCCCATAGTCTCTCCCCTTTTCTTGCTTCCTTCTCTTATTTCCAAAGACCAGCCAACCTACATTTATCTATCCCCCGTCTTTCAGCTTTCTCTCCTTCTCTCCCCCTGGCAGCCTCTCCCTGGGAAAACTCTGCATGGTTCCAACTACTGGGCCAGCTGGGTTGGGCCCAGTTGCATGGTGCCAGCCCCCAGGCTAGGCCTTGTTGAGAATTAGTTGAAATTTACTTAATCCCTGCTGTCCCTTCCATTTCTGATTCTTATTCCAACACTACTTTGATGCACTGCAGCTTTCTTTGTTACTGTTATATGCATTCTAATGGACTGTCATTTTGGACACATTCACAGCCTCGCCTTTTGAAATACTGGCTCTGACCTTTAGATGCAGCTATGAATGTTATTGTTTCTCCTGTCTTAAAAATACTCTTTTGACACATGTTCTGACTCCAACTGTCATTTACCTATGTCTACCTACATTTAATGGTGTTATTTTTTTATGTTGCCAAGACTGCAAGGCTTCTATTTTTTGGCATTAATGGGGTAGATCAAACTCCTATTTTATTACTCCACCAAGCAAAGTTTGAAGACCCACTTAAGTTGGAGGAAGGCTCCTTGGAGGATAGCTGGATGTACCTGCAAAACCTAACACTTTGGTTAGCACCGATGTACCTGCAAAACCTAACACTTTGGTTAGCACCTGGCCAGTATTGGAATGGTTTGCCAGATTTTACAGAAATCTCTAAGTCAGAATGGAGGTGGGCTGGCAAAAGAATTGGCCACTCTGCACGATCAATATGCTGATCAGACCCAGTCTTACTCTTCTGATTTACTGACTGGAATTACATGATGGCTTGTTCCACTTGCCCCTCACCTCTGATCGTTCTTAACCTTCCCCCCGCTGCTCTGCTTTAAGAGTTATATGGTCCTCTGTTCTTAATCTACTTTTTCACTCCCCCCCTTTCAATGGCTCTAATGTTTTGGATTCAGTATGTGATGTCAATGAAACCAAATGTAACCCTTATAATTCAATTTCCTACTTTCATTCTCATATTTCTGTCAGGTGTTTCTAACTGGATATATCAGTAATACCGCAGGTTTCAGAAGAACACGACAAAACCACTTTCCTTTTAATTAATCATTCTCTCCCTTAGTCTTTTTAAGAATTATATATCCAGAGTTTCACTTCAAGGTATGATCATGTTGGTCTTCTCTATTGTGACATCCCTTGCCCCAATTTAAATCTTTAATCGTTACATTCCAGGGTGCTCTGTAGTTTGTTTTATTTTCCCTCCTTTGGCTTCTCTTAAGGCTCTAATCTAGGATCTTCATTCACTCTACTGTTTTATAAATTTTTATTAATTTTAACACACTGAGATTGCACTGCTGTTTTTTATTTTTTTTAGTAGTGCGGGACCTTTTAAAACATGTGGTGCGATATAAATAGAAATTTAAAGAGAATCCCTTTTTCTATCAAAAATTTGGTATTTTGTTGTTGTTCCTCTTTCCCTGAAATGGTCTTCTGATCTTAACAGGTCTTTCTTTTTGTAAAAAACATCTCAGAACTATTTATTTTTTCTTCTCTTTGGAGTTCATTACACAAATTATACAAGATGTACTCTAGCTCCCTAGCCTTTTTCTTTCCCAGTCCTTTCAGCCCTTATCTAGCTGAAGAACTGATTAACCCCTTAACGTAAGGATCTGTATACCGGTATATTTGTTTACCACTTGGATATACCTTTAGGTGAAATGTATATAGTAAATATTAGCAATCATGTTTCAGAAAAAAGACTCACTTCCTTCTCAGGATATAGAAGGTCAAAGAGCTTCATAACAGGGAGGAAGTCAGCCAATGCATTTTTTTGTATGCTGCCAGAGATGAACTGCAATAATACCCACATCAGATGGTCTCTGCCTTTGATTAGGCCTCGTCCTGCCAACTGTAAAAGACACATTAATTAGCAGGTCCACGTTCTAAAGAAAAAATCACTGAGCATCCATTCTCTCTCTCTAAAAATTCTATACTCTCATATCTGGTAAATGAAAATGTTTTTGATTCCCATAAGATGTCATGGGACACTGACTTGCTGTTGCATCACAGTGTTAGCATTTCCACAATATAAGAACAATACTCTGAGACATGAACAAACATGACTATTATGGGTCAGTCAACAAATGTTAGTAACTCAAGCATCAGAAATTTGGAAGGTGTTTCCTTCCTTAAAGAATTGGAGCAAAAACACATAGATTTAAAACGTCAACTGGAAAGAAAAAGAAGTCATTGTCAAATGTTGGCTGTTGAAGCAGGGCAGAGCAGGGCAGCTTCCTGAAAAGAGAACTGCATAGTCATAATGTGTCACAACCTATCTATGTATCTAATTCTGAAGTGTGCCTTCTGCCTGTGGATACTTAAATCCACAGAGAGGGGACACACCCAACCCAAAAAGATATTTCTTCAAATCTGGGGTACTCCCCAAGTTTGCAGAAAAACCTGAAATTTAAGAATTAAACAAACAAACAATGGGGGGGTTTAAATTCCCCCAATTTAAAAAACAGCGTGTGCACATGTGCAATGCACACTGCCTCTATCCCTTGCTGGCTCAGCCGGGCCCACAGCAGCTGCCTCGGTTCTTTGCCAGTACAGCGGCTGCACATCCCATGCCCAGCCAGGCAGTGAGGGATGGAGGTAGCTGCTCTGGGCTTAGGCGCACTGGCAGAGGATGGAGGTGGCTGCTCCGAGCCTGGGCCGCTGCCTCAGTCCCCAGCTGGGCCTACAGCAGCTGCCTCTGTCCCTCGTTGGTGCCACGGCTGCACACCCCAGGCCCAGTGGGTCTGTGAGGGGAGGCAGCCACTCCAAAGGTGGACGTCAGCAGTTGTTGGTTGGAAAGTGGGGAGAGCTTCAAGAGTGAGGGGTCGTTGGGGAGAGCTTCAAAAGTGGGGGGGAGAAGGAATGAAGCAAAGTAGGGGGAAGGGATGCACCCTCTCCACAAATTTCTTGCAGGGGGGGAGGAGGAGGAGGAGGAGAAGAGTTGGCCGACTTTTTCTACCACTTAAGGGAGAACCAAACCAGCTTACAATCACCTTCCCTCCCCCTCTCCACAACAAACATCCTGTGAGGTAGGTGGGGCTGAAAGAGCTGTGACTAGCCCAAGGTCACCCAGGTGGCCTTATGTGTAGGAGTGGGGAAACCAACCTGGTCCCCCAGATTAGTGTCTGTTGCTCATGTGGAGGAGTGGGGAACCAAACCCGGCTCTCCAGATAAGAGTCCACCACTCCAAACCACCACTCTTAACCACTACACCACTCTGGCTCTATCTATTTCTCAAGCGTAGGCAGTTCTGCAGATACCTAAATCCATGGATCAGGCCCACACTGAAAGAAAGAAGATTTTTCTCCAAATCTGGGGGTTTGCAGAAAAACTGAAAAACATAAAGAATACATGGGGGGGGGGGTAAATCAACCCCAAAACAAAAATGTTCTCTGCTTACGCACAGAGCACTTACCAGCAAGGGGCCTTATGGCTGGTGCGGCAGCTCCCTGAGGCCCTGCTGCTGCTGCCATGGCTCCCAGGGGCCCTGCCGCCACTGCTGCTGTGGCTCCTGGGGACCTTGCTGCTGGTGTGGCGGCTCTGGAGGACACTGCAGGCCGCCCAGGGCCCTGTGGCTGCTGCTGTGGTTGGGAAGCGGGCGGGTGGCTGGGAGAGCCACTGCCATTGCTCAGGGGTGAAGAAGCATTCAGGTGGTGGGGAGAGCTACCACGCTGCTTTGGGTGGGGGAGGAAGCCGGCAGGCAACTGGGACAGCCCCCACTGCTGCTGTGGGGGGAAGTGGGCAGTGAAGGATGGAGGAAGAGTGATGGGGTCCAGAAAGAGTGATGCGTGGAGGGGGCAAAAAGATAGAGTTGGGTGGCAGGAGGGAGAAAGAATGAGAGACTGAGAGAAGTAGGGGAGAGGGGAGGAAGCACAGGTGTGGGGGAAAGGGATAGCTGCTCCGGCAAGTTTCTTGTTACTATCTATTATTACCTCTGTAAGTATAGCCACACAGCAAATTTTCTCCAGCATGAGCTACCCCTCTTGTTTCCCTCAGACTCAATGCCAAGCTTAATTTAAATAACCTTCTACACACAACTGAGCAGCAGTTGCATGGTCTGAATCTACGCACACTTGTACACTAAACTGATGGTTGGTTCTAGGCTGGAGGGAAGGAATGCAGGGGCAATGGCTGAAGTAAATTTCAAATGATATAACATCTTATAATACTGACTTTTTATTAGTGGCAGGTAGTCTACCTTTTGATGGAGAGAGAGGACCATGTGAGGGAAGCTTGCAAACTGAAAAAGTACAAAGAAGATAAGCTGGCTGGAAAGGTGCTGCCATAACAACTGGCTCGTTCCTCCGTCGTCAAACTTCTCCTCGGTCTCTGAACGCTCCATGGCATATACTACGAGATCCACCAACTGGTCTTCTAGCACAGGACATCGCTGTTTGTGCTGCAAAGCAGAAGTCAGATACAGTATTCCAAAGACTAGCAATGAGTGTCTTAATTATGTTCATTTCAATACAGTTTCTTTGACAGAAGCTTGGGAAGCATGAAATGAAGTCTAAACATAAAGGTTTACAAGGTAAGCTAAGGCATTAAAACTGTCTTATGTTACAGGTTACAGCGTGTGTGTATAATTTCATAGACCTCATGCACAGGCGATGAATTATTGTACTTCAAGCAAACATTGTAACCAAATCTGTTATTCATGGAACTAATGTATCTGCAGAGACTCCATTTTAGAAAGGTATATTTGCATCCCTAATGTTTAAAGACTGATAAATCTACGGATTTTGTTTTTATAAATAATTTTGCAATTAATGGGCTTCAGATGGACCATCTCCAGATGCTTTGGCTGCTCAGGTACAAAAAGGCATTATGTAGGAACACTGACTCCCACTTCTGCTCTAGTGTTCGTCAGTTAATACATCTTCCTTAGTTTGTATGTTTATCATTTAGGAACTGGTGGCTCCCCTCAGTTTCAGTCTTCATTTATATAGAATATGTAATGTGTGTAATTCCTCTGTATTTTGGAACAGTTCACATCTATACAGCTTGAAGCTTAACAGCAAGCAGCTGAAAGCTATGCTGACTCATGGGTTCTCTAGGCATTAGCTATGGACATTTGAGCCATTTCTGAACATACTTTTTAATAAACAGTTTCAGAGCTTTCCAAGATGTATCTGTAACATAACACAGCCTTAATAAAAAGAAAAAGTATTATTTTCCAAAGACAAGCACAGAAAAGGAACTGCGCTACTCAGAACCTAATCATGAAAATGCTGTGTCCCTTTCTAGAGGCAAAAAAGGGGATTCAGTGTTTGTTTTTAAAGCAAAATTTGCCAAGATACCCAAATATGATTTCAATATATTATTGTGCTCCTCTTAACAAATGGCAGGCAAACTAAAAATTCCCTCTGAATTAAAAAAAATAAAAGGAAAAAGAAGATTGCAGAAAGGAGATACATAGTCTAACCTCAACTAGTGTGGGTTGCTTTTTGCCATGAAAAAGGGATTATGTTTCTAAATTAACAATACAATGCAAGAATGGCAAAACTGGGGACAAACTCTAAGAACAGCACTCCCTCTTTCACATGCTCTTTGCCAGCTCAAAACTGCCAAAAACTATAAAATCCAGCTGTGCTTTCTTGAAGCATGCTTCAAACAGAAGACTTCTAACCAAAAGGAAAGCATTAGTTGCTTTTGACCCTCTCCATCAAAAATACAATGCCATTATCACAGACCAACCACATTACAGATTTACAAAGAGCAATATTAACACCACCAGTTGAGAATACTTTTTTTCCAAATGCAACTAATTATGAAGCAGAGCAGAATGCAACAGACAATACTACAAACTATTTCATGATCCAGCATGCAAATCTACTGTGTACAGGGCTTGAAATTCACTATTAATTTGATAGGCAGAGGGCAACTCTTCAAGTCCCCAACAATGCAAATCTATATCAGTTTTAAATCAAGTAAAAGGCCAATAAATATAAAGATCAAAGAGAAGGGAAATGTAGGTAGGAGCAGGCCCAATTCTCAGTTTTTCTTAGCA
This sequence comes from Euleptes europaea, assembly GCF_029931775.1. Taxonomy (NCBI): domain Eukaryota; kingdom Metazoa; phylum Chordata; class Lepidosauria; order Squamata; family Sphaerodactylidae; genus Euleptes; species Euleptes europaea. The sequence continues at coordinate 78,364,349 of NC_079321.1, forward strand.
AGTTCTATAGGACAAAGTATAAAGAGGTCAAAACAGCAAGATTGGTAGGGCAACTTACTTGCTTAACAACTATGATTACTGGGAACAGATTTAATACTAGTCAGTGAATCTCCCGCCCCAACTGTCCAGATACCCCCTTCCCCACAATGTGTTCTTCCTTATCTGAGGCTGGACTGCCAAACGTCAAGGCTGGGTTCACGTATTATGCCCAGTGCAGAGATATCACTTTACTTCCTATAAAATAAGTGAATACTTCCATTCATTCCTGTGAGGGAAAATAAATAAAAGGTTGCACTTTGGGACAATACTGTACTGGTAGCACCCCTATGCACACTTTGGGCAGCCCAATATCCATATAAGTATATTATGCCTTCTGGATCAGAACATTTGCTCCATCTTTTGTAATTATAGACATTTGAGAAGGTTTGAAAAAATGGGTTATATAAGAATAGTTTCAAAAGTGACTATCAGTGCAATCCTAAGCAGGTCTACTCAGAAGCCTACTCAAATCTACTCCATGGGGCCTGCCCCTAAGGAAAGTTCTTAGGACTGCATTGTAAATCAATAAAGTGACTAAAATAGTAAGTTTCAAAATTATATGTATAGAATGTTGAAAAAAAGTCTTCAGAAGGCTGTTTAATTTCCCCTAATTTTGGAAGACAGACAGACAGACAGACAGACAGAAAGATGGAGGGGGGAGAAAGAAAAGGAAAGAGAAAAAGAAAAGGACGGAGGGAGACAGACAAAGAAAGAGACAGAAAAAGGGGGAGAAAGAGAGGGAGAGAAAGGAGTGACAGAAAAAGAGGAAGAGAGAAAAGCCTCCCCCCACACACACACCTGATAGCGCACGCAACCCCGCGCAGCTGGGCTTCAACCTTCCGCCTCCCTACCCTGCCCCTAGAGTTGCCTAATCAGGTGCAGATGCTCTGCCGCCGGGAGCAGCTGGCTTCTTCTTCTCCCCCCTCCCGCTTGATGCCTGTCAGCTGTTGAGTGGCAAGGGGGGGGGGAGAAGAAGCCAGCCACTCCCGGTGGCGGAGCATCTGCACGGGAGCCGATTAGGTGACTCTGGGGGCGGGGAGGGGAGGTGGGAAGGTTGAAGCCCGGTTGCGCGCGCTACCGTAGCGTGCAGGAACACTGCAGCACACTTTAAAAAAAAACTCTTGCTGCTCAACAGCTGACAGGTGGTGAGAGAGTTTTTTAAAGTGTAGGGGCAGCCTTGGGGAAAACTTCTTTCTCCCTCCCCCCTCCACTCACTGATTAACATTTTCAGTGGCCCTCGGGAGCTCCAGGGCCCTCCCCAAAACTGTTCCTGAAGCCGCCCTGCTGCGCCATGTTTCTATGGCAAGGCCCTGGAGCTCCCGAGGGCCTCTGAAAATGTCCTCGCGAGCTGTTTCCGGCCCCCGGGCCAGACGTTCTCCATCCCTGCTATACATCAATTCATGTGCAGCTATAAAGAGCAAAACCAATAAACTGCTGCAACATCTAAGCAACTGTCTTGCAACTGTCCTGGTCTGCTTACGTATACTGCATGACAACAGTTGTTACCGATTTTGGAAGAATGCGATCTGAGCAGCCCATGAGCAGCAGGATCAATACCAATGTATAAAGAGTTATGGTCAAAAAGTACTATCCATCAAAAAAATCTATCAAGGAGACCTTTTCTATATACTACAGAGAAATATGTATTACTATTGTAGGACCCATCACAGAAGGAAACAAGAGAGAAAAAGCAGAGCTAGCAACAGACAAAGGCTATGCCCACAACTGCAAGTATGCTGCAATTCTACAGGACTGCAGAAAAACCATAGAAAGTGATGGTGGGTGCAGAACTCGCTTCCATTCCTACCAGTTTGGTAAGCTTGAGAGAATGTGGGCAATTCCTGCTAAAACCTCCGAAATTATATAGAGGGGGCTGAATAAAATTTTCAGTGGTGATACATGACTTTCGGTTGGATCCAGAGCAGCATTTCTGTGAGCCTGCAGAGAACAACTTTCTCACCTCCCCCCACCACTGCAACCCCAAATACCCCCAAAGGCAAAGGTAAGAAAGTCAAGCCAACATCCATACCTTCCTGTGACTAAGCAAACCCAGAAAACATTATACAAAACGGAAAAAAATACACATTCAGTTATGAAAACAGTTATGCTCACAAAATCCAGCATTTCTTATCATAGAATCTGGACTGCCCAGATACAGATTTTTATATCCACTTACAGCATGAAGTATAAACAGCCCTGGCTAGTTCTCTTCTACTACCAATGGAGACTCAGGGAACATATTTCTTAGTGATATGCTCTGTCAGCACTTAACTAAGAGGGTCTTAGAAGCATATCACAATTCCCTCTGGAAAACAGGCAGCACCTCTGGCATGTTCAATACTAAAATATAATTTATTTCAAAATATTAATAACTTGGCAAAACTGAAGACTTTTTTTTGCCAAAATAGAATTAGAATTAGAATTAGAAAGAGAAGCTAAGCAGACTTTGTGACCAAAAAGAAAGCAACAGAAAAGTATAGAAATCAGTGCTCTTAGTCTTTTCTCAAACTGGATTTCCTTCTTTATAAAAGGTGAAGTCAACAAACAAATGAATAAAAACCTCATGCAGAGAATGCACTTACTCCTGCCTATGTATGTTTTCCATGCACCTAAAGGTAAAGGTCCCCCGTGAAAGCACAGGGTCATTCCTGACCCATGGGGTGACATCCGGACATTTACTAGGCAGACTTTGTTCACGGGGTGGTTTGCCAGTGCCTTCCCCAGTCATCTTCCCTTTACTCCCTGCAATCTGGGTACTCATTTTACCGACCTCGGAAGGATGGAAGGCTGAGTCAACCTTGAGCCAGCTACCTACAAAAGAGCTATTTGAACTAGGGCTGTGCAAAAAAAAAAAATCATTAAATTTCGGGTTCGGGTTTATTGGGCCCAATTTTTTGGGTGAAACCTGATATAAGCCGAACGCCCATACTGGTAAATATGGGCATTCAGCTTATTTCTATGTTTTCCCCCAAAAAATGGCCCGGGGGGTGTCATTTTTGGAGGTAGAGCCCCCAAATTCACAGCATAGCTTGAAGGGACTGTTCTTGCGCAAACCCCAAAGTTTGGTGAAGACTGGGTCACTTTGCAATGGTTGTCAATGGAGGAGGGGGCGACCCCTTCCGAACCCCATAAAATCGGACCCCTTGACCCAATCTTAACCAAACTTTGGGGTTTGTGCAAGAACAGTCCCTTCAGGCTACGCTGTGAATTTGGGGGCTCTACCTCAAAAAATGACACACACCCCGGTCATTTTTATTCAGCTTTTTCTGGAATTGCCTATTTGGCTTCAGCTTTCTCCCCAGGTTTGGCCATTCGGTAAACCTGAACTGGAAATTTGCCAAAATGGCTAATTTCAGGTTTATTTTCAATTCGGTTTCATTGATATGCACACACTTAATTTGAACATTATATAGCAACTGTCAGTTGACGAAACAGTGACATTTTTTAACAAAAATACTGAGATTTGAAATACAAAACTCATAGTTATAACTTCATCTTTTATTGATTTTGGCAGAGGTGAGGCTCAGTAGTAGAATGCATGATTTACATACATGAAGTCTCAGGTTCAATCCCCAATAGCTCTACCTAATAGCTATCAAGTAGAAGCTGTTAGGAAAGAACCTTGTCAGCAGAAGACCTTGGAAAGTCACTGCCAGTCAGATTAGGCTATTCTGAGCTAGATGGATCAATGGTCTGACTTGGTATAAATCAGTGTGATACGAGCTATGAATATATTAAATAAATATGTTCATAGTTCTGCTTTGTAAAAACTAGCACTGGCATTAACTACGCATGTGTTAAGTCGACTTATAGCAACCCTATGAATTAATGACCTCCAAAATGTCCTATAGTTAATAGCCTTGCAAACTGAGGGCAGTAGCTTCCTTGATTGAGTCAATGCATCTCATGTTGGGTCTTCATCTTCTCTCACTGCTTTTCCTAGCATTATTGTCTCTTCCAGTGAGTCTTGTCTTCTCATAATGTGATGAAAGTATGATAGTCTTAGTTTAGTCATTTTAGCTTCTAGGAAGAGTTCAGGCTTGATTTAATCTAGAACTCACTTATTTGTCATTTTGCAGTCCATGGTATCTGTAAAACTGTCATCCAACACCACATTGCTAATGAATCAACTTTTTTCCAGTCAGCTTTCTTCATTGTCCAACTTTCACACCTGTACATAGTAATAGGGAATACTAGAGTATGAATTATCTTGAACTTGGTTCCAGCAACATATCATTACATTTAAGGATCTTACCTAGCTCTTTCATGGCTATCCTTTCCAGTCTCAATCTCCCGAGTTCTTGATTGCAATCTCCCTTTTGACTGATGATGGAGCCAAGGAACAGAAAATCTTGAACAATTTCAATTTCTCCTTTGTCAACCGTAAAGTTAAGTAATTCCTCAATGGTCATTACTTTTGTCTTGATGTTCAACTGTAATCCTGCTCTGGCACTTTCTGCTATAACCTTCATCAGTAGTCGCTTCAAGTCTTCACTATTTTCTACCAGTAATGTGGTGTCATCTGCATATCTCAGATTTTTAATGTTCCTTCAGCCAATTTTCATTCCACCTTCATCTAAATCTAATCCAGCTTTCTTTATATGTTCTTCATATAGATTGAACAGCTAAAGTGATAAAATACATCCTTGTCTGACACATTGCCAATTGGAAACCATTCGTCCTAACCGTGGCCTATTGTCCAGAGTACAGGTTGCACATCAAAATAATCGATATTGTGGCACACTCATTTCTTTTTAAAACCAACCATACCTGTCATGATCCACACGTTCAAAAGCTTTGTTGTAATCCATGAAACACAAGCGGATTTTCTTCTGAAATTCTCTCATATGCTCCAATAACCAACATAAATTGCCCCGTGGCGCAGAGTGGTAAGCTCCAGTACTGCAGTCCCAAGCTCTGCTCACGACCTGAGTTGGATCCCGACGGAAGTCGGTTTCAGGTAGCCAGCTCAAGGTTGACTCAGCCTTCCATCCTTCCGAGGTCGGTAAAATGAGGACCCAGCTTGATGGGGGTAAAGGGAAGATGACTGGGGAAGGCACTGGCAAACCACACAGTAAACAAAAGTCTGCCTAGGAAAAGTTGGGATGTGACGTCACCCCATGGGTCAGGAATGACCTGGTGCTTGCACAGGGGACCTTTACCTTTTTAATCTCTAGTGCCTCTTCCTTTTCTGAATCCAGCTTGAACATCTGGCATTTCTCATTCCATATATGGTAACAGACAGCAAGATTTTGAGCATCATTTTACTAGCGTGAGAAATTAATGTAATGGTCTGATAGTTGCTGCAATCTTTGACGCCTCCTTTTTCACAAATGGAATGTAGATTGAGCATTTCCAGTCTGTGGGCCATTGTTATATTTTCCATATTTGTTGGCACATTCTTGTTAATACTTTAATGGACTCTAGTTTTTGTGCCATGAACAAAATAGTGAAGACTCTATTAACATCCCATCTACTCCTGGTGATTTGTTTCTCCTTGTTGATCTCAGTGCAGCTTTCACTTCACTTTCTAAAACTGCAGTTTCTTCTTCAAAAGATTCTTCTTGGAAGGAATCTGTCATCCTTTCATCTTTTCAGTTTAGTTCTTCAGTGTGTTGTTCTCATCTTTTCTTTATTTTGTCCTGTTTATTTAGTATATTTCCCTGTTGATCTTTCAGCATGCCTAATTGTGCTTTATGTTCTCCCTTGATTTCTTGGATCTTGAGGAACAGATGTCTTCTTCTTTTTTTGTTGTTTTCTTCTATTTCTTTACACTAACAATTATAATAGTTCTCTTTGTCTCTATGTGGCAGTCACTGGAAAACTGCAATTTTAAGAGGTTCATCAGTTATCCATTGAGGCTTTTCATTTCTTTTGGCTACAGAAATCATCTTTGCACAATCTTCCCTGATAATATCTCTAGTTTAAACCCATAGTTCTTCTGATTCATGTTCACTTGAACTTAGTAATGCAAATCTGTTCTTCACATGGTCTTTAAACTCTTCAGGAATGTTTAGATTGTATTTTGGAACTCTGAATGTTTTGATGTTTGTCTTTATTCTAATTTTCCATATTACCATTTCATGGTGTACACCACAATCAGCTCCTTGTCTTGTTTTAGCACAGAAAATAGAGCTTAATCTGCTTCTGATTATGTAATGTATTTGATCTCATCTATGTATACAATCGTCTGTTCGGTTGCCTGAAATGTGTTCACAACAAAAAACTTGTTACCTTCACAAAATTCTATGGGTCGCTCTCCTCCTTCATTTTGTGCTCCTAGCCCAAATTTTTCAACAATACTTGATTCTACTTTCCCACCTTTGTGTTCCAGTCACCTATGATTATCAGCGCATCTTGTTTAGATGTGTGATTAATTTCTTCCTGGATAATTCCATAAAAACTTTCAATTTCTTCCTCATCAGCATCTGTAGTTGGGGTGTAAACTTGAATGATGGTTATATTGATGGGCCTTCTATGAAGTGTGACTATGAAGAATTCATACTTCTCACGTTCCATGTTCCAATTGTATGTGTCAAACAGCTCTGGACCTTTCTTCTGCACCCACTCACATCAACAACTGAACATCCTTTTGGCTTTAATCCAGTTTCACTGTTAACAATAGTGCTACTCATAGTTGTCCTCTGTTCTTCCACAGTAGCTGACTAAGCGCCATCCAACCTGGGGGTACTATCTTCCAGCAGTATATATTTTTTTCATTTTGGATTGTCTCATTGTAGGGTTTTCAAGGTATGAGATGATCAGAAGTGGTTTTGTTGCAGGCTCTAGCGTATAAATAGAATGTTGGTATGGAAGTATGTCCCATTAGGCTTCATGAAGGCATAAAGATGAAAATGTGTAATAAAGATGATGTCACTTCATACACTGAAATACTGAAATGGCTGTATGAGCTCAAGATTGGCAACATGTTGTAGAATTCAAGGTTCTGATATTGTAAACATTTAATACTGCTCTTTCAGCTGAAGGTCTTAGCTGCAGAAAGCACTCAGCTACAGAAGCTGTCAGATAGACAGAGCCATGTCCTTTAACCATTGTAGATGGCAGAAGTGTATTGTATCCAATGCAGCTTGCAGCTGAATGACTGATTGAGCTACTGGCTACTGACAAGTTACGGTTTATTTATAGAATGCTTTAGCTAAGAGATGCTGGAACTAAAGTTGACTGAAGAAGCCGATCTACAAGATAAATGGCTCTGAAAAAGTATAAATAGAGACCTTTCTCTGACTAAGGGTTAGAGAAGATCCTGATGGTCTGACCTATAGACTTCCTCCATCTACCAAAAGATGTAAAAACTTGGCAGCCTGATTCTTGCGTGAATTAGAAACCTGATTCTTGCGTGAATTAGGTATCATTTATTCTTGTCTCAATTTCTGGAGAACTCTCACAGAGAGAGGTATTATGCCACACAGTCTGTCTCTCTGAAGACTGTCTGGAATAACTGTCTGTACAATGCTTCATCCTAAATATGTGATGAAGGTCCTTATACTCTAAGGATTATAAGGATATGGATCTTACCATGTCTGAATATGGTGACATTGAGAACTCATTTGTTCTAACAAGACTAATGTCTTCTCATAAGATCTATCTTATATATAGACTTCCTAGTTTTGACAGACAAGATGTAAATGCAGCTTCTCTAAGAAGCCCACTACCAGAGCATATTCTAGGGGTTTCTCTACAAATAACTCTAATTGGAATACATATAATTGAAATACATGGATGGAGATCCATGGAGCCTTAAGCCCTTAAGCTGAACTATACACAATACTCTCTAAAGATTGGCACTGCCAGAGAGATGGTAGAATAGTTTATTCTCTACACATAATGTTAAGCTTTACACATAGTTTCAAATACTAATTACAGTATAGCTCTTAGCTATACAGCAATGCATACTCAAACATGGCTTTTACATAGCCTTTTATAATTTGAACATGGGCTTCAAACCCATAAACCTCAAACATATAGAGACTCTATGGTTTCATGCCTTCAGTCAACAAACAGACTGATGTAAGAGCTATGGTATCAGCTCTAACATGAAACTATGGAACCAAAGAGATCTCTCCTATCTTTACAACTACTAAAGGCATTGAAATAAAAGAATAATACTTAGAATACCTGAAGGAAATCTAACTATTCTAAAATGAACTTATAGAATCCTTACAGAAACTCTGCAATGACATGACTGGGTAAAGTATGTCTTATATTTAAATATTTTGAATTAGAATACTTATTCAATGCACTAACCATTATTTTACAAGATTTCTGTAAACTGTATTATTTCCTGAATGAAATATGCTTAGAAGAAATGAAGGAGATGTCCTCAAATTTCTATGAAATCACACATCTCCACAAGCTTATAACATTTTGATGTTCTTAATGAATTTTACACAAATGTACAGCCTACACAGAAGATGATACAGAATCATTCTTTTTACAGCAAAAACATGTATCTTAAGGAGCCAACTTCCAATCTGGATAATGCAAGACTTGGAAAAAAGGAACTATCTTTCAAATCAGACAGGATAGAGAAGAGGTCATTACTGTGAGCCTAATGCAGATATTAATTTGGGAGAATGTCCTGCAGAGAGTTTCCTAAACAGCAATTTTTCCTGAGATACCAAGGGACGAAAAAGAAGGTAATAAGAACAACATGGAGAGAGAATGGATGGTAGAATATAACGAAGGGGGGAAAGTGTTTCTGACAGCATGGTTAAATGCAAAATGTGCATCTAGTCACAATCTACTTGAAACAAAATCAAGATATACATATCCCTAAGCAAATGCAGTCAAACACAAACTTCAGGTGACAAGTAGGCATGCCCCAGGGGCAGACTGATACAATTCTGATCTCTCACCATGCATAAGATATGAATGTCTTCACAGGGATTATATTTTTAAAGTTTATTTTTACTGAATTATTTGTGAACCACAGATGACAGTCAATTAGTGCATGGGAGCTACAACTAGCCGTTGCAGTGGAAGGCTATGGTTTAAAGTAGCTAGCAACACATTTCTGAACAGATTAATCTACATTCAAACCAATTTACATAAGTTGAATATTGATTCACAGCAACAGCCTTGAATTCCCACCAAGCAATGTCACACACAACCCTCTCATGCTTTTTCACCAATAAATGAACAGAAATTCCACAGACTGTTGTTGTTATGGCAGCACGCCTACAATTCATAGTCTGTCAGCATTTCCATTAAAAACCATTAATTTCAAAGTTTTGTTACTTGGCCATAAACGTTTGCTCTGGGTTGAAACACTAACTATGGACAGAAAACTGGAAATAATGTTACAATCATTTGAAATTAATATCAATATTCATTAATCAATAATTAATACTAACTTAATTAATATTTATACCTGTCAATGGCTTGAGGACAATGAATATGATAATGCTCTTAGCTATATCTACTGAAGGACATAAGATAAGGCATAATATTTCACCAGTGCTGTATTGGTTTGTAGTAACAGTTGTTGGAAGAAAATTGCTGGAAGAAGATGATTAGTGGGTCATATATCTTTATATTCTCAGTAAAACTATTAGTATTGTTTTGTTCTGCTTTTCATAAATATGGCAACATAACAGGAAACAATTTGTAGTTGTTTGTATGAAATAGCCAAATTGTTTGCATTTGTTATTTAATACTAATTTGGGAGAAAGTCCTGCAAAGAGTTTTTTAAACAGCAATTTTTTTGCTTGCAGAGATCTGCCTCAAGGAGGCCACGGTAACAATCCCAGTGTATTTTATCCCAAGGACTTAAGATGTATTCAAACACTTGGGAAGTACCAATGGTCCAGAGTATTTTACAATTTAATATTATGGAACAAATAATGAAAGCGCACACTCCTATATCTATATCTATATATCTATAGATATAGATATCTGTTAAGCGTTAAGGATTACTTTGACAACTTACGTGTACCGTTCATCAGAGCTTGTTTCAAGAGTAACTCTTATCACAGTACGGAACGGTTAGAAATTTATGTTCACACTAGAGAGTACTGCTTTATCATCCCTTTGCAAAGGCAACATGTGTGAGGGTTTAAAAATGTGGAAATATAGAAATAAGTGGTGTTTTTTAATGCATCAACAAAAGTTTCAGCATCAAGCAAATGTTATGGTCAAGGTACAAATCCCTGAAATAGAGTTTTTAATAAATGGAAACACTGACACAACCTTCACTATAGTATTGCAAACATCAACGCTATTTTATTTTGCTTAAATATCACCTAAGACTAAAACAGGCCAATAATTAATTATGGTGGTGGTAGAAAGTATCGTCAAGTCACAGCTGACTGATGGAACCCTGTAGGGTTTTCAAGTTAAGAGACGTTCGGAGGTGGTTTGCCATTGCCTGCCTCCGCGTGGGCTGAAGAACTGTGATTGGCCCAAGGTCACCCAGCAGGCTTCTTGTAGAAGAGTGGGGAATCAAACCCGGTTCTCCAGGTTAGAGTCCACCGCTCTTAACCACTACACCACGCTGGTTCTCCATAATTAATTATAGAATCATACAAATGAGGATACCAAATTAGTTGTAACTTTAATTCGTCCTTTTTTTCTTTCAGCCCATTTGAAGACACTTGAAAGGAAATTGGAGGCTAAGAATTATCATTCCTAGTTGCAGGTTTGTAATCTTAAGCATACTAAGATTCAGTGGGAAACTCATTTTCATACAAACAAAAAGTTATGGTCTGAACAAAAACTATGGCAAGTTGGCAGGTCAAGCAAACAATGGGTAACTCAATCCAATTATTGAACGGCTTTAATAAATTGAGAAACATTATTATAACCTCATATTTTAATAGGAAGTTGACCTTCTCTTAGCTTGTGATGGTCCCACCAATTTCAAGCCCTGGCCAGATGTGTATTCTCGAACTGGAATCAGTGGCTACAAAGCAGCCAGCGTATCGTTAGTCACAATACAACAGTAAGGTTGTGAACATACCTGAGCAATGTTCAAGGTCTAGAGCATTGAAGGATGGGCAGGACAAGACAGGACAGAACAAAAATAAAGGAAGAAAAAAAAAGAAAAGACAAAACAGTGACTATGAGGCCAGCCTCAAGTTACCCCAAGTCAGACCAGACCCTCCCACATGGTAATACAAAAAAAAAAAAAAATCATTACCACTTAAGGTAATAAAAACATGCTGAGGTATTTGACAGAAAAGTTCTAAAGACCACTGATCTAAGCAGTACATCTGTCACTATACCCCCCTCCCTCCACAAAAAAAACCCTCTATGACTATTGTAGTTAATATCTGTCTAGGGTACGTTTGAGGCTGGCCTTATAGAGAAAAAAAGCAATGCAAAAATATCATTCTTTTTTTAAAAAAATCTTTGCTTTTCAATTTAGACATCTTTAAAGCAATAGCAAAATAGTGCCCAATTAACCTGTACTGAGAAAAAAAATCATGATCTGATCCTCAACTGTTTTGCTTAGTTAGCTTCAGCAAAGAAAAAGAGAAAAGAAAAAGTGCAGATTCTATGCACACTTAAGAACAGCATTGTAGCACAATACAGTACCTGTTTGTTCAGACCTAGCATATTGCAGACCATATCTCTGGAATAGGGTTGCTCCAGCACATACCGCAACAAAGCCGTTTGGGGCTCAAACAGATCCTTGAAAACAAAAAAAGGAAACAAATACCAGCGTATTGGCACAAAGCTAGTCTTGATTTAAAAAGTGAAATTAGTCTCTGGCCAGGTCATTTTGATGGATGTTTGGTTGGTGATTTGTAAGTTTTTCTTTATTCCCTCCTTTGGGAAGCAGAGTTAGCAGTTTAACCCTAAATATTACCTTACCTCTCACTATCACTATGATGATAGTCCACACAAATAGAACTGTAGCCAAATGCTACTGTACAACTGTATGAATAGCAGCGCTTTGTATTTGCAAGTTTGGAAACTTTCACAAAAGCAGCAACTCATTTGGCATGCCCGAGAATTTCTCACCAGCTTCATTTTACTAGCAGTTCACAATCTCTCTTTTTGCTTGTTACCTCAAGACACTAGTGTTAAATGATCAGAGATAACTTACCTCTACTTGCCTCTTATTGTATCATATGGTGCTAAAGGTTATATATAACTATCCATGTGTATTTTGTTCACACGCTCCCTCCCCTGGATTCTTCTCAGAGATGCATGATGAGTTTGGGAAACAGGGTGGAGAAGAACTAACTGCTGTTTCTACAGAACAATGCAGGTCTGTATGAAAATGCCAACTCCAGAAGCTTGTTTTCCCTCTAGGGTAGTAGCCACTTCCTTCAGATATATACCCTTCTTTGGCAAAGTTCTCCTGTGGCACCAACACAAGCATCAACAGAGGTAGGACCACTGACAACACCACCAGCCTACACAAGAAATTTTCTTCTCCAGAAGGACCTGAACAGACTAACATTGGAGGTGTTTTCATAAGGTGCTTCTGAAAATAATGGAGTAGAGCCCGTAACATAAACTATATCTGAGAGGGAGTAATCATGGGCTCTGCTGTATAAGGCTTTCACAACTATCACATGTGCGTATACCTTATCGTATGGCAAAAGGCCTCGCAGGGGGAAACGAAGAGTTGTAGGATCCAGCTTCCAGGAATTGCAAATAGCACCAGAGTTATTTACCACAGGAAGTAGACTACATCTTCCTACACATATTGGACACCAAGGGGAAAAAAAGTGATTCACAAAATAATAACCATCACATAATCCCTCATATAGCTTGCTTTGCTCTGTACTGGAGTACTGCCACTGCTAATAAAATAAACATCATGCCTTAGGTTGTCCACTGATGTCAAATGTCATAGTTTCAGATATTACCAGCAATCAGAATGACTTGAGTCACATATAGCAAATTTCAGCTTTCTAGTGACTTTGAAAACTTGTCTGTAAGTCTTCTTGCCATTTTGTATGTATAAAAGAAAGGCGAATCCAAAGAGCCTGATCTTGTGCAGATATGTGAGCTTTAGCTACAAGCAGTATCTTTGGCTAACACAGCTACTATGCATGCACAGGCACTGAGGCACAAGCATACATCCCTAATAACATACTCTCCTTAAAAACCAATGGACAGCAGTGCTGACCACTGAAGCCCTAACAGGCCCCAAAGGCCAATCGAATTCTGAGTGAAGTTACAATGCATGCTGCTTTCTTCAAATCCTTGCAAGAACAGAAAAAAGAGGTCTTGCATAACAAGATACAGTTAATGCACCTTTGCCAGCACTGGGACCCAGCATAAATGCTATGGCTTGGAGTACTGCTTTGTTGTCCCAAGCCTAGGTTATCCTGAGTGACAAATCCTGAGTGACCTCAGGAATAGGTGGTAAAATAGGTGGTATACAATTGTTATAGTCACACATTGTGTCCTAGATGCTATTGTACTACTGGATTTTTAAACTACCAGCGTGGTGTAGTAGTTAAGAGCGGCGGACTCTAATCTGGAGAACTGGGTTGGATTCCTCAGTCATCCACATGAAGCCTGCTGGGTGACCTTGGGTGACCTTCTATTAAGAGCTCTCTCAGCCCACATAGAAGCAGGCATGGCCAAAACCACCTCTGAACATCTCTGGCCTTGAAAACTCTAGCCGCCGTAAGTCAGCTGTGTCTTGATGGCACTTTCTACCACCAAAGTACATTAAATTAACAAAGAGGTTCTTACCACAGATGGAATTTATTCTTGCCGTGGGTCTGAAGGAATCCACAAAATCTGATAGTAGGCTGCCTAACAACTTTTTAAAAAAGCACGAGATTAGTATCTAGTTGAATAAAAGATATTCATTGAGCAAATTATTTGATAGTTATTTTCATTATGAAGTTTAATTAGTATTACAAAATTAATCCAAATACTATTAATCTTAGTCTGCAATAAAATTTTATCAAGAGCTACACTGTTAATTAAGGTGTTGGACTTAGGGACCCATCAGCTGAAGACGCTGTCAGGTCTTCGTCCCTCCTCCCCAGCAGATCTTTCCGATCCATGGAAAATCGATTTCCGGGTCACATGACCAGCATGGACTAACACTCAGATGGGACAGGGACCTACAATGCAGAGAAGAAAGGAGGCAAAACTGTCCTTCCCACCTCTTCCATGAGCAGAACCCATTGATTTGAGGATCATCAAAATTGACAACCCACTCATTAGCTGCCATACGATCCAAAACACAAGCAGAAGGATTTTGAACCTGTTTTATCAAGTATGAATTGCAACAGAATCCAGTTCACCTCACTTCATCTACCTTAAATACTCTCCTCTATACACAGAGATGCAAAACAACAAAGAATAAGGAGAATTCTGAGTGCAGTGCCAGACACCTGGGTTCAAGCCATTTATCTCAGAAGATGTGTGATTAAGTAGTTCCTTTAGTGCCGTGTTGGTGGACCTATAGCATGCGTGCCACTTCCGGCACGCGTAGCCCTCTCTGCCGGCACACGCGGGTGGGCTCCAAAAGGCCTCCCAGGTCGTCTGTGCCCCTCCCTCTCTCAGCTGAGCTCCCCCCACCGTGCATGAGTCGGAGTGTCAGCTTCCTGCCTCGCACGCACGCGGCTGGCTTCTTCCTCTTCCCCCCCTCTTGCCCCGCAATAGCTGACAGGCGGCGGGGAGGCCAGCAGCAACGAGTCGGGGCCTCCTCCTCCAGGCTCCAGCAGCAGCTCCTCCTCGCCGCCTTCCTTCTCCTCGTCCCCCTCAGGCGGCTCCCAAAAGTCCAGCTCCAGGGTGCCGCCAGAGAAAGGCCTGCCGTCTCCCACCGTCCTCCCCCTCTCCCCCGCTCGCACTCGTCCCTGACTCCTGCGGTAAGCTTGTGGGGTAGCCAGAGCCACCCTCGAGTCCTCCGGCTCAGGCGTGGCCTCTGCCTTCTCCCTCCCCGCCCCCTAAGGTCGCCCACAGGCTGGCGGGGTCGTGAGTATTGGCAAGCTCGCCCTCGCCGCCCCCTCCTCCCCTGCCGACAGCCAGCTGGGAGGTGCCCGATGAACCCGCGCCAGGGCTGCCGCGCCCGATGGCCAGCGCCATCGCCTCGCCACCTCCCCAGAGCTTCCGGTAAGGGGGGGCAGAACTTCGGGTATGCGCCCTGGAGCAAGTCCTCGGTGGAGCTTGAGGCCCGACCCAGGACACTTTCTTCCTTCCTTCCATCCTTCCTCCCTTTCATCCTTTCTTCCCCAGTTCCTTCCTTCTCTTTCCTTTCCCAGTTCCTTCCTTCCTTCCCCTTTTCTTTCTTTCTTTCTTTCTCTTTCTTTCTCTTTCTTTCTTTCTTTCTTTCTTTCTCTGTCCCTCCCCCTTTCTTCCTTCCCCAGTTCCTTCATTCTCTTTCCTTTCCCAGTTCCTTCCTTTCTCCATCCCTCCCCCTTCCCTTCCTCTACTAGGGCTGCCAACCTCCAGGTGGTGGCTGGAGACCTGGCAACCCTAGCAATAATGTCTGGTGGCTGAGCAGAGGACGAGTCCTGGAGAGATGCATACCAAATACAAACAACTTTTTATTGAAAGGTAAAAGTTTGCATCACTGAAAGCTCTGTTATTGTGGTTTTCTTTTAATGCAAAATATGTGAATGTATGAGTTGTTTTTTCTAAACTAAAACCTCAGTATTCAGGTTAAATTGCCGTATTGGCACTTGCCGATAAATAAGTGGGTTTTGGGTTGCAGTTTGGGCACTCGGTCTCTAAAAGGTTCGCCATCACTGCTTTAGTGGAACTAATAAAAGTTTGTTTGGGCGCATAACATTTTTACTTGCTTGGTAGATTCCAAAAACCAAGGTGCTTAATTCTAAGTTTACCTAAACTAGGTAAACTTGCTTCCTTGGCTGGTATGAGGATCACAGAACAATGCCTTGCAACTTTCACAATTTGCTACATCAGGGGTGCGGAACGTCTGGCCCACGGGCCGGATGCGGCCCGCGAGATCATTTTGTCCGGCCCCCGGCCCGCCTGCCAAGGCCAGGAGCTTCACGGCCCACCTGCCGAGGCCGGGAGCTCCACGGAACTAGCTATCACTAGCCAGGCCCTCCTCTCGGCTTCGCTGGAAGGCGGGACCGCATGCGTACAAAAGAGACGGTTGATTGTGTGGGCGTTTCCCCCAAGTCTCTCTGCTTCCTGTTTTTTGCGAGAGAGAACACATGTGCCTGGTCGGCTCTCTTGGCAGCCCAACTTTGTTTGCTTGGCTTCGGCCGTGCCCCACCGCCCTGAGGCAATAAATATGCTTCCCTGTTTGCTTGGGGGGGGGGGGGGAAGCCGAGGAGGTGACTTCCCAATCTCGCCCAGCTGCTCGTGCAGCCGGGTGCTTGTTTGGGAAGGCAGGGGAAAAGCCGCGGAGGCGTCTTCCCAATTGTGCCCTGCTGCTCATGCAGCTGAGTGCTTGCTTGCTTCCTTGTTTGCTGGGGGGGGGGGGGGGGAGAGAAGCCGCGGAGGCGACTTCCCAATTGCGCCCGGCTGCTCGTGCAGCTGGGTGCTTGCTTGCTTCCTTGTTCGCGAGGGGGGGGGAGAAGCCGCAGAGGCGACTTCCCAATTGCACCCGGCTGCTCGTGCAGCTGGGTGCTTGCTTGCTTCCTTCCCTGTTTGCTTCCCTGCTTGCTGGGGGTGGGAGAGAAGCTGCAGAGGTGACTTCCCAATTGCACCTGGTTGCTAGTGCAGCCTGGTGATTGCTTGCTAGGGGCAGGGGAGAAGCTACGGAGGTTTCTCCTCTTTGTGCTTGCATGTGTATGTGTGTGTGTGTGGGGGGAGAAGCCGTGGAGGTGTCTTCCCAATTGCTTGCTTCCTTCCCTGCTTGCTTCCTTGTTTGCTGGGGGTGGGGGGGAGCTGCGGAGGCGACTTCCCAGTTGTGCCCGGCTGCTCGTGCAGCCGGATGCTTGCTTGCTTCCTTCCTTCCTTGCTGAGGGTGGGGTGGGGTGGGGGAGAAGCTGTGGAGGCGACTTCCCAGTCGCTCCCAGTTGCTAGTGCAGCCAGGTGCTTGCTTGCTAGGAGGGGCAGGGGAGAAGCTACGGAGGTTTCTCCCCATTGTGCTTGCATGAGTGTGTGTGTGGGGGGGGGGGTAGGGAAGAAGCTGGGGAGGTTTGCACATGTGTGTGAGGGGGAGAAGCTGGGAACCCCTCTCTCTCTTTCTCTCCCTCTCTTTCGTTCCTTCCTTCTTTCCCTCCATCCCTCCCCTTCCTTCTCTGCACAGCCTCTGCTAGGGTTGCCAACCTCCAGGTGGTGAAGGAAAAATCAGACACCTCTGTACAATTATCAAAGGATGAGAAATTCAGTACAGGAATCCAGCCGTAAATGATGCCAAATGTATTCTGGCTAAATCTTTACATACTGTAAAGATTTAGCCAGAATACATTTGGCATCATTTACGGCTGGATTCCTGTACTGAACCTCCAGGTGGTGGCTGGAGACCTGGCAACCCTAGCCTCCCCCCCCCCCGCAGGAGATCTATGCCTGGTATGGCCCCCGAATAATGTTATAAATATACAAATGGCCCTTGGCAGGAAAAAGGTTCCCCACCCCTGTGCTACATCATCATCATCATCATCCTACAATTAAGCAAAGTGGCTTTCATTTAGCATTAGCTGAAGACTATTCTGGGCCCCCAATTCATAGGAAGAACTTTGACATCACACTGGCATTAATATATCTGCCACCAACTATGCTTCTGATTTGACAAGGTTTATACCACGGGTCCCCTACATTTTTGAGCCTGCAGGCACCTTTGGAATTCTTAGACAGTGTGGAGGACACAGCCACAAAATGGCTGCTGCAAGAGGCAGAGCCATCCACAAAATGGATGCTGCAGCTTACCTTCAGCCACACAGTGAATATCTTTGTGCTGTGGGGGCAGTTGCTGCAGCAACTTAAATTTTTTTTAAAATCTGCACAGCCAATCAAATCTTTAGTGGCCAATCAGCAATCTTGCTGGACAAAAGACCCACCTAGCCTACTTTCTAAAAACACATGGCAGGCACCAGGAAATGTGTTGGTGGGTGCTATGGTGCCCATGGGCACTATGTTGAGGACCCCTGAGCCATACCAATGACGTGTTAGGTTCAAGGTATTTGTTTACTGACGGGGTGGGGGGAGGGAAGAGTAAAAAAATGCCCTGTCCTACCATACATTGTGCCTGCTTCAGAAAAACATAGACATTAGTTCATACACAATACTTTCCACCTTACGGAATGACCTGCCTGAGGAAGTCAGAAAAGTAAACGGAATTATTCAAGAGGGTTTTTCTGCACTGTACCAAATGGTTCATAAACTTACTTGGATAATTGATTAGGGACTGTGGTCTGTATCGTTGTGTATAGTTTACCGAAAGTAGGATGTACGATGTAATTTTTGCCCTGCTTAATGTGGCATGTTAATAATTACACTATGCTCCAGTTATATATATTACCCTTTAATGGCATAGGAATTAGTTACAATCATTAAAAATAGTTGCATCCAGATAAAATACAGTTAATATGCTATGCTCAAGTTCTGTCTTTTAGATTTCTAATTGGTTTCAGACTTCTACAATCCTAACGCATCTTCTATTGAATGTCCCATTTCGTTGATTGTATTGACTCATTTTCTCACTTTGTGAGAGGCAGACTATAAATAATGTAAGTAAGTGAATGAAAAAATAAATACATTCTCACCCAATGAGGAAGTTTTCCCTCAGGGTACAGCTTTCGGATCTCTGTCACTGCAAAATATGCAGGTAATAAACATGCATTCCTTTCTAAAATATAAGCAACCACCTATGCAAAAAAAAAAAGTTTATACATTATTAACAAAAGGAAGGGGGTGATTCATATAGAAGCTGTAGTAGAAGCACATACATGGCCAGAATTAATTACAATCATACAGATAACAGAGCTTTCAGTTTAAATCCATGTTCAAGGTATGCTGGGAAGCTCTTACATCCCTGAAAGTGAACGTGATAGCTGAAAAGATATGAATACTTAGATTTAAAAACATAAAACTATCAATGCTTTGATTTTAAAATAATAAAACACCATACTTGATAACTTCATACTTCCTTCAGGAGGAATAGAAAATGAAACTGAGTTTCCATTTTGAACTTTATTGTGCTAGAGCAACATGGAAATTAATGGATCGAAATAAATATTTCAACCTGGATATTTTATTTCAGTAACTGAACTCTTTACTTTAAATGAAAAGTTAAATACCATCACATTTAATAATCCATCTGAGAGTCTCAAATGGAGAGATTTGCATTCAATGGAACTTACTCTCAAAGTAATGCTTCAGAAGCATTATAATCTGCACACAACATGCAGAGATCTATTTTTACTAACAGAATAGTGTCAGATAAGATCAACTTTCAGACATCTCTTTTTAACGAGATTTACAATGCAAATTATGAAGGTTCCTCAAAAACCATGCAAGAACTGAGAAAATGCAGTCTTACATCTAACTTGACCCATAAAGTTTTGCTATTTTACCTCTCTTGCTGCTAAAAGTTGCTGCACAACAGCAGAGCTCACTGTATTAGGAATAGTAAGAATTTTCTCTAGGATAACCTTCAGCAGATCTCGTACACCCTATAAAATACAGGTAAAATTATATTAAGGGAGATACCCTGTACACAACTGTGATAGAAAATTCAAAACAGAAGATATATATGCATGTAGGACTGGTTTTTAAGACTGTATGTTATAATCTGCTACCCACTTTAAAAACTATTCAAAGACACTATCATATGCACCAATTTAACAAATGGGTTAACCTCCAGTCACCCCTCTTCACTTAATGAATGGGACATATCTGACCTCTACATAGTTGCCCTGATCCAGTACAGGAGAACCACATCAAGTTTCTATGCATCAATCTTCTCACTTGATAGCTGGATGAGTCCAGGAGCACCTTAGAGACCAACCAGATTTTTAGGGTGTGAGCTTTCCAGAGTCAAAGTTCCGTTCGTCAGAGAGCTCTGACTCTCAAAAGCTCTTCCCCTAAAAATCTTTTTTAAAATTTTATTAAACAAAACAAAAAAAGAAGCAATATACATTCCCCTAAAAATCTTGTTGATAGGTAAGGTGCCACTGGACATATATCGAGCTGTTCTACAGCAGACCAACATGGTTGCCCAGTGAAACTCACTAGATATAAAAAAAATGCATGTACAACCACCTCTTATTTGGATGCCTGTAGCCAGTAACTGTGTGTGTGCGTAAAGTACCGTCAAGTCGCAGCCGACTTATGGCGACCCCCTTTTTTTTAGGGTTGTCATGGCAAGAGACTAACAGAGGTGGTTTGCCAGTGCCTTCCTCTGGACAGCAACCCTGGTATTCCTTGGTGGTCTCCCATCCAAATACTAACCAGGGCTGACCCTGCTTAGCTTCTGAGATCTGATGAGATCAGGCAAGCCTGGGCCATCCAGGTCAGGGCAGTCAGTAACTATAGCCGATCATAAAATTCCTAACAAGGGTCACAAGGCCTAGTCACATAGTTCTGTTTCTGAGTCTGTCCTTGGGCCATACCAAGCAGACATGTGCTGGAATTCCCAGCTGATACTCAATTACCAAGAGCATTGATTCAAATTGGGACTGCGACACATGGAAAGAGGGGACTGAAGCCCTTTTTCTCCAGGCTGCTTTTCTAAGCTCAAATGGCCCCAGGAAGCTTATGCGTAGCTAACTGTATATTTCTAGCCTCAAAGGATCAAATAGCACCTCCACAGGCCCATTTTAGGTTGGGAAAATAGCACAAGGAGGGAAGGCTTTGTGACTGAGTCACCTTCCCAACCGCTTAGTTGCCCCGCCATCTTGGGGTCCCAGTTCTGTGCATTGGACTGGTAATCCTCTAGATAAGTAATCCTGTAGAAAAAACTACTTTTTATTTACTAACCTGAATATACTACCATGGGACCATATGTATGGATTTCATCAATATGTGGGCAATCTCACTTCTGGACTAACAGTTCCATTAGATCCATCTCAACACTGATTCAGACTGCCCTTGGTCAGCCCTCTATTCCCACACTGAAATGTGAATGCCTGTGAGAGAGAAATGTGGATTGACTGCTCCCTCTTCCACTCTTTCTCTTTGCACTCAATGCAGCATGTTTTCCTGGTAGAGTTGCAACAAACAAGATGATGACCCTGGGCAGGTTTTATCCCAAGAGCTCTCTTTTGAAAACTAGAGATCAGGTCTGTACAGGTTTATTGACTAAGCACATGTTCTATAAAGCAGATAGTTGGGGTTGATCTATAGACAGGTAGAATTACATAACTCTAATAAAAAACAAGAAAATGTAGTTGCTAGCTAGATCTACCTACAATGCTTAAGCATTCCTCTCCCTAGGGATGGGTTCAAGGCAGAGCACTTGTATTCATCAGAGAGATTACTGAGACTTGTCAAACGAGCTGCTGGAGATTTGTCTTGCCTGCATGTGCCCTTCACATGTTTTGAGCAGTCTGTGAACCATGCCCAAAGAACTATAAACGAAGAACTACACCCAGCATTTCCGTATTTATGGGGTTTCCCTCATGTTTGAATATGCAAGATCAAATCCATAATCAGCTACCTTGGGCCCATCACTCCCACTCAGTCTTGTCTACTTCATCAGATTGTTGTATGGTGCAAAGGACAGAATGTCAGGACAAAATGGATGAATGTACGCTGCCTTGAACTCTTGGGAGGAAGGCTGGAGACAAAAAGATGTTGCTATATTGGAATTTTTAGTCTGATTACCTTGTAATCTATGCCACCAATTATTTTTCGGACAAGTTTAAATGTTAGAGACCAAAGCTGTGTCCTTTCCCATTCAAGATTATCAGAATTCAGAAGAGATTCACAAACCATCCTAGAGAAATTCAAAACAAAAATGAGAGACACGTTTTGTAAGAACAATCAGCAGATCCTAATAAGCCTTGTCTCTAAAAGATCAAGCCTTAAGTAGCTGGAACATACTTGGGTGGCAGCAGTCCGGTCTCCACAGCCATCGCTAAACAGTCATACAGAAAGGAAATTCTTTTAGGGCTATGCTGGTTATGTATGAATCTTACAATCCACTGAACACATTGTTCATGAGATTCCTGAGGGAAAAAAGAGATTAAAATCAGTTAGGTTATTTCCTTATTTTACAACTTACAAAAACAGCAAATGAAATCATTTTTACTGATAACTTCTTGGGGCAAGTAATCTTAAAATGTTTCCTAATTTTTCACTATGAGAAATTATTCAAGTGAATAACAAAGGTTGATAGTCCAATAGCTCACAGCCTTAAAATACAGAACATTTTATTTTACCATAAAAAAATTAGGACACCATGAAATTAAATGTTTTCTGAAATATTTCTTCCATTTTCCTTTGGGATGTCAAAAGTGCCCAATGCTAATGGGTTTCTTAGAAGAGAGTGTTTCACATAGGTGAAGTTACCATTGGAAAAAAATGCCTCTTGCTCCTTCTAGTATAACTTGATAGCCACTGCTGAAAATCAGAGGAAAAAAAGGGCTACTGGGGAGACTGAGGCACCCTATGGCATGCTAGATCAAGGACAACTTTTAAAGGTTAAAAATATGATAAGCAGTCTTATTAGGAATTGTTTAGATCAAGTTTTGTGTTTTTAGTATACTGCTGAAGGCTGTAAAATATGTACCAGCAACAAACAAAAGACTCACCTGAGAAAGATTGCTCCAAAATAGTATACTGCTGAAGGCTGTAAAATATGTACCAGCAACAAACAAAAGACTCACCTGAGAAAGATTGCTCCAAAATTGTCTAAAGGCTCCCAAGCAACTGATTAATTTGGTTCTCTCATCTTCAGGAGTGTCCATAAACATGCTGTTGCAAACAAAACCACTGTTATTTGCAAAGCATTCTATCACTAAGAATGCAACCAAATGTTTACAATCCTACAAGCAAGTAAACAGCACTGTACTTACCCAGGAAAAGCCTCCTCGATTACTTCTGTTTTCTGGAAGAAAACAAACAAACATGAGTCATTCTTGCAGATAAAATGTACTTGGCTGACTGTTCTACATCTTTTCTCCCATGTGCTCAACCACAGACACTTAGAGAAAACAAGTGTTCAAATAATCTAAGCACATCTCCCGAAATGAAGAGTGATCTGCAAGAACAATATGAGGGAATCAAAAAAGAAACAGCTGTGCAATGATCAATATCAATAGCTAACAGAAGAAAGTAGAATATCAGTTTCTACCTCCCGCAGTTCCACTCATTCAGCACAGAACAGCAACCCCAGGAACATTAAAAGGTAAGGTAAAGGTCCCCTGTGCAAGCACCGGGTCATTCCTGGCCCATGGGGTGACGTCACATCCCGACGTTTGCTAGGCAGACTTTGTTTACGGGTGGTTTGCCAGTGCCTTCCCCAGTCATCTTCCCTTTACCCCCAGCAAGCTGGGTACTCATTTTACCAACCTCGGAAGGATGGAAGGCTGAGTCAACCTTGAACCGGCTACCTGAAACCAACTTCGGTTGGGATCGAACTCAGGTTGTGAGCAGAGCTTCGACTGCAGTACTGCAGCTTACCACTCTGCAACATGGGGCTCCTGTCCAGGAATATTAGAAGCAAAAATTTAAAAAGTTTCAGAAGGATGAAAACCCTTACTTAAAAGCATGGGTAAAACATAAATTTTTGACTTGACCCCTAAAGAACAATAAGGTAGTCAACCAAGCAAGCCTGTAAGGGGAGGGGGAATTTAAAAAAGGCTATAATTGCAGGCCGTGGCAGAGAAAGCAGGGCTTACAGGGCCTAGAAAAAACCCAGAAGAAAAAAACACTTTCCTCCCCTATCCAAGAAGGCCCTCCTCTCAGATTGCCACCCTCCTAATCTCAGAAGGCAGGGCACCCAAAGCAAGGCCTCTGAAGATGACCATAGTGGTTGGGCAGGTTCATAAGGGAGTAGGCGGCTTATAAAATTTCTAAGCACCATAAATATGCCAAATATTGCAATTTTATATGCCAAGTTATAAATTATGCATTTGCTGTTGTTAAAGCAGTAAAATTAGTTAAGGTTTGGTAGGAAGTAAATACTGCATATATTTCATTTTTTCCAAAATTTCAAGGGTTTCCCCGTGCCTTCAAAATTTCCAGAAATTTTACATCTCTAGGAAGCTGGACAGTATGGGAGAAGACAGTCCTTCTAGTACATCAGATGATAACCCCAAGCTGTTAAGGACCTAAAGGGTAAGAACCAGCACTTTGAATTGTGCCCAAAAACAAAGATGAGTGGACAGTGCAGATCTGAAAAGAGATATGTTTACTCACAATGCTCACTTTTGATTTTTAATTTATGTCCCACTTTGCTCCCTTAATGGGACCCAAAGTGGCTTACCACATTATTCTCCTCTTTTCCACCTTATTCTAACAGAATTGTTCAATGGAACTCAACCCTTACTAAATTGGTAGGAAACAGGGAGCTTCCATAGGGAGGCAGCGTTAGCTAGTCAGAACCTGAAATGTAGAGTGCCTGAAATGTTGAACTTTTGGTTGGGATCATCAGGAGCTTTGTGGTGGATGACACCCAACTTGGCACCTTCTTGTCAAAGCATCCAGAGGCAGCTGTGAAGATCCTGGGCCAGTGTCTTGAGGCTGTGGTCAAGTGGTTGAGGGTAAACAAACTGAAGCTTAATCCAGACAAAACAGAAGTGATGCTGGTTAAGATGGCAGTATATTTGCCTAGCATTGATCTACTAGATCTAAGCTCCCTTTAGTAGATTGTGTTAAGAGTTTGTGGGTGCTCTTCAATCTGGCCTTGTCATTGGATAAACAGGCTGGTGTTGTTACTAGGAGCACCTCCTTTTAACTACATCTAGTTTGTAAAACTGGCCCTTTGTTTAGACTGCCAATCTAGCCACACTGATCCATGCTACTGTAACCTCCAGATTGGACTACTGTAACATGCTGTGCGTGAGGCTGCCTTTGAAGACATCTCTGGGGTCAGATACTTGTAACAGACTGTAACTCCAATACTGCACAGGTTACCTATTTGCTTCCATGCCCAATTCAAAGTGCTAGTTACTATTAGGGTTGAATTTGCACCAATATGTGGATGACACTCAGCTTTATTTTGTGCTTCCAGAAGATCCCAGGGAGGCAGTGCAAGCTGTAAACAGGTGGCTGGCAGCAGTTTTTGGATGGATGAGAGCTAACAAACAGAAACTTAATCCTAATTAAATGGAGGTGCTACTGGTGGGGGAAGGTTTGATCCAGGAATTGGGATATCTCTTGTTCTATACGGAGCTGTATTTCCAATAAAGGAACAGGTTCATAACTTGTGGGTGCTGCTGGACCCAGGCCTTTTATTGGATAAAAAGGTGGCTGCAGTGGCCTGAGTGCCAGGTTTGGCTGGTGAATCAACTGCAGTCCTTCCTGAGTGGAAAAAATCTTGCCACTGTAGTGCATGCTCTGGTAAAATCTAGATGAGATTACTGCAATGTGGTTTACATGGGGCTTCCCTCGAAGACTGTCCAGAAATCACAGTCATTACAGAATGCTGCAGGCAAAATGTTGACTGGAGTGGGTCACAGGCATCATATCACTCCAATCTGGTTCCATCTATACTGGCTCTCAATTTGCTTCTGGACCCAATTCAAGGTGCTGGTATTGACCTTTACTGTCTTATATGGCTTGGAGACAGCATACCTTAAAGGCTGCCTTCTCCCATATTGGGTCATTTTTGGAGGCACTGCTTCAGGTGCCCCCACTGAGGCTAGTTGGGTGGTAACAGATGGCCATCTAGCCTCTGCTTCAAAACCTCCAAGGAAGGAGAGCTTACCACCTCCCAAGGAAGCCTGTTCCACCGAGGGACCGCTCTAACTGTTAGAAAATTCTTCCTAATGTCTAGACGGAAACTGTTTTGATTTAATTTCAACCCGTTGGTTCTGGTCCGACCTCCTGGGGCAACAGAAAACAACTCAGCACCATCCTCTCTATGACAGGCCTTCAAGTACTTGGAGATGGTTATCATATCCCCTCTCAGTCTTCTCCTCTTCAGGCTAAACATACCCAGCTCCTTCAACCTTTCCTCATAGGACTTGGTCTCCAGGCCCCTCACCATCTTGGTTGCCCTCCTCTGGACACGTTCCAGCTTGTCTACATCCTTCTTAAATTGTGGTGCCCAAAACTGAACACAATGCTCTAGGTGAGGTCTAACTGGATTAGAGTAAAGCGATACCATTACTTCAAGTGATTATTTCTTCCTTGTTACTTTTATTTTCCAAAGCAACTCCCAATCCTCTGGCCACTGTATTCTTAGGGCGAAAACGCATGGTCATTTTATCCTCCTTTAATCCCTGTTTCAGCCAGGATTCAGCCTGGATGGAACGCCTGCGTTTCACCTAATGTGCGTTCGATCCTGGCTAAAACAGGGATTAAAGGAGGATAACGCGACCGTGCGTTTTGGCCCTTAGAGCCCATCATAACAACTGCACTCTGCCTTAAAAAATGTGAAAAGCCCCACTGCTTCCAAAGCTACTCTACATGACAACCCAGACAAAAGAAAACACCTTTTAGCTAGCCTCCAATCTCAAGCCAAATAAGAGAAGGGCCCTGTGGCTCCTGAAATACCAACACGTGTGTTTTAGCATTGGCGCCCGTTATCCAGAGCCTACTTGCTTAGAAGAAGTTTACTTTCTGACTTCGGGAGCTCATAAACATTTATGACATAAAGCGGTTCGTGTCCGCGGTGCCATAAGGCTCCTGTGCCGTTTTGGCCCAGCGGGCCTCTCTGGGATTCATGCAACAAAGGGCGGCCGCCCACCCCCCAAAAAAGGCCGCTGGTCCATTCCGCCCCCCCCCCCACTTCGCCCGCTGCCCTAATGAATTTCCGCCCTCATAACAATCATGACCGAATCGGCCCCTAAAAGCTGCCTTCTCTTCACAGCGACCCCCCCCCCGCTTGCAGCCACGGCCTGTTCGTCTCCACCCTCCCGCCCCCGATAGCCAAGGGCCGTTCATGCGGGGGGGGGGGGTTCGCTTTGGATTTGTTGCTCCCTAGACGCACGTCCCCCCCTCCCCCCCATCCAAATTATCAGAACGCTGCATGGGGGGGGGTTATGGTTGAGTTTTAAGAATTCAGATGGGGAAAATGTGCCTCAGGAGAGCGACAAATCCAAGGCGAAACCCCCCCCCCCCGTGCATGAACGGGCCCCGCCGCCTTCGTTCCGCCGGCCGGCCGCTCATTCACGGCCACCCGGGGGTGGGGGTGGGGGCCATTTCCTCGGGGTTGCTGGGACGGGGGGTGGGGTGGGGGTGGGGGCAGACTCACCACCACCTCCTCGAAGATGCTCTGCAGCTGGGTCTCCATGGGCACCATGGCGGCCGCCGGCCCGCTTCCTGCCCAGCAGCCACCGCCGGGCCCGCGGAGGGCGCTCCGGAAGTTCTTCCTTTCACATCCGGTTCTCTCTCGCTCAAGGGAGGGCTTGAAGAGGGGAGGGGGCAGGTTCGTGGAGGAGAGGGGTGTCCATGGCTACTAGTTAGAATGGATACTGGTCATGCTGCAGACCTATTCTCTCCAGGATCAGAGGAGCAGGCCTATTATTTTGGGTATGGTGGAACCCAGGCAGGATAAATGCTGCTGCAGTGGTCTTGTTTGTGGCTTCCTAGAGGCCCCTGGTTGGCCACTGTGTGAACAGACTGCTGGACTTGATGGGCCTGGGTCTGATCCAGCAGGGCCGTTCTTATGTTAAAGCCCGCCGCCTACACGCTGCTCCCGCCTCCAGAAGAGCTTGCAAGAAGCTGCAGGGAGCGAAAGCCAGAGCGAGCACTGACGGTTTAGGCACCCTGGCCGGTCCTCAAATGCCCAAGCGAGGACCGACGACGCGGTCTTGATTGTGTTTGCAAGGAAGTAGGCCTCGTGCGGTTCTGTGGAGCCATTTACGCATAGAAGGTTTTGCCTTGGGGTTTGCCGCTCTATAGATGCGCGTTTTCCCCATCCAATGTGAAACCACATTTGTTTTTACATCCCAGGCCATTTATGCATGGAAGGTTTTGCCTTGGATTTGCCGCTCTATAGATGCGCATTTTCCCCATCCAAATTCTTAAAACTCAAAAATAAGCTACTGCATGGAGTTTTGAGAATTCAGATGGGGAAAGTGTGCATCTATAGAGTGGCAAACCCCAAGGCAAAACCTTCCATGCATAAATGGCCTGGGATGTAAAAACAAATGTGGTTTCAGCCCGATTTTTTGCTCGTTTATTCGGACAGAGATACCACAGCATTTGCAACACAATAATTCCTTACTATATCCAAAACAAAATGGGTGTCTGTGTGAAAGAGAAGCGGTCGGAACAGTACTGCTGGGTCAGACCACTGGTCCATGGTCCATCTAATTCAGCATCCTGCTTAGCACAGTGGCCAACCTAGAGGGTCAATAAAAGCCTCCCCTGCTGCTGCTTGGCACCACTGGATTTCATTCAGAGGTTTACTGCTTCTGGATGTCAAAATTCCCGCTTACCCACCATGACCAGTAACCACTGACGGACTTATTCTTCATGAATCTGTCTAATGTCCTTTTAAAACCGTCTAAACTGGTGGCCGTCGCTATGACTACCAATAATGAATTCCACAATTTAATTACTCTGAAAAAATAAATGCTTTTGTCTGTCCTGAATCTATTGCCCAACAACTGTATTGGGTTCCTCCCCCCGCAGTTCTAGTAGAATCATAGAAACATAGAGTTGGAAGGTGCCTCCAGGCTCATCTAGTCCAACCCCCTCTGTGTGTGTGTGTGTGTGTTAAGTGCTGTCAAATTGCATGGCAACCCAAAATGTCCTATCTTTAACAGCATTGCTCAGGTCTTGCAAACTGAGGGCCATGGCTTCCTTTATAGCACTGGTTCCCAACCGGGGGTCCATGGACCCCCAGGGGTCCGCGAGAACTAAATTAAGGTCTGCGAAACAAAGTTATAAACCCATAATAAATTAATATTTTCAATTAAAAGTTCTCTATTATAAATATATATATTCAAATATTCTAAGTTTAATGTTTAACTAACAGTTATGATTAAAGTTTATTTTCAAATTCTCTGAATTTTTATTTTGAACCTTGGGGTCCCTGCACTGAACAAAAAAGTCCTAGTGGTCCCTGGTCAAAAAAAGGTTGGGAACCACTGCTTTATAGAGTCAATCCATCTCTGGTTGGGTCTTCCTCTTTTCCTGCTGCCTTCAACTTTTCCTAGCATGATTGTCTTTTTCAGTGACTCCCCTGTACAATGCAGGAAATTCAACCTTGTTGGTTGAATGTGAAAAACAATAAGGGCAGGGCACCATGCAATACCTTTTAAGGCCAACCTAAAACAATGCATTGGGCAAGTTTTTGAGTTCTCCAGGACAGTTCATCTGGTTTCATAATCCCAAAGGGGGGGGCAGGCTTTTGGTTTTAGATGTATTTTGCTATTAGCCAACATGACTGCCTACTTTTAAAATTTTTAACTGTAGTTCCTCAAAAATAAAGTCCACTGAATTCAATAGGACTTGTTAATAAGGGGTTAGATCCCGCCCCCCAGTTGTTTCAGTGAGCTTAGACTGAAATAGTTCTGCAATGGATAGCACTGTGGCAAACAGCAGCTGTTTCCATCCTTACTGCATGCAGGGTGAAACGTCATCTCGCTCTGTGCTCCTGTAGAATCAGCCCCCGTTACTTGTAACCAACGCTGCCAACTGTCATTCACTCAGATTCAGTCAGTCAAGTCTCATTCAGTATCACTCTGTGTTCGCTCTCTGTCTCACACTCTATGAAGAAGTAAAAATGTTTCAGTTAATATGAGAAAAGTAGTACAAACCTCTTAAAGAAAATGTTGATTGTTTTACAGAACTTTATAAACTTTTATTAAATACAGTTTTCTTCCATTTTAATACGTGTGCTGTTCATATTCCTCCACACAGCTTTTGGCTGTTTTTGAACTCTGCTGCTTTATACAGGTGGAATATCCTGCACCAAGTGAGTGCTGGGATATTGCCCCATATAAGGGATTGGATTAATTTCTATTTTCCCCCTACTAATACCCAAATAGCAAGAAGCATAAATTTACAGTGTTCGTTATCACCTCTATATCTGTATTATACTGTTAATTTAGCTAATTACAGTGTACTGTAAATGCTTCTGTAAAATATTGAATTGAACTTTAAAAGGAGGGTGCCCTGACAGATTCCTACAATTACAGTTATTCCTGACTTACTGGAGCACTGTCCAGTTGATGACACACTAGTCCAAATGCAGCATGCCAGCCATGTATTGTACCCATCTGGTAATTCCCCTGCATTTATAGTCCCAAAGAGGAGATTGCTACAACTTCAGGTGGTATGCTATATATAAAATATGAGTTGCATTTGGCTTGATGAATCACACTGGTCATCTTGGATGGATGATAGTTACCAAATTATTATGCAGCCATTGTTACTACAGAGGCCAGTACTAAAAGTTGGTTTAGGCTGTAACATCACAGCTTATGCAAAGGGATTCATTCTTGGGGAAATAAAGGTGTTGCTGGCTTAACTGATATTATATTGCTCAGATAAGTAGACAACTTGTGAACAGTTATTTGTGTATATGAGGTGACAGAATATTTGAAAGTCAAGCTTTAGAAAAAGCAGAATTACACTACCCATTAGTAGTTTCTAGCCTTATGCAGATGTTACTTCTGTGTACAGTGAGCATACATCAGAAGAAGTAGCACTGTAACTTTTTGCTCTGTCAATATGCACACTTGCCATTAACATCTGCACTGAGCTTGCCTTTTGCAAGGTCTCCAGGTGTGCATGACAAACTTGTGGAATTCTCTGGCACAAGATGTAATGATGGCCAGTAGCACAAGTGGCTAAAATGGGTTTAGACAAATTCACGGAGGATGGCCCCTCCATGATAGTTAAATGGAGCCTTTACATTTAGTGGCAGTATAGCTCTAAATGCCAGTTGCCAGCTTAGTGCTTAGCTGTGCGTTGCGCTCCCAAGCCGTACACCTGACCCACAAATCAAACCCACATTTAAACAAACATAAGCACAGAAAACACAGAGGCTAGTTTGGATGAAATGGCACAACTTTATTGATTGCAGCAGCAAGGCATTGGCATGGCATGGGGGTGTATCCTATCATCGACCTGCCACCCTGCAGGCCGATGCTCGTCTCCCAGCACCCCTGCTGGGAAGGCTAGAGATGGCAGTCCAGGGACACACGAGGGCGGCAGCCAGCTGTGTGGTCCCCTGCCACTTGGAGGAGGCCCGCCTGATAGCTCATGGCAAGGCATGCCACCCAGACAGCCCGAGTGAGGCTCGTCCCTGGCAACCTTCCATCTTGGCATGTCCATATCCAGCCTCCCCCAAAATTCCGTACCGGGATCCTCCTATGGGAAAATTGGCACGCAGGCCGCTTTCCCCCAAAACTGGATACTGCCCCAATGCCAAACTGCCACCAGAGCCGGTCGGCGTCCCCAGACCCCAGCCGACTCCCACCAACGCCTAGCGCTGCAACCAAGTCCGTAAGCCATGTTGGATGCCGTGCAACCAAATGTCCAAGCCCCAAGATGACAGGTGGACCCCATCTGTACGAAACAAGGCACTGATCCGAGAGTAATGTCCGTGTGCTAAATCACCAGACCACCCAACTCAATGGCTACCCTCCCGACGGCTGATGTAACCCTCTGTCTAGCTCTGTCCACCTTCTTCGGGTTACATGTCCCTTGCCAGGACCATCTCTCCAGCAGGTCAGACCACAAGAGGCCAGTATCCAGCCATTTGGCCGCCAAGGTTCTCCGGTCGTCAGATGCCGCTGCTCGTAGGTCGATACTGCGCGCCTTCGCCAGGTCATTCTCACCCAGTTGTATGACCAACACATCTGGGGGACCGCCAACTGCAGCTTTCCACTGAAGCATAGGGACCAGCGCTCCCCATCGCATGCCCCTACAACCCAGCCATGACACCCAGACCGCGCTATCCAGCCCCAAGTGCTGACCCCACCCTGACGATTCAGCATATTTCCCAGCCCAATGGACGATGCTGTGTCCACATATCCAAACTTGAAGCCTCCATGCTTTGAGATAAAGCTGCAACTTAAACAGTTAGCACCCTCCCCAACCCTGATGTATACTTTGTAAGCACCAGAACGCCATCTGACGATGGTTTTAATAATCAATTCCGACAGCCCCTCAGAAGCTGCGGTTGTGGCCGCACCTATCCTGAACGAGTGTGCGCTGAACATCCCATGGGGGAGCCCGGTCTTGGCCAGGGCCAACCGCAGCACGCTGGCGAACTGGTACCTGGTCAAAGGGGACTCGTTGGCATGCACCAACAGTGGACCCTCCCCTTTTGGGCGCACCACCATGAAGGTCGACAAGGAACGTACTGGACACAGTGGCTTTGAAGGTGCTGACCTCAGCTTGATAACGGCCCCCTGACCCCGCTGGTCATTTTTGGACTGCCTAATGCTGATGTGAACCTCCTCGCCCTTGAAGTGGACATCTGACCAATTCAAAGCCCAGCCCGAAGTGTCCCCTCTCGAACTAACCACCAGTTCACCCACCCTGAGTGCCCCCAAAAAGGTCAACGTGAATGCTGCCTCAAACAAGTACGCCTCATAGTGTGACCGGCAAACTACCCTTAGGGAGCGAATTATTTTGGACAGCATGAGGGAAGTGATAGGCTGCCGGGGATCTAGCTGGTGGGGGGAGACACGCCGCCAACCTTCAACAGCTTTTTTTGCCACAAAGGATGAACAAGGGTCAGGGTGCCCGTAGGCTCTGCTAAAAAAGGAAATAGCTGCCATGTGGCAACTTATAGTTCTGGGCGCCACCCTCCATTCCCGTAGACTGACCATGTACTGCAACACCATCTCCTCAGAAGTCGGCCACGTGGCCGGCCCCTTGGACCGGCTGCGAATGAGAAAAACACCGAGGCTGCCGAGGTATACGACCTTAGCGTGGATGGGGCTACTGACTGGAAAACCCCTGCCATTATGGTCTGTCGCCAATGGTCCATAGCTCCTCCGGGAAGGGGTCTGGGTGTAAGTTTGCCCCAGGGGCCAGCCTGCGAAACCTCACCTCCTGGAGGCGAGATAAAGCATCTGCTAAGTCATTTTGAACTCCCGCCACATGCTTGGCCTTGAAGGAGATGTTAGCCTCCAAGCAAGTCAGCACAAACTTTCGTATCAGGTGCATCACCTGGGGCAATTTGGACGATTGTTTATTGAGCACGTGCACTGCGGCCAAGTTGTCACACCAGAACAACACCTTCCTGTTACGGAACTCAGAGCTCCAAATAACCACCGCCACCAAAATAGGGAACAATGCTTGGGCCAGGGTTGGGCACACCAGTGCCCATTATAATAAACCCCAAAACCCACACCCCCAGCTGCATCTGACTGGACTTGCATAACCCCCCCCAACTTCAAGGGGTGTTTGCCATAAAGAAACCCCGTTGTACTTGCTGAGGAATGCCCGAACTCCAAATCTTCCTTCATGCCCTGCGTGACCCTTATTTTGTGGTGCGGCCTGGATGCCTGTGCTTTGGCCTTGGCCAAATGAGCGCAAAAGGGGCTCCCAGGGGAAACCACCCGGCAGGCGAAGTTCAAATGACCAACCAAAGACTGCATTTCCCTCAGAGTGCACTTCTTGCGTGCCAAGAAGAGTGAAACCAGGGCCTGCAGTGCGAGCAACTTATCCTCAGGGAGGCGGGACACCCCTTGCACAGAGTTGAGTTCAATCCCTAAGTAAACCAGTTTAGTAGTGGGACCCTCAGTTTTTTCTTGTGCCAAAGGAACCACCTCAATAGCACAGTCCATGGTGCGGTGGGGGGGCAGTACATCACACTCTTTGACATCGAAAACATCTGCAAAATCTTGATATTCAGGAGGCAATTGCGGCTCAGCATCCCCTGCCGTCAAGGCAGAGCCTAGGACGGCTACCTCTTTTTGGTGCTGTTCACATTGCGGGTGGACGAACTCAAGTGTTTGGGCTGCCCAGTCGATTATGGGGCTATGCCCCTGAAGCCAGTTTACTCCCTGGACTACTGGAAAGCAGATGCCGGGCACTATAGTGAAGCGGATCTGTTCCCAATGGTCCCCCACTCCCATGGCGACTATGCCCGTTCGCCTGTCAACTGGGCCTCCTTTGAAGTCACTCCCATCCATCTGGGCAAATCGGAGGGGCTGTGGTAAAACGCTTGCTTTTATGTTTAAGGTTTTAAAAGTGTCCTCACTGATTAGGGTACGAGCACATCCAGAATCTACTAGAGCCTTAACCGCTACATGGGGGGCCCCCTTATAATGTTGCAATATTACATCAAGAAACATAGTGTCTTCCACTTCTCTCACCATTAGCGGATCTGTGGGGGGTGCAGTCACTTTGGTCCGCAGTGGCGCTCCGTTCACTGCAGACCCTGCTCGTTTTTTGTCTGCTCCTGGACGGGAACGAGGATCAGGGCTGCTAAGGATCCCCAGGTCCCGTCTTCTTCTTCCTCCGATGTATCTGCGTCGGCAGGACTAGAGGTGATTGTATTCTGTGGCCCAGATGGGCCTTCATTTGTAATCCGAGCCCCCGACGGGGTAGGAAGGAGTTCTGGCAACCCTTTACAAGCAACCTTGTTGTTCATGTGGAGAGCGACGGGTGGTTTGCGCCCACTTCGCGTAGTGCTTTTGCGACGGTTCTCCCCACCGCTCCGGGGAGGTCCTTCCGCTTGCGGGTCCAGGTTGGGACGAGCAGAACGTGCAGGGCAAGTGGCAGCAAAATGGCCCACCTTACCGCAAATGAGACATGCTCCCTTTTGGAAGCATTTGACCCGATCCGAAACAGGAGCGGTTGGTCTTCGTGGAGGTGGGGCAGCACGGTCTTGCCGTGGACCTGTTTCCCTCGCTCTGCATCTGGAGAGAGCGGGGGATTGCTGTCGGCTTTCCACCTCCTCCCCAAGCAGGACCCATTCCTCAAGGTTAGGCGGATCTCGTTGCATGTAAGCCCAGTATAGAACTTCAGGGTGCAATCCTTCACGAAAGTATTGCACTCGAATAGCTTCACTCCAGTCCGTAATTCTGCTGGCCAGAATTCCCCGGCATATTCTCGGACAGACTTGGTGCCTTGGTGCAATTGAAGGATGGCTGCCTTAGCCTTGTCACTTCGGAAGGGATCCTCAAAACACCTTCTCAGGGCCCACATAAAGACATTCAGGGTTCATATGGATCTGGCCCGTGAATCAAACTGTTGGATCATCCAATCCACTGCCTCTCCCTGTAATAAGGACACGTTTCGCACCTGGCTGTCCTCAGTGGGAAAACACTGTCTTTGCTGTCTCATGAAGCTGTCTACCTGATGCAAAAAATAGGGTAGGGCTTCCGCAGAGCCGTTAAAAGTCACTCGTAAGTCTTTTAAGGATGCATGCGGACAGGGCGGTGGCGGGTACTGACAATGCGGGGGGAATCCCCCCGGCCACCCCAGCGGGACTTGCGGAGGCGCTTGCGGCGGTGCTTGTGGGGGCGCTTGCGGGGGCACCTGCAGTGGTGCTTGGGCAGCGCTTGCGGCGGCGCTTGCGGCGGCGCTTGCATATGTGCTTGCGGTGGGACTTGAGGACCGCCGGGCAGCGGCGGCAATCTCACTGGGGATTGTTGCCTCCGTCTCGATTCGCGGCATAGAGCATCCATTTGCTCTTGCATTTGGGCCATCTGTTGCTGTAATTCTCGGATCTGGAAGTGCAAACGAGAAACTTCATCTGCCGGTCCGCCTCCGCGCCGGCTCTGGGAAACGCCGAACTGGGCATTCCAATCTTCGGCCGCTTCCCCACCGTACCCCCCCTGAGAGACATCGAAAGGAGCATTCCAGTCTTCAGCATCCTCTCTGTCCGAATCCTCCTCTCCCGGGTATTCACAGATATCCTGGGTCAGGGCATAGTGTACGGTAGCTCGTTGACGACGAGCTAGGTGTCTTTGGAGAGCCATAAAAGACCAATAGGAAGAGAGCGAAAGCAAGAAGTCCTGCTCTCCCGAACCTGGTCCCGATCCCAGGTGCCCAGTATCCTTAGATCGTGCTCCGAGGGCTGTGGTGGTAGCAGTTTCGGATGCCCAGGCCGCGACCAAATCCGCCGTACAGGTCTCGGCTTTGTCCCGCTGGCATCGAGAGGAGATTGCATTGCTGCAAGCATTCTCTTTGGCAATAGGCTTGGACCTCCATTACCTATAACCATCTTATGAACTGTTTTAATGAAGAAAAACCTCACCCTCCAAAATCTAAGTGAGTAACAATAATTCTTTTGATCTTACCGGGAATAGAAGGTTGAACTGATTGGCAGAATTAGCTGGGAACTCCACACTCTTCCCCCCCCCCATCGTATAAAAACTTCTCTGCTAAGATAAGATATCAGATAAAGCGGCAAGGACTCTATCAAGTTAATCTGGGGGTAGGCTAAACAAGTGAACTCTTTGACAGACGTGGCAAGTACCAATCAGATCCTGTGATGTTTAAGGGGAAGGGAGAAATAAAACCCTCCCTCCCCTTGGTCACACTACCTTTTCTGGGCCGGGAAGGTCCTCCAGCCACGTTCTTAAGATCCATTTTGAAGTACCAGAAGACCTCTAGGAAACAATACTATCGCATTGAAGGATGCCTGCCGACAACAGGGAGAAGGGAAGTACAGAAGCACGCAGGACCGGAAGTGAATTCCCTTGGTGTACCAACTAAAAGTTTTGCTATCTGAAACTACAAAAAGGGGACGACGGAAGTTCCGCAACTACACAGTTTCTGGCCGACTTCCTACTTCCTGCATCTTGTCAACCTAGAGCGTCCAAAACAACTCGATGGTACTTCAAATTTTAAAAACAGAATTCGAACAGATAATATCTAAGAATGATTCTCATTTATTAGGAAAAATCTACAAACTCCTTTTGAAATATGATACAGAAGAACAAGTCAAAATTAACATGATGCAAAACTTTGGTGAAATGATTAATATGGAATCCTGGGAAAAACTATGTACCTCTGAACTTAAATATACTGTGTCTCAAGAAGTAAAAGAAAATTGGTATAAAACATTTTATAGATGGTACTTGACTCCAAACATGATTTCTCAGATGTCCTCCACCGGGAAAAAAGGTGTCTGCTGGAAATGTCAAGATACAGATGGTTCTTATTTTCATGTCTGGTGGACTTGCCCCAAACTGCAGACGTATTGGAAAAAGATCCACCGGGAACTTCAGACGATAATGAAAACGAAGATAACATTTGACCCTAAATACTATCTTCTTAGTATGGTACCACAAAACATCCCTTTGAAATTTCACGATGTTTTCAAGTACGCTACAACGGCTGCCAGAACGGTTCTAGCAAGAACTTGGAAACAAATGCACACACCAGAAATAGAGGAATGGAAAGAAAAAATGTTGGACTACGCTACCATGGCCAAATTGACTTTTGTTTTAAACCCAAAGTCTAACGAATCTATAGAACAATTTGATGAAAAATGGGAGTCATTTTACATTTATATGAATTCCAGTTACATAAACTAAGAAGATCAGCATGACCGTTTAAAAAAAAAACAAACTACAAAGGTTTTACTATGTTATATTATATTACATACTATGTTATCTTTTTAAAGGGAAATTGAATGTCAAGTAAACGATCTTAACATTGCAAAATGTATATTTTTGTTTTGACATAGTGCTTTACAAATGATTAATAATCTGAACACGATGAGTTAATTTGTAATGGAAATTGTTATATTATATTGTTGTTTTCCTTTCTTTTTTAATCTAATGTCTTACCCTTTCCCTATTTTTTCCTTCTGTATCCCCCAATTATATAAATAAATAAATAAATTTTAAAAAAAATTTAAAAACTTATTTTCTAGCTGTTTTTTGAGGATTTCTAGGGGAACATCTTAGCGATTAGGTTCAGCATGAACCACTAATCTACCCATACTCTGGAAAAACACTTTTTAAGACTTGCCAAAATCACTGAAATAAAACATCAAAACAAACCCTCGCAAGTAAATATGGAAAAAATATTCAAGACATGTTTGCTCAGCAAAATGAGACAGCTGCAAGACAGCACAAACAGCTGTCAAAACAACAGAAGCAGATGTCAAAACAGATGGAACAGTTGATTATTATGATGAATGCTTTTACCTAGTCAATTACTCAAAAAATGAACGAGGAAGACTTTAAAGACCTTAAAGAAGTGCCTCTAGATGACAAGATAGACGACGAACAGAAGAATTCTGTAGAGGAAATGGGAAACTTCAATAAGCAAAGTGTAACAATCCAGCTGTCAACAAGAGATTTGAATGTGGGTGACTTTGATCTCTGTTTCTTTAACCTGCTTGATGAACTTTTCAGTATCTGCTTGGAGGACTTGATGAGTAGGAAAACGAGCTGACAGGATTTTCTTTTTTGAATTTGAGATGGAACAGACTACAACATGGATTTACTATGAAGACCGTCTATCCGCAGAAGGGGCTTTACTAACAACCTCCAAGGATGATCTCCGATGCTTACTGTTAATGGGGAAAAGAAGGAAATGCTGGAAATTCCGGGCAAAGGAACTAATTTAAAAGAGTTTGGTCTTTCTTGGCGATATGATTAAAAGGAACTGGTTAAAAGGACTGGCTTAAATGGAAACACAATAATATTTAATATTGATTTACCAGAACTACAAGATGTTTGAATTTAGAAGAGTTTGGTTCCTCTTGTGGATATGATTAAAAGGAACTGGTTAAAAGGACTGGCCTTATGGCACCATATATGATTATGATTTACTAGAACTAATATGTTTGAAATGAGTGCTAGGGTGAAATGGAAAATTAACAAAGCAACTAATTTTTAATGGAAAAGGAGGGAGGTGTAGGGGAAGTTAATACTCTTTTTATTTTTTTGACTATATACAAACACTTTTTAATGGTTCCTATTTGTTTTTATCTTTTATTGAGTACCTTAACTGTTAAACTGTGCGTTTACTTTTGGAAAAAATTAATTTTCAATGGGACCATTTTAAGAATAATTTTTGATTTAATCCCTTATTTACACCTTTTATTAATTTTATATTAAGCATTGATTTAATGATGTTAGGTAGGATAAGAGTATGTTAATTAAAATAGTAAAGGGATTAGTTCCGTTAGCAAAGGTTTATACAATTTATTTTTAGATGGAAGAGGGAGAGGGGGAAGTCAATTTATTGTTAATTTAATAACCTTAATTGTGTTTTTTTAGTATTATTATTATTTTAAATATTGGATATTGTTTTATATGTTAATATGTCAAATTAAAAAAATTTCTACATAAACTCATGGAACCTGAGATTTTTCTAACCTTTGCAAAGACACAGCAAAGACATTCATTGCAAAGACATTGCAATACTAAAATAACATATAAAAGACCAAAAAGGTTAACATATCCTGAACATGGATCAGGAACTTTTCAGATCTCTCTAAAGCCTGATATATAGGTTGAGAAGGTTTGCATGACGGGGTATAGTATGTCTTCTGTATTAAGACATTACTATGATGTTCTATGTGATTTGAGTTAAGATGCTCTTAACTTTATCAAATCTTTCTCCATTACATTAACCATATTTTACATGATTTCTGTAACTGATTTATGTTCTAAATGAAATATTATTACTATATTAAGATACTCTTTTATAGAGGCATAGAGATTATTAAAGATTGCTTGCAACGTTCACCTGTTTAAGACTGATGATATCTAAACTTATATACTATTTTAAGACTTTGTAACCATGATAAAAGCATATATTATGTGGTGTAAAATATATGCGTTTTAATTATACATACAATCATGTCCCTTTTCATAAATTTATTGGCGCATCTCAATAAAAAGCTTACTTTCTGTAAGAAATGTTTATTCCTGCTCTGTAGGTGTCTATCTGAATAAGATAACATATCCCTTCTCAGGAAGAAGTCCATTCTAAGAGCTTAGGCACTGAAAGGCATGAACTGTGACAGTATATTACAAATTAAGAGTTTCAAATTGAGCAGTTACAATTGCTATGCCGATTCACAGGCCATTCTTGAGCTTCAAGGACAAAAGCCCTTTGGCGACCAGGAAAGGGATGCCCCGGCATTGGGGGCCCCTGCCCCAGTGCCCATGCCACTTATGCCATGCAGAGTGGCCCCAATGCTGGCAGGGAGTCCCGGATGCCGGTCTCCCAGTGCTTCTGTGGCAGTACCGCCCAGGGACACCAGCTGGGCCTTCTGCCGGTGTCCCACCAGTGCAAAGCCCACCAGCGTGCCGGGGGGGGGGGTTCGGAGTTGCCAGTAGGCAGCTTCCTATCCCCTTTCGGCCCTGCACACTTTTTTGCAGGCACAGCCTCGCTGTTCTCAATGGAGCTAAACACCTGTCAGGCATGGCCTGAGAAAAGGATGTTGTGGTTTCTCCAGGTGCTGGCCAAGGCCAGCTCTAGCCCTGCAAACAACGTGTTTTGATTGGACTCTGTGGGAATGCCGGTAGAATCCTACCTCCCTGACAGCTCCTGGGAGGGGGGTTGCCATGGCATCCACATCTACCCCAAGTTGCCCTATGCTCTTCCATATATGCCCTGTACTGTGCTTATAGTTTTCATTAGTGTCCATTTGATTCTTAGCTTCTGTTAACCTGCGGATTTTCCAATAAATCAACTCTCTTTTGGACTAGTCTACGGATGTCTGTTTGTGGGATTATCATGGGACTAGAGCTGACAACACCCCATTTAAAAATTAAAAAGCCACCCGAAAGGTCAGGAATGGGCAGCCCAGACTGTTAAGAATAATATAAGTTAGCAAATATGTAACAACGAAAGCCCTTAGGAGGCCAGGAAGGCGCTGCGCCGGCATTCGGGCCTCCCGTGTCGGCGTCTGGGCAACCTACGCTGGGGTTAGTGGCCCCAACACCAGCGGGAAGGCCTGGACGCTGGGCACCGGGTGCTGCCATGGCAACGCCGCCCCGGGACGCTGACAGGATCTTCCGTCGGCATCCCACTGGTGTAAAGGCCTGCGCCGGCATCCCAGGAGGTGTCCCGGCATCCCACAAGGCGTTCCCGGGGTGGGGTAGGGGGAGGAGCTGCCGTTAGGCAGCTTCCTGTCCCCTTTCGCCCTGTGAATGCGGGCGTAGAGAAGAGCAAGATTGAGCCTGCTTTTTAGCAAGCGCAGCCTCACTTTTCTGTATGGAGCGAAAAGGCCCTGTTTCACCAAAAAAAAAAAGCCTCTAAAAGGCTTTTTTGTTTTGTTTTTTGTCATGCAGAGAACGGCTTTAGAAGGCGGCACGGCAGCGCCTCCTCCCCACTGTCCATGCACGCTGAATCTCAGGAATGCTCTGTAAGAGTCTTTTTCTCCCTTGTTCTATTTGAGTAAACTAGACAACACACAAAAAGCCCCTTTTAAAGGAGCTTTTCATTACCATAATTTGCAATTTAGAGTAAGATGGAAGGTACAAAATGATATAGATTCACCCAGAGAAATTTATGTTGAATAGCAAATTAGGAATTTATTTTTTAATTTAGTCAATGTACAGTTGTGTGTAGTGTATACTGATTGTTGTCTGATGGTTTTTGTATTCTTTTGAAAATAAAGATTTAATTTTTTAAAAGTAACATCTACAGATGGTTGTTCCAGGAATATACAAAGCCAAAAGATGTATCTGATTCATTCCTATTTATAATTACCCATGAACATAAAATGTTACATGGTGCCATTTTGACCTTTAAAAACTTGGCTTGAACCTCTGTATTGTTCTTGCTGCCTAAACAAAATAGATTTATCTTTTACTTGAAGGGCAGAAGTGATTACTCAGCTGGCTTTTCCAATTCATTATTAATCCTTTGCTTCACCATTAAAAAAACATTTTCAACTTTGCCCTTGACAAGGAAATGTATGTATAAATCAACCATGTCAGAACACTGCATGAAAGCTGTTTGTGTGAATTCATCTGGATTGGTATATTATTAGGTAATAATATAGCCTGAATAAATATGGAGATAAGTTAATACAACGTAGGGGAAGACCGATTAACTTCTACCTTTAAAAAAAAATCAACTTTATAGCCCGCCCTCATTCCCAGCCTCATTCTGTGGCTGCATGGAAATTTAAGAATATTGTCTCCAGCTTCGGTTCTGTGAATTGGAATTACATATTTGTATTATTTTAAACATCTCCACTGTATGTTATTACCTGTACAGAAGCAAACAAATATATTGATTGAGTTTGGTTTGTGGATAAAGTTCAGCTTGGTGGGAACAGCGTAGTCTGGACAAAACGTTTTTTGAAAATTGGTACCAAACCATTAAAGGAAAGTTCATTTGCAAGTTTTATTTGGGCGTGCAACTCTGCTGACAGAAGAGGGAGCTTTGGCTCTTGAAAGCTTAAAGCTCCAAAATCTTGTAGGTCTGTAAGGTGCTACAGCTCTTCTAAGGAAACAA
This sequence comes from Euleptes europaea, assembly GCF_029931775.1. Classification (NCBI taxonomy): domain Eukaryota; kingdom Metazoa; phylum Chordata; class Lepidosauria; order Squamata; family Sphaerodactylidae; genus Euleptes; species Euleptes europaea. Next base: position 78,406,718 of record NC_079321.1, read on the forward strand.
TCATTTTCCTATAGAAAAAGCTCTCATGTGCGCCAATGAAGGCTTGTTCTCTGACTCTCAGGGACCCCCCCCAAAAAAAAAAACCCAGAGAAACAATGGCTGTTAACACATGGTCGTTTTGTCTTGCGATTCTCCCTCTCATGTCTCATGCTTTTCAGTCCCGCAATCCAAAAACTAAACTCATGGTGAACTCCGTCCTGCATCAATCCCGCAAAAGATCAGGGAGGCGGGATAGCAGGGGAGTACTCATCCTTCTCGTCAGTGCTTTGTGTGAGGTGGGGGTGTGTGCTTCTTGTTCCCCCTTTTTAATGCTCTCACAAATTTTCCTGTTACCAGTCATAGCTGAGAGAGGTTTGAATTATTCTTTAAACCCCACAGTCTGTCACCCTTGATTGTGTGAGGAGAAAGTTTCCCTTTCCTCCCCCCCAGGTGAAATTGAGAGGCTCAGAGGCTGAAGCTGATTGTAAAAGCATGAATATAAAATGAAGTTTACTATTTACAGAAAGGTTGCTAGGTTGATAGCTTTTCTTCAAGAGAGGCACAAAGCTTAGATGGTTGCAAACAGTTCAAAATCTTAGATGGTTACAGGCAGTCCAGTTTCTTCAGGTGTGTTGGGAATTAGTGTATGAGTTTTGTTGCTGCCAGGATTACAAAAAGAGTTAAGTGTTTGTGTTTTGTTTGCATTGACTCAGGGTGGTGGTGGTGCTAAGCCACTTGGCAAGTGTTGATGGGTCAGATCAAGAGCTATTGGTCATGCTATTGCCAGCTATTGGCTGGCAAGAGCTTATGAAACAAATTGTAGATATGAGTTATTAATTTATATTCCAAGTTTATCCTCTTTTTGATATAGTAAGTCTCCATACTTACTGAAAGAAAGCAATGTGTCTTGAACTTTGTGTGTGTGTCTAATTTATGATCCACAAGATCACAATGTATCGCAATCTATCTCAACAAGGTGACTAATAAACTCAGATGTTGTTCAGTACATTCATGTACTCAATATACACAGTGTGGACTCACGACTACACTTGCACACAGAATACCAGAGAGTGGAGGTTCATCCACAACCTTTCCCACTGTTTTAGATTTGCCCACCTCCTGAGGAATCAAATCTTTCTCCCCCCAAAAAACTCTGAGTCAGGAGTCTCCCTGTTTCAGGAGCCGCCCCCCCCCCCCCATCCTAGTGACTGAAGAAAGGGTTATCTCTCTCTACCAAAATCTTCCCCTTGTCACCACTCGGGTTTAGTTTATACATGCTAGGTAGTTTATGAACGTACAAGTTCTCCGAGTCTCTCCACACAACTGCACAGTTCAGGAGCTCAGAGCTAAAAGCTCGAGAATCCTTCTCTCCCTCCAAGAAGACTCCTGTCAGCTCTCCAGACTCTGCCCGCTGACTGCTGGCATCGGCTGACTGTTCCTAAGTCTTTTCTTTAAAGCAAGCAGGGTTTTAGACTTTCCCCCCTCCTTTGCAAAATAAAAATAGCCTGGGGTCAGGAGCAGGCCATGAAGACAGTTCATGGTTGTGCTCCCAGTTGTTGTTTTGCAGTTCTCTCCAAGGCCAGTCTGTGCCCCGTGTTTAGACTTCATAGAGTCTTTCATAGATTCCTTTAGTGTGGGAATTGCCAAGTACTCCTTCCTGCCTCTGGGAGGGGGGTTGCCCGGGTTACTGGTTATCTCCTTTTGCTATTCCATATATGCCATGTGCCTTGCCTTTGCCCCTTACTAGTGTCATTCTGAATATTGCTTCTGAAACCTGTTGATTCTAACCAATAAAACTGCTATTGTGGACCTACCATCTGCTGGAGTCTGTTTATAGGTTTGCCGCAGGGCTAGAGCTCACACCTGGCCCTATGACTTTCAGGGTGGACCGAGGTGAACGAGCGGGTGGGCGTGGGGGGTGACCCTGGCCGGTGAATGAGCTCCAGTGATGGGGAGGAGGCTTGGAGGATGGCCGCCTCTTCGTTCTCGGTGGAGACGGGGGACGGGGGGAGGCCTTCTCTCGCTCCTGCATCGTGTGCCCCTTCTCTGCACCCCAGCCTCTGCTGCAGCAGAGGGTTATGTTTGTGTGAGTGTATAGGGGAGCAATGGCAGAGCTCCCAGCCACAATGCTTTTCTTCCGTGTTTCTTGTTGCTGCTGTGTCTTATCAAAAACTGAAGCATCACCCACCCGCCATTCCTGACATACTAGCCAAATAAATCATTTTTTTTTAAAATGGAATGAAGGAGCACTCCGGACATTTTTCAGAGTTCCCCCAAGAGGTAAGTGGGAGAGGGAAAGTGGATTGGGGGAGTGTTGGAAGGAAGGGGAGTCGACCCGAGTGCTGCGAAACTCATAAGCAAGCACTCGCAATTGCTTGGGATAGGAAAACCAGGGGAAGTCTTGCAACGGAAGTGGGTTGGTCCCACAGGCAGGAGACAACCATGCGTTTAGACAACGGAGATTCGCCACTTACACGGGAGAATCGCAAGACAAAACAGCCGTGCGTTAACGTTTGCAGGATTACATTCCACTCCACAGCCTTACATTCCACTCCACTGAAGAGAGTTCTTGACAATGCAGACTTCTCCTGTAATCTAATCAGGCCGTTCTTCAGGCAGGTAAACACACAACCTGCCCCTTTAGCATTCCCCATTTCGACCCTCAATTTCAGCTTTCCACAGCTGTCAAGAAATGGTGCAAAATTTTACTATTTAAATGGGTGGTCCAAGCTGGCATTTTAGGTCTGTCTCTCTACCACTCTGACAGAAGAAGGCTTTATTCTGCCAGGATTGTTCCATTGTCTTGCAGGAACTCTGATACCATGTTCAAACTATAAGATCAGGCAAGTATAAACCTTTTCTCCATCCCTTTCTAACTTATCCTGGCTATGGTTGCCAACCTCCAGGTGGTGGCTGGAGATCTCCCGGCAACAGACATCAGCTCACCTGGAAAAAATGGCTTCTTTAGAAGGTATGGCATTATATCCCTCTAAAGTCCCTCCCCTCCTGCCCTCTTCAGGCTCCACCCCCAAAATCTCCTGGTGTTTCCCAACCTACAGCTGGCAACCCTGCTCCTGGCCCAGCCATGCTACCTTCTCCCTCCTTCCTCCATGAACATGGCTTTCTTCACCCTCTGTCCCAGTTGCTTCCCTCCTTCCAAACCCTGCTGGGAAGAACCTCAGTGCCTGTACCTTGCTCTATGCCTTCTAGCCTGCAATATGCTTGCTTATTTATTTACATTCCACTTTTCTCCCGGATTGTTTCTTCCCCTCCTTTACTTAATTCTCACAGCAACAACCTTGTGAGGGTAGGTTAGGCTGAGAGATTGTGATGGGACCAAGGTCACCTGGCAGGCTTCCCTGGTTGAGCAAGGGATTCAAACCTCATTGTCCCAGTTCAGAGTCCTACACTCTAGCAACTATGCCAGACTAGCCCTCATCTCCTCCCTATTTTTTCTGCCTTTTCTCTCCTCCCTCTCTTCTTTTCCTTTTCTCTCCCTTTCTGCTAGCTGCTAAGTGGAGTGGGGGAGGAAGAGAAAGAGAGAGCGGGGAAATCTCTGCCAAAGCATGCTTTGTTAGGAGGATGCTCCAATTACTGCTAAGAGTGACCAAGTGGAACTGGGAATTTTTTGAACCTCCCAGGATGACTCACTCCTTTTGGACTGCTTTCCTCATTGGGCGAGAAATTAGGGTTGCCAACAGCCTGGAGAAGTTAAGTCCGCGTGGGGAGGGGGGGATTGGGGGGGAACAGTTCCCTAAGCAGCCAATGGCATGTGCAGGTTTTAGGAGCCTTCGTTGGGACTTAAGCTCCCCAGGTTTCCCCTGCTTACTGGCGCTAACTATTTACAGACCCAACACCTTTGTTATTGGTTGTCATTTACCAGGTGATGTCCGTGCTATGAAAAGCTTCAACTTGCCATTTCTATTAAAGGGGCATGGCATTCCTTTTCCCCAGGCTGTTGGCAACCCTAGATGAGAAAGGAATGTTTCCATCCAGTTCTAAGGATGGAAAAGCCGTCAGCCTCACCCAAGGGTTTGATACTGAGGGATTCAATCTGCTCATTGATGTCTGCAGACTTTCCTTGGGTTATTTATTGACTGATATTCCTTGTGGATTGCTCAGTTATTTTTGGCTGCTTTGCAGAGCCTCTCTACCCTTTCTCTTGTTTTTCTTCTCTGTCCACCGTTAATATAAACCCTTCCAGAGTGTTACTGGAACTGTCATCTAAAACTATTTGTGAGCATTTTTAATTATGGCCTCACATATTGTTTCTTGGCTTTCGTGAAATGAAACATGTTCATTTGAACTGCTTGCCATCACAGAACTTCCCTAAAATCGGATATTCCCTGTTGTAGCTTGGAACCTGCCGTCTCCTGGGGCAGGGGGCGAAACACTCCTCAGACTTCTGCAGGAGGAGGCTGAAGTTGGTTCCCAGATCCCAGGTCCTTATTCACATTTCCAAGTTCCTGAATGATATTGAGGGAAATTTAAAAGCTCTGCACCCCAAAACAAGGACTGGACCACAACTTATCATATACTCCCACATTCAGGGGACTGTGCTCTCCGAGAAGGTGCATGCTGGGTCCTGGCCCAAAGGCACATTCAGAAAAATGCACATTCAGACACTGAAGCTCAGCTGCACCCCAAAACAATCTTTGCACCACCTCACATTATACATCCCCACTCTCCAGAGACTGTCCCCGACAAGAAGATATACAATAGTGCCCAGTCCAAACACTGGTTCTGGCATCACCAGCTTCTTTTTGGGTTGCCCCCCTAGAAACCTGTATTGCAAAGTACATTCAAATAAGGAACTGGAACAGTGCACCCCAAAATAAAGTTCGGACCACCACATATAATACACCCCCACATTCAGGGGACTGTGCCCTCTGAGAGGGTGCATGCTAGTCCTGGTCCAAAGTCCGGTTCTTGTGCCAGCTGCTCCCAAGCTGGGTGCCCCCAGGACAAATGCACATACAGACACTGAGGCTCAGCTGCACCCCAAAACAATCTTTGGGCCACCCCAAAGGTCACATCCCTGCACTGCAGAGACTGTCCCCTTAAAGAAGTCATACAGTGGGGCTTACATCCAAACACCAGTTCTGGCACCACTGGCTTCTTTTTGGTCACGCCCCCACTCCCAGAAACCTGTATTGCAAAGAAGATTTGAATAAGGAACTGGAACAGTTGGGTGCCTTATTCACCCCAAATTAAGATTTGGACTGCCACATATCATACACCCCCACACCTCCGAGATGACACATGTTGGGTCCTGGTCTAAAGTCTAGTTCTTGTGCCAGCTGCTCCTAAGTGGGATGCCCCCAGCAAAAATGCACATACAGACACTGAGGCTCAGCTGCACCCCAAAACAATATTTGGACCACCCCACATCACACATCCCCACTCTCCAGAAACTGTCCCCTGCAAGAATTCGTGCAGTGGTGCCCAATCCAAACACTGGTTCTGGCACCACAGGCTTCTATTTGGGTCTCCACCAAGTGGCCTGTATTTCAACAAAGATTTGAATAAGGAACTGGAACTACATGCCCACTGCACCCCAAAATAAGGATTGGACCACAGCACATCATAAACCCCCATATTCAGGGTACTGTGCCCTACAACAGAACGTAGGCTTTTGGGGATGGGGCTGAGGGCAGTGATTTGCACTGTCACACCCGGGTATTGTTTTGGGGTGCAGCTGAGCCTCAGTGTGTGTAAGTGCATTGGTCTTGGGGGCAACCGGCTTGGCAGCAGATGGCAGAAGAACCAGACTTTTGACCAGGACCCAGCATATACCTTCTCGGAGGGCACAGTCCCCTGAATGTGGGGGTGTATGATATGTGGTGGTCCAATCCTTTTTTAAAATTTCCCTCAATATCATTCTGCAGCTAGGAAATGTGAATAAGGAACTGGGAACAGGGAACGAAGTGGAAACTGGGAACCAACTTCAGCCTCCTGCAGGAGGTGCCATTTCAAAAATACATAGCAAAGTTTGAGCTTGCTGACCTCACTGTTGTCTTAATACTTTCTTCATGCCTCTCCCTCAAGGACTCTGATCTCATTTATATGTTGTAAGAGCAGATAGACAATCACTCCGTATGTGCTGAGGTGCAGCAGAATTGGAAGTCCCAAGGAAAACAAAGGTTTATAATTAGGGAAATAATGGAAACGTTATCCATTCTTCGGAAATATAAGATACTCTGTGCAGTAAGTATTGTTCTTTTTTTTAAATTTTTAAATTAATCATAGCTGCAGAGTTCACTGCATTTAACAGATTAAGCATATTAATTAATTCCTTTTACCATCCAGAAATTTTCTGGGAGAGATGTAACGGTATTTAGGATACTGCCTAAACAAAGCTATGCCTATTTTTAATGCTCTTGTCTTATATACCACTAAAGAGAAGTCAAGAAAACTTAAAACTTCAAAGACTGGGCGGGGGGGGGGGTGAAATCCCATTCACTTTAGACTGCCTGTAGGCTGGGTAGGGTACCTTGTTTGTTTGTATTTTAAAACAAAATGTAGACTTCTCTTACTAGCATGGGGTATTTTCATTCATCACTTGTTGTAACGTAGTGGCTCCCGGAGGTTTTGGCAATGAATAAGTTCCTTTCCTCTAAGGTCCCCAACCTAGCTTGCTTAAACAGAGAATGTAGGAACAGAAGGACATAAATGAATAAAAAGGCAGGGTCAGCAGTGGTGTCTTGATGCCAGTAGGGGTATATGGGAGCTCCTTTCTCACATCACCTGTCTAAATTTACAGGCGGAAGTCCCACCTCCCTGTGTGTGTGTTTAGGTGTGACCCATGAGGCAGCAGTGGGCGATGGGCAAGCCTCTCTGCCCTGGGATGGTGCTTATCAGGGCTATGCAGAGAGCCTGGTTTTTTTTCTACAGAGTGGGGTGGCAGGGGTGTGTGTGGGGGGCCCCCTCTCTCTGTACAGGGGAGGGGGAAGAAGGGCTGAGAGGTTTCCCCAGTCGGTGGGTCTGTAAAGCCCCTCCGAGTGGTTTTTTCAGCCCGTGCCACCTCCAGCCAGGAGATTCCCAAACAAGGTTTTTTTTGACTAGGAGAGAGCCAGAGTGCTTTTTAAGCAGTTCTCTTTTCTCTAGTTATAGACCCGCTAAACGGCGTTTATTTTTCCTTCTTTCCAGAGCATGTGGTTAGGTTGCCAGAATCCAGCCAGGAGATTCACAGACAAGTGATTTTTTGACTAGGGAGAGGTTGTGGTTGTTGGGAGCATGCTTTTATAGCCTGCAGACCCCTCCTCCCCCCCTAAAAGCATGCCCTTCAGCTTTTTTCCCCAATCCTGCACCCTAGGGCAGAGAGAGAGAGAGAGAGACTATTTTCCCCGCTAGAAGCACAGCTAAGTCTCAGACAGATCCTCAAGCATGGATGTAGAACAGGGCAGATAGAGAAGCCCCCCCCCCCAGACCCCACTCTTGTCACACAAGCAGGCTACAGGCTGTGCTGCCTTCACCCAGCCCCCAAGACAGAGAAAGCAGCCAGCCAGGCACGACCCCCCCACTTCCTGCAGCTGTAAATGTGCAGAAACTTCCTTTCCGGCTTGCTGTCAGTATCTGCCCCATTCCTTTCATTTCTAACCGTGCAGAGTGGAATTTTTTTAGGGAGACAGCCCCCTGACTGCCAGATGTCTTATCTTTTTTTTTCTAAGCGCCTCTGTGCCAAAAAACAGCCATCTCACTGTGTGCCCCCAAAGGCAGCAGGGGTGGGGCGAAAGCGGAACAGGGGCTTTGGACCGTCTCTAGCCAGAGTGCAAGGGAGGTGTGTGTGTGTGTGTGTGTGTGTGTGTGTGTGTGTGTGTGTGTGTGTGCCTGAATGCCAGCAGTCTCCTTTCACCAGTAGCCCTAGATAACAGGCACGCTACAAGGGGGAGTGGTCGACAGCTCTGAGGCATTGTGTTCAGGGTCCATCTTTGAACAAAAAAAATTTATGGCGATCCAGTGAGGGTCTTTCCTTGGGTATGCAACAGTTCCAACTAAGTAGTTAAAACAATATACAATCCTATTACGAATTTTTTTTTTTGCACATTCCTGTAGGAAAGCCACCTTACAGTTTTTTACATTTATAGTTCTCAATTGTTTAGTAGTTTTACTCTGCATGTTACCGTAGTAAAGACAATATCAAAATATTACTTCTTTTAAAGAGTAGGATTATACCACACAGAACTCCCTTTCAAATAAATATAGGAAATCTAGAAATACAAGCATGAATCAGGGTAAGCTTGAAATTGTTAAACTGTCAGGCTGCTATCTCGGTTTCAGTATTGTTTCTGTGTTGGTACTGTACTGTCTAGCCTCAAGGCCGACCACACATACCAAGGCCTGGGAACACTGCTCCTGAGAAAGTTGACTCTGTCTGTGTATGCTAATGTTGTATAATCTCCCGCCATTTACTGCCTTATATTATCGTTCGGCTAGTGAGACTCTCATAGCTGCCATAGTTCCCTGTATGCACTGTATTGCCTTTTTGACCAGTAAAAGCCATCTGATTGGATTCTATACGACTCTGTGGTGATTTCTGGTTCGAAGGGTCAGGAGCTTACATTATGGCAGCTATCTATCTCCTTCTTTATTGTACTACTAGTCAGGCTGGAGCCCAGGAGGGTTCGCCTGCCGCTTGGATGGGAGCTGAGAAGCTCTCCGAGTGACCTATTATCCTGGATTCCTCTCGGAAGGATCCCACCCTGTTACAGGACATAGTCGCTGAACTCTTCAGGACTACCCTAGAGGTTTGCCGCTTGAGGGGACTGGTACAGGAACAGTGGCAATCTCTTAAAGGGACTCTCTGGATGTTGACGTCGGAGGATACTGATACTCGTTTAGATCTTCAAGTCTTGGATCAATTACTGGACGATGCCCGATTGGTAACTGAGGATTTACAAGTACTAACTGGACTTTTGGATAATCTTATTTCTCGAGAAACTCTTTCCTCTAGTTCTACCATGGCGGGAGCCCCGCCGGAGGGTTTTTCCCTGATCCCGGATGCAGCCAGTTGTCAGGCTGAGGCCAAGCGAGTCGCTATTAGCACCGCTCTTCTCCTTGTGGAATGTACAAAGGACACCCCGGTAGCCACCTTGGCTCAAGTTTTGACCTCGACTTTTGGAGCCGAGGCACCCGCACTGGCGGTTCGAGTACAACCTCTGCTGGGCGGGGAACCCGACCCCATACTCTCACTCCTGGAGACGGAACTTTTGCCGCGCATTACGGCGGAGGCTGCCCTAAGACTTGAGAATGCCAAAGTTCTTGCGGATCAGAAAGCCGCCGAAGCGGCTAAGGTCGCAAGAGAGAGAGAAGCTGCTGAAGCAGCCAGGGCGGCTGCAGCAAGAGCTAGGGATCGGGCGAACATGGAAACGCGCCCCAAGGACAATGTACAAGGGCTATCAGGTCTGTCTTTTTCCCCGGCGTTTGTCCCGTCGCGCGCGACCCAACGCGCACGCCGTTTGGCTGACCGACGTCGAGACTCAGGAGAGTCTGAAGACGAGGATCTGTATGGGGATAGCTCTCAATGGGCCACAAGCTTCCGGACCAGTAAACCTCATCTTACTGGTGGCCCAAGTGAGGAGGTTCACCTCTTACGAGCCCAGAATCGGGAGCTCTCCGACCGTGTTGATCAACTCCAGGAACTAATGGAACGTATGCTTCAGGAGAACAGGCAATTACAACAAACCCTGATAGCCCAGAGACAGCCCGTTCCGATACCGGGTCAGGGGGTACCCATACAGCCACCCCAACCACCCGCTAATGTGCCTGCTCCACCCTTGCCTCCTGGAGCTCCTGTTGTTCCTCCGCCCGGACCACCCGTGCAACCTGGTCAACCTGCGCCCGGCCCTTGGAAGCAACTCAAATTGAGGACTACGTACGACGGATCTCTCGAGACTTTGCCTTGTTTCTTGCATCAAGTGGACAGTTATATGCGAGAACAAGGACAACTTTTCCCCACGGAAGATAGCCGGGTGCGTTATGTAGCTTCCCTTCTAACAGGTAAAGCGGCTGACTGGATGGTCCTCCAGTTTGACACTCGCTCTCGTGCTATTCGTTCCCTCAACAACTTCATGACTGCCCTGAGGAGGAGGTTTGAGGACCCCTTCCTGGGGGAAAGAGCCAAAACGGAACTCTTACAATTAAAACAAGGCTCTGCTACAGTTCGAGAATTTGCCGATGAATTTCAACGACTGGCAAGTAAAATTGTAGGTTGGCCCGAGACCACCCTGATCCATCATTTCAGGGAAGCCTTGCATCCTGACGTTCTGAACTGGTCTTACATGCGGGGCGATCCCGATACCCTCGAAGACTGGATCCTATTGGCCGAGGAAGTGGAAAGCCGCCGACGCTTTATTTCTCTCGTCCGTCAAAAGCACAAGGAAAAAGGCACCCAAAAGCCTCAACCCAAGGCACCACTGCTCGTCCCACGAAATCCTCCACGTCCGCCCCAGGAACGTGAAGCCCGATTTCAGAGGGGTGCCTGTCTTACTTGCGGAGAAATGGGCCACTTTGCAGCCGTTTGCCCGCACCGCCATGAATTATCTCGTCTCAGCACGACAACCCGCGCCAGAGGTCGTCCACCACGCAGAGGCACCGCGGCTACCCGCAGCGCAGCTCCGGGAAAACCCACACCCTCTGCACTCCATGCCGGGGACCCAGCCTCCCTGCCTTCTACCAACGACCCCGCCGGGTCTCGGATTACAAGTGCCCCATTGGGGGACAACTTTCCCTCTTCGGATGAGGAAAATCCTTGGAATTCTCCAGCCTTAAACCTGGAATCTCCCCTCGACTTGTCAAAAAACGGCTCCGGTCTGTGGTGAATGGAGCGTCTCCACAGACCTCTCAGGATCCTCCTATCAAACCGAATGCTCCTACCAAAATCAAAGAAGTGGACTCCACCGTCTACGTGGATGCAGTATTACAACACCTTAACGGTGGCCCACAACTACCTGTCAAAGCACTAATTGACTCCGGTTGCTGTCGCACTCTCATAAGCGAAGCCACTTTTGCTGCACTCAGAGCCGACTCTGAGGCTTTACCCGCCCCTGTCCAATTTGCCCAAATGGACGGAAGCCATTTCCAGGGGGGTCCAGTTGATCACCGCACCATAGGGGTGGCAATGGGAATTGGCTCCCACTGGGAGCAAATAGACTTCACTATAGCCCCTATCCGTTTTGAAGTGGTCTTGGGTATTAACTGGATTAAGGGACACAGTCCCAGCATTAACTGGGAAACAAACACTATCTCCTTCGCCAGTCCTATGTGCGATCAGCACCGGCAGAACTTTGCGCTGTTATACCCACCCGTCCCAGCATTGGCCTCCGATGTCCCAACGCTTCCAGTTCTACCTAACGTCTATCGAGACTTCGTGGATGTCTTCGACCTTAAAGAATGTGACACCTTACCCCCCCACCGAGCCTCGGACTGTACAATTGAGGTAGTCAAGGACTGCACATTAACCAAAAGCAAAATTTACCCTATGAGCGCTTCCGAGCGCACTGTTCTCCGGGACTTCCTTGACAAAAACCTCGCCAGAGGGTTCATTCGCCCATCGAATGCCCCGAACTCGGCCCCCGCGTTTTTTGTCCGAAAAAAGGAGGGCGACCTTCGTTTATGCATTGACTTCCGAAAACTCAATGCGGTTACCCAAACCAACGCCTATCCTATCCCATTAATTTCTGATATTTTGGGACAGTTACAGGAGGGCCGGATATTCTCCAAACTAGACTTGGTGGAAGCCTACTACCGAGTCCGCATCCGCGAAGGAGATGAGCACCTCACTGCCTTCTCTAGCTGTTTCGGTATGTATGAATTCCTCGTGATGCCGTTCGGATTAAAAGGGGCCCCGGGGGTCTTTATGCAACTCATCAACGAAATCCTTCATGACTTGCTGTATCGCGGGGTGGTGGTTTACTTAGACGACATTCTTATTTATTCAAAAACCATGGAAGAGCATGTCACTTTAGTCCGAGAAGTTCTGCAACGCCTGCGCAACCACCAACTCTTTGCCAAACTGGCTAAATGCGAATTTCATCAAAGCCAGTTCACATTCTTAGGATACATAATCTCCCACCAAGGTCTTCGCATGGACCCTGTCAAAGTCCAAGCCGTTCTCGATTGGACTCCCCCCACCAACCGCAAGCAAGTGCAACAGTTTTTGGGGTTTGCAAACTTTTATCGAGGGTTCATTCCTAACTTCGCCCAAGTGGCCCTACCCATTACTGATTTACTAAAAACCAAAGGGAAAGCAAACACGGCTACCTTACCTTCCGCAAAAATCCTGTGGACTGATCAATGCCAAGCTGCGTTTGTAGCTCTCAAACGCCTCTTCACATCCGAACCCGTATTACGGCACCCAGACCCAAACCAAATGTTTGTTGTGCAAGTCGATGCCTCCGATGTAGCTATGGGAGGGGCCCTTCTTCAAAAAGGTCCGGATGGCCTTCTTCACCCCTGCGCTTACTTTTCGAGGAAATTTGCGCACGCACAATTGAACTGGCCCATTTGGGAAAAAGAGGCAGCGGCCGTTCACCATGCCCTAACTCTCTGGAGGCAATTCTTAGAGGGGTCCAATATCCCCTTCGAGGTTTGGACCGATCACAAGAACCTAGCTGCCCTCACAGGGTCCCATAAACTATCAGCGAAACAACAACGTTGGGCTGAATTCTTCGCTCAGTTTCGTTTCGTCCTAAAGCATGTTCCTGGGAAGCAAAACGTTCTCGCAGATGCCCTCTCCCGGTTGCCACAATACCCGGTAAAACTCGAGAGACCGACTGACTCTCTGTTCACCCCTACGCAAAGGGGAGCCCTTCCTGTACTGGCCGTGCAAACTCGATCTCAGCGACAGCATCCCAGATCCAGTTCTCCAGCACCTCCAACCCGAGCGGCTACCCAACCACCCTCGCAACAGCAACGAACCGACGATCCCGATCCTCCAACCCCACCGGCTGCCCTACCGCCTACGACCTGCGCACCACCGCACGTAAGCTCTACCCCCATAACTACTCCTAAAACTACTATAGCCGGGGGGGGGGGGGTCCCGCCAGGATTCCCATCTCCGAATCCTTTTAAAATACCCTTCGGGACCACTGCCTTTCTGAACACTCCACTCACACCCTACCCCCTGGGGTAATGGAACAGGGGGGCTCATGGTACAAAGACTCTAAATTGTACGTACCCAAGGCACTTCGAAAAGACGTTTTACACTTAGCTCATGGAGTAAAAACAGCTGGACACTTTGGATTCCTAAAAACTCTCCACTTATTGCGCCGACAATTTTGGTGGGGGGGAATGCGTTCCGATGTTGACTCTTTTATTCGCAGCTGCCCTGTTTGCGCCACAATGAAACGCTCACAAGGCAAACCCCCGGGGCTACTGCAACCTCTAGAAACACCCAACAAACCATGGGAAGTAATTGCTATGGACTTTATGACTGATCTCCCTCTCAGCGGGGGAAAAACTGTATTATGGGTTATTACCGACTTGTTTTCTAAGCAAATCCATTTGATTCCATGCGCAGGAATTCCCTCTGCTCAAAAAATGGCCCGCCTCTTCGTGACACATATCTTCAAATTACATTCGTTTCCGCGCAAAATAATCTGTGACCGCGGCAGTGGCTTTGTTTCCAAGTTTTGGAAAGCATTTCTCAAGTTGGTGGGGGTGGAACAGGGATTGTCTACTGCATACCATCCCCAAACCGATGGTCAAACTGAACGTGTAAATGCTGTCCTTGAATGTTATTTACGCTGTTATGTTAACTACCACCAAGATAACTGGGTAGAAATGTTGCCTTTTGCAGAATATGCCTACAATAATGCTGTCCATCAATCTACAGGGTTTAGCCCATTCTATGCAGTGTATGGGCAAGAGTTTGGTCCTGTTACTCCCACAAGCACTGTGGAGGGGGAGGGAGATCCTGACATTGCTTCCTGGGCACACACCCTCCGTACCACTTGGCCTTGGCTCATTAACAATCTCGACCGAGCCAAGCGCAAATACAAAGCACAAGCTGATAAACATCGTTCCCCCGGGGGCGAACTGCGAGTGGGTAAATTGGTCTACCTTTCCACCAAAAACCTACGTTCCACCCGTCCGTGCCTTAAACTCAATGCTAAATTCATTGGCCCATTCCCGATCACCCGGGTCATAAATCCTGTCACGGTGGAATTAGCTCTCCCGAAAACCCTGAGGCGTGTGCATCCCGTTTTCCACATTAGCCTCCTGAAGCCCCATACAGCCTCTCCACGATGGCATCTCGATCCGCCCCCCGAACAGCCCATTATGGTGGGGGGGGAAGAGCACTTCGAAGTCTCCAAAATCCTTGACTCCCGTGTTCACCATGGAAACCTACAGTATTTGGTCCGGTGGAAGCACTTCCCCCCTGCCTACGACGAATGGGTTCGTGCACGAGATGTCTCCGCCCCCAAACTAATCGATGCCTTTCACACTGCCTACCCGGACAGACCATCCCCCTTACCGACTGGGAGGGGGCCTTAAGGGGAGCAGGATGTCAGGCTGCTATCTCGGTTTCAGTATTGTTTCTGTGTTGGTACTGTACTGTCTAGCCTCAAGGCCGACCACACATACCAAGGCCTGGGAACACTGCTCCTGAGAAAGTTGACTCTGTCTGTGTATGCTAATGTTGTATAATCTCCCGCCATTTACTGCCTTATATTATCGTTCTGCTAGTGAGACTCTCATAGCTGCCATAGTTCCCTGTATGCACTGTATTGCCTTTTTTACCAGTAAAAGCCATCTGATTGGATTCTATACGACTCTGTGGTGATTTCTGGTTCGAAGGGTCAGGAGCTTACAGAAATGGAACGCATGGACATTTCAGTCCTGGGAGTAAGTGAATTAAAGTGGACTGGATTAGGACATTTTCAATCAGAAAATTACAAAGTGTTTTATTCAGGGAATGACAAAAAGAGAAGAAACGGAGTTGCTTTAATAGTGAGGCAAGATGTAGCAAAAGCAGTCAGGAGCTATAATGCAAAGTCTGACCGAAAAATATCAATCAGACTTCAGGGAAAGCCTATCAACATAAGTATCCTTCAAGTTTATGCCCCAACTACAGATGCTGATGAGGAAGAAATTGAAAGTTTTTATGCCAGTGTTCAGGAAGAAATTGATCACACACCTAAACAAGATATGCTGATAATCATAGGTGATTGGAACGCAAAAGTAGGAAACAAAGCAGAATCAAATGTTGTTGGCAGATTTGGGCTAGGAGCACGGAATGAAGCAGGAGAACGCCTCGTAGAATTCTGTGAAGACAACAATCTGTTCATTGCAAACACATGTTTCAGGCAACCAAATAGACGATTGTATACATGGACATCACCAGACGGCCAGTATAGAAATCAAATAGATTATATAATTGGAAGCAGAAGATGGAGAAGCTCTATTCTCTCGGCCAAAACAAGACCAGGAGCCGACTGCAGTACAGATCATGAATTGGTAATATTGAAAATCAAGATAAAGCTTAAGAAAAACACCAAAACATTCATAGCACCAAAATACAATCTAAACAATATTCTGGAAGAGTTTAAAGACCATGTAAGGAACAGATTTGCATTACTAAGTTCAAGTGAATGTAAACCTGAAGAATTATGGGTGGAAACTAGAGATATTATCAAGGAAGAATGTGCAAAGACTATTCCTGTAGCCAAAAGAAAAGAAAAACCTTGATGGATGTCTGAGGAAACTCTTAAAATTGCCAGAGATAGACGAGAAGCAAAAGTAGAAGGTGACAGAAATAGAATCAAAAGTCTAAGTGCAATGTTCCAGCGTCTAGCACGTAGAGACAAAGAGACCTATTATAATAACCAGTGTAAAGAAATAGAAGAGAACAACAAAAAAGGAAGAACAAGAGATCTGTTCCACAAGATCTAAGAAATCAAAGGGAAATTTAAAGCACGGTTAGGCATGCTGAAAGATCAGCATGGAAATACATTAACTGAACAGGACAAAATAAAGAAAAGGTGGGAACAATACACTGAAGAGCTATACAGAAGAGATGAAAGGATAAAAGATTCTTTCCAAGAAGAATCTTTTGAAGAAGAACCTACAGTTTTAGAAAGTGAAGTGAAAGCTGCATTGAGAGCAATCAGGAGAAACAAATCACCAGGAGCAGATGGGATATCAATAGAGCTATTCCAAGCCACAGAAACAGAGTCCATCAAAATCTTGACAAGAAATCAAGAATATGCCAACAGATATGGAAAACAAAACAATGGCCCACAGACTGGAAACGATCCATTTACATTCCAATTACCAAGAAAGGAGACATCAAAGATTCCAACAACTATCGGACCATTGCATTAATTTCTCATGCAAGTAAAGTGATGTTCAAAATCTTACAGCAAAGGCTGTTACCATATATGGAACGAGAAATGCCTGATGTTCAAGCTGGTTTCAGAAAAGGAAGAGGCACTAGAGATCATATTGCAAATATACGCTGGTTACTGGAGCGTACGAGAGAATTTCAGAAGAAAATCAGCTTGTGTTTCATAGATTACAGCAAAGCTTTTGACTGTGTGGATCAAGAAAAGCTATGGCTGGTTTTAAAGGAAATGGGTGTGCCATGTTTTGATGCGCAACCTGTACTTTGGACAAGAGGCCACAGTTAGAACAGAATATGGAGAAACGGAATGGTTTCCAATTGGCAAAGGTGTCAGACAAGGATGTATTTTATCTCCCTATCTCTTCAATCTATATGCAGAACATATACAGTAATTAGGAAAGCTGGATTAGATTTAGATGAAGGTGGGGTGAAAATTGGAGGGAGGAACATTAATAATTTGAGATATGCTGATGACACTACATTATTGGCAGAAAATAGTGAAGATTTGAAACAACTACTGCTGAAAGTTAAAAGAGAAAGTGCCAAAGCAGGACTACAGCTGAACATCAAGAAAACAAAAGTAATGGCTACAGGAAAATTACACAACTTTAAGGTTGACAATGAGGAAATTGAAATTGTTCAAGACTTTCTATTCCTTGGCTCCACCATCAACCAAAAGGGAGACTGCAGCCAAGAAATTAGAAGCAGATTGAGACTGGGAAGGGCAGCCATGAAGGAGCTAGAAAAGATTTTGAAGTGTAAGGATGTGACTCTGGCCACCAAGACTAGATTAATTCATGCCATCATATTCCCTATTACTATGTATGGGTGTGAAAGCTGGACAATGAAGAAAGCTGATAGGAAGAAAATAGATTCCTTTGAAATGTGGTGTTGGAGGAGAGTGTTGCGGATTCCGTGGACTGCCAAAACAACAAATCAGTGGGTTATAGATCAAATCAAGCCTGAACTGACCCTAGAAGCTAAAATGACTAAACTGAGGCTGTCGTATTTTGGTCACGTCATGAGACGACAAGACCGTCATGATAGGAAAAGTTGAGGGCAGCAGGAAAAGAGGAAGACCCAACAAGAGATGGATTGACTCAATAAAGGAAGCCACAGCCTTCAATTTGCAGGATCTGAGCAAGGCTGTCAAAGATAGGACATTTTGGAGGACTTTCATTCATAGGGTTGCTATGAGTCGGAAGCGACTTGACGGCCCTTAACACACACACAGAAATACAAGCTTAAGCTAACTTGTTATTGCTTGCTCTATAAAGGAAAATAAATGCACCCATATATTTTAAGTGTGCTGCGGTAACTGTTAAAAAGGTAACCTGCCTCTGTACCAGGAAGAAGAATTAGTGCCAACAACAGAACAACTAGTGCAGAAACTTAGGAGGGGAAAAAGAAAAGAAAGCTCTTTCAGGAAGAGAAACTTGAAGGATCAAGTGACAATCAATTCTAGCATTTTATAATCTTAAGTGGTGTCATTTAGGGACAGCAGTGCCCTCCCCGATGATTCAGATTACATGATTATTCATCAGGAGGATGTCGGCTCTCTCACTGTGTCATCTTAAGCAGCGTTACACCCCCTTCTACGCCTATTGATTTAAAAATGGTACACTCTGTTTGGGATTGCACTGCGAGTATTTACATAAATTATCAAACAGATAACCAAGAGTTGCGTGTTACTCTAGTATTTCTGTCTCTATACTTGTTCCCACACTCTGTATCCAACGCCTGCTCTAAACTTCAAAGCCATCACTCAGTGGCAGCCTAGGAGGTGTGGACACCAGCAGTAACTCCTACCAAGGAATGAACTACATATACCATTTTTGGGTTTTGAGCCACATCGAAGCATAAGGTTTTCTGCTGTACCACCAAGCTAAGCAGTCATTCTGTGGCCATGAGTGGCATACCTAGAATTCAAGCAATATTTGCCCTGGTGACGGTGAGTATATGGTGGGTGTAAGCATGGACTATATTTAAGGCAGCATTATTTTGTATAGTTTTACTAAAGTTAAGCTTTGTTCAGGTACATGACGTTGTAGTCCTTTATATTAGAGGCCAACATGAAGAACAAGTTGGAAGCTAATATGCTGAAGAAATTGGTTGTTGGTTGATTTATTGATTATGTTTTCATACTGATATTTGCTTTGAGAGCTTATATACATAAATAATAAATATCTCTATTGCAAATGCCCAGTTAATGCCCATTTGAAGACAAATGTGTTGAGGTTTAGTTCTGTAATAATATAACTGATAGACATTTGGCTTCTAAATACAGCATCAGGATCAGACATAATCAGGAAACAGGAATCAACAAGCTTTGTTTCTGTGGGGCACAAAATCCCACACCCAGATTGGGTCCTATTGCTGAAAATGTACACTGAATATGAAAATAGTTTCAGAAGGTAAGTAGGCAGTCTACACTTTTGTTGGGGGAATTAGCAGGAGACAGAGAGTGAGAGGGGGTAACTAGGATCTATAATATATGTATATCAGGATAGTCCTGGGTGAAAACTCTAAAATAAGCAGGGAGTGGTATAATTAAAATTGTTTTATTCAAGAATAAAAATAGTAAAACAAGAAATATATGTTAAGCAACATATGCACCCAAAGCATACTAAAGCTGACTAAGAGAAAAGGGAGGGAGATAGACAGGGTTTCAGGGATGGGTGATAGTTACCAGTCTCAATGGGATGTCCAGGGAAAGCAGCACTGAAGAGGAAAATGACCAGAGTTTCCGGGAGCAAAAGGAAAGAGGCCCGCACGCAAGTGGGGGTGCGCGTGCAGGGATCCAGAACACACACACACTATGAATGGCCAAAGGACCAATATTTATACCCCAAAATGGGTCCTGAGGCAGTATGAGGTAAGTTGGCAAAGAAGTCAGAGGCAAAGAATTGATTGCTTTTCTGGGGTTTCAACAAAAGGATAGGAGAGGCTTGATGAGTCGTCAGGATCCCAGAGAATGCCTGGGGCAGATCTCCTGAGTACTGATCGATTGCTGTGATGGGTGCAGATAGGGTAAGTACTGGTCTGCTCAGAGTGCTAATTAAATCACCTTAGGGTGAGATAATGGGGATTAGATAGCCACATTGTTCAGCCAGGCATACCTTAGGGCCAGGGGGAAAGTTCATCAGCCAACTGCCTTCCTACCCAGGCTTGACACACAAGATGGATCCGAAAACTCTCTGAGAGGCATCCATTTTGCTGAGTTCTTGCTCTTATACCAGTCTTTGGCTCCTGTGCCTCCATGGCACCCATTAGTGGGAGGGGAGGTCTGACTGCTTACAGCTGTGTTGGTCTGCAGTAGAACAGCTAGGTTCAAGTTCAGTAGCACCAACCAGAATTTTGGGGTATAAGCTTTCGAGCATCAAAGCTTTTTGGGGCTCCCTATCTTTGGGACTCCCTATCTTACAAAGGTAGCTTTGACTTAAAAGCTTATACCCCCAAATTCTTGTTGGTCTCTAAGGTGCCACTAGACTTGAATCTAGCTATTGAATTTGAACTCCATCTACTTCCACACTGACTTCTTTACCCATTTTATTGTTTATGTATTTATCCAGGTTGAAAAAGAGTTAAGTTGCAAGATCTTAGTTATCTGGTTGTTTTTAACTGCCCCAACTTGGCTGCATCTGGCTATAAGTGAAGAAAAGAAGGGAGCTGCACCAAGGCAAAGTGAAGACAATGATTTAATGCATGCATGTGGGACATTTAAAAAAATCTGAAAGATTCCCCCTGACGAAGCTGCACACAAATTGTGTAGGGGTTTCAAAAATTATTTAAACATTTGTTTCCCACAGCATCATTTGTTTCCTTGCCTTCTCTTTGCATCTGACTATACCCTTGAACCCTTTGAGTTGGCTCTTACCATATTGTCCCATTATATCTGCTGAAGGTGCCTGGCAGTAGAGCAGTACAAGTTTCATCAAGGAGAGAGCATTATATCAGGAAGAAACACCTTGTGCCAGAGAAGCATGCAAATGTGGATAAAACAAAATGGTACGCTCCAAACCAAAGAGGATTTCAGTACAATCCTTAAGAAATTAGCCCCAAGGTGTCCAGATTTGGGGAGAGACTATAGTTGAGAGTTAGAGCATCAGCCTTGCATGAAGAAGGTCCCAGGTTCAGTTCCTCCCATCACCAGTTAAAAGGATTAGGTGATGTGAAAGACATGTATCGGAAACCTAAGACACCCACAGCCAGGTAGAATAGACAATACTGACCTTTATAGTGAGTAGGACAGCATGTGGCAGAGGGTGAACTCTTCTGGTATGCATGGTATCAGGCATTGGCCTGTTGTTCAGCAGAGGATAGCCGGATCAGGTACTCTGCTGGAGGGAGAGGCAGCAGAATGGATGGTTCAACAATTCGATTTACTGGCCCGATCCGTACAGACTTTAAATGACTTTATGCGAGCGCTACGGAGACGAAAAGGCTAAGACTGCCATTCTCTTTTTTTATTTTTTATTATTATTATTTTATTAACATATATACAAATACAATTACAATTCACAAACATGTAAACAAACAATATAAGACTGTCAGACAAGACAAAAACAATTAAAAACAAAAACAACAAAAAACGGAAAGCTATCTTTGCCGCAGTTATGGTTGATGGCTTAGTATTCTTGTAAACAAATAGATAGATATACAAGTATAAGAAGAGTACAATTACGAATCAGATAGTTAATACAATTAGGAGCAAGAGAAAATAAATAATAATAACGATGATGATGATGATGATGATGATGATGATAATAATAATGGTAGAGGAAGGGTTGTTATAACTTTAATTCATTTCCCATAATCTTTGAAATAGTTTGGATACATGTTGAATTTCTTTCTGGTTTGTATATGAGATGAAGTCATGCCATGTTTCATGAAAATTCAGTATGTTGGCCTTACCTTTGATAACTCTAAGTTGATGTGTTAATTTTTCTGCCATGGCTATTTGCCACAGTTCAGAATACCAAGAGCGTAACGTTAAGAGTTCTGCTGTTTTCCAATTTCTTGCTATAACCTTTTGAGCAGCCATTAACATGAACACTATTAATCCTTTAGATTTTGCTCTTTGGTTATGCTCCCCCCATATTGATAGTAAGGCCAATGCAGGTGTAACACACATGTTTGACGTGTGATTTTTGAAATTTCTGCAAAGATTTCCCTCCAAAACTGAGATACTAACGGGCATGTCCACCACATATGTATATAATCGCCAGGTTGTTGACACTTTCTCCAGCATTCCAGATTGTGAACATTTCTTATTCTTGCTAGACTTATTGGAGTGATATATCATCTGAGCAGTAATTTCAAGGAATTCTCTTTAAGAGCCACTGATATGGTTTCCCTAGTTTGTGTCTTCCATAATTTTCCCCATATATTCTGTTCTATTTTTATCCCTACATCTTTTTCCCAGATTGTTTTTAATCCATTGGATGTATCGGTTTTATTCAGGTGTTGATATATTTTAGAAGTTAACCCTTTAGGTTTGTTCATATGCTCCTAATCATACTATGTTTTATTGAAGTATTTGAGATTAAATAATATAGTTGATGAAATTGCATCCAAGTTGTTGAGCCTCCTAGTTTTTCTTTTAATTCTGCTACTGTATAAGGGGTTTTATTGTTATAAAAATATCTCATTCTATATATCCCTTTTTCTTTCCATATTTGATATTTCTCTGGTTTGTCGATATATTAAAAGTTAGGGTGTAGTCTAAATGGAATTAATGGAGATATTTCTGGGATTAATGTATTTTTCCATTTGTTCCAAATTTTTAACGTGATGTGTAAGAAGGGATTGTCAACCCATTTTATGTCTCTCACATTCCTTCCACCATATATAAGCCTTTCAATTGTATCTATTTGTTTCTCTGTTACTTCCAAGCCTATCCATGTTTTTTCTGATGAGTCTCCTAAATATGATATTATGGTTCTCAGTTGACTTGCCTCGTAGTATTTACTTATATTTGGTTCTCCCCATCCCCCTTGGTTCAACCTCTTTTGTCTTAATGTATTCATGAGTCGTGGCTTCTTACCTTGATGTATAAAATTTGTAAATATTTTTTGCCACTTTGCTAGTTCCCTTGGTTTGATTCCTATAGGTAGAGTATGGAAAAGATAGTTCAGTTTAGGAAGTGCTATCATTTTTATGACGCTGGTTCTTCCCATGATCGTCAATTGTGTCTTGGTCCATTTTTTAACATCTTTCTTTATTTGTCAAATCACTGGGTGAAAATTAGTTTGTTGTAACTTACTTAAATTTTTTGTAATAGTTACTCCCAAGTATTTAAATGATTTGGGGAACGTTGGAATACCTGTTTCATTTTGGATTCCATATTGTATTCCGGGTTTGACATTTATATACATTACCCCAGATTTCTTATAATTAGTCCGTAATCCTGCTACTACGCCATAGTTATTAATTTCTCTCATTAGCTCCGGTATGGCTTCTTTGGGATTCACAGTAAGTATTGCTACATCTGCAAACATGTTGATTTTATGTGTTTGGTTGTTTACTTCTAATCCCTTAATCTTTTCATTAGTTTTAATAGCCATTGCTAAGGGTTCTAATGAAAGAGCAAAAAGCAAAGGAAACAAGGGGCAGCCTTGTTTAGTTCCTCTAGTTAGAGGGAAACTTCTAGAGTCAAAATTATTAACTCTAATCCTAGCTTTCGACTTTTGGTAGATCGATTCTATTGGATTCATGAAAGAATGTCCAATATTTAATTTTTTTAGGAGTCCAAGAATAAAGCTCCATTCCACGCAATCAAATGCTTTTTGTGCATCAAGTGCCAGTATAGCTAGGGGGGATCCTTTCTTTTTACTGATATAAATCGCATTTAATATTCTGCGTATTGGGTCTGCTATTTGTCTTTGGGGTATAAATCCTGTTTGATCAGGAGAAACGTAACTTTTTATTATACTACTTAGTCTAGCTGCTAGGACTGCCGCAAATAACTTGGCATCTTGATTTAATAGTGCTATTGGTCTATAAGAATCTAATTGATCCGCTTTCTTGTCAGCTTTTAAAATTACCGTAATTCTTGCCTCTTCCCAGGAATTAGGTGATTGTTTATCTTTCAGTATTTGGTTAAATAATATTGTCATAGTGGGTACTAGTAAGTCCTTAAAATGCTTATAAAACTCTGGTCCATATCCATCCATCCCCGGGGATTTTCCATTTTTAACTTTTGAATTGCATTCTCTATTTCCTTGCTCTCTATTAGTTTATTTAAGCATTCTCTGTGTTCATTCTTTAGTTTGGTAATATTCAATTTTTGAAGATACTCATCTATTTTATCACTAGATGGATTATCTGAGGAGTATAATTTTTCAAAAAATTCAGCAAACTGTTCGGCTATTTGTTCTGTGTTATGTATTTTTTTACTACTGCAATTTAGCATTGCTATTTTGTTTCTACTTTTATGCTTTCTTAGAGTGTTAGCTAATAATTTGGAGCTTTTATTGCCAAATTCATAATAGCTCTGTCTCGTATATAGCAAAGTTTTAGCAATAGAGTAAGACTGCCATTCTCCAACTGCACCAGGGAACAGAGTACGCAAGTGAATTTCAGCAGCTCGCTAGTAGAATAGTTGACTGGAGCGAAGCCACACGGATACAATACTTTTGGGAAGGTCTTAATCCTGAAATCATGTACTGGGGGTTCATGCAAAGGGACCCACCTAACCTCGAAGAATGGATACTACTAGCAGAAGAAGTAGAGAACCGTCGGCAATTCCTTGCCCTTTCCAGACTCAGGGCTGAGGAAACAGCATCACGGCAGTTCCATGTACCGCCAAAACCACAGGCACCCGCTCCATCTCCCTGGAGGCCGGCTCCCGACAGTGAGCATGCCAAACGGTTCCAGAGTGGAGCCTGCCTTGTGTGTGAGGACCACGGCCATTTCGTGGCAGCTTGCCCAGTATGACTGGAATGGCGAGTTTCGAGTCCCCGCCCTGGGAGTACAACTCAGGCGGGTAGAGACAATCGTCGGAGGAGCGCAGCTACCGGATGCACCACCACCGCCGGGCACCCCCCTGCTCTTATGCTTGATGCAGGGGTCCCCAGGGATTCCACTACCCAGCTGTTCGACCCCTCCTGGTCACGGATTACAATTATGTCTTTGCTTACCCCATCGGGGGTCCGGATTACAAATACCGCCTCAGCGATTGAGGATAGCACTGCCTCATTGGAGGAGGAGGCGACCTGGGAAATGCCAGCATTGAACCTGGTTCCCACTCTCGAGCAGCCAAAAAACGGACTGGGTCTGCGGTAGAGGGAGCGATACCGCAGACCCCTGCACCTGTGCAACCCAAAGCTCCGCTGATGGTAAGAGAAGTAGAGGACACAGTTTTTCTGGATGTGATTTTACAACATTACAAGGGGCCCCCCCAAATTGCTGTCAAAGCACTAGTAGACTCTGGTTGTGGCCGTACCCTAATTAACGAAGAGACATTCAAAGTCCTAAACATGAAAGCAGTCTGCCTACCCCAACCCGTCCAATTCGCTCAGGTGGATGGCAGGGACATACAGGGGGGGCAGTAGACCGACACACTGGCAGGGTAGCCATGGGAATAGGGCACCATTGGGAACAAATACACTTCACTATAGTACCAGGCATTCGTTATGCAGTAGTTTTGTGAGCAAATTGGCTGTGTGGACACAGCCCCACCATAGACTGGGCAGCCAAGATGATTGAGTTTACCCAGCCTCAGTGCTACCGTCATCGACGAGAGGTAGCAGTCCCCATACCCGCCTTGACGGCCAGGCTGAGTGTTTCTCTTGACACCTCTCAATTTCTGCCCGAGTACATGGACTTTGCTGATGTTTTTTATGTTAAAGAGTGCAATGTGTTACCCCCCCATGACAATCAGATTGCACCATTGAAGTGGTGGGGGAGGGCAATTTATCCAAGAGTAAAATTTATCCCATGAGCCCCAAAGAGAAGACTGTGCTCAGAGACTTTCTGGACAAAAACGTAGCTCGAGGTTTCATCCGTCCCTCCACCGCACCGAACTGCGCCCCAGCCTTTTTCGTGCACAAAAAGACGGGAGACCTGCACGTATGCATTGACTTTCACAAACTCAATGCAGTCACTCAAACCAATGCTTACCCCATTCCCGATTTGTTAAGCCAACTAAAAGGGGGACGCATCTTCACCAAATTGGACTTGGTCAAGACATACTATCGTATTAGAATTAAGGAAGGGGGTGAGCCATTGACTGCCCTTTCCAGTTGTTTTGGAATGTTTGAATACCTAGTAATGCCTTTTGGGTTGAAAGGCGCCCCGGGGGTCTTCATGCAACTAATTAATGAAATCCTGCATGACCTGTTGTTTAAAGGAGTGGTGGTTTACTTAGATGACATTCTGATTTACTCCAAGACTTACGAATAACATGTCGCCATGGTCAAAGAAGTACTGCGGCGTCTCAGAGAGAACCAACTCTATGCTAAGTTCTCCAAGTGTGAGTTCCACCGAGACCAATTAACTTTTCTGGGTTACATAATCTCGCACCAGGGACTGGCTATGGACCCTGAAAAGGTGTGAGCAGTAGTGGACTGGGAGCCGCCCTTGACCCGGAAGCAAGTCCAACAATTTCTCGGGTTTGCAAATTTTTACAGAGGGTTCCTCCCCAACTACGCCCAAATAGCCCATCACCGACCTCCTTAAAACCAAGGGGAAAGGGAATGCAGCAACTCAGCCATCCGCTCGGGTAGAGTGGACGGCAGAATGTCAAAGTGCTTTTGTGACTCTCAAACAGTTGTTTACCACTGAACCTGTGCTGAAGCATCCAGTCTGTCAATGACCTTTCATTGTTCAGGTAGACGCTTCTGAAGTAGCCATGGGAGGAGCCTTGTTGCAAAAGGGAGACGACGAGAAATTATACCCGTGCACTTACTTTAAAAAAATTTTTTCCCAATCTCAACTGAACTGGCCCAGTTGGGAAAAGGAGGCGGCTGCAGTGAAACATGCTTTGGAAGTATGGAGACATTTCCTAGAGGGGGCAGACACCCCCTTCCAGGTCTGGACTGATCACAAAAATTTAGAAGCCTTGACAGGAGCTCGTAAACTTTCAGCTAAACAAGTAAGATGGGCGGATTTCTTTTCCAAATTTCAGTTCATGATAAAACACGTCCCGGGAAAGCAAAACCAGCTGGCAGATGCTTTATCCCAGCTTCCCCAGTATCCCAATAAGCTAGAGTGCCCCACAAAGTCACTTTTCACTCCCGCACAGAGGGGACTGCCCACTTTAGCCGTGGAGACCCGTGCTCAAACACAACACTCCCCAGAAGTCGCGGAAGCACCCGCTAGCTCACCAAAAACGCTCCCCCCTGCGCCCAGCATTGCCAACTGTAGCGACGGGGAAGCGCCCGCTGACTCTCCACCAAGAGAGCCTTGTGAACTTTCTAACTCCGCTCCAAGCAATCCTCTCCTAGAGAGACTACTGTAAGGTCTGAGTTCACCTGTTGAATCCCAATCACCAAACGTCCAGACAGGGTATTCTAAGAAGCTGGTTTATTCAGGAAGCATGAGATGAGTAGCAGAAACTTACAGGGAAAGGTACGAGGACTCTAATGGGGGGGGGGAAACGAGCAGGTTGGAACATATACAGAAAACCAAAGGCACAGTTGGATACCAGGCCGAGCCTGGTTCCCATGGTAGATTACAGTTATCACGCAAACAGAGAGCAAGCAGTCATAACAAACCTCTGAGCAACACAACCTTGGAGGCCAGCTGCGCTCCCAGGCCTGGAGCTCACAACTACCCATTTCTTTCAGAGACGCCTTAGTCCAAGGGTACCAAGCTGAGTGTTCGGCCAGTACATTCCCCACAGATCTTGACCAATGCGGGGAACTCTACCTTAAAAATACCAAACTGTATGTATCGGAAGTACTCCGGAGGGAGGTGTTGCATCTTGCGCATGGAGCCAAGACTGCAGGACATTTTGGGTTTGTTAAAACATTGCACCTGCTCAGGCGACAATTTTGGTGGCCGAAAATGCGATCAGACTTGGACTTGTTCATTCCCAGTTGCTCCATCTGCGCCACTTCGAAATGGCCCCCGGGAAAACCTCCCGGATTGTTGCAACCTTTGGAAACTCCTGCAGGACCATGGGAAGTTATTGCAATGGATTTTATGACTGATCTCCCCCTCAGTAAAGGGAAAACGGTACTGTGGGTGGTGACTGATCTGGTTTCTAAGCAAGTGCATTTGGTTCCTTTAACAGGTTTGCCCTCCACCCCAAAATTGGCTTGCTTGTTTGTGTCACATGTCTTCAAATATCATTCTTTTCCATGCAAGGTGGTCTCTGACCGCAGTCCTCAATATGTAGCCAAGTTTTGGAGAGCTTTTCTCAAATTGGTGGGGGTGGAGCAGAGGCTGTCAAGTGCGTTTCACCCTCAGACCGATGGACAGAGCGAATGAGTAAATGCTGTGTTGGAATGCTATTTACAGTGTAATGTCAATTACCATCAAGATGACTGGGTGAATCTCTTACCCTTTGCAGAATATGCCTATAACAATGCTGTGCATCAGTCTACAGGTTTCAGCTCGTTTCGCATTGTGTATGGGAAAGAGTTCGGCCCTCTGGGCAGGGTAGATGTTTCGAGGGAGGAGGGAGGTGCCGACGTTTCTGAGTGGGTGCACACAATTCAAACCACTTGGCCGTGGTTGCAGAAAAATTTGGAACAGGTGAAACAAAGATACAAAGCCCAAGCAGATAAACATCGTTCTCCATGGTGGGAGTTCAAGGTGGGAGACTTAGTGTACCTGTCCACCAAAAACTTGCGGTCCCTGCGTCCAAGCAAAAAACTCAGTGAAAAATTCATTGGCCCTTTTCCCATAGCGAGGATCATCAATCCAGTAACAGTGGAACTCATCCTCCCTAAGGCTCTGAGAAAAGTCCACCCCGTGTTCCATGTTAGCCTTTTGAAACAACATGTCCCCTCACCTGAGTGACACCCCGAAGTACCCACAGAAGTGCCTAGCGTGGTGGGTGGGGAAGAACACTTTGAAGTGTCCAAAATCCTTGACTCCCACATCCACAGGGGGGGACTCCAATACCTAGTTCGGTGGAAATATTTTGGTCCTGCTTATGATGAGTGGGTTGCGCATCACCACGTCTCCACCCCCAGATTGGTTCGTCAGTTTCATATGTTGTACCCAGATCGTCCTTCCCCGCTGGACATGGGGGAAGGGGGGTCTTAGAGGGGGCAGAATGTCAGGCATCGGCCTGTTGTTCAGCAGCTGGCCAGGTGGCTAGCCAAGGTCACGTTGTTGTTCTCTGTACCAATGTTTTGACTCGCACTGGCTCATCCCTGGGAACAGAACCCTGAGAACAGGGAACGGGGGGGGGGGGTTGCTGTGGCAACCAAGAGTCGTTCTGAAAGTTTGCTTTTTCCTTATATTTCCTACACCCTCAGCATTTCCCCATTAGTGTTGCTGCTTATTCCCAAGTCACTTTCTGCTTTCCACTGTGCCTCTTTCTCAATAAAAGACTTTCTATGGAAAACCTACCTAGGAGTTCATTTGTGGGATTTAGCTGGTGACCCAGAGCTGACACATGGCTGCATTCTTTTAAATTCTGCTTGTTAATTCTGTGGGATTTTAATTATGTGTGCTTTTAAATCTGTAATGTCTGTTTTTTAAACTTTTCTGTTTTTTTAAAGTCACTTTAACATCTTATTAATGGACTATTATTTTTTGTGGCCTTGCAACCCTACTTTAATCTGAGGAGATAAGGGAGGAGATAAATGTTTTAATAAATAAAATACAGTACGAGCATACTTGGAGATAACGAAAACCTCATTCTTCATAACTACTTGTGCAATAGCCTCCCTGTTGGAAATAATATATTGCTTCCATTGATGCCATTTGCTGTCAAGGTATACACAACAGATAACTTTTGCCTTATTGTATTTGGCTTTTGCAACAGGTTCTTTTAGCTTCTTTGGTGATTGTTTCTCTTGGACTGGGTTTGGGACTTGGACTGAGAAAATCTGCACAGCCTCGAGGTATATTTACAATAATCTCAGTTTTACATTATGTTATCAAAACTCTGACAAAGATGTATCTTAAGTTTCACTAAGAAGGTATAGCTGTATCTGGGCTGCACAATTGTAGACTGCTGGTGGGGCCATTCTTGACCGAATTCTCCTCCACACAAATCCCTTTCTCTGACATCTAGTTTGTAAACCCAGGAGAGCATCTTTATCCTATTTCAGAAGGGATAGGATTGTAGTCCACTGCAATGATTATTTTAGGCATCTCCTGCTTTACCTTGCAATCCACTTTCTCAATTCTTTACAGCATACGTTGCCTTAGATAGTTTCCTGTTCTCACTGTTCTCTAAATTCTGTAGTCCTTGTTAATTGTGCAAGCAGCGTTGTCTTAATGCTGTTTGATCGCACTGTTATATATCCTGTAATCCACCTTCAGTGTCAGTGACAAAGGTTGACTATAAATCAAGTAAATTAAATAAAATTAAATAAATAAAGTGTGGGGGGACTTGTTTGGACAGAAGGATATTTACTAATTTGAGCCCTCATCTATATCCTGAAGTGCTGTAACTCAGACGCTGGTTTACACTTCATTGAGAACTTGGCTAAAAATTAACCCGAGACTTGAGCTCATAAAATTGAGCCACCAAACATTCAATAAATACTTGAATGTTTTAGATTTTTCTGTTATTCCATTTCCTATTAATAAAAAGAGGGCAGGATTGCAAAAATCACACAGTGGCGATGGGTTATGATGACAGCTAAATGGAGCCTCTATGCTTCTGAATATCAGATTCAGGGAACAAACACTTCATGTTTATGGAACGTTTAGAAGCATCTGGAATAGTGGAGTAGATGAAATTTTGATCTGATTCAGCCAAGCAGGTTATGAAGCCAAGCAAGTATGGTATGGTTACTTTCCAGCGAACTGAGGTGAAACCCATTGTTCAGAGCTTATTAAAAAGGGACTGAGACACTTTCTGTGGATGTCACCCTTTGCTTATATATGGCAATACTGAAGCTGGTTAAAAGAACACAATTTCCTTGTGAATATTGTTTGGTACAAGTACATAATTCACCATCCAAGGAAGAATATGATATTTGTTTAACTTTCTGTGGATTCCATGCTCTGTTTATAAATGAATGTGAAGGCAGACAAAAGTTTTTGGACTCATTTTTCACTGAGTTTGGAAGTATCCAGTACAATCTACAATTAATGTAAATATATGATCCTGTTTATTAATTCAGTTGTTTCGAGTTTAAATTATGAAAGATAATAGAGAGCAGTGGGTGCCCCCAGTTCAGAATGATCTGTACACTATGATACTATTCAGTGAATGTCAATAGCCAAAAGTAGATGTTTCTATCATAATGGTGTTTCACTATGTAGATTGGATCCTACCAGTCTGTTCTGCTGACACCATGTTCCACAGATAAAGCCTCCTCCACAGCTAGAAAGCCTTTTGCTTTGGCCGAACGTTCTTTGTGCCAGAGCTCAGAGGAACATGCCCACACCAGCAGAATGGACTGGTAGGATCCAACTCAGTGATTTAGGCAAGCCTACACAAGTTAACCATAAAATGTTGCGTTCTGAACACATTCTTCCAAAGGCCTCATTAGTAAATGTGTAGATGAAATGAAAGGAAACAATTCTTCAGATGTTGCATGCAAGCCAGTGTCTTGAATATCTTTGCTGTGGTGATATAGGTGAGTTCCCCACATTTGGGACTCAGGCATCTCACTGCGTGGAAGATGTGTATGGAAGCAATCACATTGAAATCTTCTATGACTACTTCCATGAATGTATAAGTCACCTTCATAGACCACTGGGTATAATCAGCATCAGAGAGAGATGTGGTCCACATGTGGGCATTTCTGTCTGTGTGAAAATATCTCCTCATGTTTAGGAGTCCATTAATTATTTTGGGTTCTCTTTTCAGTCACCTGCAGATATAATTGTAATGAAACATTCAGTGAAAAGATAACTGGCTGCAGGTGTGATGAGAAATGCACAGAACATCAAGCCTGCTGCTTGGATTATGAAGCTACCTGTATTGAGCCAAGTAGGTCTTTCCACCCTGTGTAAATAATTTTATTATAGACTGAACCACAATATGGGGGGGGGGTAAGCGGACCACCTGTCAGTGATATCAACACTTGGAACCAGGGAAGCAGAAACTTTTCATAGCCCAGATTTTGTGAACAGGTTAAGTGGCAGAACATGTTCGTATGCTTGCTGTCTTCATTCCAGATCAAAATGATCCAGGTTGCAGTATGGTATGAAAAAGGCATCTTTTGCTATTGCACACTTTTGTTATTGTTCAATAGAAAGGTTACTTTTATTATTGCATCTAGTTAAAAAGGACTTGTCCTTTCCAGGTAAGCCTGGAGGCAATGCAGTGAAATACAGCGCTCCTCTCCAGATCCAGACCCAGCTTGGGTCAATTGTTTCCATACAGCTTATTACAGTAAGGGCCAGAACAAACATTTTGGTTGCCACAAGAATGCTGCCAAAAACAGCCTCTTCACAATGAGTAATCGTCCTCCTGGCATTAACGTTTGCAAGTTGGCATCATATCATGTATATTCATCCAGAGGGACGGAAGCAGCCACCAGGCAACCCTCCAACTTGCCTAGATTCAGCTCCAGCTGAGGACTCTTTCCCTCCAGTGCTGAGGCCAGTGCGTTCTCCTAGGGTGAAAGTAGCCATGTTTTTGTCTGTGATTGTGTGTGTGTGTGTGTGTGTGTGTGAAGTGCCATAAGACGCAGCTGACCCATGGCGACCCCTTTTTGGGGTTTTCATGGCAAGAGACTAACAGAGATGGTTTGCCAGTGCCTTCGTCTGCATAGCAACCCTGGTATTCCTTGGTGGTCTCCCATCCAAATACTTACCAGGGCCAACCCTGCTTAACTTCCGAGATCTGATGAGATCAGGCCATACCATGCTGCCTTCCTTCTCTTTCATCCATGCTTAGGGCCTCATGTTGTGGAGATGCCTTCCTTTACCCTTTGTAATTGGCATTTATATTGGATTTTAACACTATTCACAATTTTGGCTGTCAGATGTTGACCAAAAAGCAGATGGAAACCAACCAACCAATAAATAAGTTTTTAATGCCTCCATATCATTCCGTATTTGAGATGGCCAATGGGGGTGATGTGGAAATTTATAACAAGGGGCAAGTCATATGGTGGCAAATATTATGGCTAGTGTAGGGATTGTAAGTTGTCCTATCTGATCTCCTTTAAAAACTATTTTAGCTCTCTGTACGAATGTCTAAGGTCACTATTAGTATTATACACTTGCAGACGTGGCTGTATAATCAACGCAGGTTGAGTTTTTCAACACTCTACCATTTTAATGCCTGAAAATGCTACCCCTCATAAAATCAAGATGGTTTGTGTCATTGGTCTGAGGTTTATAGCACAGAGAAGAATTAAAGTGGTTATCCCAAATATTTTAAAAATGTAAGTGAAATCTACCTCTTCTGTATCTTGTGATGAGTACAAACATGGGTCTTGATCCAGACTAAGCCTTTCATCAGTGGAACAGAACTGCTCTGCTTCTCTTCTCTCCCTGCAGTGCACTGATCTCCACAAAGTTCTGCTCCTGGAAGACTGGAGACCCTGAGGAATGATGGGGGTGGGGTGGGGTGGAGTGAGTCTGTAGCAGGAACGGAGAATTGGTGGAAATTGCCAATTTATCCAGGTCCTCCCTCTCCCCAGCGGGAGGTTTTAGGGGGTGTGGTTGGGTGGCCACACTCAACGCACTTACATCATTGCCGGGTTTACTCCTGGAAGTGCCACATCGTGACGGGATGCTTTACCCCCATGGGGTAGGGAGTGGTAAAGTGTCCCGTCGTGATGCGGGGGCTTCCACGAGTAAACCCAGCAGTTGTGTGCGGCTGCATGTGTGCATGGGCCACCAATACATGCAGGCCTGCTAGATGGGCAGGGCAATTGCCCGTCGGTTCCAGCAACCTGGCAACTCTAACTGGTGGGCAAACAGCCAGGATGCCGGGAGATCTCACTCTACAGTGGGAGGCCTGGCATCCCTATCCAACCCACTGTACAGCTCAGCCTTTCAAGCTTGCTTATAGCTAAGCTCCACACAGATATGTATTTTCTGGTTGTCTGAGATTTTTTTCCAGATTGCCATGGCTTTTAGGGCTGTTGAATTAAAAAAAATTCAGTATAGTTCGGATTTGGCTGAATTCGGCCCGTTTAGATTCGGGATATGCCGAAGTCCGAACTCCCCCACTTCAGGTCTGTGCAATTCCGCGGGAATTCAAAGTTCGGGGAAAAATTCGGCTGAATAAAGCCATTAAAAACACAACCGCGCCTTTCCGCAGCTCTGGGGGGGCATTTTTGGGGGTAGAGGTCCCAAACTTTCAGCGGAGCTTCAAAGGACCCTTCTTGCCAGACCCCCCAAGTTTTGTAAAGATTGGGTCAGGGGGGGCTGAGATATGGGCCCCGAAAGGGGTCCCCCACCCTTAATGTGCATCTCTGAGCAGAGCTTGCCGCCCACGCACAAAGCTCCCAGCCCCAACAAACAGCTGATGAGAGCAAGGGCGGGGCAGGTGCAAAGAAGTTTGCAAAGCAACACAACTGCAAAGCAACACTGCAAAGCAACACAACTGCAAAGCAACACCTTTGCAAACATGCAAAGGGCGGGGCAGGTGCTACGAAGTTTGCAAAGCAACACAATGGCAAAGCAACACTGCAAAGCAACACAACTGCAAAGCAACACCTTTGCAAACATGCAAAGGGCAGGGCAGGTGCTAAGAAGTTTGCAAAGCAACACAACTGCAAAGCAAAACTGCAAAGCAGCACAATTGCAAAGCAACACCTTTGCAAACATGCAAAGCAACACGTGACACCTGGGAGTTTCCAAACCATGGAAAGGGACAGAGGCAGCTAGCTATGCATAATGAGCAGGAGGGGGTGGAATTTCCCCTTTTGCATGGGACTCGGGACCAGGCAAATGCATTCTTTAAGTCACCATTTGAAAACCAGTTTTAGCAAGCATCAAAATAGACCTAACTGTCGTATGAATGAGGGAAAACCTGAGGACATACAACTGAAGCCCCGCCTCAATCCAGGGGGAGAGAGACTCGAGGGGGCACACCCCCCCAGGCAGAACGGGCGAAAGCCCCTTTTGGCTTCCCCCCTCACCCACAGAAACTGCTCCCTCCCCACACACACACAGACTCTGCTTTCCCCCCACACACACACACACGAGAAAAAGTACAGATTAAAGCCCCCAAAGGGGTCTTACTGTGGCTGTCTTCTGTTCCATCAAGAGGGGCTGGGAGGAGGACTGGGTAATCCAAGACGATTCAATTTAAGCACGGGACATTTTGCTCTGGAGATCCATACAGGGATCGGGTGATCCATTCATCCCAATAGGGAAAAGGGAAAAGGGGAAAGCCCATATCTCGGGGTCCCCTGACCCAATGTTTACAAAACTTGGGGGGTCTCTTAAGAAGGCTTGTTTGAAACTCCGTGAAAGTTTGGGGTCTGTACCCCCAAAAATGCACCCCCTGCAGCCACGGAAAGAGAAAAGGGGGGAGGGAAAAAGGGTGGAGCCCATATCTTAGGACCCCCTGACCCAAAGTCTACAAACCTTGTGGGGTCTCTTAACAAGGCTCATCTAAAGCTCCGCTGAAAGTTTGGGGTCTGTACCCCCAAAAATGTGCCCCCTGCAGCCACAGAAAGAGAAAAGGGGGGAGCCCATATCTCGGGACCCCCTCACCCAATGTTTACAAAATTTCGGGGGTCTCTGAAGTTCCACTGAAAGTTTGGGGTTTGTACCCCCAAAAATGCACCCCCTGCAGCCACGGAAAGGAGCGAATGTGCACAAGCACCCCCCCACACACACACACGAGTATTTCTCTCTCTCTCTCTCTCCCCGGCCGGGCTGCACATCACCTGATTCCTCCAGTACTCAATCCTGACTAATTGACCAGAAGAAGCTTGGCCACCGATTGGCTGGGGGAGGAGAATGCTGCTTACAGACGGCCCCGAATTTGCCGGATTTATTCGTGAACTCCCGAACTCGCTGAATTCGGCTCCCCCGGTTTCCCGCCATTTTTTAGTTTGGTTCGTCCCGAACTAAAAACTGCCAAACCAGGGGAAATTCGGCTGTTTTTCGGTTCGGGCCGAACCGAATCGACAGCCCTAATGGATCTTGCCATATGTTTGTTCCTTCCAATAGGTATTCCTTGGCTTGTATCCTAAGCCTTACTTCCACTAGCACTGCTTTGTGGAGTGTGTTCTGCACAGCATGTTCCCCCAGTGCCAGGAGCTTTTACTCATGCAAGGTTATCATCTTCCAATGACCCAGAAAGCAGCAAAGCACCAGAGGAAGGTGTTGTGCAACAGATGATTGCCTCCATGACAGATGAAAAGGGGCGCAAATGAAATATAACGGTATTAATTTTGGCATTCATTGTGACTTGTAACCAACTTCTTATTAAAAATTTCCATAGGACTGACCCTGTTCTTAGTGCTCCCCTCTCAATCTGCAGAGGAAGAGGACTGGGGCTAAAAGACAAAGTTGGAAGGGAGCCTAAGCTATAAGAGAGTATGAAATGTTAGGCTGCAACATCTAAACAGCTCTCAGGGCGCAGAAATGACAGCTTTCACTTACTACTACTGTGTTTTGGAGAACTTACACGAATGACTTTTGCATTTTTAAAAATGTACATGAATAATAATACAAAATCTATTTAGTAAATAAGTAATTCCCAGTTTCTAAGTGATGCTATTTTAGGATACTGGTTTGTTGGATTTTTATGCCACCCATTCCTGACAGGCAGCCCATTCCTGAAAGGGGGGGCAATTAGGCAGCAGCCAGGAGTGGCACAGCCATGCTGCCTCCACAGAGGCTTCTCAGCCCCTGCAAAGAAAATAAATGTACATTTAAAATGGAAAAGGGGGAAATGCCCCCATAGAAAGCAATGGGGCTATGCCACCAAAACAGGGGGTATAGAAATGCCACTGCTCGAGGGGGCGAACTCAGGGCAAAAGGGGTCAGGAACCTGGCTAATGTCAGCTCCTGCCCGTTGGAATGCCCCAGGAACACACACACACCACGCTGGCGTGGCATGGGCTTTTCCTTCTGGGAAATCCTTGCCGGCATGGCTATGCTGGCAGCTGGGGCCGGAGGAGCTCCTCAGCTCCTGGATGCTAGTGTGTTTGCCCCTTCACCTACGCCAGTGCAGGGTCACACTGGATCCTAAGGGGTTTCAGCCCCCCCCTTCAGTAATAAACTCTTAGTCAGGCTCAGAGTGGCTCACATCAGCTTCAACACAATATAAAACCAATCAATTTACAATTAAAACTAAGCATGACTTAAAAACCAAGGCACCCTAAACCGTGAACAGTAACAATATACTGATCATAATCAGTATTAGGACATGAAAGTCTCCTGTACGCAGATTTGTTGAAAAGCTGTAGCCATCACTTTTTCAAAAACAATAAGAAAAGAAAATCAAAAACCACTGCAAAGGGTCTTAAAGGAGGAAGCAATGATGCAACATAGTTATGTTGGTGATGATACAATGATACAACTGAAGTATAAATAAAAAATGCCAGCCTCCCCCCCCCCCCCGGTTAGAAAGAAAGTAAGATACCTAAGATTGCCAACTATAGGTTGGGAAATTCCTAAAGATTCAGGGTAGGGATGCCAGCAGCCTCCAGGTGGGACCTGGGGATCCCCCGGAATGACAGCTCATCTCCAGACTACAGAGATCAGTTCCCCTGGAGAAAATGGATGCTTTGGAGGGTGGACTGTATGGCATTGTATCCCACTTAGGTCCTATCCTCCCCAGGTTCCATCCCCAAATCTCCAGGAGTTTCCCAACCTGAATCTGGCAACCCTACCCCCCATTCCCTGCTGGTGGCCGGGGGGGGGGGGGACCTGGCAACTCTAATTCGGGAGTGGAGCCTGAGGAAGTGAGAGACCTCCGTGACGTATAATATGCCATAGACTACACCCTCCAAAGAAGCCATTTTCTCCAGGAAAACTCATCTCTGTATACTGGAGCTCAGTTGTAATTCTGGGAGATCTCCAGACCCCACCAGGAGCCTGGCAACCCTAAGGGCATTAGTGTCAAAGAAGATCACATCTGCACATTTACAAAATAGAAAAGAGAAAAAAAAACACCCATCCAAGCTTGTTTTTGGGGAAATTTTCTAGAGGAATGAAGGCTTCTTCATGGGAATTATTCTGTTTTCAGTAAACCTTCAGTTTCCCATCAGGAATTCTTTCACATGATTCATTGCAGGAAGTGTTAATACATGGTTATTAAAAGCAATTTACTTTCTGTAGCTCAGAGCTGGTCTTGCACTAAATCACGCTGTGGTGAGACACGAATGGCCAGAAGCTTCTGCTCTTGTTCTGAGGATTGCTTGGAGAAGAAGGATTGCTGCACAAACTACAAAAGTGCTTGCAAAGGTGAAGGGAAACATTCCAAAGCATGTTTATATTGTATTAATTGTCTTATCAGAAACACGTATTGATCCAATTCCTTATAAAGTAAAAAGTTTGTATAATTTTTAAAAAGTTTGTATATAACGTAAACCTGGCTATGGAAATGGAAATAGGAGATAAGTTTGCAATAGTATTGCTTTCATTTGATAAAGTTCTTGTTTGAATGTGAAACTGCACTGAAGGTTGAGAGGAGTTAGTTAAGGCTACCTTAATGTTTGAGTGGGATGGAAAAATGTTCATAAGTAGAGGCAACATCTCTTTTAATCATACTGTTATGTTTTGTCTCCTGTTTTAAATTTGTTTCTATCAAGTGTAAAAAAAGTGACCATTGACCACAGATGTTGGTGTAGTTTAAAAGATCTTTGAAAAAACTGGTTGGTCTATTAAAAGGTATCTACTGAAGAGGTTAGATGGCCATCTGTCAGCAATGCTAATTCTATGACCTTAGGCGGATGATGAGAGGGAGGGCATCTTGGCCATCTTCTGGTCACTAGGGGTGTGAATGCGGGAGGTAGTTGTGAATTTCCTGCATTGTGCAGGGGGCTGGACTTGATGGCCCTGGTGGTCCCTTCCAACTCTATGATTCTATGATTCTACTGAGTTTCTTGTTCTGGGGGACTAGAATTTTGCCAATATTTTGCTCTTCAATAATGAATTTTTACATAAATGTTCATACGTCTCAACAACTATAGGGTCTGGCAACAAATGTAAACCTGCCCCCACCCCAAGAGATATTTTTCCTAACAGATTTTCTAAATGTTAATTTTTCCCCAGCCAGCATTTCCAAAGTTTGTTAAGACATTGTGTTATTGTTGCACTACAGCAATTGCTTCGCAAACTGGTTTGCTTCACGGGAAAATCCAGTTGTGAATTATTGCTGTAGCACAATGGTAACACAATATACAACAAATGTGTGGATGTGGTTAAGATTTTGCATCACAAATACTGATCCAGATCCTAAAGTATATTCCGTTTGGATATAGAAAATTTAAGTACAGCCAGCCTCTGCACGTGTCATTGAGAATTAGTGATCCTGGAAAGCT
Source organism: Euleptes europaea (assembly GCF_029931775.1). Taxonomy (NCBI): domain Eukaryota; kingdom Metazoa; phylum Chordata; class Lepidosauria; order Squamata; family Sphaerodactylidae; genus Euleptes; species Euleptes europaea. Next base: position 78,445,592 of record NC_079321.1, read on the forward strand.
GGGGCCTATGTTTATAGATGCTTTAATATTTGGGTCATGTTGGTATCATACATTTCACTGATGAGAACATAATGTCAGCCTAACAGCGCATTCCTGAGCCCGCAGGCACGGCGCCACAGCGAGGCGAGGCGCAGCAATGGCGCAGCTGGGAGGCCTCCTAAGGGGCTTCACTGTGGCGTGCGCCACCAAGAAAAAGAAAAAAGCAAACAGAGGAGGGTGAGGAGTGGGGACAGGGCAGCAGTGGCATAGGGTGGATGCCGAGCAGGCCAAGCCCAGGCAGGGCCGTCAGATTCAGCAGGGCGACTTCTGGGGGAGGGCCGTCAGTTGGGGATGGAAGGGAGAGGGCAAGGAGGGGGCATCACCTCTCAGGGAGAGGAGTGCAGGGGGAAGGGCGGGGGCCGCGAAGGAGGGAGGCAGAGCAGAGGGGGAGAGGAAGGGCCGGAAATCTGCCAGAGGGACCGGGAGAAGGTCAGCAGAACGGGTCCGAGGGCTTGGTGAAATGTTTCAATGTGTGGGAAGCGCAAACGTCACGGGTGTCCGCCACCCACCAAGTTGCACCCAATCATCACTCTCTCCCTTGACATCAGCTTCAGGGTGGGGCGGGGGCTGGCAGTGACACCCCCCGACTGCAAGAAGGACTGCGGAGCCTGTTGTTGGGCTCCCCAACTGGGAACTTGGCCTCGTCCGCGTCTATGGGAGGACAGAGCCCGAGGGGGCCTGGTAGTAATGGCCCGACTCTCACCCAAAGGGCAGTCGCGTGCTCTGTCTTTAAACCATTAAAAAGGTCCCCCTGAAGAGGGGGGGAGGGGAAGGGGGAGGGGGAAACACAGCTATCTGCTGCCCATCTGGGCTAACCGTAAGAGCTGCCGAAATTCAGCTAGACTAGCTGAATCCTTCCAGCCACCGGTGCGAGACATGGGAATGGCGCATCTTCACAGACAGCTGCTCCCGTGCCCGTGCAGGCCCCAGGGATCCCAGCAGCTAGTGCATGAGAAGACCTGTCAGACCCCATGCGTCTGGGATGAGCAGCGGCGGTGGCACCTGTGTGGAAAACGGAACACTGACATGTCATAGTCAACCGAGTCCTGGGGGAATCAGGGGTCTTTGGCACGGGGGGGGGCAACAAGGGGGCCTCTCCCCACTGGCAGCGGGAGCACTGGGAGGGAATGGCTGGCTGGGAGCACTCAGCAAAGGACGGCGGTGCTTAAGAGTACAGCCACCAAAAGTTGGTCATCATGGAGACGGCAGCAGAAGCGCCCCTTCAACGGGCGCCCACATCCCTCCCTGGGGTCTGGGAATGCAGTGTCTGCCTTGGCGGCCCCCTACCCGCCCGCTGTTCCCCTGCCACCAAGGGCCGACTCAAGACATGCTTTCTGTCAGGCCAGCCTCTTTATGGGGAGGGAGCGGCCCTTTGAGGAATCGGAGGCCACCTAGGGAGGGGCTGTAGAAGATGGGGAAGCATCCACATGGCCTCACAATGTTCCTGCCAGGGCTGACAGTGGAAAGGTGCAGGAGGCTCCGCCAGGAGCACATGACGAGGTAGAGGAGGTGTAGCTTGGCAGTGACCATCTCGGCCCCCAGGTGAGTGGGTGTCAGTGCAAGGGGTGACCACCCTGCCATTAGTAATGAGTGCCCCCCCTGCCTCTCCCTCCGTCCTCCACCATGCAGGTGCTCCCCTGACACTCACCACTCTCATCCTCCAAAGGCCAAGTGTTGAGCATGGGGGAGGGGGCATGATTGACAGGGTGCCCACACACCTGCAGACACTACTGAATTGGCCTGAGAGAACCTTGCCTGCACCTGCACAGGTGAGGGTGTGCAGTGCGTGGGTGGAGAGGCGCAGTTGAAGTGGCCCTGATGGAGACAGGAAAACGCCTGAGGAGGCCATGGCCGTGTGGCCCCACCCCCCTTGACAGAGGGCAGCTGGAAGTCTGTTCTTAACCATGCAGTGGCCGCCCTCCCCATGAGGAGGACTGATTGGAGCGTAGGTGGTGATGGTGGTGGTGGGAGTGTTGGTGGAAAGCATGGTGGTCGACGTCTTGGAAGTAATGGTGGGTTTGCGATCATGACTGCAGAGCCTGGGCTTGCCATGTCCGTCGACAGCAAAGATTCAGGTTCCAGGGTTGGCTGAATGCCATCCCTTGGAAATTAGCGGCCAGGGGCCTGGACCCCCTGCCAGAGGTTTGAACAGCTTCTCTCCTTGTGACAGCGTGTGTGTCCGTCCCCCTCCACTGCTTGCCGCTGCTGGAGTAACTCGACTTACGCCGGCGCCCAGGCACCGGCTCCCAGGCCATTTGCCTGTATAAGTGACATTTGCACCAGCGCGAGGCCCCATGGGCCTCCTAAGCACTTTTGCCACCAAAGCTCAGGAATGCGCTGTTATTTGTGTCTGTTGTTGTATTCAGTCATTTACAGCTGGACATGTTAAAATGATTGATTCATAAAAAAGGGTTCAGAGACTTCTTTCATAACAATTGAAGGAGAGGCTTAGAAATGGCTCTTTAAAAAAAATATTTAAATTTGTATCTCCTTGTGTGTGTTTTTTCAGGAGAAACCCCCTGGGTGAAAGATTCATGTGCCTCATTTAAAAGCCCTCAGTGCCCAACAGGGTAAGATTATACTATGCATGATTTGTTACCAAGTAAGTCTTTATGGTGATGTTATACAAATATGCACACAAGGAACTGTTCCTTTTATTCAATACTGATGTAAATGCCTAATAAAGGTAATGATGATGGTGATGATGATGACCCTTTTATTCAAGCTGACATAAACAATTTAGAAGACTATATATGAGATACAGGCCAGATAAAGCTACAGTTCAAGTCCACAGATTACAGTTATTTCTGAGGGAAAGTTTAGAACTATTTCTTTACAGTATTTTCGTCCTCAGAGCAATTAAATCTACTTCTACTATCACACTAATCTATTCTGATATTCACTTAATTACTCTTGATGTTAGTTTATTGTTGTTACTGTCATAGACCAGCTCTCTTGATGTAATTATTCCCTATTGACACCGTCACTTCTTTCCTGCATTGCATTCTGAAAATATTTCTTCTCTTCCTGCATTCTGGACCGTCCAAAACTGGAAGACATTTACAGAGCAATCCTAAACAGATGTATCCCTTTCTGAGTCCACTGAAGTCAATGAGTTTAGAAGGGTATAACTGCGTTTAGGATTACACTGTTAAGCGCCCTCCTTTCACATTTTCTTTTGGGATACACATAGTGGGAATTTCACTCCATATTTGTGACATTATCCCAATGGAGAAATTATGTATGTATTTAATTTATGCCCTGAACCCCTCTGCCCACAGAGGACTCAGGGAGGCTTACAACATTGTGAATACAACATTTAAGATACAATAAATACAAATAAAATTCAAATAAAACTAATAAATGGAACAATGAAGCCAGTGAAAATATTGACTTCATATATTGCTTGGAGAATTAAAACAACTGGCCAACACCCTGGTTCATAACGCTAACCAAAGGCTGCATGAAACAAGGCAGCCTTAAATGCTCTCCAGAATGCTGAGAACATTCTTCTGGGCACAGACATCCCCAGGGAGCTGATTCCAAAGAGAAGGGCAGCCACTGAACATGCCCTTGCCCTGGTGGTTGACAAGTGGGCAATTTGCGGGCCAGGCGCCTGTAGAAGGCCATGTGATGGTGATCTAAGCAAGTGAGGGGGATCATACTGGGATATACAGTCCTGAATGTAGGATGATCCCAGACCATTAAGGGCTTTATAGGTCAAAACCAGCACTGTGAATTTGCACTGGAAGCTGACAGGAAGCCAGTGCAGGTGCTGAAGTATTGGTGTTATATGCACAGAACAGGGGAGCCCAGTCAGCAATCTAACAGCCTTATTCTGGACTGCCGGAAACTTCTGAAGCATCTTCAAAGCAACTCTATGGAGAATGTGTTGCAGCATTTGTCACTATACTTGGAGAAATTCAAAGATGTTTCTAATATGCTGGCAAAGTAGTCCCAGACATGCCCGCTCTGGACCCAGTTCTCTCTCAGGTAAATTAGCCTGTAATTAGCACTAGTTTCCTACCAGCTGTGGCCTCAGGAGCTGCCGTCTCTACTTGAATAAAGTTGCAGCTTCTGGAATCCATATAAAGCTTTTGCTGATATTCTGGCAAGGCAGCAATGTGTGGGTATTATAAGAAACATGAGAGGGGACAGAGATGCACCCCCATCCAATTTATTTATTTAAAAAAAAAACATTTCTACCCTGTGAAGCTCAAAGAGGCTTGGACATATCTCAGTTTATTACTACAATTTATTTCTTTACTATTACAAGGTTTTAAAAAATAAACCTACCTCATGTTTCATGTTCCACAGAAAGGGCACATCCTGTCTGACCTCTTGCCATGGCTTGTTTGTAACGTCCGAAGCCTCTATGAGCATAGTTTTTTCCATGCTCCCTTCCAAAGGTTGTGTGTGATGCCCTAGCCAGATGTTTGGGATGGCAGATGTAATTACCATCACAGTTCTCCATGCTGTCCTTGAAAAAACAATTGAAATGTAATTCAGACAATTTCCAAAAGTATTTTGAAAAGTGCCTTTGGGAATTAGAATTACTGAAGAAAAAATGGTGGCAGGGGAAAGCCCCTTTCTCCCTTTTCACTTGTCCCCCCTTCAGAAGCTGCTGATGGGAGGAGGAGGAGCCGTCTGGGTCTCAGTATGTATATCTGTATGTAACATGTGGCTTGGTATTTAATAATAAATAAAATCAGTTGCTAGATACGTTTTTACTTCTAACAGATGTTAATCATTATGAACAGATGGTTTATAAATGTTTACCAAAAAATAAATCCTTCTGCATTCAATTAGGCTTACTCTTTGGCATGAGCACATAGGATTGAAGTATAGGTTGTCAACCAAAGTACACATAAACTCCATATATATCTATGGAATACTTCTAAATTAAATGTGTACAGGATTATACTTTTTGGCATAATATGAAAAATCAGTTTGGGCAGAACAGAACACTCATTTCAGTAGACATAGAGAAAAAAGAAGTGATGAGGTTTGAATTTAAGTATATGCATTTAGCTATTTCCTTGATTATATAAATGCATCATTACCCTGAACCAGAGGTTATAATCCAATGGTCACATTTTAGATTGATATCTGTTCTGTGTGAACAGTTTATAAGTGGGTTAATGAGTTATGAGATGGTTCTGTAGAAAGAGACTGATCATCTGTTATATGCAAGAACCTAAGCTATCACGAAAGTGCATACCTTTGTGAATAACAATAATTTATGACCAAGTACTGATAACGGGTAACAAAGGCCATGTGTAAAGACCCCCGTTGGGCCATTCATGCCTAAAACTGCTGGACTTGGTGGACCTTGGTCTAATCCAGCTGGGCCTTTCTTATTTTCTTATGTTCTTATGAAGTGATACTGGTAGCAATAGGAAATATGTCAAGCTCTTCATAGTCAACTTTCCCAATTCATTTCCCCCTGGCCAGAAAGTTAGAATGGGTTATGTATTTTTCATGTTCATTTTAAGGATTTCTAATCTTGGTTTTTACAAGGATGAGCTATGAATTAAAGTAAATCAAGCTCGTCACTTGTAACATGTTGATTCTATTATCTTTCCTTTCAGTTTTGATCTGCCACCACTTATTCTTTTTTCAATGGATGGGTTCAGGGCAGAATACTTGGAAACATGGAGTGCTTTAATTCCAAATATTGAAAAACTCAGTAAGTAAGCCAAAACTCATATTCTAAAGAAGGAAAATATTAAAAGGCAGTATTTTCAGTCCCTACTTTACCATCTTCTCCAAATGATCCCACCATTTTCAACAATTTTTGGGGCTTGCAAGTCACCTGCAATCCCTGGGGACCTCTTACAGCACAATAAAGTACAAATTGGCTTAATAATAGGCAACTTGGGTTAATTTTGCGAAACCATTATCTGCACAAGCCGTTTTGCAATACTTTGCAGAAGGGTTTCTAATGTGATCACTTCTAGTTGCCTTTCTGGACACTTCAATCCCTTCCTATCCTTTTACGCTGGGAGTAGACAACAGTGCCTCATAGTCTGCAAGATATTTTGCAGAAGAGTTTAGCTCAGCCTTTTAGCTCAAGATTGGCTTCCTTTAATCCTACCTGATGGCTTGGAACTTCAGCCTAAATGTTTCCTCTGCTGCAGCATACATCACTCACAGGCTCTGCAGTTGGGACAAGTTTGAGGCATAGACTGGCAGTCATTGCAGACATCACCAGATTATCCTATCAGCTTCTTTCTCCATCAATGAAGAGCAACTCCTGAGCCCTTGGCCCTCATCTTGGTCTGCCAGCTTTTGAACCCAGCACATTTGCATGCTAGCTAGCTAGTTTCTTAATAAGAGGATGGATCTGTGAGCAATATTCATAACTAATCTTTTAAAATATTTCATTCTTTATTTGGTTATGCTTTTATAATTGCCAAACATATTCTGTTGCAGAACAATGTGGGACACATTCAAAGTACATGAGAGCTGTTTATCCAACCAAAACCTTCCCCAACCACTATACAATAGTTACTGTAAGTAGCGGCCTTCCCTTATCATTATATTATCTATGACTAATGTTGCTCTTATTTAAAATATGCTTTATTATGGTTGTGCAAAAAAAAAAAAAAATCTGTAAATTTCAGGTTCCGGTTTATTGGGTCTGATTTTTTCCAGTAAAACTGAAATAAGATGAATACCCATACTTGGTAAATATGGGTATTTGGCTTTATTTCCGGGGTTCACGAAAAAATTCAGGTCCATTATACTCTATGGAAAAAATATTTTTAAAAAATGTTTTCCCTTACAGCTATGCTGCAAATTTGGTGACTCTACCTTGAAAAATCCCACACTCGGGAGAATTTTAGAAGTACTTACTTTTTATAGTCTGTAATGGCCACTTCCCCTCACTAAAGAATCATGGGAAAACTCATTTTCCCATGAATGCTTGCAACTTTACAATGCTTCTATATGTAGGAAGGGGTGACCCATTTGGGACCCCATAAATTGGACCCCCTGATCCAATCTTCACCAAAATTCAGGGTTCATGCATGGAGAGTCCCTTGAAGCTACCCTGAAAATTTGGGAGCTCTACCTCCAAAAATGCTTCCCCCTGAGCTCATTAAAAAAAATTCCCATAGGGAATAGCATGGGAAAAGTCAAAGCCGAAAAAAGCTGAATACTTATTCGTCTGATTTGGCAATCGGCTATCCGGTTTTGGCCTTATTCCCAGTTTTAATATTCAACATTAATTAAACCAGAAAGAAGTTGAAAAGGCCTTTTTTGGGTTTATTTTCAGTAGGGTTTATTGATATGCACAACCCTATGCTTTATATCTCCCTTACAGGCCTAATGAGTGCTTAGATCTTTTTGTGTATATGTGTGTATGGCTTCCCCCAATCACACCAATATAAAGTTTCTATCTGCTTGTGTACATCATCTTTTTGTCCTGTAGGTTTTGTAGGAGTTTGATTATTTGAAAACCCCTGAAAAACAGAGGTAACAGCAGGACACACACAATATATGTGTACACCATGAACAACAGTGCCTCTTTTAAACTACCTTCCACTATCCTATATGCTACTGTCGCTTAAATTGTGTGATCCTAAGCACATGTATCAGGAGTAAGCCCTATTGAACACAATAAGACAGACTCTTGAGTGGAAGGGTTGAAGATCACACCCCTCTTGTCAAAATTACAGTGGTGAATTAAGCTATTTATAACAAGCGTACCACAGTTGATTGAAGATAAAGTTGAAATAAGAGGAATCTGGAAATGAATGGAGGGAAAGCCTTTGGAAAATCTTCTCAGTTGTTCTGGATCACTAATATCTGTGGTGATGCAATCTATTGTATCACTGAGTATTAGAGATCAGGGTTATTTATAGTAAAGCACATGTTTACTTTATGTGTAGAATAACTGATTTTTGTTGTTGTTGTGTTTCCCCTCAGGGATTGTACCCAGAATCCCATGGCATCATTGACAACAATATGTATGATGTTAATTTAAATCAGAACTTCTCACTTTCTGGGACATCCAAGTCAAATCCTGCCTGGTGGAGTGGACAGCCTGTATGTGTTCTTTTAAAATATATATATATATTAATTTTCAAATGAACAAAATACCAACAGAATATACAATACATAACACCAGAACATACACAACAACATATCTAACATTAAAATTATGAAATACTGAAACAAATATTTAATGGGTGAACATACAACATTTGATTTCATCATATATTCTATTTTGTAATATAAAAATCTAATACAATGTTATTATTAACTGCCCTTATACTGATATTCAACTCATAATATATATACTTTTGTTTTATTAAGCTTGCCTATAAATCCTTTCATGATTATTATCAACTTATATATATTCAGAAAAGAACATTAAATGTTTTGCTGGTATAATCGTATATTTTAGCATTTTCATTTCTGTTTATACTTTACACTTGCATAATATTTCTGACCAGAGTTACATGCTATCTCCTATATAATGCATACAAGCTTATTTATGATAGCTAACTTCTATAATGTTAATTCCAATACAACCTTATGACTAAGCAATTTCCATTCTATTTATACAAGCTTTACAAAACACGAATAATACAGTTTCCAGTCTTTTTTAAAAAAACTCTTCACTGGATTTTTTATTCAGTTGATTTGTCAACTTAGCCATAACTGCATACTCTGCTAGTTTTTCTTTCCAATCTTCAATGTCTGGACCTTCTTCTACTACATTGATGCAATCACGACTCTTGCAGCTGTGATCATATATCTAACCAACTCTTCTGAAGACTTCATAATAACGGGTGGTAAAATACCTAACAACATAATTTTCTGATCCAGTGCGAATTTCACCTTTAAAAAATTTTAAATTTCAAAATGGACTTCTCTCCAAAACTTTTTTATCTTCTTGCATGTCCACCATGTATGATAGTAAGTCCCATCTGTCTCCTTGCATTTCCAGCAATATCCACTCAACTCCTTGTCCATCTTCTGAATATCCTTTGGTGTAATGTACCAGTGGAAAATCACCTTATACCAATTTTCTCTCAGAGCTTGGCTTGCTGTAAATTTAATTGATTTAGTCCATAGCTGCTCCCACTGTTGCATGGTAATCTCCTCTCCAAAATTCTGCATCCATTTTATCAGACTCTATATCATATTTAAGTAACAATTTATATATCTTGCCCAAAAGATTATCTTTATTCTTTGTAATCAAACTTTAAAACTCCATATCCCCACCACTGACCTTAATTGCATGATCCATCCTCTGCTATGTTTAATCTCTCACTGCTTTTTTCATCTAAAGATGATTTTGTATTCCTTCTTTCAAATCCACATTTTCCAGTAAGATTAATCTCGAATCTGGGTTTTTTAATCCAATCTGATATCTAAACTAGTCCAGCCACATGATAATGTAGTTTCAGATTTGGTAAGGCTAAACCACCTCTTCCTTTCTCATCCTGCATTATTTTGAATCTGATTCTCAGTTTCTTGCCACCCCACACAAATTTATTTTGTTGTTGTTGCCAGCCTTTCAACGTCCTTTCTTTTAAGAAATTAAGTTTGGGGAAAACATTCATTTTAATAGTTGAAATCTTTCCCAGCCATGAAATGTTTAATTTTGACCATCTCGCCAAATCCTTTTTTATATTATCCCATGTTATTTTATAGTTATCTTTGAATAAGGACTTGTTCTGGCCAGTTATTTTAACACCCAAATATTTTATAGGTTCTTCTGTCACCTTGCATCCTGTAATAAATCCAATCCTATCTTTTTCTTGTTTTGAAAGGTGCTTTAGCATCATTTTAGTCTTGGATTTATTGATTATATATCCGGAATAAAACCCAATTTTTTCTGTTATTTCCATTAAAGCCTTTTGGGGAACAGCTTTGGAGGTGCTGCAGCAGCACCACAGCCACACTGTCCCCTGCCGCTGAAGGCTCAGGAATGGGGTGTAAGTGTCTCATTGATTCCTGGGGGTAAAGAATGGTTAACACCACATCAATAGCAAAATAATAATAATTTCATTTAAAATTCATCTCCTCTAATTGCAAACCTAGAATACTTGGATCTTGTCTTATTATATTTGCCAGCACCCTTACTGAACAGCAGAGATGGCAATGGGCATCCTTGCCTTGTACCTTTGTCAATCTGTAAACTTTTCAGTAATTTCCCATTTATCAAAATCCTTGCATTTTGCTTTGAATAAATACTTTGAATCCACTTTAAAAATCTTTTACCACAGTTAAGTGATTTTAATGTTTCTAGTAAAAACAACCAGGAAATATTGTCAAATGCTTTTTCTGCATCCATAAATATAAATGCAGCTTTCTTGCCCATCTTTTTGACAAATTCTATTGCATTCAGTATAAAAGGAACATTGTCTTTCATTTGTCTTTTTGGTATAAATACTGTTTGATCTGCGTGTATCACCTTAGTTATTGCCTTCTTAAGTCTTTCAGCAATAATGGCCGCAAAACGTTTGTAATCCACAATCAAGAGTGATATCGGTCTATAAGATTGCGGTAACAAAGAATCATTTCCTTACTTAAATATCAATGAAATATATGCTTCTTGCCAAGATGTGGGAACATTTTTTCTCTGGTTATATCATTTATTACTTTTTAAAGATTTAATGCAATTTCTTCTTCAAAAGATTTATAATACTTAGATGTGAGACCATCTGGTCCTGGTGCCTTCTCTAATTTTAAATTTGCAATTGTTTGTGTAATTTCTTGTATCAATATACTTTGATTAAGCACCTCTTTTTCCTCCATTGTAAATGACTCCTTTCTATTCTTTTTGATACAATCCTCCATTCCATCCTGTGCAGATTGCTTAATTTTTTTACAGTTTCAAAAAAAGGAGTGAAATTGTTCTTTAATATCTTTTCCCCGTGGCTTATCTCCTTATTTTTCTTGACTCCAATTAACATTCTTTTTTCAGATTCTTTTCTCAAACAATATGAGAGATATCTGCCTGATACGTTCAAAGAAATTCTGTTTAGCAAATTTAATCTTATTTTGCATTTTCTCTGTACCTAACAGATCCATCTTATTTTTCAACTTCTTAATTTCCTTCAGCAGATTTTTCTTATGTGTTTTTTGATGCTCCTCCTCAAGGCTCTTCATGTTCTCTGTTAGTTTCTTTCATTGTTCTTGTCTCTCTCTCCTCTTACTGGCATTTATCACAATTAGTCTACCCTTCATAAAAGCTTTGCTGGCATCTCAAATCATAGTGCTAGAGACTTCTGGTGTGTTATTTAAAATGAAAAATTCTCTTAAGTCTTCCCAACATTTTAAGTCTCCATCTTCTAATTGCTTATTTCCCATATGACCACACCACTTCCAATGGGTTGTGGTCTGCAAATGTTTTTGGTAGGATTTCAGCACTTTCAAGGTTATTCAACAAAATCATAGATATCCAACACATGTCTTTCCTCAAAAGTAAATTCTGTCTATAAAAAAGGTATAATCCTTAGTTTTTGCATGCTTGTTTCTCCAGACATCTTGCAACAATTCCAAATAGTTAAAAACATTCTTTGGTAATTTGCCTCCTTTATTATTTTTTGATCTATCCAACTTGGTGTCCAGAACTCCATGCATGTCCTCTAGGATCATTACTTCTCCCTATTGAAAATCTAAAATTAATTGGAAGAACTTCTCCAAAAATATTTCTCTCACATTGCTATGGGCATATATTGGCACAATGGTAAATACTTTTCCCTCATGCCCCTGTAGTTTTAAAATCATGTATGTTCTATCTGTATTCTTTACTTCATCCAATATCTTTATTTGTGGGGTTTTCACATAAATTGCTACGCCTCTTTCCCCCCCCCCTCTGCCAATGAGGAATATAAGTGTCCAAGCTTCTTTTTGACTAAAATATGTTCATGTTTTTTTCTTTGCTTATGTTTCTTGAAGACATACCATGTCTGCCCTCAGCCTCTTATTGCACTTAGCCACTGAATTTAGACCATTAATGTTTAGTGAAATAATCTTTAGTTTCTCCATTTTGAATCTTTAAGTTCAGTGTGCAGAAGCTTCTTCAAATATGTCTTCTTCCTCTGAGTGTTTATCTTCTTCTTGCTCAAAGGATCTATTAGCTTCCTCCGATGGTTGATCCTTTTCCTTTTCCTCTGTTTCTCCTTATTTTGGAGGATGTCCTTTGCCGTTCTTTATCTTTCTGCTCTTTCTTGGGTTATTAATTCCTTTGCTAGCAGATCATCTTGTTCTCTATTTGATATTATTCTCTTGCCTGAGGGAAGGAAAACTTCCAGTGTGCAGGATACCAACCAGAGATATCTTATTTCGTTCTTTTGAAGTATCTGTTTTCAGAAACTAAATTCTTTTATTTTCTTCAAAACACTTGCTGGGAGATCTTGAAAGATGTGAATTTGATTTCCTTGGTACTTCAGAGGATTTTCTCTTGGCATAGGCATAAGCAGTGATTTCTCTTGGCATATGCAGAATTGACTTTGTATATATTATTTAACTCTGGAAAGTCCCCTTGCACATAAAACCTTAAATTAATTCTCTAAAACTTCCTTCTAGATTATCTCTGCCAAAGCTTTCATCCAGTCCACAAAATGTAAAATTAGATTATCATTCCAGATATCTTACTTCTGTAGCTGTGTTTCGACAATCCATTGCTTTAGTTTCATATCTTTGATCTCCTTCAAATTTTCCATAAGTTGCTGCTTTATATCAGACTCTTGCGAGTCTTGTTTAACTGACTGTATGTTTGCTTGTAAACGAGCCTCTGCTTGTTCTGCAGATATTTGCGAGTCTGCCTCTGCTTGTTGTGCAGACAACTGTAGTCTTGCCTCTTGCACAGACATCTGATTTGCCAGTGCCTGAAGTTGTGCTGAGAGGGTCTTTGCAGATTTTGCCATGATTTCTGCTTCTTCTTCTCTTCTATATCTTCATCTTCAAATTGTTTAGTGAATCTGGTTGGTTTACCTCTTCTTCATCTCATTAGTAAATCTCTACTTTTCCTTCTCTGTTGTATATATTTATACAATCTTTCCATAGTCTGCAGGACTCAGAGTTTTTAAAGAATTTCTAAAGAGTTGCAGTTTCCTGAGTGAAGAGGGCTGGTGTGACTGGGGTTAATTGCTGGCCCTGCCCTCTGCTGTTAGCTGCTGAGTGGTGGGACTGAGAGCTGTTCATTAAGAAAGCTCCTCTCACCAGAGGCAGAAGCTGAGGCAGCTGGGCTGAGAGTCTGCAGGACACAGAGTTTCTAAAGAATCTCTAAAAAGTTGCAGTTTCCTGAGTGAGGAGGGCTGGTGTGACTGGGGTTAATTGCTGCCCCCACTCTCTGCTGTTGGCTATTGAGGAGTGGGACTGAGAGCCATTCATTAAGAAGGCTCCTCTTGCCAGAGGCAGAAGCTGAGGCAGCTGAGAGTATCTGTCCTCCCGGTGCCCATTCATACAAACCAGAACTCCAAAGGAAAAAAGCACGACAAGGATCAAATATAATTGCTCATAGTGATCCGCCATCTTCCCAGAAGTTCCAGCCTGTATGTGTTCTCTAATGTTTGTAGTGCTCTTTGTAGCCTGATAAGGGACAGACATGCAAGCTGTCCAGGGACTGACCAGGCAGAAGCCACCTGGTGCAGCTTCATTGCCCCAGATTTTCTCAGCCCCAGTGGCCCCATGCCAGCTGGCAACTTACCTGGGGCAATGAAGCTGCAGTTAGAAGTCCCCATCAAAGAGGGCAGGCCCCAGCCCTCAGCATTGCAGATGGTGCAGGCTGACTCAGGCTCCCACCCTCCAGCAGCCCAGGTAAGAGACAAGCTGTCTGGAGGTGAAACCAGCTAGCAATGGGACACCACATCAGATGTGGAGAGACTACACCTGCAGAGGGAGCTGGGTGTGGCTACCAAACCTACACCCTGCCTCATGAGTAGAAGGAGTAACACAGGTAGGGCCAGACCTCAGCCAAGGGAAGGATTGGGGTTGGTATTCAGGAGGAAGATCAGCACTGAAGGGGGTGGGGCTTGGAGAGAGGAAGAAGGAAGGTGAAGGGGTGGTGTCACAGATGGAAAGGGGAATAAAAGAAGGGAGAAGCCAGCTGATGAATAGATTGGACAATAAACCTACCCCAGGGAGATAGATAGGCTAAAGAGTCCTGGGCAAAGAGGCTCTGGGGGAGCACAGCTCCAATAGCACGACCCATCTGACACTGGCTCAGGTGAGTTGGAGGAAGGCAGACAGTGTGGAAGAAGACAGCCAGGACTGTGGGGGCAAGGTGTGGGGTTACAAAAGCCCTTCCTGCTTCTTCAGGTTGGCCCTTGTAAGGTTGGAAAAACCATGCATCCATCCTGAGTCTCCACTGAGTGGCACTACCCCTTACCCTCACTGCCCAGGGGTGCCAAAATGGGATAACCCCTGCTGCCACCATCAACACCATCATCTCCAGCTAGACAGAGTCATATGTCTAGTATTCTGTTTCTGTATTGCCATTTAGAGGTTCCGACTAAATGACATATATCCTGCTATGCTCCTACAAGCAAGCACATGGGTGATCTATAGGTGATCTATTGCAACTTCATGATTTTGAGCTATTGTGCTCTAGGGATGGTGAGCTTCTCTGCTGCCCCTCCCTGTTACCACATTTCAGATAGCAAGACCAAATGGGTGTGGTGTTTTTCCAGAGAACAAGCTTACAACATTCATAATATAAGAAATTTTAATAAAGTAATAGAAAGACTACACATGTTCTACTCAAGCATTAGGGTTGAACAAGGAAACAAAGAAAAGGTGAAAACATGCAGTCCCTGTCCCTATACTCAGAATTTAACCTAAACAGTGTTTAATTAGGATAGCTTAGGTTTACTTTAAGTTGCAGTCCTTTAAAGTTCATCATTATCTTAGTTCTCATGGTCTCTCCATTGTATCTTGCTGTGTGGACAAGATGGAATCCGTAGGTAAAAGTTTAGTCCTGCATGGTGTGCAGCTCCCTGGTCAAAAGCCCTAGAAGAGAGAACTACTTCCTCGTCCTGAGTTAAATAACCTCTGCCTTTCTCTCTCCCCACTTGGGATGACCTTCAAGTCCCTTTCTGTCCCAAAGGAAGAGTTTACATTTTAGCAATTTGTTTCCCTCTCTGTCCATTTTGGGTGTGACATGCTAAACCATTGTTCTGCTTTGGACAGAGACATTAACATAACCAAGAGCTTCAGTGCTCTATACTTGGAAATTGATGGCACCTTCTTTCAACCTTTTTCTTTCTGCCAGCTATGAGTTTGCAGCTGGGTCTCTGCTCATGGACAGAGTGCAGTCACAATAACTGAAATACTAGGATGCGTTCTTAGGTGGGGGGCATTTTTCCATATAGCCTCTAGATGTTTTTAAAAAATGACAGCATACTGACAGCATATAATGACACAATGTGAAAAAGACAGGCAGAGAATGGAATGCACTGACCAGGCACGAGGCAGCCCTACCTTCTCTCCACTATGACTCCAATAAAGCATGGCTAAGTAGAGACAGGGAGGGGTTTAGGGGTCAGTGTGGGTAAAATAATCTGAACCTTCCCTATATACGCTGCTTGTGGATAAAAAAATTCTTTAGAAGTTCCCTCTCTAGAAGTAAAAAACAAATGTGGTTGCCCCCATCAGTCTAGTTTGGACTGCAGTAAAGTACATTCTGTCACTGAGTGACATGAAACAAGAAGTAGCAGTGCATAGCCAGGGCAGGCCAGCTCCTGGTTCTTGGTGGGCCACTGCCCAGTAAGGCCACTGGCAGCCAGGAGCCAAGCCCAGAAGCTCTACTGGGGCCACTCAACTCAGACCTGACCAGTGGCACTCATCATGGGCACCCATCTTTGTCAAACCAGCCAAATGGCCCTTTAGGCACTTGGCTTGTAGTGTTGGAAGGGCCACTCAGTTTGACTTGGTTGTGCCATTTTACAGTTCCTGTCTGTGCCTGGGCATAGCACCGCCCCTGGTAGATTTTGAACAACTGCACCAGAGCGGGAGCAGTTTGAATAGAGATAACTTTGAATTTCAGCAGCATTCTAAGCAAGTCTTTAAAGGCCCACAGATATGCTAAGCGTATTCAGAAGATCTCAGAATATGTGTTTAATTCAAATATTTAAAGATTGTCCTTTTCTTTCAGATTTGGCTTACAGCCATGTACCAAGGTTTGAAAGCTGGCACCTTTTTTTGGCCTGGATCTGATGTAAAAATCAATGGATCATTCCCTAATCGATATGTATTGTACAAGAAGTAAGTTCCGCTTATGCCAGGTTAAAGAAAATGATGCCAATGTCATAGTGTTTAATTAATAATGTGTCTAAAGAAGAAGATCCTTTATTACATCTCTGGAAGACAGGCACTGATTCATGCTTATGTTTCACTTTACAGGTACAGAGTCATTATTCTGTTCACAAATCAGCTAGCAGAGTTCTTATCACCCCAGGGGTGGTGGTGGTGGTGGTACATGACTGTCAGTAGAAAGACAGACTCCAAGTGTTACTGATACAAATTAAGCGGTTTATTGAAAGACATTTCTGCACAATACACTATGCAAGCAAACTGCAAATTAAATACTGAATCAGATGCATGATACAGGAATACATACAAAAAAGTCACAGATGCAAAACCATCAGAAAGATTCAGATGGCTACGAAAATAATATAAATAGATAAACAGTGTTGAAAGATGAAAGATGATTCTGCATCAATTCTGAATTAGTAGAGAGCACACTAGGTAGTAGAGAGATGAACTACACTAGGCATTGTAAATACATTTGAAACCAAAGGTTGCAAACATGAGAGCAAACTTAATGCACATTGTGTGTTAAGTGTCATCAAGTTGCTTCCGACTTATGGCGACCCTATGAATTAATGACTTCTAAAACATCCTATTGTTAACTTGCTCAGGCCTTGCAAACAGAGGGCCGTGGCTTCCTTGCCTGAGTAAGTCCATCCTGTGTTGGGTCTTCCTCTTTTCCTGCTGCCTTCAACTTTTCCTAGCGTTATTGCCTTTTTCAGTGACTCTTGTCTTCTCAGAATGTGACAAAATATAATAGCCTCAGTTTCATCATTTTAGCTTTTCGGGAGAGTTCAGGATTGATTTGATCAAGTATATATATCAAAAACTATATGAGATAGCAGTTTATAAACCTAACTCCACGGTAGCTGGGGGGGAGCCACCAATAAAAGTATGTGACTCAATCAATTTTCTTTCCCCCCTTGAGTTGATCGGAACGTTAGTTTCAGTTTCCCGTCTGCTCCGCCATTCACTTTGGCTCTCACCCTCTTCTTTCCTTCTCCTTCCCCTTCCCCCTTACTGCGGAGGTCTTCGATGTTTTTTTTTTTAAGAATTTTTATTATTTTCTCATTTAATACATCATACATGTAGCACTACTCAGTTATAGAAATTTATAAATGCAAATTAAAAAACCTAATAAAATTTCTAATACAAATAAAAGTGACTTCCCCTTCACTTTCTTCCGTCTAAAAATAAATTGTAAATACTTTTGCTAACACTATAATCCTCGTCTCTATAAGAAATTCATCCTTTTCCTGTTTTGTCTAATACAAATCTTGTAGTATCCTAATTAGCCATTATACAAAATGTATACATGGGATTAAATCAAAATTTATCCTTTAGGTTGATCCTTCAAAAAATAATTTTCACAATAAGTTCTCCACGCCTCTTTTCTCCTTAAAAGAATAGTTATTTTATGTATACAATTTCCAACAAAATTCGCCCATCCTTTTTAAGCATATTAATATTCTAATAAATCAATATCAATTATAATTCTCTTTCCGTTTAAACCAGTCCATTTAACCCATTCCCTTTAATCATATCACCAAGAAAGACCCAACTCTTTTATATTAGTTTCTTTGCTCGGAATTTCCAGCATTTCCTTCTTGTCTCCAATAGCAACAGACGTTGGAAATCATCCTTGGAGGTCATTATTGAAGTCTCTTCTGCATACAGATGGTCTTCATAGTAAATCCAGGTTGTAGTCTGTTCCATCCCACGTTCAAGTAAAGGAATCTTGTCAGCTCCAATTTTCTTGCTTATTAAGTCCTCCAAGCATATGTTAAAGATTTCCTCAGGCAGGTTAAAAAGATACAAATCAAAGTCCTTCACTGTCAAATCCATTGTTGGTGAGGTCTTTGATGTTCTAAGATGCAGCAAAGCAGTCACTTATCCTGTGGTCTGGGGGTAAATCCTTGAGTCTATAGGGTTAGCTTGGGCATGATACTGTTACCTTTTGAGTATAAAAATACAAGAAAAAGGAAAAGAAAAAAAGGATAACGGGGGGGGGGGGAGATGGTGGAAGGAGACCAGCTCGGGAAAACCCAACTCGCCGACAGCTTAGCCTGGTTCCTGCTAGCAGTGACAGGTGCCTGATACACACGGACCTCAGTCTAATGAGGAGGGGGGGGTTCAGAACCAAAATTCTGCACCCCCGGAATCTCTAGACCACCTAGAGTTCCTCCTGCTGATGGGGGCTTCAGGCAGTTAGCAGAGGCTATCATGCCTGGTGACCATCTTCTGCCCGAATCTCCAAATGTTAAACCATTAATTGCGACCCTGCCACCCTTCTGTCCTAGTCTTAGCTCAGTTTCCTGGCAATCAAACTGATGTAGTTTCATAGCTACCTAGCGAATGTCCAGGGAGGTTGAAGAGGCAAAACCCTCACAGGCTTGTGGGCCACAGCCCTCAGACTCCTGAGAACTAGGAGGAGGTGAGGGAATGGTGAGGAAATAGGCCTTTGGAGGCCTCACAACATCCTCAAAGCAGGAGGACCTTAAACTGAAAAGGCTGTTTCTGGCCTAAAAAGGAAACCTGTCACCAAGACCACATTTCTCTCGGATTTTTCTACATTTCCCTTGGGCAGGGGTGGTACCATGGTGGTACTCCACTCTCCTGAGGTAGAGACAGAGGCATGGACTTAATTTTTCCTTTATTCATTGCTTACTTTGACACCCAGAGGACTGCAATACACTGTAACCATAAAATCTTCCCAGTATCCCAAAATCATATGCTGGTCCAAGCTCTCCTTATCAGTTATGTTGTTTGTCAGGATGCAGGTGTGCACCAGTGTCCTAGGGACTTTTTGCTTTCTTAGTAATCAGCAGTGCATTCTGGGGACTTCCAATGATGAGTTTCAGGCTGGGGTTCAAGGAAAAAGTACACTTATATAGCATGATGGTGCATGCAAACAGTCAAGTGGGGGTGTCTTTTCCCCTTTATGTGTGGAATCCCATCCTGTGCCATCTGGTTCTTATGGCATCTCAGCACCTGCTTATCTTCACTCAGCTGGCAAAGTTAGTATTCCAGTTGACACACCTTTCTGGGCTCATTTAGCTGACTCAACAGATTCTCTCAAAGCCACTGAAGCAATCACGCAAGATAAAATTTAAAAATCCAGTAATCCATGCTACTGCTCACCCCATAATGTCACCTGTGGCCAAACACAATTGAGATCCCCTGGTGAATGGGGTCATGTTGTAAAAATCTATTTGGAAAAGCTTTAAACAAATTGCCCCCTTGAAGGAAAGTTTCCTTCCAGTATTAAGAGGTGCTTTCCCAGTCCTTACAGCTACTGGTGGTTAGATATTCCTCATGGAAGGCACACCAATCACTCGGTGATGTATCACTGCAGTCTCAGCAGATGTCACAATTTCTGATAGCGAACTACACAGAGTCAGGGTCTGAAATCCATTTTGCAAAAAATGGAGGCTGTAATTGTGCCGACTCAGAGCCAAGAATGTACCGAATTAACACAGAGTATCCACTTCTTATTAGGCTGCCAATTCCTAGCCTTTGAAGAATCTATTTACTTGTAAAAAGATTCAAGGAGACATTTGTAAAGCGCAGCTGTTTTTATCACGCTAGTACATTGGTGTTGTTATCTCCTGGATCTCTCGCCTGACAAACAGTTGTTTCAGTTATAGAAGTCCCTAATGTCAGAAACATAAACCCAGTGAGTTGTAAATATGAAAGTTAATTTAAAGCAAGACTTAACAGCAGGGGTGTCAAACATGCAGCCTGCGGGCTGGATGCTGCCCACAGAGGGCTTTTCTCTGGCCTGCAGAACCGAGGCAGCCAGCCCCCCCCCCCCCTATTCCTTTCTGGGCTTCTCAAGGGCCACGGCGGCCTCGCTCACCCAGCCAGCCACTTTCCCCCATCCAGTTCTGGGCTAAGCGGGGTGCTGTGTACTTACTCGCCCAGCCACCAACCCTCCCCTCTTTCTCTCCCTCTCCTTCTCTTTCATTCTCTTTTTCTTTCTCCTCCCCTCTTTCCCTCTTTCTCTTCCTTTCTCTCTCTTGATCCCTCTTTTTCTTTTTCTCTCTATTTCTCTCTCTCTCTCTCTCTCTCTCTCTCTTTCTTTCTTTCTTTCTTTCTTTCTTTCTTTCTTTCTTTCTTTCTTTCTTTCTTTCTTTCTTTCTTTCTTTCTTTCTTTCTTTCTTTCTTTCTTTCTTTCTCCCTCTCCCTCTCCCTCTCCCTCTCCCTCTCCCTCTCCCTCTCCCTCTCTCCTATCTTTTTCTCTCTGACTGGTTCATTCTTTCTGTCTCTTTCTCCCTCTTTCTCTCTCTCATCTCTCTGTCTTTCTGGACCGGGGGAGGGCTGCAGGCTTGCCAGCCAAGGCAGCCACCCCCACCCCTGTTTAATTTTTTTTTAAATTAATTCCAGGGACCAGAGGTACAAACTTTATAGATGACACAAGCAAAGCCAATTAATGATATAAATTTTCACCTTTTTTAACTTAAAATACAAACACGCTTAAAACAATAACACTCTTACAGTATTTTCTTTTATTTAACAGTGCTATTGTTTAAACATATTTGCATTTAAAGTAAAAACTAATATCATTAATTGGCTTTGCTTGTGTCTTCTATAAAGTGTATATCTCTGGTACCTGGCTTTAAATTTTATGGTACAAATGGCCCAGCTCGACCAAGTCACATTTATGTCATATCCGGCACTCATAACAAATGAGTTCAATATCCCTGCATTAAAAGTATAAGAAGGATGTTGTGCGATTTTAAGATGGCAAGAACAGTTGCCAGAACATAGGTAGGGCTAACAGGTAAGCACTCTGAGGTATCTAAGGATGAAGGGTCATTCCTAAGCCAGCCTATTATTGGCTTCTGTGGCCAGATGGGTTGGGAAGGGGACTCCCGTGCTACTGAGCAGCATCAACTGGTACCTTAATCACTTGATTGCACATATTAGGGAGGGAGACAAGGCTTCATACCCTTTAGCACAGTTATGATGTTCAGACTATGATAAACCAAACCCATGCTAATACTGGCCAAGTTTGTAGGGGGCAGGGAGAGTTGCCCACAATGCTGGTACCTGTTATATATTGTCTGGTAGCAATCTGCATCGAGTAGTTTGGATGATGATTCAATGATGCTGATTAGCTGTAAATAAAACTTAGTTTAACCCCCATACTTTCTTGTATCTTCTCTCTGCTGTACAAGAACAATATAATTACTATTTCCTTTGAGACAGAAACGTGGGACTAATTAGTTACCAAAACTATGAGGTGTGCCATGCTTTAAATAAAGTATCATATCACATATCTTCCTAATGTGTAAATATTATTATTATTCCTTGTAGAGCAATTACGTATGGGTCAAGAATAACACAACTGCTGGAATGGCTTGATCTTCCCAAAGCTGACAGGTAACCAGTACAGCTAGGCAAGAGGACTCAAACTGCTTTTCTGTTCTGATGAAACGTTTAACTGATTGATTTACTTAGTATTTCAACACTGAAACATGTCCTGAAATTTCTCCACTGTCTTCATTCTCCTATGTCTATGAACTTTTCCTCATGATTCTTTTCATTCAATCCCACACCTAGCTTTTAGAAAAATATACCCCCATCACAGTTCTCACCTCCCTTTCTGCATTACCAAGACCACAGTTCATATTGGGAGGAAGGGCTCTAGCAGCGCAATCCTGAGGGGCTGGCAGTGCTGCAACAGCTGGCCACGGCCCAACTCAGGTAACACCAGTAACAACCCCTATTGAATGTTAACGTGGCAGCCAGCGGGATAACGGTGGGCTTTCGAGGCTGTTTCTGGGTGCAACCATGGTCGTGTCCCCAGCAACTGCACAGTGGTGGTCCATAGTGACATGGAAGGGTAACGATGGGGGCACTGATGGACTGTACAGCTGCAGCCAGTCAGGGCCATGAGGCACAGGGGCAGAGGCAAGCAGCCTGTCAGTGGTATACCCGCCATCCCCTTAAAGGAACCAAGGGCAGTCCGAAGCCCCTGGGCACCTGACAAGTTTGGCATGGGCTCCAGCTTTCCCTCCTTGCACCTCCCCAAGCCAGGTCCATACCCACATGGAGCAAAGGCAGTAAAGGGCACTCAAAAGCCAAAAGGGAAAGGGTGTGTGTGTTGTGCATAGTGTGTGCAGTAGCAAAAGTCCTCCACTCACTGGTGACCACTCCATGGAGCCGGTCACCTATGCTGCTGAGGATGCTCCTAGCTGTGAGCGCTGGGCCCCGGGATGGAACAGAGGTGGGCTGGAACCTGGCAGATGCCACTCTCAGCAATGGCATATTTATCATTGTGGTTAGCATTTTCCCTAAGGTGGCCAGCTGGAAGCCGTTGCCTCAGCACTGATCCGTTTTGGAGGTCAGCCACAGAGTATGGACAGAGCTTTGTCTTGCTCTGTCCCTTCGTTTGCATTCCCAAACAGAGCTGAGGTTGCTGGGATTCACTCAGCCCTTCCAGGCCTCCTTAGTGCAGGACCACCAAAATTGACCAGTGTTGTTTGCAAGTGCTGTAATGCAGGATTCCAATGCAAAAGGCAGCTGTGAGCCATTTCAAGTGACCTGCTCCACCCACTGCACCCCCACACGGACAGAACAGGGATTCCAAGGTACAACCCAACTCCTTAGACCCATAGATCCCCTTCCCTGTGTTCCCCCAGTCAACTGGAAATGTTGGCCCACCCTCAGTCAGAGCTGCCCCATTTGTCTGTGCTGCAGCCCTGGCCCCAAGAACGGTGTTCTTTCTCTAGTGCTTACACTCAGCTCCCTGCAGGACCTGAAGATATTGTTTGCACCTTCAGCGGAGGGTCCTTGCTTCAGGGGCAGGAAACACTGAACCCCAAGGTCTTGACAAGCAGATTTGTCACCATCTTCAGCTAGAAGAGATCTGTCCATTCTGCAAGCCGATTGCCGCAACTGTGGTGCACATCATCATCCCCACTCACCCTCCAGACACACACACACACACAAAGACACAATGAAGACAATTTATTGGAGAGCTGCAGGGGCAAAGTTGCTGAGAGAACCACACTCCGCCTCAGCATCACCTCTGGGGAAATGGATGTGACCTCCCGGGGTGGCTCCAAATGGGGTGAAGGAAGAAAAGGGGCATTCAGCTGTGGTCAGGACTCAGTGTGGCACAGAGGTTCAGTGATTGGAGCTGTAGCGATCTCTGTTGTATCTCCACCTGCAGAATAAAAAAATAACAAACACATGCATCCTCAACAAGGGGTCAAGAGCTCCTTGGAGGGCACTGATGTCCCTCAGGGGTCATGAGGTAATCTACTGGGCAGCCCTTGGGGCAACACTGTGCTGCACTCACCCCAGCCCCCCCCCCAGTAAAAGGTTCTTGCCATCCAAAACACCCTCACCTATCACATGTGGGTTCCTCCTTGGCACGTGCTCCATGAGAGTCCGCTCCTGGAAGGGGATGAGTTTAGGAGTGGGGGTCACCAGGGACTCCACTCAGCATGGTGGAGCTCCACCCCCCAGCACCCAATCTGAGGGGGAGCCTGCAACTGCCTGAGCTGCTGGCCCAGCGAAGATCTGACAGCTAGGGCCCCCTCCACCAGCAGCTGTTCAGTCCCACTCCCCACATACCATGGCTCCTTGTGCGCAGGGGTGATAATGTGGGAGGGTCCAGGCCTTCTATCGGCCCCACTGGCTGGCGGGAGTGGGTGCGGGAGACAGCTTTGCCTGGGTGGCTCCTGGCCCCAAGGGCAAGGAAAGGGGAGAAGGAGGTTTGGGAACAGTCCCCTGCTTACCTGTCAGTGTGCATCCAACCCTTTGGGTCCTGGCTGAGGAGATGGGGTACCTGTTAGGGTTCAGAACTGGGAGAGGTCAGCCACAGAGTGTAGACTTTTCTCTCCCCTTTGGGTGTTTGTGCAAAGTGCTTGCCCAGTTGTGCTCAGTGCCCTCTCTGTGCTTTTCCCACCACCAAACTGCCTTACGCTCGCTCTAAGTCTGCATGGCAGGGAGCTGTCAGACAGCTTCCACTCTGTGCACCCTTCCTACTCAGTTGTGGGGCATCCTGGCTGGGATATTTGTAGGGCTAGGGAGTCCTGATGTGGGGGCTTGGCCGGCACTGGGGAGGGAGACAATGGGCCACTCCCTTAGTCGGCATCCTGAGCAGTCTCGGGCCTCGTGGGTGTGGCTGTGGTGGTGTATCTGCATTTGCACAAATAATTCCTAAAATAATTATTTTAACTTATTTCTGAGGAATGTATATCTTGGGACAGCAATGGCAGATCTGTACAACATGGATCTACAGAGACTGCCAGCCATATCTGATGGTTGTGCATGAAGAACTTGACAAGCCTCTGAGTTTTGCTATCTATCCAAGGGTGCAAAGTTAGCAAAAGCCTGACTGGGTGGCTAAACTTAACTACTGATTCTACTAATCTAAACCCAAATATTCAGTTTTCTTTGACAGTACATATTTTGCACTATTTGGGAAGGAATGGACAGCAATTCCCCTTCATGCAGTCACAATTCTCCTTTTCTTTTGAACTCTAGGCCAGATTTCTATACATTGTATATTGAGGAACCTGACACATCGGGACACTCATTTGGACCAGTTAGTGCTGGAGTAAGATTTTTTTTTAATTTATGCTTTCAGTCCAATGTTAGTAGGTACCTGTATGATGATGCACAAACCTGTTCCGTGCAGCTAGCTAGTAAGATGAAAAAAAAAATAAAATTTCAGAGCTAAGATATTGTTATTTCTCTATAAATGAAATGCTAGCTGGGATCCCTTTCAACAACTGACAGCTGTCAACTTATTGCTTGGAAAAACTGTAGTGTGGAAAGTTCTTAAACTGACGTGGGCTCCAGCTGGAGAGAGCGGGTGCTGACGTAACCCTTTACCACCGGGAATCAGGAGAACAGGCCATGAATGAGCACTGTGATTCTCTTGGACCTTCTTGTCTCTGGCATGAATTTCTACACCTCCTGCCACGCTTAAAATTATGGTTCCGCATAGTAGAGATACAAGAAAGAATGATTAACAGCAATAAGAAACTAGTACATGAAGCAGAACTGGTTGGAGAACATCAGCACCCTTCCCCTTATTTTTAAGGATTACATCTGTACTAGTCTAAGAATGCCATCAGTACATTGTTCCTCAAGCAAATCTACCTTTTTTTATTGATGATCCATGTTACTTCTGAATCAGCAATTAAAACATATCTAGTATCCCCTCACATTACAGGATGCAATGTAAATGGACTGCCTAATAACAAAGAATATAAATATTGCTCTAAATGCAATACATATGTTTCCCTTAATACAATTAATTGATTTCTCTGCAAACTGGGAATTCATTTAAAAAATGCTTTAAAAGAAAGCCTGACTTTTAAAAGTTACTCTTATTCTGTTATATTATATATTATATATCCACAGGCTTGACTATAAGGAGATAATGGGTATAAATATTGTAAACAAACACATTAAATAAAAATTGTTATAGACCTGGTTGTGGCCTTGAGGTGTGAAAAAAGGGATAATAACACCTTTCCTTCTTCTGTTTAGGTAATTAAAGCCTTACAATTAGCAGATCAAGCTTTGGGGATGTTAATGGAAGGCCTAAAACAAAGAAATCTGCACAACTGTGTCAATCTAATTGTTCTGGCTGATCACGGTATGTTTGTTCTTTTGTATCTCTGTGGCCCAGGTTTTCAGTGCTAACTAGGGTTGCCATCCTCCAGGTACTAGCTGGAGATCTCCAGCGATTATAACTGATCTCCAGCTGATAGAGATCGGTTCACCTGGAGAAAATGGCCGCTTTGGCAATTTAACTCTATGGTATTGAAGTCCCTCCCCTCCCCAAACCCCACCCTCCTCAGACTCCGCCCCCAAAAACCTCCTGCCAGTGGTGAAGAGGGACCTGGCATCCCTAGTGCTAACTGATCCTCAGTCAAGTTATGATTGCCAGTCTCCAGATGGCACCTGGAGATCTCCTGCTATTACAGTTGATCTCCAGATGACTAAAATCAGTTTCCCTGGAGAAAATAGCTGCTTTGGAGGGTGGACTCTATGGCATTAAACTCTGCTGAAGTCCCTCCCCCCCCAAACCCCCGCTTTCCCTATGTTCCACCCACAAAACGTCTAAGTATTTCCCAAACCAGACCTGGCAACCCTAAGTAAAGTGCTTTTTTAACTATGTAAATTCAGTATTTGTTCAACTACACAATATTTTTCTCTTTCTTTTTTTGTAGGAATGGACAAGACTTTCTGCAACAAAATGGAATACATGACAGACTATTTTGATAAAATTGATTTTTTTATGTATGAAGGGCCAGCACCACGTATACGATCAAAGAATATTCCAAAGGACTTCTACACATGTAAGTCTGGTCCCTTCCAGAAGGAGCATGCATAATAAACATCTCTGTGGGCATTCAGATACATTCACAGAGGTCTCATATGGACAGGCCTGCCCATTCATTTTACTGGAAAGGAAATGCACATTGCATGTCTCTTCCATTGAAATTAATGGGGTAACCCTTATGGCTGGGACTGGACCATGGGTATGGTGGATCTTCCACACCTGGATCCAGTCACTGGATCAGAGTGTCAGCTGTTTGGTAACATCTCCAGTGAGCCCATTCTTGTTTTTGCTCCCTGATGCCCTGGTAAAACTTAGATGCTGCAGTTTTAATGTTTACTCCAATTTGAATGGTTAAAGGGAAAGCATCCCTTTGTTTCAGGTCTTGCATTGCAGTCATCTGTTCAGATTACAAGAATACTTCATTTGCAATGCCATCATACGCAGAGTTACATAGTATTTGATTGTTCCATGGCCAATATCATATAACAGGCTTTCATTAACTTCTGGCTTGTAAAAATGCCAATGTTATTCCACATTATGTCATGCTTTTGCAGTGTTCACATGTAAATTGAGACTCAAGAGGCTCATAGTTGTGTTCAAGCCTCACATTCAACAATGCCTTTAATCATATTTGCAATGAGGGAGTTGGATAGTCATGACATTAGTGCACAAATGTTTTTATTCTGTTTTGCAGTTGCCTACATAAATGAAGCGGAATGATTGCAAATCTGTCTGCCACATGACTGCTATGTTACCGTGGCATAAATTAATACAAGTCCTATAGTACAAAGGCCACATTGAGCTGGCTCAGTTTGCACCTTTTGAGGTGTTTCTATAATGCAAGGAAGGAGAAGGAGAAGAAGAGTTGGTTTTTATATGCTGACTTTCTCTACCACTTAAGGCAGAATCAAACGGCTTACAATCACCTTCCCTCCCCCTCCCCACAACAGACACCCTGTGAGGTAGGTGAGGCTGAGAGAGCTGTGACTTGCCCAAGGTCACCCAGCAGGCTTCGTGTATAGGAGTGGGGAAACAAATCCAGGTCACCAGATTAACCTCCGCAGCTCATATGGAGGAGTGGGGAATCAAACCCGGTTCTCCAGATCATACTCCACCGCTCCAAACCACTGCTCTTAACCACTACACCATGCTATATTGCTACACTGAATAACAGAAACCCACATGTGACAACTGTCAAATCCATTTTAATCATTGTTGTATGAAAGGAGATTTGCTCAGTTGTATGATACAGATTGTATGAATCTGTACTTCTCCTGCTGAATACAGGAAAGGAATGGATCACAATGACATGGCACTGTGGATAGAGGCAGATTTTGCATGGTGGGATGGGGTAGCGCTTCTTGGAGTTGGTATTTTTGTTTAGCAGGCTATGCAAATGGATTTCCTAATTGTGTGTGCACACCAATACATGTTTGTGTGGGATTGCAACACAGTTTTATCTAGAATCTAATTTATTTTATTTTATTCATAATAGTTGATTCTGAAGGAATTGTTAAAAACCTCACAGTAAGTAAACATCTTATTTTGGAATTCTCTTTTACATTTCAGCTGTGTTAATACTGTTTTAGTGTCAAGCATGTCTTTGATGTATCTTTTCTAAATACATATCTCTGTAGTGTATTGATGTCTCTGGGAGTTTTTAACACATGACCTTGGTAAAAGTGTTAATACTAACCAGGCAATAGAATTCTGAATAGAATTCTACTAGAGGAAACTGGCTATTGATTTACCAGTTGAATCCCATGGTAATGTAGATATAGGTGCCTTTAGACATTATGGCAGCCATGTGGGAACTGCTTACTACAAGTTTATCCCATGCTGCTGCCATGATGTTAAAAGATCCAGCAACATGTGGAAAGAGCCAGTAGACTTGTGAGGTCTACTGAGGAAAAGCCTTCTTGAAATGGGATAACAAACTTGAACCATCATATGTTCCAAGAACCATTATTTAGAGAAAAACCTGTAACACCTGTGCATGTGTGTAAAGTGAGGGCAAGTTGCAGCCAACATATGGTGACCCCATAGGGTTTTCAAGGCAAGAGACTCAAAGAAGGGGTTTGCCATTGCCTTCCTCTGCATAGCGACCCTGGTCTTCCTTGATGGCCTCCCATCCAAATATTAACCAGGGCTGACCCTGCTTAGCTTCTGAGATCTGACGAAATCCGGCTAGCCTGGGCCATCCAGGTCAGGGCCAGAGGACCTAGCTCTATGCAAATAATAGGTACCACGTAATATTCTGATGATGAAGTCAAAAAGTGCTGTTGAACAGTTTACCACTAGAGGTCTTCCTGACCTCTGAAGAATGAGCCTCTGAGTACACAGATAGCATCCTAACATGTCTCCTTTATTTTAATCAAACTTTAGTTTTTCAGGCACTACCTGGTTTTCATTTAGTATTTACCCATGCAAATAGTTATATGAATGGAAGTGTTATGACACTGATTTTTCTGTAGTTAAGTTCAACATTTGAGTTTTGACATTTTAAGTACTGGTATCCATCAAGGCATGAAACCATTGTAAAAGTAACAGATTTGTAAGGATACATAAACTGCAAATTCAGCTTTCTAAATTTGAACCATTGGATCTCCATTTTGGTATTAAATTTGTATTTGCTATCCTGTGCTTATTCCCTAATTGCCCAAGATTCTCAGTGATCTGAAAGATTTGAGCAGGCTGCTTTCTCCCCTCCCCCTCTTATTGATTGATTGATTTGGCCAGAAATAGGAATCCTACCTAAAACCAGGGGCATAGACTTCTAGGTTTCCAAGGAGGGCGCACAGGACTGAAGCCACCACAGGCCCACACTCAGTCATATATATTAAATTATGTATATTTCAAAAAATATGCCATTAACCATTAATCATGTGGTTTAAAATTTTCCCCACTCATAATAATCTGAATTTCAGTCAAAGAAAGAGGACTTTGTAAAAGGAAAAGGAAGGTGTTGTCACCTTTTCTTGTGCCATCAAGTGTTTATAGAAAGTGGGAGGAGCCAGGTAGGGCTTTTTGAGTTTTTGATGTTTGTTTTTATTTTTATTTTATTCATTAAACCATTTATATCCTGCCTTTCCTCTTGGTTCAAGGTAGCTTACAATAATAGTTAAAACATCCACATCTAAAACCAAAGATAAAATAGCAAGCCTCCCCCCTTAAAAGATGGCTGCCATTTAAACCCCCTCAAAAGCCCTGGCACATAGGCAGGCCTTGGAGTGCTCCCTGAAAACCTCCAGGGAGCATGGCCTCCTCACCTCTTCAGGGAGCCCATTCCACAGAGCCGGAGCCATGATGGAAAAGGCTCAAGCTCTGGTCGATGCCAGATGGGCCACCCTAAGTGGTGGGATACCCAACAAGTGGCTGCCTGAAGGCCATAGTTTGCACACAGGGACAGCTGGAAGGATGCAGTCCTTCAAATAGGTGGGTTGTAGGTTGTAAAGGGTTTTAAAAGTCATAACCACCACCTTGAATTGAACTCAGAAAGCGGCTCGTAACCACTGTAGCTGTTTCAAAATGGGCAACGTATGTTCCTGGTGGTTGTCTCCTAACAACACCCAGGACCTGTTGTTGTCTCTGGATAGTTTCAAGGGCAGCCCCCACACAGAGTGTGTTGCAGTAATCCACCTGTGAGGCTAAAGAAGCATGGGTCGCTTTTGCCAGATCAGCTGAGACTAGGTAATGAGAAAGTTGGCAAACCAGATGCAGCTGACAGAAGGCACCCCTGGCCACCAATGCCCACCTGTTAACAGCAAGGCAGGTTCCAAGCTCTTAACCAGTTCTGAAAAACCCAACTTCACTCCCTGTAGGACAAGTAGATTCAGTCCCTCCAGAATATCAGCCTTCCTGACCAGCGTTACCTCTGCCTTGCCTGAATTCAGCTTCAGTTTGTTCTGCCTTAGCACCTGACCACAGCCTTAAAGCACCTGTTCAGAACCAAGACAGATGCATCTGAAGGCTTGTTCCTCAAGCAAATAATGAAATATAGAGCTGAGTGTCATCTGCATGTTGATGACACCCAACCCCAAAGCTCCAGACAATTTCATTCAGCTGCCTCATATAAATATTAAAGAGCTTGGGTGAGAGAACAGAACCCTGTGGCACCTCACAAGATAAATTCCACCCAGCTGATTCTGTACCTCTGGAGGAGACTAAGGTAAAGGTAAAGGTCCCCTGTGCAAGCACCGGGTCATTCCTGACCCATGGGGTGACGTCACATCCCGACGTTTCCAAGGCAGACTTTGTTTGCGGGGTGGTTTGCCAGTGCCTTCCCCAGTCATCTTCCCTTTACCCCCAGCGAGCCGGGTACTCATTTCACCGACCTCGGAAGGATGGAAGGCTGAGTCCACCTTGAGCCGGCTACCTGAAACCAACTTCCGTTGGGATCGAACTCAGGTCGTGAGCAGAGCTTTTGACTGCAGTACTGCAGCTTAACACTCTGCGCCACGGGGCTCCTCTGGAGGAGACTGGTCAAACAGAAAAGAGTGAAACCATTATGGTATAATGTGTATGTTATGTAAAATACTTTACCTGTGCAAATAGTGGAGTCATATTCTCAAAACACAGTGGGACTTGAATATGCACAGTTAAAATGCTAAATGCACCGAGTTGGGACGTCTATGGAAGTCAGCAGATCTTTCTAGTGTTGTTGCATTTTTATACTTCAGGTGAAAGTTGATACAGTAATAACATCACTATATCGAATTTTGTTCAGTTTTCAAAAATCATTTACATTCCCGTCAGAATCTGACCAGAATCTCTCTCATATGCAAGGAGCTCTTACCAGCCCTTCAACACCAACTGTTGCTGTTACAAGTAACAGCACAGCTTTTAAAGGGCTCATGGAAAGAGGATAGCTCAAAAGCTCATGAGAAAAGAGCTCATGGAAAGAGGATAGCCCAAAGAAGGACCTCCCCCTTTCCATTTGCATAAGTGTATTAGATGCTTGCAAAATTAAGACATATACTGGAAGATGAGTTTCTCGACTAGTTCAATAGGTATGCTGATTTTGTGTGTAAGAAAGAAAATATTTTTAAAGAATATTTTTAAAAAGTATTCCATTAAACAGAGCTTCTGCCTATAATGTTGGAGACCTACTAACAGAGTTATGTATATCCTCACTGCCTGACATGTTGTGGTTGGCTCCGCCTCCCAGGGCAGCCATTTGTGGTTGTGCCCATCACCCTGAGTCAGAAATCCAAAGGTGCTCACAGGCTGAAAGGTGTTGGGAATTCCGCCACTATACTGTTTACTTTGTGCAAGGTTTAGTGACATAATTTATTTTGTGGTATGTGCAAGAGTTGCCACGATGTATCTGGCAGCAACTGTAGTCCTATATATTTGTTTGAGCTTCACTGGTGCAAATACTGGTCTGCATCAGCCAAAGTGCATCCTAGACCTGTCAAATGGAACTTAGTTAGTTGATTCTGCTGTTAGCTATGGAAACCAGAACATCTGCTCTCCCTATAAAAAGCAATTGACCTTAGCAGAAAATTTAATAATAAATATTTGTAAAGTGCTTAAAATGGGTAGGCAGTGTACAAAATATGGCAAGCACAGAACCAAAGAGTTTTGTCTGGAAGAAAGGTTCCTAGAGGCTGGTGATCTTCTGGCTGGGGTTAGGCTGAATGTCATATGGTGGCTTTTGCTAATGTCTTCTTTTAGGGAGACATGCACCCAGAAAGTGTGAGGGATACAGAGCCACAAGCCCTTCTTCCTCCACACACTTTACAATGTTTGGTACAATGAGAGGAAGGCTGACTCAGACAGATAAACTGAGTCTGATCTCCAGATACCAAGATAAAATCTCTTCCTGGCTCCTGTACAAGATGTTTGTGCATGTGGTATGAACTACTATCTGAGGGTATTGATATCTCACAGGGCTATAAGATTCTCATGGGATTTCATTGTTGGCATTTGTATTTTGAAAATCTCACAATTTTTCTTTGTCACTTTTAGTGTAAAAAAACAGATCAGCACTTCAAGGCCTATTTGACTCCAAACTTACCGAAAAGGTTTCATTATGTCAACAACATCCGCATTGATAAAGTTCATCTTATGGTGGATCGGCAGTGGTTGGCTGTGAGGTATGGAATTGATGGTGAACGTTTATTTATGATCAGATCTGGCCCTACTAATGAGTTGATATAGGGGTATTACTAAAGCACAGGAAACTGCCAATAATGTATTAAATATGTGATTTATACCACTTGTATCTCAAATGCTCTGAGTGACTTACACAAATATTGACAATTTTACATTAAAAAGACACCCCCTTCCCATTATAGTCTTCCCCATCTTTCTAGGATTCATGCTGGAAAAGAGAAAGTACAACATCCCAGCAGCTCTTCTTCCTCTGGCTGGTGTCTGGGTTCAGAATACTTTCCCCATCAACTCTGCAGACAAAGAGCAATTGACTTTGGTTGTCAAGTTGCTGTTATTGTTCTTAGTATATTCAAAAAGTTCTGTCCTGAAGGGGAGTCATTCTCTGACTAACTGATACTGATCTTCCCATGGTGGTTTGACCACTACGAAGACCTTAAACATCAACATGTATTGGGTCCGCACTGCTTACAGCTTAAAATGTTTGCTTTCCTTCACAGTTCCTTTATTATTACCATTAGCAGGTTCTGAAGTTTTCGTTTCAAACACACTATTTTTGGGACAGTTAAATTGATTAATGTCCCATCAAGATATGAAGTGTGCATGTATGTGCAAGCTAGATTGTGTTTATAGTGCTGATTTTGGAAGCATCCTGTTTTGCATCCATAAAGTTTGTAGTTCTGGACTAATTCATTACTAGAGTTGTGGACTGATTGATGACCCATGGAAGTAAACTCTTCCAGCGGACTGAATTCAGTCCAAGTTCACTAATTTAGCTAGCCTGCACAGATATGCACAGACATGCTTATTTGTTACATGTTCTCTTCTTACTGGAACAGTGAGAAATGCTACTTGGGAAATGCTACAGGGTTAGTGTCCATCAAATGAGGGAGTGCTGGAGGCCTATGTTGGTAGGAAGCAACATAGGCAGTCCCCAAACGTGTTCCATCAGTTCCAGCTAGAAAATTTCTAGAAACTTTCATCTCTTTCTCCTTCTCCCCCTCTCCCCACTGTCTAGTGCTGCTGTCTCTCCAGCTTTGAAAGCTGTCGGCCTGCCTGTGTCTTTCTGCTGCCTCTCACCTCTCTAGGCTCTCATTCAAAAACACAGAGGTCATTTTTGCTTGGTGATTTGCTACACATTCCTGTCTGAGTTGGCCCACCGCCTTTTCGGCATTCCGCACGATTTCCCCGCACCTCCGCAGTCACGTCAAAGCCGGGGCACCTTTGCTTCGGATTTTGAGGGCGCCCTTTCCGTGCCACGTTTTCTCTTTGCCCCGGCCACGCTGTGAAGCAGCCGGACTGGAAATGGTGCAGAATCCCAGCCGTAGTGTTTGCCGATCCTGCCGATCCTTGCTCCCTCTCCCTCGCCCTGGGCTTTCTCCCAGAATGGTCCCATCTAGTAAAGAATGATATCAGGATGTACAATTAGTTTTGGTTATGGGCTGACATATCTACGAGCAAATAGTTGGGCGCATCGCTTCCTGACAGGTGAAGCATTTCATCCCTCTTGAGGCCAACAACAACAACATTACTGAAAAGTGGAATTTGCTTTTTGACACTGATGAAGATGCTACTGAAAATAAGAACATAAGAAAGGCCCTGCTGGATCAGACCAAGGCCCATCAAGTCCAGCAGTCTGTTCACACAGTGGCCAACCAGGTGCCTTTAGGAAGCCACAAACAAGATGACTGCAGCAGCACCATCCTGCCTGTGTTCCACCGCACCCAAAATAATAGGCATGCTCCTCTGATACTAGAGAGAATAGGTACACAGCATGACCAGTATCCATTCTAACTAACAGCCATGAATACCCCTCTCCTCCATGAATATGTCCACTCCCCTCTTAAAGCCCTCCAAGCTGGCAGCCATCACCACATCCTGGGGCAGAGAGTTCCACAATTTAACTACGCGTTGTGTGAAAAAATATTTTCTTTTATCTGTTTTGAATCTCTCGGTCTCCAGCTTTAGCAGATGACCCCGTGTTCTAGTATTATGGGAGAGGGAGAAAAACCTCTCCCTGTCCACTCACTCCAAACCATGCATAATTTTATAGACCTCTATCATGTCTCCCCTTAGCCGCCTTCTTTCCAAGCTAAACAGCCCTAAGCGTCCTAACCGCTCCCCATAGGACAGTTGCTCTAGTCCCTTAATCATTTTGGTTGCTCTTTTCTGCACCTTCTCAAGCTCTGTAATATCCTTTTTTAGGTGTGGTGACCAGAACTGTACACAGTATTCCAAGTGTGGTCTCACCATAGATTTGTACAAGGGCAGTATGATATCAGCAGTTTTATTCTCTATTCCTCGTCTAATTATGGCCAGCATGGAATTTGCCCTTTTTACAGCAGCCGCACACTGGGTTATCTTCATTGAGCTATCCACTACCACCCCAAGATCCCTTTCTTGGTCTGTGTCTGCCAGCACAGATCCCATCAGTGTATATGTGAAGTTGGGATTTTTTGCCCCAATATGCATCACTTTACCCTTGCTCACATTGAATCTCATTTGCCATTTTAATGCCCATTCTTCCAGTACGCAGAGATTCTTCTGGAGCTCTTCACAGCCCAATTTTGTTTTAACCCCCCTAAGTAATTTGGTGTCATCTGCAAACTTGGCTACTTCACTGTTTAACCCCAACTCCAGGTCATTGATGAACAGGTTGAAAAGAACCGGTCCCAACACAGATCCCTGAGGCACCCCACTGCTCACATCCCGCCATTGTGAGAACTGACCATTGATTCCTACTCTCTGCTTCCTATTTTTCAGCCAGCTCTCAATCCATAAGAGGACTTGTCCTCTTATCCCATGACTATGAAGTTTGCTTAGCAGTCTTTGGTGGGGGACTTTGTAAAAAGCTTTTTGGAAATCCAAATACACAATATCCACAGGCTCATTCCTGTCCACATGCTTATTGACGCTTTCAAAAAAACTCTAATAGGTTAGTGAGACAGGACCTACCCTTACAGAAGCAGTCTGGTTCCATCCTGGTTCAAGTGGAGCCCATCCCTTTTGTATAGTCCTGGCTTGTCCTAAAATGTTGCCTAGTTCCTTACAAATCTAAAGCCCTCTTCCCTGCACCACCTTCTCATCCACGCATTGAGACTCACCAACTGTGCCTGCCTAGCTGGTCCTGCACGTGGAACAGGTAGCATTTCTGAGAAAGCTACCTTGAAGGTCCTGGCTTTTAGTCTCCTGCCTAGCAACCTAATAGTTCTCTCTTTGGTTCAGGTCTAATTTGCAGTAATAAATACTCTTGTGGCAAATTATATTCTCATTCATTATGTGTCTATTTTAGGACTAAAGATTATAGATTTTGTGATGGTGGTAACCATGGCTATGACAATGAATTCAAAAGTATGGAGGTAAGAAGTCCCCCCCCCCCATGTATATTACCAAGTTCAATTTAAAGTATGTATATAAGCAAGTACTTCTTATTCTCTATGGCATTGTTTTACTCTGATGCATGCCTGTATGGTTCATATCATAAAGGCCAGGATTTTCATATGCACAACTGAAATTATGGAATGAGTATGCTGTGAAAAGTCTTTTTGAGCAAAAGGAAACAGCTGCGAACTGTTTTTAATAAGAACATATACACAATCAAAGTATGCTTAACTAGACTGTTAACGGGTTATTATTTTTTCTAAAATAAACCAAGTTCTTGTCTCAAAGTTGTAGTAATGAATAGCTCCTACTACACTTGTCATGAGTTAAAATTTTGCTATAATCGTTTTATTTTAAATTAAATTTTAAATGAAAGCCCCTCAATAACACAATTCTGTTATGACTGTCTAGGCCATCTTTGTTGCGCATGGGCCAGGATTTAAAGAAAAAACTGAGGTGCAGCCTTTTGAAAATATTGAGGTTTACAACTTAATGTGTGGTAAGTAGTACGTGTGTTCTGTATCAAGTACTTCCAAATGTTGTCTCCAAGAAAGCAAATTCAGTGACTTGGTTTCCACAAACATGTCAAGCAAATTAAAGATATTATCCAAATTAATGGCATTATGCAAGCATGTATAATAGACTTCACAAAACGACTCTAATCTAGCTTTCCTTCTCTGTGTGTGGACCATGGGCCTGCATTTGCATCCCTCACAGGAAGCAGATCCACTGCTCTGCTTGTTGGATGGGGAAATCTTTGTGGGAATCTTACTGCACTGAGCCTGGAGGTCTCCTTGCACATGCAGTAGCAATCACACAAACAAAGCAGTTCTCCTAGGCTGATACGTGGGATCCAGCAGTCACAAAGTTCACTGATCTTTCCCACATTTACCTCCCCATAGCAGTCTTTTCCAGCCCTAGGAAAGTTTATTCCCAAGGTCTTGGGACCCACATGGGTGCACATG
The DNA here is from genome assembly GCF_029931775.1 of Euleptes europaea. NCBI lineage: Eukaryota > Metazoa > Chordata > Lepidosauria > Squamata > Sphaerodactylidae > Euleptes > Euleptes europaea. The sequence goes on from NC_079321.1 coordinate 78,482,681, forward strand.
GGCCATGTGGGTTGGGTGGTGCAGTGAGGCAAGGGAAGAGGATGGAATTGCCTTCTCCTCCGAATGTCAGTGGAACTGTGCTGATGGTGATGTCACCCTTTTTGCCTTTTCTGCCAGCAGCTAGGTTCTTACACAGTTCCAAATGAATTTGACCATAAATAAATTTAATTCTATAAATATATGTGTCCTTAAGCAGAATAAGCGAAGTGGTATCTAGAAAAGATGCCAGTGTTTGACTGGAAAATGGTAGCTGCCAATGCCAATAGAAACTTTATATGGCCTGGGGCTGAGCCCTGGCTCAAATTACATATTGGAAAGAACCTGAAATGAATAAATCTTGGATAAATCTTACACAAAAACTCCAACCACCACCCCCAACAGAAAAGAGGAATAATCAAAACATTAATGGACCGTGCAAGACAGATCTGTGAACCACAGTTTCTCAAGGAAGAAATTAATCATCTAAATCACGCACTGCTAGCAAACGGCTATTCCAGAAATGAAATCAGAAGGGCCATTAAACCAAACAAAAATCAGAAAACTCAGAAAAAACAGTCTCCCATAGGAAAGGTATTCTTGCCATTTATTAAAGGAGTCACTGATAGGATGGAGAAACCTTTGAAAAAACATAACCTACAAACAGTGTTTAAACCCACCAAGAAAATACAACAGATGCTACGATCAGCAAAAGACAAAAGAGACCCCCTCACCTCTGCAGAAGTATATCGTATACCTTGCAGCTGTGGACAAGTTTACATCGGGACAACAAAACACAGCATACAAACAAGGATAAAAGAACATGAAAGATACTGCAGACTTGGCCAACCCGAGAAATCAGCAGTGGCTGAACATGGACTGACACAAACAGGACACAGGGTCTTATTCCAAGACACTGAAAGACTGGACAATTCTATCAACTATTTTGTCAGATTGCACAGAGAAGCCATTGAAATTCATAAACATCAGCACAACTTTAACAGAAAAGAAGAGAGTTTAAGAATGAATAAGGCTTGGCTTCCTGTCCTGAAAACCTCCAGACGAACAAAGACTACAGTCCACAATAGCCATGCAGATTAGCTTTGGATTTCACACATTAACAGATCACTTCAGGATACAATGGTTCCATATTAACATACCACACCCTCATTAGCACATTATCTTGATACTTACAGGACAATGATTAGCACATTACCTTTGATATTTTTTTGCAGGACAATGATTCAGCTCAAACCCAACCCCTTTCTGACTATATATTACTTTTCCTACACACTTGACACTGAGAGACACTGTCCTTCAGTGTTACTCCTCTGAAGATGCCTGCCACAGCTGCTGGCAAAACGTCAGGAAAGAAAATACCAAGACCACAGTCACACAGCCCGGATAACCTACAAGAACCAATGAACTCTGACTGTGAAAGCCTTCAACAATAAATCTTGGATGCTTAGTGCTCAATGAGAAACAATTGCTGCCCAGAAATCTTGGGCGCAAGAATTACAAGAGGAATGTCATGTATTGGAGCAGGTCCACATCCTATTAAGTTCTTTTCTAGAGAGGAAATTGGCTGACAGGCAGAACCTTCCTCCCCCTTGGAGGAGGGGCCCTTGGTAATTCCCAACTCCAACCCTGAGGTACCTGAAAAGGGAAAGACTATGGCTACATTTACTTTAACAGGAGGAATCAAGAAGGAGAAAAAAGATGAGAGCCCTGGAGGAGTACAGGCTTCTAATTTGGCAGTATGACTAGAAGAGAATACCAATTGGGGGGGGGGGGCTGCCAAATGGAACTCTAAACACTCTCCTGGAATATAGCTGGTTGGTTCTACTGCCTCTCTGACACTCAGATATCCTTTTCTATCGCAAAAATGATGACATCATTGCTTTACAGGAGACATGGACGGATGCCCCAATTTTCTTGAACAGGGATCATATATTTAGTCTAGGTGTCTCATTGGGGAAAGGGCCAGGGAAATTGAAGGGAGGTCTGGGCATTATGATCTCCACTGCTATGGATGTTAAATTCCCGGAGCTGAGACCACTAAAAAAAAATTGGTGATGGCAGTACTTATGGAATGGAGAACTTATGGGATATTAATTATAAATGTATACCTCCACCTGGAGAAGTGTAAAGCAGAAGTAGAGGGTAACTGGTTGGAATTAGAAAGGTATATATTGGTCCTGTCTCTAGATCATCCAAAGGCTAGAATCTTATTAATGGGTGACTTTAACACCCAGTTGGGGTCGAATGATGCCAGTTTAGAAAAGACATGTAAAACTCAGTTAAAAGATCCTGAGGATGAATTCAGTTGCTATCCTGCAGTAAGAATCTCTAAATATCTAATCATGTGGGATTTTGGCTGGCCAAATTGGCCCTAAAATTTAGCCTTCATATTCTTAATGGCTCCCTGCTAGGCAACCAACCAGGAGAATTTACATTTGTGGCGGGATCAAAATCTAGCACTATTGACTATATTCTAGTCTGTTCCCACTTATTAGGGGGCGTGAAATAATTTAAATATTACCTTAGCTAGAGGGAGATCATCTTCCCCTATTTTTGTATTTAAGTATCCCATCAAAACACACTCATCTTATGCCAGGGAACCCAGTAAATTTAATTCATGGCAATCATACAGAGTGCAGAGTAAGATGGTCAGGCCAGCTTTTTGAGAGACTTAAAAGATTGTTTGGGGAGGCAGGACCTTCAATCGCTATGCAAAGCTTTTCTTAAACCCTCTTTGGTGCATTCCGAAATGTCTATTTATGGAAATGTTTAGTTTATAGATCTTGTTTTCTCTATCTATAAGTAGAGGAAAAAAAACCAGTATTTTCCAAACTGTGGTTTGATAAGGAATGCGTTAAGAAAGCGTTGGAGGTGGTTTATAGGGAGTTCCTGGAAACTCCGGCCCGGCCCATGAAGCTCCGGAGCCCATGCATTAAATTCTGTGATGCACTATAAGAAGAAGTATAAATACTTTGTCTCCCAAAAAAGAAGGGCTTTGTCAGAGACCAATGGTCAATATTGATTAAGGCAGCTAAAAATAAGAATTTGTCACTCTTCTGGCATATGACCTCAAACCATTCCAGGACAGACTACACCCTGTTAGACCTGGTCATTCCTCCCAGTAAACGGGTTGCACATTTTTATATGTTTAATGATCCTTACTCGAAGGACCTCTCGATGGAATTGCCAGATGAGACGCCAGAATGGCCCCGGTCACACAGGCAGAAATCAGATCCCACATAAGATGGCTCAAAAATGGGAAGGCTCTGGGAATGGGTGGATTTCCACCTGAACTCCTTAAAAACGTGAAGACTGGTGCGGCCCTTTCTTGGCAGCCATGTTTACATACATAGACTCCACAGGACATATTCCGAATGACTGGGGTTGTGTGGTGGTAATCCTTTTTTAAAGAAAGGAAATAGGAAGGATCCCAGTAATTATAGACCGATTAGTTTATTAAACATCATTGGGAAGTTGGTTCTTGTAGGTTATCCGGGCTGTGTAACCGTGGTCTTGGAACTTTCTTTCCTGACTTTTCGCCAGCAACTGTGGCAGGCATCTTCAGAGTAGTAACACTGCCACAATTGCTGGCGAAATGTCAGGAAAGAAAATTCCAAGACCACGGTTACACAGCCCGGATAACCTACAAGAACCAATGAACTCTGACCGTGAAAGCCTTTGACAATATCATTGGGAAGATCTACCCTAGACACCTGTTGGAAAAGCTTATGACATGGCTAGATCAGGAAAAGATAATAGTATAAGCTCAAGCAGGGTTCAGAGAAGGCAGAGGCACAATGGAGCACTGTTTAATTCTGCAACATCTGATAAAGAAATAGAGCTCCCAAAGTGCAAAACCTCCCTCTATGCCGCCTTTGTGGACCTCAGAGCTGCCTTCAATTCAATATCTAGGCCCTGCCTTTGGAACAAACATGAAAAATCCTCCATAGATAGGAAGCTTCTTTACCTTATCCAGGCCTTACATAGGCATACGTCAATTAGAATAAGATGCGATAGGAATGGGAGTCTTACAGAACCCATCCCATTGGCTAAAGGTGTTAGACAGTAGGGCTGTTGAATTAAAAAAAATTCGGTATAGTTCGGATTCGGCTGAATTCGGCCCGTTTAGATTCGGGATATGCCAAAGTCCGAACTCCCCTGCTTTGGGTCCGTGCAATTCGGCGGGAATTCAAAGTTCGGGACAAAAATTCGGCCGAATAAAGCCATTAAAAACACAACCGCGCCTTTCCGTGGCTCTGGGGGGGCATTTTTGGGGGTAGAGGTCCCAAACTTTCAGCGGAGCTTCAAAGGACGTTTCTTGAAAGACCCCCCAAGTTTTGTAAAGATTGAATCGTGGGGCTGAAATATGGGCCCCGAAAGGGGTCCCCCACCCTTAATGTGCATGTCTGAGCAGAGCTTGCTGCCCACGCACAAAGCTCCCAGCCCCGACAAACAGCTGAGAAGTTTGCAAAGCATTGCAACACAACTGCAAAGCAACACGACTGCAGAGCAACACAACCTTGTAAGCAACACCTTTGCAACTGTGCAAAGCAACACCTGACACCTGGGAGTTTGCAAACCATGGAAAGGGACAGAGGCAGCTAGCTATGCATAATGAACAGGAGGGGTGGAATTTCCCCTTTTGCATGGGACTCCAAATGCATTCTTTAAGTCACCATTTGAAAACCAGTTTTGAGCAAGCATCCAAATAGACCTAACCGCTCTTATGAATGAGGGAAAACCTGAAGACACACAATTGAAACCCCCCCTCAAACCAGGGAGAGAGAGACTCGAGGGGGAACACACCCCCAGGCAGAACCGGCAAAAGCCCCCTTTGGCTTCCCCCCCACCCACAGAAACTGCTCCCTCCCCACACACACACAGACTCTGCTTCCCCCCCCCCACACACACAGGAGAAAAATTATAGATTAAAGCCCCCAAAGGGGTCTTACTGTGGCTGTCTTCTGTTCCATCAGGAGGGGCTGGGGAGGACTTGTAATCCAAGACGATTCCAATTAGACATGGGACGTTTTGCTCTGGAGATTCATACACGATCAGCTGATCCATTCATCCCAATAGGGGAAAGGGGAAAGCTCATATCTCGGGACCCCCTGACGCAATGTTTACAAAACCTGGGTGGTCTCTTAAGAAGCCTTGTCTGAAGCTCCGCTCAAAGTTTGGGATCTGCATCCCCAAAAATGCGCCCCCTGCAGCCATGGAAAGAGAAAAGGGGGGAGCCAATATTTCTGCCCCCACTGAACCCATCTTTACAAAACTTGGGTGGTATCTTAAGAAGGATTGTCTGAAGTTATGCTGAAAGTTTGGGGGCTGTATCCCCAAAAAAGCGCCACCTGCAGCCACGTAAATGGAAAAGGGGGGAGAGGGAAAAGGGTTGGAGCCCATATCTCGAGACCCCCTGACCCAATGTTTACAAAAATTGGGGGGTATCTTAAGAAGGTTCATCTGAAGCTCCACTGAAAGTTTGGGGTCTGTACCCCCAAAAATGTGCCCCCTGCAGCCATGGAAAGAAAAAAGGGGGGAGCCCATATCTCGGGACCCCCTGACCCAATGTTTACAAAACTTGGGTGGTCTCTTAAGAAGGCTTGTATGAATCTCTGCTGAAAGTTTGGGGTCTGTACCCCAAAAAATACGCCCCCTGCAGCCACAGAAAGAGCGAATGTGCACAAGCACCCTCTCACACACACACACACACAAGGATTTCCCTCTCTCTCTCTCTTCCCCCCCCCCCCCCGGCCGGGCCACACATCAGCTGATTCCTCCAGTACTCAATCCTGACTGATTGGCCAGAAAAAGACCCAGCTTGGCCACCAATTGGCCGGGGAAAGAGAATGCTGCTTACTGACGGCCCCGAATTGGCCGGATTTATTCGTGAACTCCCGAACTTGCTGAATTCAGCTCCCCCGGTTGCCCTCAATTTTTGAGTTCGGTTCGTCCCGAATTAAAAACCACCGAATCAGGGGAAATTCGGCTATTTTTCAGTTCGGGCAGAACCAAATCAACAGCCCTATTAGACAGGGCTGTTTACTTGCCCCTTTACTGTTTTTGTTTTACATCAATAACATTGCGGAATATTTAAGCTCTGAGGACTTGCATCCTTCCAAAATTGTGCAGCATAGTATCCCGCTGTTACTCTACGTGGGCGATGTCGTGATTTTGACTAGAACCCAGGTTGGTATGAAAAGAGCGTTGGTGAGATTGGCTGATTTCTATAAATCTGAATTGCTTATTGTAAATTATAAGAAAACTAAAGTGATAGCCTTCGAGACTCATCAAAGAAGGGGTACCTGGTCAATTGATGGGAATAGTATTGAGCAGGTCAAGTCATTTAAATATCTAGGAGTAACATTCCAGGCGAATGGGCTCCATACAGAACATCATAAACAAGTGGTGTTGACCGTAGAGAGATCCTCCTACAATACATTAAAAACATTTTTAGGACAAAAAGAGCCTTTTATACTCCTGTGGCTCCAAAAAATTTCCAGGCTAAATCAATTAACCAAATGTCATTTGGCACAATCCTGGGCTCAGTTAAATTCAGTTAAATGCCACTGGAGAAGGTACAGTCCAATTTTTTTCAGGTGATTTTACAAGTCCCCCTTCTAGTTTCAACTTCCTGTGTCTGCCTGGAAACGGCATGCTAAAAATTGAGATAAGAATTACCCTAGCCTCAATTTCTCTTTGGTTAAAGGCACATGAGAAATCAAAGGGATTTCTACCACTGCTTAGCTTGGACAATTATAGATCCAGATGGTGGACGCAGTCTATAAAAACAATGGTTTCTCACCTCGATCCCTCTTAGAGCTAAAAAGAGAGCCAGCAAAACTTTTAGTGAGAAAAAGGCTTTTTGATACAGAAAGACAAATGGAGCTCATGAGTTCCCCAGCTTACCTGGCTCCTATTAGAACTCATTTTCATCTAGTTCTAGCTGAATATCTGTCTGTTTTAGAGCTAAGTAAGCAAAGGAGAGCCGTAACCCTGGCGGGAGGATCAACCTTACCTTCAGCAATCCTGGAGGGAAAATATAGGAAGTTATCAAGATCTGAGTGGGGATGCCCTTGCAGGTCAGGAGAAATTGAAAATATAAGCCATGTCTTATTCAGGTGTATCTATTATGAGGGCATTCATCAGAAGTTAATTCTTCCTCTCATTAACACAATGGAATCCAGTCCAGAGGAAGAGAAAATGAAATTCCTCTTATGGGAGGGAGACTCCCAAAGTCTCTTACAGGTAGCCAAACATTGTTCTGCGGCAATTAAAATCTATTTGGAAATGGTCACTAATGTTAATAAGGTTAATTTTAAATGATAAAATTGTATCTCGACTGTTACAAAGAGTTTATTTAACATATAATGGGTTTTATTGATAAGGTTTGTATCTTTGCTGGCTAAGGCCTCTATCTATCTATCTATCTATCTATCTATCTATCTATCTATCTATCTATCTATCTATCTATCCATCTATCCATCTATCCATCTATCCATCTATCCATCTATCCATCCATCCATCCATCCATCCATCCATCTATCCATCTATCCATCTATCCATCTATCCATCTATCCATCTATCTATCCATCTATCCATCTATCCATCTATCCATCCATCCATCCATCCATCCATCCATCCATCCATCCATCCATCCATCTAATGAGAAACAACTAATGAGAGCCAGCATGGTGTAGTGGTTAAGAAGGTTTGGAGTGGTGGAGTCTGATCTGGAGAACCGGGTTTGATTCCCCACTCCTCCACATGAGTGGCGGAGGCTAATCTGGTGAACTGGATTTGTTTCCCCACTCCTACACATGAAGCCAGCTGGGTGACCTTGGGCTAGTCACGCTCTCTCAGCCCCACCTACCTCACAGGGTGTCTGTTGTGGGGAGGGGAAAGGAAGGTGATTATAAGCCGGTTTGAGTCTCCCTTAAGTGGTAGAGAAAGTCAGCATATAAAAACCAACTCTTCTTCTTCTACTACTTTTTTTCTTAACAGATCTTCTTAAAATTAACCCAGCACCAAACAACGGAACACATGGCAGCTTAAACCACCTTCTGAAGTCCCCTTTCTACCACCCCTCTCCAGCAACAGAGCAGTCATCTCCTGACACCTGCTTCTTCAACTCCTTGTCACCTTCAAATACCTCAGGATGTGTCTGTGACTCAGTAAGCCCTGACAAGATTCAGAGTTTTTTTTTGCTTTTAATTTGAACTCTTCTATTTGTGTCTGATAATTTCTCTGATATTTTTCAGATAACAGATTTGGAAACAGTGAATAAAAGATTAAATCTCAGCAATGAAGCAAGTGAGTAGAGGAATTAAAAGAAATAGAGATAAATGTGGTGTTTGTGTATGTACACACACACACACACACATATATATATTAGTTTTCATTGAGGTCAACCATGACATGAAATGCTGCCATGTCTAAACTTACTTTAGATTTATGTCTAAGCAAACCTGAATGGATTTTTTTGTGGTGAGGGGGGAAGGAATTCCAAAGAATTTGTGTGTATTGCTTATATATCCAGTTATAGCACAGCCAGAAGGATCCATCCATCATGCATTAGAGCTCTATTATGACCTCAGATACAGAAGCACAGCAGGAGGGTGTGGGTTTTATAAGAAAGGAGAATATGTAAGAGAAGAGAAGTAACAGACAGAGAAGTGGCTGGCTGAGGACAGATGCCTTTTAAACTCTGCTGGGTATGGTGGATGTAGAAGATAGCATGCACCCCTTATGAAGCTTAATTTCCCTATATACCTTTTCCCCTCTTAATAGGGGTGAAGAAGACAGTGTAGTTATTGCAGACATCATATGGGTAAGCTAAGAAAGGCACGTTGTTAGGTAGAAAAACAGCATCATGCATTCTTTACCACTTTCCCACTGGATCTAAAACACTAGTATTCATCAGACGGGTAACAGCTCATAAAAAGGCCGTGCCTGCACTTATAGAAGATTTGCATGCATCCATCACTATAGTTTTCTGAGTTTTGTCTTGAGGGTTTATTAAAAAATCTAGGGGGAGGAAGAGGAGATGGAGAATGAGGGAGAATAATGGCATATATCATAAAAAGTAGGTTTCAAGTTGCAGATGTTTCTCAGTGGTGAAGGCTACAGTTCTAAAACACCATGAAATTAAGGGAAAGGCACCTACTTTTTTATATTCGCAGGGAAATAAATGGAAATTCAAAGACTTATAGCTTCTTCCTGTCTTACATTCATATTTCTCTATGCATCTGCTAAGTAGTTTCTATGAAAACCATCACTGGAATAGTCCTGTGAATGCCTAAACCCAGAGTCATGGTAAAGGATGGCATTGCCTAATGGAAGCGGAAAGAATGCAGCACGATCAAGTAGCCTATCAACTGTCTGCTTCCAACCTCTTGATAGCGGACACTTTAAGTTTCTTTAATGTGTTTTAATAGAGTTGCCAGGCATGACTTGCAACCAACAGGAGACTAGAGGACTACATGGGGCAGTGATAAAACCATAAAGGTTCTGGTGATTCCTAGAGAAGACTGATGTCACTCCCAGGATTTCCCTGGTAGTAACATCATGATCTCAGCCTGATGGCCATTTTTTTTAAACCTTCCATGCCACTGCAGGCAGTGGCAGAAAATGAGAGGTGGGGACAGGGTCTGGCAACCCTATATTGTTATCATATAGAATACAATGCAGGCCAAAAATTCAACTTTGTTACCCAAATAATAATTGTTGCAGCCCACCCACACTGGGGGGTTTAGACCAGGGGTCCCCAAAGTGGTGTTCATGGGCACCGTGGCACCAACAGAAACCTTTCCTGGTGCCCGCCATGTGTTTTTAGAAAGCAAGTGAGGCCAGGTGGCGTTCATTCCCAGCTGGGCTCCTGATTGACCACCGGAGATTGCCTGTGCAGATTTTTTTAAAAACACTGCTTTGATGGCAGTTGCCACTACGGGGTTACTTTTATTCTCCCTCTTACTCCTGAGTCCCAGTGTATTTTTAAAAAATGACTCCTCCTGTCCCCTGCACTTGGGCTTCTTCTGTGTGTGTGTGTGTGTGTGTGTGTGTGTGGCTCCACCTCCCACATTGACCATTTTGTGGTTGCACCTGCCACCCTGTATCAGAATTCCAAAGGTGCCCACAAGCTTAAAAAGGTTTTTTTTTGGGGGGGAGGGGGGCTGGTTTACATGCTTATTCGGCTCCATCTGTCCTCAAAGCAGCACAGCTTCATGCATAAGCCCTGTCAGTTTAACCATCCAACCAAGAGAAGAGAGGCGCAGATAAGCATATGTGTGTATGCATTGCTCATGATAACCACTTCTCCAGTTTCACCTCCCCACAGGCAGGTATTGTATTCTACCCTTCCAGTATAAATGTTGAGCCGTAAGCTGGAGCAGGTCTGGTGTGGATGTGCCAGGAAAAAGCAGGGAAATGTTTTGTCCTAAGCCTACACATGCAGCGGAATTAGGGTTAGCAACCTCCAGGTGTGGCCTGGAGTTCTCCCAGTATTACAACTGATCTTCAGTCTACAGTAATCAGTTCCCCTAGAGCAGTGGTTCCCAAAGTGGGCAGTACCACACCCTGGGGGGGGATTACCTAGGGGGGCACTAAGAGGCAAGGGGGCAGCAGGGGGCCCTACAAATGGACCCCTTCAACTGTGTTCACTAATTTACAAGCTATGGCACCATGCTGGCAAATTTGGTGGAAACTCAGCATTTTTTTCCAGACTTTGAAGAGCTGGTACCACTGGATTAAGTTCATCAGTTCTGTTGAATAAATTTCAACTAAAAAGTTTTAATTTGATTTTGAATAGATGAGCAATTAATTGTAACTGTTTTGAATTATTATTGTTATTATCTTCTTCAGTGCGTCATGCAAACCCCTGTTTTGAATAATGCTTTTTATAGGATAGGGTAGGGGGTGCTGGGGTTGAGTTTGTGGGACCAAGGGGGCGGTGGCCAGAAAAGTTTGGGAACCACTGCCCTAGAGGAAATGGTTGCTTCAGAGGATGGACTCTATGTAAGGTTGCCAGCTCCGGGTTGGGAAATACCTGGAGATTTTGGAGGCAGAGCCTGAGGAGGGTGGGATTTGGAGAGAGGAGAGACTTCAATGCTATAGAGTCCAATTGCCAAAGTGGCTATTTTCTTCAGGTGAACTGGTCTCTATTGGCTGGAGATCAGTTGTAATAGCAAGAGATATCAAGCTAGTACCTGGAGGTTGGCAACCCCAACTCTGGTATTATATTCCCCCAAAGAAGTTCCTTCCCTCCCCTTCCTAAACTCTGCTTTCCCCAAACACCACCCTGAAAGGAATATCCTAAACTGGAACTGGCAACCTCACGCAGAATTAGGTGGCAGAATGGTTTGAACCACTTCAGTCTGAAGGTAGGGGAGTTATATTTTAAAATATTCCTCCCTACATTAAATATTTGGTTTTTTAAAAAGTACCCGAGAGAGAGAGAAAACCTCTAGCCTGGTTCTTCAGTACTGAACCAGTTTTCAGCTTACATTTATTAATGTAGTGAAATTGTGAACACTATAATTCCTTGCTTGCAGTCTGATTTTGGTACAGTCCATTCTGCCACCTCATTACTATGACATTCTGTGGTATGTGTAGAACAGCACACAGTAGTCCTCCCTCCATGTTAATGGTTGCCAACCTCCAGGTAGTAGCTGGAGATCTCCCGCAATTACAACTGATCTCCAGCCAATAGAGATCAGTTCACCTGGAGAAAATGGCTGCTTTTGCAATTGGACCCTATGGCATTGAAGTCCCTCCCCTCCCCAAACCTTGCCCTCCTCAGGCTCCGCCCCCAAAATCTCCAGGTATTTCCCAACCCGGAGCTGGCAACCCTACCCATGTTGCCAATGTTCTGAAAAGCAAAGATCCCAAATAAACACATGTAACTTTGTAAACATTTATTTTGCATCATTCTTGTGTATTTATTTTCCACCTCTGCACAATATTTTTTGTGATCTCACAAATGTAAAGCTCAGTAATTTTGGTTTGTATCCTAGAACAACAGACCGAGGCTTATAATTTGCCTTATGGTAGACCCTATGTTCTACAAAATCACAGTACCTATTGCCTCCTTCACCATAATAAATATATAAGTGGATACAGCCGCAACATCTGGATGCCACTATGGAGTTCATATACTGTCAACAGATCAGTAAGTTTTCAAATCTATTTACCTTTTGTAGTATAATGGCAGGCTGTACAGGAAACGGTCAGGATATGTTAGCAAACCTGGTTATCATAGTAGCAACAGACAATATCAATGTAGTTTAACATCAAATATACAGGGAGCATGCTCCATGCTGCCTGAGAACTTTTCCAGGACTGATGTTCATGGAACATACACCCCAAACAGCAGACGGCTAGACAAATTGTCACCCACTAATCTGTTCTCTGACAAATATGCTGCTCTCCCAAGTTTTGCCATCCAAGGCAGACATGAAAAACAGGACATTTCTCAAGTCAATCATGGGCTGCCACAAATGGCTGCTGGAGTGTGTAGGTGTGAGTGAGTCACAAATTCTACAAGCCTTTTTCAAAGCTAAAGTTGGAGACAGTGTATGAAGGCTAGAATTTATTAATCATGTAGGCTTGGACTGATTATTTGTAATATACCCTTTTGGCAGCCAAAAATAAGAGTTGGTTTATGGTTTCAAAGTAGGGGGCAGGTCTCCCACTATAGAAGGAGACCTCCCTGGGCCCCCATTCCACACCACCACTTGACGGGGCAGTGGGGCAAAAATGGTCAATGCACAATGTCACTTTCAACACAAAACTGGAAGTGAGGTCATCATGTCCATGCAATGTTTTAGGATTCAGCCCAAACTATTAGAGTTTTGAGTGGATCCTAGAGCATTGTCACATTGCAATGACATCACTTCTGGATTCACACTGGAGGTGACATTTAATGTCAACTTGCAAAAGTTCCTGAGAACAGACTGAGTGTATCCAGAGTCCAGCACTGTTTTCTCAATTCATGCCCGTTTATGTCGTACTGGCAAGGTTTCTTGTGTGTTTTCTGTTCCTCCCTCTCAGAATTGTAGTGTCAGATCGTAAATAACAGTGTAAATGCACAACTGCACAAATAGACCAATTTAAAATTTAAATTCCATTTAAAATGCTCCATTTTAAATGCTCACTGTGCTCACTGTAATAATTAAATAATATGCTACAAATAGAAATGTTTGAGTGCTGTGTGTAAAACAACTGATCCCTTGCTTATGCTGACTCTAGCATCATGAAAATGTTCCCCCTCCCTGTTGTGGTAGAAATCATATACCGTGTAGTGTGTTATGTGTGTTGCTGCCAAGTCACCACTGACTTATGGTGGCCCGCCCTGCTGGCATTTTCAAGGCAAGAGAACTTGGAGGTGGTTTTGGCCACTGCCTGCCTGCGCATCACGACCCTGGTGTCCCTTGGAGGTCTCCCATCCAAATACTTGCCGGGGTTGAGGCTGAGAGAGTGTGACTGGCCCAAGTTTCCATGTTGGGAGGTTCCCTAACGGACAGCGTCCGTGTGGTTGTATTTGTTTGTGAGAACCATAGTACAACAGAACGTATAATTGTGCTGCATTATGCCACAAGAGTATATGTTTTAGGGGACCGTTGATTGTCTACAATTTGAGGAATTTAATGGGGACATGTCAAAATAAACTATAAAATACCAATAACATTAGTCACTCTAAGCAGGGAATATGCAAATTTATTTTGCTTTCCCCTTGTCCTGTTTCAAAATCAGACTTGGTGTAAATGGGATTTCGTAATGATTACATAGGAACAGTTCTGTCATTATGAGTTATCCTCCTCACTTTTCCAGGGAGGATTATTTATTTATTTATTATGGTTATATCCCACCCTCTCCCCGTCAAGGCGGGGCTCAGGGTAGAGTACAATATGAAGATAAAAACAGCTACATCAGAATTTACAATATGAATAATAATAGTAGAAGAATCAGAGAAACATAGAGTTGGAAGCGACCTCCAGGGTCATCTGGTCCAACTCTTTGCGCGATGCAGGAAATTCACAACTACCTCCCCCCTGACACACACCCAGTGATCTCTGCTCCATGCCTAGAAGATAGCAAAAAACAAACCCTCCAGGATCCCTGGCCAATCTGGACTGAAGGAAAATTGTTTCCCGACCCCAGAGTGTCGATCAGCACTGACACAATCCTTCCTGCCCTCCCTCTCATGATCTGGAAGAAGAAGAGTTGGTTTTTATACCCCACTTTTCTCTACCATAAGAAGTCTCAAAGTGGCTTACAATCGCCCCCCCGCCCCCCACAACAGATACCTTGTGAGGTAGGTGGGTCTGAGAGAGTTCTGAGAGAACTGTGACTAGCCCAAGGTCACCCAGCAGGCTTCATGTGCAAAAGTGGGGAATCAAACCTAGTCCACCGGATTAGAGTCCACTGCTCATGCGGAGGAGTGGGGAATCAAATCTAGTTCTCCAGATTAGAGTCCGCCGCTCTTATCCGCTACACCACTCTGTTATGCAGTAAATCTGAAATAATAGCGCCTGAATCAACTAAAACAATATCTAAAGTAAACATTCTCAACAGTTTGGGGAGATAAGAACAAACATACACAGCCAGGGTAAAGACAAAAAAGAGGGGGCTGGAGAAGGGAGCTGGAGGAGCAAGAGCAGGAGGGAGGTTCAGAATCCAGGCTGGCAGTTAAGATCATTATAGATGTGAATCCATCGCTGTCCTCAGCCATAGGACTGGTGGAGCATCTCTATCTTACAGGCCCTTCAGAACCGAGAGAGGTCCATTAGGAACAGAGAGAGGTCCATCGTGTAAGAAGTAGGATTAAAAACGTTTTGACTAAGGGATGGAGTGAAAAGACCATTAAAAAAAAAAGCAATCCTTTATGCATGTGGGGAAATCTGGGGAGAAAACAAATCTGAGATCTTGTTTGAATGCAAAATCTCCACATTCAGCCGAAATCATACACAAGAATTATATAGTGAGAATATCATAAGATTATTCGCAAGACTCTTAGAAATAGTTAGACATTTTCAAAAGGTGCACTGGAATCTAAATATGTAACATGTAAACAAAGAAGACAATCTGCAGAGTCACTTGCTTTTTTGCTGTTGAAGTTGCAACAATATGTGGAAGACGTCCACTTTTAAGACCGCGCAGTTGATTGTATAGTTCACTTTAGGGATTGCAGCAGAGAAGAAAAACAAGTGAAATTCCAGGCGCATGCACAGTTTTCTTTGCACACATTTCCCTAGATAGTACCTCTGACATGCTTCCATTATCTACAAACAAATCTGGTGTGCTGTTTGCCATTGCTGGGATTTTATTACCCAGGTGCTTCCTAAGTATTGTAATCTGTAAATACTGTAAAAGTAGTAGCTGCTGGATAGATCTTGCAGAAGTCAGTGTCTAAAACAGTGGTTTTCCGCTGTGTTCCAGAATAAAGTGGGATTCTACTGTTGACCTTTCCGAGCAACACACAGCTGCAGCTGACCGGCAGGGTTGTCCAGGGTGGTAGTGGCCATACCTCTGCACTGACCTGTACCGCAGCAGATGCCAGCAGGGGGCAGCCTCGCCCAGGCACTGCTGAGGCAGGCAGCCCAGCTAGGGGGGATTCTCTTCTGGGGCCAGACTGATCCCATGAAGCTGTGGGACAGGTAACTGGCAAGCGAGAGAGAGGGGGGGGAATCAGGGTGAAGCCAAGCCCCTCATCCTGTTCTGAGGCTCTTCCTGGGTTGAGACCCATAAAAAACGGATCAGTGGAGGGCGCCACAGCCCAGACTCTGTCCCAGCATCGACAGAGCCTGATGTAGGTATTTTGGGAGTCTCCAAGGACTTTGGTGTGTACACTTGCCCTTTATCTTCACAGTAGTGTTCTCAAATAGGTGAGAACAAGGTCAAAATGATACTTATGTTTTAAAACACTGTGATGATTACTTGGGGAATCTGGTGTTTCCAGAGCATCCGCTGACATGCTGACATCACATCTGGGTTTTCACCCAGACATGACGTCGCTGTGTTGCACAAGGTCACATTTGCCCTTGCCCCACCCCAAAGCTACGCAGGATGCCTGTCAGCTCTGGGCTCACCAGATAAATCCCACAAACAGACTTCCAGGCAGGTCTTCCTACGAAAGCTGGTTTATTAGGAAATATACAGTGAGTTAAAGAAATTGACTTGAAACTTAGCAAGGATACTAATGGAAGGAAAATTAAAGGTATGGGTGATATAAAGGCGAAAGTAAACTTTCAGGATGACTACTGATTGCTAGGGCAACCCCCTAGATAACATTCGTTCCCAGGAGCGAATAGTGCTAGGGGTGATCAAAGACTAAACAGAGCTAGGGCTGAATAACAGTTAGACCTTGAAACGCCACCTGACCTGACCACTGGGCGCCTTTCCCAGGCATTGGCCTGGCATCCCTATGTGCTCCATATACTGGTGCAAAACCCATGGTGTTCTTTAATTTTAAAAGTATGAGGATTGTGGCCCTAGAGAGACATATATGGACACTGGGACTTAAAGGGTCACCCATTCAAGATGGGGTGGCACTCCTCTTGAAGGAACTGGTGCATAATGTGAGGATAGGATTGCCAGCTTCTGTTTGGTAAATACCTGGAGATTTTTGGGGCGGAGCCTGGGAAGGGTGGGGTTTGGGGAGAGGAGGGACTTCAATGCCATAGAGTCCAATTGCCAAAGTGGCCATTTTCTTCAGGTGAACTGACCTCTATCGGCTGGAGATCGGTTGTAATAGCAGGAGATCTCCAACTAGTACCTGGAGGTTGGCAACCCTATGTGAGGGTTTTCTTCACCCAGACCTACTGCTGGATAAGCCTCTCCTCCCCCCTGAGCCATGGTCCCAATCTAAATTGGCCGCCTGCTGAGCTTTTACACAGGATTTGCCACCAGGGACTCACAGTTGCTATATGCCTGCCACTTCCCATTGGCAATTTGTGTAAAGCGTAATGTGTAGTTTAGTCACACGAACCAAAGTCTAAGCAGAGAAAAGCAATGGTGCAGTGGGATTAAAAAAAAAATTATATTCCCCACAAAGAACCCTATGCATTTCACACACTGCTTTGTAAGGGGATCCATAAAGCAACCTACTCTAAGGATGTTTCCACAGTGGGTGGCAACCTGGGAGAGGGCCTTCTTGATCATGGCACTGAAACTCTGTGCCCAATGGGAACTCTTCTCCATGGTGGGAACATTCTTAGAGAAGGTTGCCTTACAAAGCAGCGTGTGAAATGCATAGGAATCTTTGTGGGGAATATATATATTTTTTTTAAATTCCCACTGCATCATCATTTTTCTTCTCTGCTTTGACCCTGTATTGGTGTGGCCCCCTCTTTTTCATATCTGAGGGCTGAAAGACAAGAACCCTTCTGCTTGTGCCTATGAGAAGCAGAGAAGAAACAGACTCAGGGAGATGTTATTCAGCTGTGGCTAGCCAGCCAGCTAGCAGGATCTTCCTCAGTTCCACCCATACAGTTAGAGGCACTGCACAGCAGTCTCAAAACCAGGAAAAAATATACTTGACTATTTCTTCTGTTTTTTATCTGATACCATTTATAGTATAGGAGAGCATAATTTAATTGAGGAGGAAGATTTCTGACATCATTAAGTGGGTAGACAGAACAGCGGTGCCAAAGCATGAAGGATTCATTGCTGCATGTTAGGGAAACTGCTATGAGATTCAAAACAGCAAAGCTCATGGGAGGATTGAGGAGTCATCGAAAGTCAGGCATCATCCAAACTGTATGACAAAACCATCTAGAGGAAAAGACTAAAACAATATAGATGATCTAACTAATGTTCTAAGCATCCCTCCCATATCACGATCCCACTTATGTGGGTACTAAGGGAGAAAGACACTGCTTGTTTGTTGGCCAGAATGTTTATTTGGAGTTTTAATTTTCTCCTTCTTAGTCCCCTTTACTTATTTTACCTCAGAAGAAATGAGCCACCAGAGGCTATTTTAAGTTAACACACAGCTGGGTTGAGAGACACACCAGGAGCTTAGAGAAAGCTGTTGCTACGTCAGGAAGGGCTGGTGTGGCTGAGGTTAATTGCTCGGCTGTTGGCTGTTGAGGGGTGGGGCTTGAGAGTATTTAAGAAGGCTCCTCTCGCCAGAGGTTAACGTAGTTGGCACCCTGGGTAGAAGTGACCACGTACTCTTGGAATTTACAATCTTGGGGAAAGGAAAAACTGTATGTAGTCAGACACATAGGTTGGACTTTAGGAGAGCAAATTTTAACAAATTTAATCTTATGCTGGGTAGAATCCCATGGTCAGAAATACTTAAGGAGAAGGGAGTTCAAGAAGGGTGGGAGTTTCTTAAAAATGAAATACTGAAAGCGCACTCCCAAACCATTCCTATGAGAAGGAAAAACGGGAGGCGCCTAAAGAGGCCAGGGTGGCTCCATAAACAGCTTTTTAAAGAGTTGAGAAATAAAAAAGACTCATTTAGGAAGTGGAAGGAGGGCCTTATAACCAAAGAGGAATATAAACAAATAACTAGTGCTTGTAGGGAGAGTGTTAGGAAAGCTAAAGCTCAGTATGAGCTTGGCCTTGCGAGAGATGCTAAACACAACAAAAAAGGGTTCTTTTCCTATGTACAAAGGCAAGATGAGCCCATTGCGGGGACCGGAAAGTAAAATTGTAACAGGAGATAAAGAGAGGGCAGAACTCCTCAATTCCTACTTTTCCTCAGTCTTTTCTTGCGAGGGACGTGGGGTTCAACATGGCATAAATAGATCACATGATGAGGGAAGGGATTTGCAGCTGAGGATTGGCATTGGGGTAGTGCACAAACACCTGGTTTCTTTAAATGAAACAAAGTCCTCAGGGCCAGATGAATTGCATCCAAGGATACCTAAAGAACCTGGCATTCAAACCAGGGCAAAGAACATTTGTGTAAGTAACCAAAAGGTTAACCTGCCATTCTAAATGCACTTCCATTTCCCTGTTCCCTGTCACCCAAATGGCAGCTATTCCACTACCTTTACAACCCCAATATTTCTGCATCCATTCATTCATCCACATGCTCATTGCACGGAAGCACATAGCAGAGCAAACCAAATGTAAAACCTTTAAAAAGATTGCTTGTAGGGGGGTTTTAAGGTGCCAACGATAAATGATGTCAATAACCAATCACCAAAAAGTCTTCCATGTGATTTTATTATTTTGTAAGCCCAGCCATAGCCTGACCAAGCTTTCATATTTGTAAAAGTCGCCCTCAAGCAATTTATCATGACTGAGGCATATAAATGTAGAGACAGCAGCCAGATTTTCTGGGACATACAGCCATCATGATTGAGTGGAAAACCTAAGATTTTACCTCTGGGTGTTTGGGGACATTTATGAGGAAAAACATTCTCCTGGAGAAGGAAGAATTTGGTGACATCAAGCCACCCACCTCTCTTGCTCTCTTTGTACCTCCCTTTGGCTCTCTCTCTCTCGGTCTCTCTCTCTCTGTCTGTCTCTCTCTCACACACACACACCTTTCTCCACTGCCCATCAAAAGGAATGCAAACATCTGCAATGTTTACTCAGTTGTGTTGTCAAATCTTGGACTTTATCCTTTATACTGCGGAGCTAACTTCAGGATGTTACATGCAGCTGGGTTTAACTGACACAAGGTCTCTGGGTCAGGGAAATTTAGGGCAGAGAAACTGAGGCGGGTGGGTAGGACCAAGGGGATTAGTTGCTGACTTGTCACCTGCCATTTCCCTTCTCCAAATTACCTCCACACAGCTCTAAAAGACAATTACATTTTTTATCCCACCCTTCTTCCACAGAGCTCAAAGAGTGTACACAGTTTCTCCCTTTGTCCACGCAACTACCCTGTGAGATAGATTAGGCTCACAGATAGATGGAACAGCTCAGTGAGTTTCATGGGGGTTTAATCCTTTGTCTCCAGGGATGGATCCAATCCCCAAAATTTGCTTATGACAGAGTTCTTGTACAAATGGAAATGCAAGAAAAAGACCACATAATCCCCACTTGAGTTTCCACTTGCATAAAATCTTGTGCAACTAGTTTCTGGGCACTAAAATATGTGTGCAGGGAAGAAGCAGGTGCTGCCCAGTGGAACTACCCTGTTTATGTGTGCAGTGTTCCCAACTATTCAGAGATCACTTAGTTCAGAGGGATGTAGTGGTTAAGAGTGGAGGACTCCAGTCTGGAGAACCAGATTAGATTTCCCACATGAAGCCTGCTGGGTGACCTTGGGCTAGTCACAGTTCTCCCCGAACTCTCTCAGCCCCACCTACCTCACAAGGTGCCTGTTGTGGAGAAGGGAAGGTGATTGTAAGCCACTTTGAGACTCGTTTTGGTAGAGAAAAGAGGGGTATACCCCCCTCCTTCAGTAAAGGGTGCACACAGCCAGCTACTGCAGAAGAAAATCCATAGATTTAGGAAGAAGAGGTGGTTTTTATATCCCCATTTTCTCTACCTTCAAGGAGTCTCAAACTGGCTTACAATCACCTTCCCTTCCTCTCCCCACAACAGACACCTTGTGAGGTAGGTGGGGCTGAGAGAGTTCAGAGAGAACTGTAACTAGGCCACGTTCACCCAGCAGGCTTCATGTGGAGAAGTGGGGAAACCAACCCAGTTCACCAGATTAGAGTCTGTTGCTCATGTGGAGGAGTGGGGATTTTCATAAATGTGTGTTTCTCATGCCACTTATTTCTTGACACTTGAAGATACTTACTGTTTTCCTAATTTATGACTTGCAGCTGAATGTGGAAACTGACTTCATGGATAAAGACTGCATTTGGAAATTCTTTGTATGAACAACACAACATTAATCAGAACAATTTTATTTGGAGAAAATTGGCCACAACTTAATTGGCAACTGCTGAAATGCATTGGCACAGTATGTGGGCTGAATCAGTGACATTATTTGACCCCAATGCTCCTAATGTCATCCTACTACCAGCGAGCCCGCGGGAGTAGCATAGGGATGGCAGAACAAGGGTTTCACCTGGACGTGAGCCACTTGGTGGTTCCCCCGCCTCATGGGAGGAGGCTGTTTGGACAGCCCCCGAGCTGGGCATGTCCAACCCTAAGCCTCCCCTGAAATCCCTTAATGGGATCCCCCAATGGGGGAAAGGGGGCACGCAGGTCGCTTTCCCCAGAAATTGATTCCAGCCCCATGCTAAACACCGCCCAAGTTGTGACGATTAACAATACTGTTAAAATCTTAAACATAGGGAGGGAGGGTTATTCTGGCTTTTGCCATAAATAAATTTATTTATTCATTTATTTATAGGGAGGGAAGGTAGTGCAAAAACAGAGACACTGAGAAGGAGGCAGCAGCATGCTACCTTAACCTTCCTGGGCAGGCCAGAGGGAAAACCCAGCCCCACCCCTGCCTCCTCCGGATAGGCTCAATTTGAGCCTCCAAAGGGAGGGCTGATTGGCTGGCTGTGCTGGCTAGGCCGAGCCTGAAGAGCCAGGGAGGCTGAGCGGCGAGCTGCTGCTCTTCCTCCTGCCGCAGCATGGGAGCCAGCCGGCTCTGCGGCCTCCCCGTGGCTTCCCCTGCCCAGAGCAGCAAACTGGGCTTCAGGCAAGCACCCGGAACCCCCACTTGCCGCTCCAGGGCCAAGTGTGAAAAGGAGGACAGGGGCCAACAACCCATTAGTGTAGCCATTGTTAAATAAGCAACCTGAACAACACAACATTAATCAGAACAATTTTATTTGGAGAAAATTGGCCACAACTTAATTGGCAACAGCTGAAAGGCATTGGCGCAGCATGTGGGCTGAATCAGTGACATCATTTGATCCCAATGCTCCTGATGTCATCCTACTACCAGCGAGCCCGCAGGAGTAGCATAGGGACGGCAGAACATGGGTTTCACCTGGACGTGAGCCACTGAATGTGGAATCTGACTTCATTGACAAAGACTACATTTGGAAATTCTTTGTATGCAGTGTGATCTCCCGCTATTACAACTGATGTGCAGGTGACAGAGATCAGTTGTGTGTGTGTTCTAAGTGCCGTCAAGTGCCGCTTCCGACTCATGGCGACCCTAAGAATTGAAGGCTGTGGCTTCCTTTATTGAGTCAATCCATTTCTTGTTGGGTCTTCCTCTTTTCCTGCTGCCCTCAACTTTTTCTAGCATGACTGTCTTTTCCAGTGTCTCTTGTCATCTCATGACCAAAATACAATAGCCTCAGTTTAGTCATTTTAGCTTCTAGGGTCAGATCAGGCTTGATTTGATCTATAACCCACTGATTTGTTTTTTTGGCAGTCCACGGAATCCGTAACACTCTCCTCCAACACCACATTTCAAAGGAATCTATTTTCTTCCTATCAGCTTTCTTCACTGTCCAGCTTTCACACCCATACATGGTAATAGGGAATACAATGGCATGAATTAATCTAGTCTTGGTGGCCAGTGACACATCCTTACACTTCAAAATATTTTCTAGCTCCTTCATGGCTGCTCTTCCCAGTCTCAATCTCCTTCTGATTTCTTGGCTGCAGTCTCCCTTTTGGTTGCTGGTGGAGCCAAGGAATAGAAAGACTTGAACAATTTCAATTTCCTCATTGCCAACCTTAAAGTTGTGTAATTCTCCTGTAGTCATTACTTTTTTTCCCTTGATGTTCAGCTGTAGTCCTGCTTTGGCACTTTCTCTTTTAACGTTCAGCAGTAGTCGTTTCAAATTTTCACTATTTTCTGCCAATAATGTAGTGTCATCAGCATATCTCAAATTATTAATGTTCCTCCCTCCAATTTTCACTCCACCTCATCTAAATCTAATCCAGTTTTCCTAATTATATGTTCTGCCTATAGATTGAAGAGATAGGGAGATAAAATACATCCTTGTCTGACACCTTTGCCAATTGGAAACCATTCAGTTTCTCCATATTCTGTTCTAACTGTGGCCTCTTGTCCAGAGTACAGGTTGTGCATTAAAACGATCAGATGTAATGGCACATCCATTTCCTTTAAAACCAGCCATAGCTTTTCATGATCCACACAGTCAAAAGCTTTGCTGTAATCTATGAAACACAAGCTGATTTTCTTCTGAAATTCTCTCGTATGCTCCAGTAACCAGCGTATATTTGCAATATGATCTGTAGTGCCTCTTCCTTTTCTGAAACCAGCTTGAACATCAGGCATTTCTCGTTCCATATATGGTAACAGCCTTTGCTGTAAGATTTTGAGCATCACTTTACTTGCATGAGAAATTAATGCGATGGTCCAATAGTTGCTGCAATCTTTGATGTCTCCTTTCTTGGGAATTGGAATGTAAATGGATCGTTTCCATTGTGTGGGCCATTGTTTTGTTTTCCATATCTGTTGGCATATTCTTGTCAAGATTTTGTTGGACTCCGTTTCTGTGGCTTGGAATAGCTCTATTGATATCCCATCTGCTCCTGGTGATTTGTTTCTCCTGATTGCTCTCAATGCAGCTTTCACTTCACTTTCTAAAACTGTAGGTTCTTCTTCAAAAGATTCTTCTTGGAAAGAATCTCTTCTGTATAGTTCTTCAGTGTATTGTTCCCACCTTTTCTTTATTTTGTCCTGTTCAGTTAATGTATTTCCATGCTGATCTTTCAGCATGCCTAACCATGCTTTAAATTTCCCTTTGATTTCTTGGATCTTGTGGAACAGATCTCTTGTTCTTCCTTTTTTGTTGTTCTCTTCTATTTCTTTACACTGGTTATCACAATAGGTCTCTTTGTCTCTACGTGCGAGTCGCTGGAACGTTGCACTTAGACTTTTGATTCTATTTCTGTTACCTTCTACTTTTGCTTCTTGTCTATCTCTGGCAATTTTAAGAGTTTCCTCAGACATCCATCCAGGTTTTTCTTTTCTTTTGGCTACAGGAATAGTCTTTGCACATTCTTCCTTGATAATATCTTTAGTTTCCACACATAGTTCTTCAGGTTTGCATTCACTTGAACTCAGTAATGCAAATCTGTTCCTTACATGGTCTTTAAACTCTTCCAGAATATTGTTTAGATTGTATTTTGGTGCTATGAATGTTTTGGTATTTTTCTTAAGCTTTATCTTGATTTTCGATATTAACAATTCATGATCTGTACCGCAGTCGGCTCCTGGTCTTGTTTTGGCCGAGAGAATAGAGCTTCTCCATCTTCTGCTTCCAATTATATAATCTATTTGATTTCTATAATGGCCGTCTGGTGATGTCCATGTATACAATCGTCTATTTGGTTGCCTGAAACATGTGTTTGCAATGAACAGATTGTTGTCTTCACAGAATTCTATGAGGCATTCTCCTGCTTCATTCCGTGCTCCTAGCCCAAATCTACCAACAACATTTGATTCTGTGAGCACTTGTCCCGTGATAATCCCATAAACAACATCCACAGACGAGTAGTCTAAAAGAGAGTTTATTTATTGGAAGATCTATAGGTTTACAGCAGCTAAGAGTCAAGTTGGCACTAATGAGAACTATAAGCATGGTGCAGGGCATAAATGAAAGAGCATAGAACTAATCAGGATGCCATGGCAACCCCCTCCCAATGAGGTAAGATTCCCACCGAGTCCAGAGACAAAACACATAGTTGGCGGTTGTAAGAGCTGACCTTGGCCAGCACCTGGAGAAAACACAACATCCTCTGTCAGGCTAGCCTGGCATTCTCAGCACACTGCACAGGCTAGGCCTAACAGATTCTGCTTTGTTTCCTACTTTTGCGTTCCAATCACCTATGATTATCAGCATATCTTGTTTAGGTGTGTGATCAATTTCTTCCTGAACATTGGCATAAAAACTTTCAATTTCTTCCTCATCAGCACCTGTAGTTGGGGCATAAACTTGAATGATGCTTATGTTGATAGGCTTTCCCTGAAGTCTGATTGATATTATTCGGTCAGACTTTGCATTATAGCTCCTGACTGCCTTTGCTACATCTTGCCTCACTATTAAAGTTTCTTCTCTTTTTGTCATTCCCTGAATAAAACACTTTGTAATTTTCTGATTGAAAATGTCCTAATCCAGTCCACTTTAATTCACTTACTCCCAGGACTGAAATGTCCATACGTTCCATTTCTTGTTTAACAATTTCAAGCTTACCCTGATTCATGTTTCTCACATTCCATGTTTCTATTACATGCGTTGAACAGCTTCGGACTTTCCTTTTGCATCTATTCATGTTAACCACTGAACGTCCTTTCGGCTTTAGTTCAATCGCATCAAGAACAGCGCTACTCGTACTTGTACTCTGCTCTACCCCTGTAGCAGATTGAGTGCCATCCGACCTGGGGTCCCATCTTCCAGCACTATATCTTTTTTCATTTTGGATTGTCTCATCATAGGGTTTTCAAGGTAAAGGTTGGTCAGAAGGGGTTTACCAGTGCCTTCTTCTGCGCATTACTAACCAGGGTTAGCAGTAATGGCACTGCTGTTGTCTACGAAAGATCCTCCGCCAGTGTCACCTTCCACTACTGCTGCTGCCCAGTAGCTAACCTTCAGGGATTCCTCTGCCCCCATCCCCATTGGAACTGCCTGTTCTTTTCTGCGGATGTGGCCATTGATCCCTTAAGGGGGTGGGTGCATCTTCGTATAGTGTCTCAGCTGTGACCATTCCGTCTTGGGTGACTCTGCTAGGAGTTTAGAGATCAGTTAGCCTGGAGAAAATGGCTGCTTAGGAAGGTGGATTCTATGGCATTATACCTCATTGAAGTCCCTTCCCTCTTCAAATCTGCTCTCATCAGGCTCCACCCCCAAAATCTCCAGGCATCTCTCATCCTGGAGCTGGCAAGCCTATTTGTATGAACTGAACTGTTTGTAGGATTTGATTAATGCTGGGGCATTAACATACCTCCTCACGCAACATTATATTTATTCATACATTATATGTAGTCATGTGAATGGTGTAAAAATAAGGTGACCTAGATGAGCTTTTGAAATTGGTCTCATTACAGCCAGTGCTGTTACAAGATCAAATGGTGGAATTTTTGAACAAAACAGACATATCATCACTAGTTCAATGAGTTTACAGGATCTTTTTCTTTTTGTAGTTTATTTATGTATATTATTTTCTTCCTCTTATCACTTTTTTTTAAAGCAGTCCTGGAAGTGGCTGAGACATGACCTACCAAACCACAGCTACTGCTTCCAAATGTTGTACTTAAAGTCCCACAAAATGCAAATAAATTATGCCTCTTGACACATTGATTACTGACTCCCTCTTAAAGCAAGTTCTCGTTGTGAAAGACAATGACTGTACTTTTCCTCTGGCCCACAGCTCAGGCTTAACCAAAATGTTATGAGAGACACTGATCTGATCCAGTTCTGTTGACTTGCCTCAGCCTGCCATCTTTAGCTGTGAGGGCAGAGCATGATGAAATCACAGAATGTGTTGTGTTTGCATGGGCATTATGAGGAATAGGGGTAAACAGACACAGGATAGGGGCAGCTTTGTTGCATCTTGTAGCAGCTACTAGTCTTGGATACAGGTGGATTTTGCACCCTGAAGAAAGAATTCAGTCCTGTGTGTGAACCTTGCTTGTTGCAATGCAATCCATTTTTGGCACTGGTTCTCTGCCAAACTGCTGAGCAAATATCCTGTCCACCTAGCATAGCTACTGTGCATTCTTCATTCACTTCATGGGAGGCCTTCCATCAGAATCCCTACTGAAATGAATAGATTGCAGTAGTGGTGTTTAATAGAACGAATCCCTCAGATATTCAATTTGAATCCCCCAGATATCCAAAGAATTGGCACTCACATGCTTTTAATTTAAAGATTAAAATAGGAATATGCTGTTTTGATAACTTTTCATGTCACAGAAGTCCAAAATGTTGTTTCTGAAGACAGTGACTAAAAGTCCAGGAGTCCACGGAACTACAAAATAGTCTTAATTCTAAGTATTATTTAACTTTATTACATGAAACTAATTTGTATAAAAGTCACAAGCAGGCTAGGATGAAAAACAGTGGATGCTCTCCTAAATAACAGGGGTTTTTCTTTCATAAATGTCTGTTGGTTGAAATGGTGGGATCGTGGGTGATATAGAAGAAAGGGTCTTTTTCAAGGCACATTACGCAACAATTTGAATTATATCTTAAGTTTAGTTGGTAGGCATGTTGTGCCTTGCTAGTTTTTTTTCTGATATTGAATATTTTGACTTTCTTGCCAACACTGGTTTTTTGTCCTCCCATCTCAGTGACTACCTTGGGAACAGGATATTGTATTACATATGATGAGGTAATGTTACATGTCATGATAAAAATAAACCAGTGTAAAATATGCCCCTGGGTAATATTTGTAATTGTTCTCATGACAAAAAGGCAAAGTATAAAACAAAAAGTTAATACTGAATAGGCAAGCTGATGTCTGTGCTGTCTGATGCAAAACTAGCAGTGATAAACAGAGACATCAGAATACATCCACTTCTTATGGGCATTTCTGTGAACAGGTGAAGCCTTATCTCCTTCTGTATGCTTTGTTTCCCTGTATTTCAAGTGAATTGTTCACTTTATTTTTCTTTTAGAACCCATGTGTGTGTAAAGTGCCGTCAAGACTTATGGTAACCTCTTTTGGGGTTTTCATGGCAAGAGACTAACAGAGGTGGTTCGCCAGTGCCTTCCTCTGCACAGCAACCCTGGTATTCCTTGGTGGTCTCCCATCCAAATACTAACCAGGGCTGACCCTGCTTAGCTTCTGAGATCTAACGAGATCAGGCTAGCCTGGGCTATCCACGTCTTATCACATATATGACCAACACTTAATTTGTTTAAAGGTTTCTTATACTTTTTAAAAAAAATCTAAACATTTCTCCAAGGGGGTGTAGCTTTGTGATTGACACAAAGGTGATCCAGTCATCACTATGCACAGCCATACTCTAAGAGGGAGGTAACCTTATAATTTATCCAAGTGTTGTCCAATCAGTGCTGTGCAAATTTGACTTCAACTTGACCCAGTAAACAGCTTCTTGCTAAGCTTGATCCAGGGGATGGTAGAGCTGCCACAAATGCAGCGAGCTCACCACTGAAATGGTATGTGTCATTATGCTCTTTCAGAAGACTATGCTTCAGACTATTAAAAACTGTATATTAACACAGCTGCATTGGTGTGGATGGGAAGTGCTTAGCTGAAATTAATTATGACAATGCTCAGTGGTGTTTTGAGGAGGGGACTGAAATCACTGCCTGGAGAATGCTGCTAAAGGGTACTCAAGGTAGACAGAGGGGGATTGTCACTGTTCTTTGATGCACTATGTAGCTCGCAAAGGGAGTTCTGACTCTCAAAATCTCATGCCCCCAAAATCGTGTTGGTCACTGAGGTGCTACTGTACTCAAATCTAGCTCTTCTGCTGCAGACCAACGTGCCTAACATGTGGACCATGGCTAACTCTGCTGACCTATAATATCATCAGTTCATCCTGGATTCTGTTAGCCAGTCTCTATTTTGTCTCCGTGTCTTCACCACAGCCAAACAAAGGCTCTTGTAATGGGAACCTCCTTCACCCACTGGCCATCACTAGGGCTGTTGAATTAAAAAAAATTCGGTATAGTTCGGATTCGGCTGAATTCAGCCCGTTTAGATTCGGGATATGCCGAAGTCCGAACTCCCCCGCTTCGGGTCCGTGCAATTTGGCGGGAATTCAAAGTTCGGGAAAAAAATTCGGCAGAATAAAGCCATTAAAAACACAACCGCGCCTTTCCGCGGCTCTGGGGGGGCATTTTGGGGGGTAGAGGTCCCAAACTTTCAGCAGAGCTTCAAAGGATGTTTCTTGAAAGACCCCCCAAGTTTTGTAAAGATTGGGTCAGGGGGGGCTGAGATATGGGCCCCGAAAGGGGTCCCCCCACCCTTAATGTGCATCTCTGAGCAGAGCTTGCCGCCCACGCACAAAGCTCCCAGCCCCAACAAACAGTTGAGAAGTTTGCAAAGCATTGCAACACAACTGCAAAGCAACACGACAGCAACACCTTTGCAACTGTGGAAAGCAACACCTGACACCTGGGAGTTTGCAAACCATGGAAAGGGACAGAGACAGCTAGCTATGCATAATGAGCAGGAGGGGGTGGAATTTCCCCTTTTGCATGGGACTCCAAATGCATTCTTTAAGTCACCATTTGAAAACCAGTTTTGAGCAAGCTTCCAAATAGACCTAACCGCTCTTATGAATGAGGGAAAACCTGAAGACACACAACTGAAACCCCCCCTCAAACCAGGGAGAGAGAGACTCGAGGGGGCACATGCACCCCAGGCAGAATGGGCGAAAGCCCCCTTTGGCTTCCCCCCCACCCACAGAAACTGCTCCCTCCCCACACACACACAGACTCTGCTTCCCCCCCACACACACACACACAGGAGAAAAAGTATAGATTAAAGCCCCCAAAGGGGTCTTACTGTGGCTGTCTTCTGTTCCATCAGGAGGGGCTGGGGAGGACTGGGTAATCCAAGATGATTCCATTTAGGCACGTTTTGCTCTGGAGATGCATACAGGATCCCATTCATCCCAATAGGGGAAAGGGGAAAGGGGAAAGCCCATATCTCGGTACCCCCTGACCCAATGTTTACAAAACCTGGGTGGTCTCTTAAGAAGGCTTGTCTGAAGCTCCGCTCAAAGTTTGGGATCTGCACCCCCAAAAATGCGCCCCCTGCAGCCACGGAAAGAGAAAAGGGGGGAGCCGATATTTCTGCCCCCACTGAACCCATCTTTACCAAACCTGGGTGGTATCTTAAGAAGGATTGTCTGAAGCTATGCTGAAAGTTTGGGGGCTGTATCCCCAAAAAAGCGCCCCCTGCAGCCACGGAAATGGAAAAGGGGGGAGGGAAAAGGGGTGGAGCCCATATCTTAAGATCCCCTGACCCAATGTTTACAAAACTTGGGGGGTATCTTAAGAAGGTTCCTCTGAAGCTCCACTGAAAGTTTGGGGTCTGTACCCCCAAAAATGCGCCCCCTGAAGCCATGGAAAGAAAAGGGGGAGCCCATATCTCGGGATCCCCTGACCCAATGTTTACAAAACATGGGTGGTCTCCTAAGAAGGCTTGTCTGAATCTCTGCTGAAAGTTTGGGGTCTGTACCCCAAACAATACGGCCCCTGCAGCCACAGAAAGGAGTGAATGTGCACAAGCACCCCCCCACACACACACACACGAGGATTTTCCCCCCTCTCTCTCTCCCCGGCCGGGCCGCACATCAGCTGATTCCTCCAGTACTCAATCCTGACTGATTGGCCAGAAGAAGACCCAGCTTGGCCACCGATTGGCCGGGGAAGGAGAATGCTGCTTACTGACGGTTATGCTGCTTACTGCCGCCCCGAATTGGCTGGATTTATTCGTGAACTCCTGAACTCGCTGAATTCGGCTCCCCGGTTGCCCGCCATTTTTGAGTTCGGTTCGTCCTGAACTAAAAACCACCAAATCAGGGGAAATTCGGCTGTTTTTCAGTTCGGGCCGAACCGAATCAACAGCCCTAGCCATCACTCAGCAGCAGCAGAAGAAGAAAAGTAGTGTGTTCATCCCTCACCCAAGAGCACCAGCAGTTTTTATGGATATGCTCTTTTGCCTTCAGGAAAATAAGGCATTCATGGCAATAAGTAATCTCAATGAATTCCTTATGCAAGTCACACCCCTGAAATAGATAATAAAGTCAGAAATGTTCTGCTTTTTAGAAAATTCCAGAGGGCAACATGCTACTTTTTTGGTCCAAAGTGCTATAATTTTGCTGTTACAGCTTTACAGTACCTAAGTCCCTTCTAGCCTCTTTTGCCCTCCCCCAACCAGGCATTATCAACATGCTGAAGGAACAAGGATAAACAGTCTGGAGAAAAACTATAGTTTCTATTTCTAGCACTATCATGATTCATTATAAAAATAGGAAAAGAAGGAATCAATGAAAACAGTGCTAGGAAGTCACAAACCATACAAGTCATTAGATTGGCCACAAGCGTGGGTGTAATGTTCCCTCTCTCTCTCTCTCTCTCTTTCCACCCTTTTCCCTTCTAGCTGGAAGATCCTCTTCCTTCCACAGCTACAGATTGTCTGCGGCCAGATGTTAGAATCCCTGCTGCTCAGAGCCAAAACTGCTCAAACTACCAGCCAGACCGGAACATCACCCACGGTTTCCTCTATCCTTCTAGTTAGTAAAGCTCTTTATATAGAAAGAGCCTTAAAGTTTTAATCAGTTGGATGTGGCTGCATGTTTAAACATATACACTGCACTGAAATGACCCACTAGGAATAAGCATGGCATTTGGTGGTGGTGGTGGTGGTGGTGGGAGAATTTCAGTAGTATTTTATGATAGAAAAAAAGAATTGCTTTGCTATAATCATTGTCTTTTGCAGGGTCCTTGTATTGTATCTAAATGTTTTTGTTAAGCAGATTTAGTTTTATACTGAAAAAGAAAATATGGAGGGACTGGATAGAAAAGCATTGACTAAAACTCTGGCTAACAGCATATCAGCTATTAGCAAGGTTGATAAATCCTCCTTCTAGGGGTACCATTTGACTGCTTTTGGTGGGCAAACCCCCTCTGAAGTACGGGTGTTCCCCATTGGGGCTCAATAAGCAACAGGAGAAATTGGGAAGGGGGATGTTATTGACGCATCAATATAACTTCCAGCTAAAACTTGGAAGTGACATCACTTCTTTTTTAGGATTTTGATGTTTTCTATGGTTTTACTATTCAGGTTGGCAAAATACTAGAGCAGCGGTAACATCAGTTCTGGGTTTTAGGCAGAAGTGATGTCTTCCAAAGTTCTTGTGCAAAGCTATGGATAGCAATAGCTTTGTGTGGGCCCATTGCAAGCATTCATGGGAAACTGAGTTTCCCCTGATTCTTGTGTGTGGAAGTGGCCATTACAGACTATGAAAAGTAAGTATTTTTAAAATTCTCCTGGGGGAAGGGGCATATTTTGACATAGAGTCACTAAATTCACAGCATAGCTACAAGGGAATCTCCTTGCAGGAACCCCACAGTTTGACAGAGTTTGGGACAGGGGTCCAATTTTTTGGGGTCCTGAAGTGGTTGCCCCCCTCCTCCATGGAAAAGCATGGTAAAGTTTACCATGCTTTTCTATGGAGTAAAGTTTACCATGCTTTTCTTTGGAGGCGGGGGATGACCCCTTCAGGGTCCATAAAATTGGACCCCCTGTCCCAAACTTTACCATGCTTTGGGGTTCATGCAAGGGGAGTCTCTTGCAGCTGGGCTGTGAATGCCTCCCCCACAGCTCATTAAAAAATTCCCATCGGGAAAAGCCTGGGGAAAGCCAAAACCGAAAAAAGCTGAATACCTATTCGGCTTTTTCGGCGATCGGCTATCCAATTTAGGCTTGATTCCCAGTTTTCATTTTCGGCTTAAATTAAACCCAAAAGAAGCCGAAAAGGCCTTTTCAGGTTTATTTTCGGTTTGGTTTATCAATATGCATAGCCTTATTGGCAACCCTACCTCCCTCAGAGGTTGAACTGATCTTGAACTCCTCCAGTCTAGAGGAGCCTATCGAATCCTGCAAGTTACTTTCCCACGCAGCCAGAATCAACACAGGGCCTATGCCTTCTATCTTCATAACTACCTCAAATTAATAAATAAACCCTTCAATAATTTATACAAAACTGTGTTCAGCTTAAATCTATATGTAGTTTGCCTTATTTTTCACTTTATATATACCATTAATTCATACATTTTTGTAGACCTGAATTCAACTGATGTTGAACAATATGATGCTTTACTTACAAGCAATATTGTCCCTATGTATGGAGAATTCAAAAGTAAGTTTTGATGAAATTGTTTTACACTTTCATAACTTTCATAATGCATGCTAAAGAACATTTGCTTTCTTGTTGCACATATATAAAAGGCAGTTTGGCACTCGCACTACTTTATCAACATGTTAAGTCCCAAGTGGCCAAGGGATAGGAAACCACATTTCTGCTTCTAATGACTCCCTGGGTGGGCCATTTAGGAAGCTTTTTCAAACAGATTGTGCAGTGGTAACTTCATCAATCTGGCCTTAGATGAGGACAGTGTATTTACCTCACTCACAGAAGTTCCTCAGCTAGAAAAGTGAATGAGTAAATCCTTGTGTCCAAGGCGAAGACACACCCAGGTATTCCTTGTCAGTCTTCTGTACCTTTGTAAGGCAGTGGAGAAGAATATATAGCAGCCTGTCACACCCAAAAGATTTGAATATTGTTTTGACTCCTTGACACAAATTTGTGCCATACTGTAACCTCTTCAGAGAGGCAACCATGTTTCAACAGCTGGACTGCTGGGCAGTTGTGCAGTGGCATGGGTAGGGGGAACCCTTCTTGGCTTATATGCAGAGGGTGTCCTTGAGGACAACTTTTGGAAACGTCAGAATAAGCCCTGCCTGATCCCCATGGAATATATGTTGTACGCTGAGATCATAAGACTGGTGAATTTAGCTTCTACAATCTAAATGCGAGCACCATGTGTAATTTCAGTCAGATTTAGGATTCATCAGAGGTGATCCAGCCCACTGCTATATGTTGTTCATATGTTGGCCTAAAATATTAGTGGGTGTGTGATAAAATTATAAAGGTTGAGCCAAATGTCAGCCTGAGATTTTAGTTATATTCTTATCACCTATAACTGGAACATTTCTATTAAAAACCTTACTAACATCAAGGCTAACTAAATCTCATGGTCTTCTTAACTACAGGAATATGGAATTACTTCCATGAAAGACTACTTCCAAAATATGCTAAAGAGAGGAATGGACTGAATGTGATCAGTGGGCCTATTTTTGATTATGATTACAATGGTCACTTTGATTCTCTTGACAAAATTAAACAGTAAGTAAAAAAAAATGACAGCACTTTTAAAGGAAATCCTATGATGTGTCTTTCTATTTTGGATTTGTATTTCAATTCCACTCTCTAAGCCAAGGAAGCTCAGTGGTTTACATACAATTTTCCTCTTGTAGCTTATATGCCTAGAATTGCCTATCTTCATCAATAACATTGCACAAACTGCTTTCAGACTATTCTCTATGATTTACAAATTCTATACAATGATAAACATAACAATTTTATTTTCATAAACAAATGTAAAATTATATAATTTACGTCAAAATAACTTTTATTTGTTATCAACACTTTTCAACTGGAAATTGCACTCCTGGAACTCTATTGGTATGTGTAATCCGCCTTGTGTCTCAGTGAGAAAGGTGGACTTTTGTAAATAAATAAATTGGCTCTAAGCCAGCAAATACATAATGTTAACACCAAACAAAGTGATTGGCCATACATTGATCAGCTGATATGAGCAGTTCCCCATGCTTAGACTGTGACCTGAATATCATACATTTCCATTTCCTAGTCTCAGAGAAAATTACTATGCTTATTATAGTTTCAGTTACCCTGCCTGGTTTATTGTCCTAGATAATAAGACTCCCTAACATGCTATGTGGACCAGCTCTTCTGACCCCACGGTCAACCCTGAGGAGGAGGATTTAGTCTCTGGGCTCCTCTGGGGAGTCGCTGGAGAAAGAACTGCAGAAACCTGGCTTGAAGCCATAGGAATGGCTCCCTTTCTTGCTGCTACGCCTGTAGAAGACAGGCAAGGTGGAGAGGGCAGCAAAGAGAAGGGGCAAGTCATCAGAGACAGCCACAAGACAACAGCGGACACAGGCAGCCGCAGCACAAGCAGTGCAGCAGTTGGCAAGAGCCCCACCAAGCACCCAGTTTGTGGGTCCAAAGACTGGCCAGCAGCCATCCCCCAAGAACTGGTGACAGCTGCAAGAGGTGGCAGAGGCACAGTGGAGCCCAGCACAGCCAGGACCCAGCCCCTCACAAATAATTGGAGCAGGCTTGTTTGGAAAGACGGGAGAGGAGACAGGGGGCGGGGGGCCTCCTTAGGCCCATGGAAGCTGGAGGCAAAACCCTTTAAGACGGCAGAAGGGAAGGGGGCCAGTGAGCTCGGTTCCCACGCCAGCAGCCTGTGGACCTGCCACTCCCTCAGGCACCACCCCTGGGTTAGAGGGGCTGGGAGAGGCCAGAGGTCTCCCATCCCAGGAACCCCTTTGAAAGGTGAATCCTGGGAGAGCCAGGGAGGAAGGGACAGAGTTCATCTGAGGTTTAGAAAGAGAGGCAACAGGAAGGAGCGAAAGAGGGACCCAGGAACTCCTGCTCTTTTCCGAGGCTCCTCCCAGGGCTAAACCTCCTGAAGGGGAATGCTGGAGGACATGACAGCTTCGGACTCCGGCCAGTTCTTGGCAGAGCCAGACACAAACACCACTTGTCCCCATCCACAATCTACTACTATGGAGTTCTCATCAGTTTGGGAGTCTCTTCTGAATACATGTACAAAGCCAACCTAATGAAACAATGTATCTTAAAATACTTAAAAGTAGTTTTGGGGTGCCATAACGTTTAACAGGTTTATTGCGACATAAGCCTATCAAATGTCCGTTACATAAGGACTAAGGGACAGAAGCTTTTATAGGATTTGAACAGTTTGGCTGTGTAAAGAAGTGCTTGAAGGTTGTGGCCTTAGTGTTACCGGAGATGCTGTCTTTTGGCTAGACTTGATGCCACATTTGTCAAAAATGGTTTGGAGAGGGAGAAAGAATTTCTGCCACCGTGTAGGAGGAGGGTTGAGATGACAGGCTGGAACTTCCTCCCAAGCCAAAAGCTTTAATATCCTGTCAGCCACACAATGCTGTTTACAAGTTTTCACAAACATGTCAAGATGTCTACAAAATTAGTCCTGGCAAGATAATCTTGTTCACTGATTGAATGAACTAACACTGGTCTGCGCTGCATGCACCGTGGGACCGGGCAACACTTTGCACGGATGTCTGTGACACTGTTCCAGTTTAAATTATAGGCAATGGAAATGTGTTCTTTACATGTTTGTTTGCAGTACTTTCAAGAAAACAAATAGGGAGAAACCCTTCTCTCAGATACATCAGAATTTCACTCTCACAATTCTTCTAAAACATTACTTCTGGTTAAATGTTACTTCAGTTTTACATATGGACAAAATAAAATGAGAATAAAGTATATTATTCTTGAAGGCATGATCCCTATTACAACCAAGAAGCAATGTCAGTGGGACTGTCTCCAGGCTTTAGAATCACTTTTGACTTTGGAAAGCCTGTGAGTCACATCCATAAATT
Source organism: Euleptes europaea (assembly GCF_029931775.1). NCBI lineage: Eukaryota > Metazoa > Chordata > Lepidosauria > Squamata > Sphaerodactylidae > Euleptes > Euleptes europaea. The sequence continues at coordinate 78,518,753 of NC_079321.1, forward strand.
GCACTATTAGAGAACTCAATTCCTGCATCTGTTAATAATGTAATGCTAAGTGAGTGAATGCAATAGTTTGTACTGCAAGCCATTCATTGATATTCTTTTGTAGGTATGGAAACAACACACAGATTCCCATTCCGACCCATTACTTTGTTGTGCTGACTAGCTGTATGAATCAATCGAACACTCCACTGAACTGCTCTGGCTCACTGGATGTCCTCTCTTTTGTTCTTCCTCATCGTCCAGACAACAGTGAAAGCTGTGCTGCTGTAAGTATGGGCATCATGCACTACTCAGAGAATCTTGAGTAACACAACATCTAATCTTAGTGGGTCTTTCCACTTGGTTGTGGTAGCCCAACATCCTGACTGTATTGTATATTCAAAAACAAATACTTGGAAGATATGTTTATGAAACCAAGCAGGAGGGCAAATCTCTCCCCTATGATTCACTTCACTCATTTTTTAAAAAAAATTCAGTAACTGAGTTGTGCAACTACAGCTAGTGGACATAAGACTAACAATGCAATCCTAAGGAAAATTTCACCCTTCTAAGTTCACTGAAGTCAAGAGGCTTAGAAGTGTGTCTCACTGCTTAGGATTGCCCTATAAATGGTGAATCAGGATGTCCCTGGTTTGAATCTCACCTTTGCTGTGAACTCAGCAACTATTCTTAGGCAAGGCCCAATTCCTCAGCCTCAGCCCCCCAGTTCCAATACTGGCATAATAATACAAACATGACAGGCTTTACAGAGTTGTGAGGGTTACAGCAAAAATAATATTTCTGGCATCCATTGAACACTTTTAAATATTGTATACATTCTGAGTTTGTTGTTAGTACTGATTTGCTATTTCCTGTTTTAACTATCAGTTGGCCTGATGTTATATGCGCCATGTGAAGTGCTTCTGAACATCACTTTTGCTATTGGTGCGCATGTGTGAAAGACAAATGCAGTTTTGAATGCACTTGTATCATTTGTAACTATGGCTGTGCAGGAAAGAAAATGTATGATAACATTTCAGACTTGCTGATCTTTTTTGGGTCACTTGTCAATGGATGCATTGTATCTGAAATACATGTTCACCCACTGTCCCTCTCCACAGAGTTGTATAGATCTGAGAATGGCATTTGCCTGCTTTACCAGTCAAGCCTGAATGGAAGTGTCTTTTGTCCGCTGATGCGTAAATAATGAGAGCTGACACCAGAGCTGGGATAATAAAAGGGCCAACTTTATTTAATCGTTCAAGAGGGATCTGCAGTGCACAAAACCAAAACATCCCCAATAACTGACTGCAGTGCGGGCCATTGCGGGGATGCTGAAGAGTCTGGCCTCCTCTTGCTTTTGCATCCCCGCTCTAAGGACGAGACCCACCCTGGCTCTGAGCTCCGAGCCGTCACATGTGGTACGGCTCCTGCTCTTCCTTGCCAAGTCTTTTTAGTGCTCAAGGGAGGTGTACCGCGTCCAATCCACCCTAGCCGCGAGGTCTATAGGTAAAGGATAGTGGCACCCCTCAAGGAGTTCCTGTCCCAGGTCCCTGCCAGGCACCGAGGCCCCAGTCCTGGTTTGAGGGTTACTCCTTCATCTTCCCAAGTGATGCCTCAGGGTGCTCACTGGAGTTGTAACATGAACCATGAAGCCACCTTTTTCCCCGCACTGCTTCTGCCACGGGGGGCTGATCAGCCTAATGCTTGGTCCACCCCCAGCCCCCACTTGCCCTCTAGGCTGCCAGGAGGCTCCACTGCAGATCTCCCAAGAAGATGTCATAGCCTGCATCTGAAAGGTGGACACCATCAGGTCTGTATAGGTGTGGAAAGCAATGCTTGATTTCCTGGATGCGCAATATGCAAGCCATCCCCCAAGACTACCGCATGCCATATTTCACCATTCACCTTTGCTCGAGCCCTTTCCAAGTGCCCTGGGGCCAATGCGCCCTTCCAGACCCATCTCTTGAGCATGTCTGACCAAACCAACCGTATGCCGGTGCACCAGGGCCATCAGGTGCTCAAAGTCCACCAGGGCTTGCAAAACAATAGACTTTCCAGGCTGTTTTCCCATGTCATTCTCACCCAAGTGGATGACGATTACTTGAGGTGGGTGAGCCGCCTTCTGGTGGTCGTGGAGGGTTGGCAATAACTGTTCCCACCTCATGCCTCTTCTGCCCAGCCATGCAATCAGCATCATTTTGCTTAAACCCAGCTGTGTGCCGCAACCCCCTGTGGCTGCCCTGTGGCTAGCCCAAAAGATAATGCTGTGGCCACAGATGAGAACCCCCCTCCTCCTGCGCTGGCAGCCTGTAAAGACAAAACGTCAGTGTGCCGCCGCAGAGGATCCCTGCCCCGACCCCACTCCTTGCAGCTGTGCCACCGAAACCAAAGGCCTGACATAAGACCTGAAAGCTGCTGAACGCCACCTGCCGACTGACTTAACCATTTCATCCCCGTGTCCCAAAGTGGCCGCTGTGGAGGCAGCCCCAATGCTTAAGGAGTGAGTACCAAAAAGGTGAGGGGGGGTTCCCAGACTAGCTAAAACTCTCTTCACCACCACCCAGAACTGGTACCTAGTAAGTGGCTTGCCATCGGCATGCTGGAAAAAAGGCCCAGTTCCCTGTCCCCGTGTTGCAACATAGCTCTTCACGGCTTGCACGGGGCAAACAGCCACTGATGCACAGGGGTACAATTGAAATACCTCTCCCTTACCCTTCTGATCAGTCTTAGATGCTCGGAGCCTGACTGCTAAACCCGTGGCTGTTACGGAAACATCCCGCATATGCAGTGCTCTGCCTGATTGGTCCCATTTGGATCGCACTAACAATTCACTAATCCGCAGGCCCCAAAGAAGGCCAGGAGGGCAGCTGCACGATACAGTTTGACCTCGAAAGCTGAGGCGCAGTGCGATTCTAAGGCCAGAGACAAACCTGCTAGCAACTCAGGGGACACCGGGGCCCTGGCATCTGGCTTCCTTGGCTCTGCTCTGGCCCACCCCTCCAGCATCCTCCTCACCCTAAAGTTGCCTGTCATGTCTGCCCTCCCAGCGGCCTTTGCGTAGAATGCCAAAGCTGACAGGCGGCCAGCTATAATGGAAACCGTGTACCCCGTGTTGTGCAGCTGGATGCAGTACTGCATGAGGTGGTCCACCGGTATAGGCCAAACCGGCTGCAGCTGCTCCTTCCCCCTAAATTCCTCAAAAGGCCCGGAAACTCCTGGCATAGCCATTCCGAGTACGCGGGGCCAAAGAGTTGTCTATGGCACTCCAGGCCTCACCGCTCCAAGACTCCACAGTGCCACAGGCATCTCCTCTGGTGATTCCTGGGCTAGAGGGGACAGGATCCTGAAGCGCTCTACCTGAAAACGGGATAGTGCATCAGCGCAATTATTTGTTATTCCAGGAACATGGTGAGCTGAAAAAAGGATGTTATATTTGAGGCACTGTAGTACAAAAGCCCGCACCAAGGACATGACTCTAGGGAGGACAGTGTGTTAACAATGTGGACCACAGCCTTATTGTCACACCAGAAATGCACTGAATGATTGGCTAGAGCCTCCGGCCAGATGTGAACTGCCACTACCATTGGGAAAAATTCTAGGAAAGTGAGGTCCCTTATAATGTCACTGGCCTTCCATTCTGCTGGCCACCACTCGGCACACCACCTGCCCCGGCAGTAAACTCCAAACCCGTGGGCCCCAGCTGCATCAGAGTGCACCTGAAGTTCCGCCTCAAGCAAAAGGTCTTCCCTCCAGAAAGATACCCCATTGTAACTTTCCAAAAAACGGGCCCACATGCAAAGGTTCTGCCTCATGGCGCTAATGACCTGTATCCTGTGGTGGGCGGCCCGCACGCCAGCCATAACCCAGCAGAAGCAACGCACAAAGGCACTCCCCGGCATGACTACCCTGCATGTGAAATTCAAATGTCCCACCAATGATTGGAGCTCACGCAGCATGACTTTCCTTGCCCGCATAGCACCAAGCACGAGGCCCTGGAGCTCAGCAAGCTTTTGGACTGGCAGCCTCGAAAGCTGCCCCACGGTATCCAGTTCGATTCCTAGATAGGTCAGCTTGGTGGATGGGCCCTCGGTCTTTTCATGGGCTAGGGGCACTCCCAGCTACCCGCACAATGCATGAAATTGCTGCATGAGCTCCAAACACTTATGCGACTCTGGGGGGCCTGCAAAAAGGAAATCATCTAGATAATGTGTTACGCTGGGTTGACCAGAAAGCACCTTAACTGCCCACTCTAGCATGGAACTGAATTTCTCAAACGCCGCACAAGATATGGAACACCCCATAGGCAATGCCTTGTCAAAATAGAATTTGCCTTGAAATGAGAAACCCAGGAGATCGAAGTCAAGTGGATGGACGGGGAGGAGGCGGAACGCAGACTTAATGTCACACATCCCCAACAGCGCACCCTCTCCAAAAGTGTGTATCAAATGCACTGCATTATCAAAGGATGAATATTTGACCGAACAAAGCACTTGGGGAATGGCGTCATTCACCGATCCGACCTTCAGGAATGATAGATGATGTATCAACCTAAACTCCCCAGGAGCCTTCTTTGGGACTATACCCAGTGGTGAAATACGCAGATTTTTTTAGGGGCAAGGCACTGAACGGGCCTGCTACTCTGCCTTCCTTGACTTCCTTATCAATTTTTGTTTTAACTACACCCTCCATCTCAGTTATTGACTTCAGATTCCCAGCCATGCTATGCACCCTAGAGCCCACCATTGGGATCTGAAAAACATATGTAAAACCGTCAATCAAATACCGCGCGTCCAAATCCTTCGGGTAGGCAGTTAAAAGGCGCCTGAGTTCGGGGACTTTAATTGGACTTGGCGCCTTTTGGAGCAGTGCCTGTGGCAGCTCCCCCACCTCCTTTCTGCCCCCAGCCCTGGTCCCCTTGACCCTGCCTATGGGGTCGACCCTTGGGGCAGGAAGTGATGGGGTGGGGTTCCCTACAGATGGGGCATTCGTGCCTGTATCTGCATGGGCGATGATCACAGCGGCCGATGGAACTGAAATCCCAGCAAAGCAAGTGGGGTTGAACCGCCTGGTCCCCCGGGGGCCTGAAGCTTGGGGCGTGATTGATGAGGTGTCCGCTTTGGGACCTCTCACCCTGCACTGCCCTTGCAGGCATCATGCACTGCATCCACAATTCACCCTGCTTGACGTCCCAAGCAAGGGTCAGGTTACGAGCTGCTCGTAGTCTGAAATTCTCGTCGTATTGGAGCCAAGCTTGACCCATGAACTCGTTATAAGCATGATTAATGATGTCCAGATACTTGACCAAGGCCGAGGCCCTGGATGGCTGTTCACGCACAATCACCCCCTGATAGATAAGGTAACCTACCAGCCAGTTGGGCCACGTGCGGTCCACTTTCTTCCTTCGCCACTTATCGTCATCCCTATGCCCTTGTCTCTCCCTTTTGGCTCCTCATCCCTGTTCAGCAGTGAAAAGATATCCACATATTCCCCTCTAAGTATTTTGTCTGTGAGAGCCTGGGGAAGGTGGGATCCTAAGGGCAGCCCCATCTCCCCATGTGTTATCAACTGAGGCTGAGGGCCCTGGCCAAGCGTAGCTGCGGCAGTAGGCTGCACAGCCACCGGAGTGGGCCCTGTGGCTCCCCCATCTAGCATCCCCCGGGGGTCAGTGGCTTGCTGTCCTTGCCACACCTGATTGATCACTGACATTTGATCCTGGGCAGTGGCATCAGGCTGATGAGAAGGCCACCGCCCCAGCCCGGAAGGCTGCCGCCCCCTCCCAGAGAGCTGCGGGGGGCCCAAGGCAGGCAGTGCCTCATTTGACTGGTAAGGGGGTGGCAAGTCCATTGCCTGATCGTTAACTAAAGACTCCCCAGTAGATGTTGTGGCCCGTGACTGTGTGTGCACTGGGGACTCACCTGTTTCTGAGAGCCTGGGCGGTGAGCAGCTCTCCCTTGTCAGTGCAGGGGCAGACTCACTGTCCTCCCTGGGTTCCCTGGCATTCCCCTGCTCCAGCGTATCCATACGCCCTGCAATCACATCCATATATCCTGCAATCACGGACACAATCTGATAAATGGATTCCAAATCATGAGCCCCCTGCGGTGAGGCCCCACCCCGAGCAGGCGGCCTCCCCTGCCCCATGATTCCTTGCACCCCACCCGCTGCTTGAAAAGCACCACCCCACTTCCCTTTCTGGGTGGTTGTGCTTGTGGCTTGGATGTGCCGGGCCGCGTGGCCAGCAGCCTGCCCCTCCAGTACTTTTTGGGTGGGCCTCCGTGCTCTCTTGGGCCTTTTGGCCTGTGAGGGCTGTGCGTTTTTCCTTGGTCCCATGGCTGGTAGAAGCAAGAGGTAGAGGCGTCAGAAAAGAAATGAAGGGGGCTTCCGTTCAAGAAACGTGTGTGAAGCAGGAGGTAGATGCTGCAGAAAAGAAACGTTTCTGTTCCAAAAACGTGCGTGAGAGAGAAACAAAAGCTAGGCCACAAGCCACTGAACAATGGGGGCAGTAGGACCCTGACGCCGGGCAGCCAGTTCGCAACCCGGCTTCCTAAGCGCACGCTAATGGAACAAAGGATATGACTCCTGAAAGCGCACGTAGACAAAGGAAACAAAAGGAGTGAAACGGCACGTGCACGCGGCAGGGAACAAAAAGAGGACTGTGTCTGGAGAGGCGGAAAGCAGGAGATGCTGAGACCCTCTGCGCACAAGCAGATGCTTGCCCCCCCACCCTTGGAAGGACTGTACCAAATGGATGGCCCCTGCCCGTCTCCCTCTTCCCAGATACTCAGCCACGTGTCCGAGTGTGAGTTCCTCCGTTCCTCCGTCCACCTGTCTGCTCCGTCCGCTTCAAAAGAGGGAGGAAATCTCCACCCCAGCGCTATTAAGCCCTTTCCCCCAGGCCCGCCCTCTTCCCACGTCAGGCCAGAAGATGCAAGAGGACTGGCTCTCTTTTCGCACTACCGCAGCCAAATGCGCCCCTCCCCTCACTTCGTTGAATGTGGGGTGGGGGCGGTCTTTGGTCAATATTATCAGACTCTGCTCCATTGTCATGTTCCTCTTCCTCATCCATGGTGGTGGATATCTGGGGCATGGCCATTTCACTAGCTAGTGAAAAAGACCAGGGTAATGGTGTGTCCACCCCACCCCCAAACACACACACCACAATAATACATGAAAAAATACAGCATTGATTAAAACGAGAAGCCTCCAGCCTCATCAGTTTCAATGGTATAAGATGAAGGAAACCCACATCAGGGAATATGCAAGGTTTTTCTCCACCCTTATCAATTTTGTGAAAGGCCATAGAGAAATAAATCCCCAGTGAAATAAATAGTAGTGGGGCAAGCTGGGCAATGGAAAAAGTGAAGTTATACCCTGTGAGTCTGTCCTAGCTGGAAGGCAGTATGAGTCAAGACAGGCGTCTCTTCTCCTGAACTACCTGGAGTGGGGGTGGGACAACATTCACGGTGCCCATCCCACACAGACTTGTGCCCTCTTATAAGCTTCAGTGGAGTGAGAAGCGTGTAACTTTGCTTAGAAATGCACTGTTAAAATGGGGAAAGCATAAACTGATCATTATGAAATGCTTGAAAATACATATGTAATTTCAGCCCTGAGAATCTGTAAAGCGCCAGGCCTATGGTTGACATTAAGTAAGCAGTGGCGGCACCTGAGGTACAGACCTTCCCTTACAGTAGTGCTCTGTTTTCTCGGCACTGGTGTTTGCTTGCCATTTTTGCCTTCCAGTTCCAGCCCTCTCAGCCCTCTTCTCAAAGTCAGCAAATAGGGTAAACCTTTGGTGTAAATGCTCGTACATCATTTTCACTGCCCGGAAATTAACTATTAGAAGAGCAAACAAGCTCCAGGAGCAAAGAAAATGTTGATTTGATCCCTCGTCCATGCTATTATTTAAGTTTGAGTTTTGTTCTTGTTTACTTCAGATGAATGGCCTTCCAGAGATCCTATGGGTTGAAAAAAGAATGCAGGCTCACGTAGCACGTGTCCGTGATGTGGAGCTTCTGACAGGTCTGGATTTCTATCCCGGGAGCAAACAGTCACTTCCGGATATTCTGCAACTAAAAACGTTTCTGCCAACATTTGAAACTCTTATTTACTGAGTATATATCACTTGAAAATAAAGGAACACTTAGAGAAATACGTTTGATTTTGGTGTTATCCATTTTGCTGTTATCTAGAGTTCCAATTACATCAAACTATTGAAATTAAGCTTTCACCAAATCACACATGATAAAGATTGTGAAGTGAAGGTTTCTTTTGTATAATGATTGTATGTAGATTTCAGCTTTGTGCATTGTAATGTTTGATTTTTTAAAAAATCAGGGATCTTTAAATATTACCGGAGGAATGTGTTGTGAGTTTGATAATTGACGTGTGGTTTCATCATTCTGAGCTTATCTGAAAAATCACACAGTGGAGCTTTCCCCTTATAAAGGCAATGAAAATGTATCTGTTAGTAAATGAATACCGTCAGTAAACTCAACTGATATTTATGTGAGATTCTTAAGCTCAGTGGAAGCTGCATTGTGCCTGCTGAGCTCCTGTATAAGCCAAGACACCTATTCTGGTCAATGCTGAAGAAAAGTCACGTAAAATTAAAATTCACAAGGGCAGCTTGTGAATCTATGAGTAGGATTTTCTGCAGGTTTTTTTTTTTTAAAAAAAGAAGTTAAAACAACTGCAGGGGCCCCAGTTTAGATCAGAGCCCCTGCTCCGGGAAGAGGTGTTGATATTTGATGATTAATCCTTTATTGTTTTCCTGAGTTCAGATGCCCACAGGAAGGGAAACATATGTCTCTTTCTGCTTTTCATCCAGAAGTGACAGCTACCTTTGTAACAAATGTTTGAAATCAGGGTGGGACTGAATGAGAGTTAATAAACTGAAGCACAATCCAGGCAAATGCAGAGATGATGATGATGATGATGATGGTTGTTGTTCTGTTGGGCAAATGGATGGAAATATGCCTTTTTTTGGTTGGGCTGAGATGTACTTTAAAGCTCAGGTTCTCAGCCTGGGAGTATTCCTCAACCCAGCATTGGTAACAGCACATTTCTTTTAGCAGCTTAATTTTATATATCAACTGCTGCTGGAAGACAAGGATCTCACCATCCATGCCTTGATTACTACATTATGTTGTTGTAATACACTTTACTTGAGACTTTGCAAACTTCATCCATAAACCTATCACACCTGTTCCAGAACTACTATATTGTTTCCAGGCCCAATTCAAGGTGCTGATATTATGCTTTGAAAGCCCTAAGGTGTTTGGGTCCTGAATACCTCAGAAAATGCCTCCTTTTTTATGACTGTCCCCTTAGTCCCTACTCCCGTGTTGGCGAACCTATGGCACGCGTGCCACAAGCGGCACGCCGAGCCCTTTCTATGGGCACGCGTGGAGCCGCGGGCCCCCCCGCCCGTCCCCCGCCCGTCCCCCGCCCGTCCCCCGCCCGTCCCCCGCCCCCTCTTTGCGGCCTCGACGTCATCTGCCTCCTGCCGCCCCACTCCGCCTTAGCAGCAGCAGCAGCGCCGCCGCCCCACCCAGGCGGCGCTCCAGATCCGCCACCGGCCGCTCATGCTCGGCCCCGAGGGCTGCCCTGCTGGCCGCACCGCTACGCCCACCGAGTCGCCCCCGCCCCCTTGGCTGCCTGTCCCCCTCCTCCGCCCCTCCTCGCGGCCTCGGCACACGTTTCCGCCTCGCCGCAGCCAACTTTGCCGAGGGGCGGGGCGACTCGGCGGGCGTAGCGGTGCGGCCGGCAGGGTAGCCCTCGGGGCCGAGCAGGAGTGGCCGGTGGCGGCGGCGGGTCCAGAGCGGCGCCTGGGTGGGGCGGCGGCGCTGCTGCTGAGGCAGAGCGGGGCAGCGGGAGGCTTGCGGGAGGCTTGCGGTGGGCGGCTCTTTTGCTTGCCACTGAGAGATGCCCATTTACCCCATCCAGAGTCTCAAAACTGCATGGGGGGGGGGTTTGTTGTCTATTTGTGAAAGAGAGGTTTTGCCTTGGACTTGCCACTGAGAGATGCACATTTACCCCATCCAGAGTCTCAAAACTGCATGGGGGGGGGGGATTGTTGTCTATTTGTGAAAGAGAGGGTTTAATTTGGACTTGCCACTGAGATGCACATTTACCCCATCCAGATTCTCAAAACTGCATGGGGGGGGGTTTGTTGTCTATTTGTGAATGGGAGGTTTAGCCTCGGACTTGCCACTCAGATGCACATTTCCCCCATCCAGATTCTCAAAACTGCATGGGGGGGGGGTTGTTGTCTATTTGTGAAAGAGAGGTTTTGCCTTGGACTTGCCACTGAGATGCACATTTACCCCATCCAGATTCTCAAAACTGCATTGGGGGGGGGGGTTGTTGTCCATTTGTGAATGGGAGGTTTTGCCTTGGACTTGCCACTCAGATGCACAACTCAACAATAAGCCCCCCTGCAGAGTTTTGAGAATGCAGATGGGGAAAATGGTGTTTGTCAGTCATTGCCATGATTTAATTTTATGGATGACAAAGGATAGTACAGTTTGTTCTGAAAATGAAATCCTTAAAGTGTGGAATTCTCTGCCAAATAATTTTAAATCAATGAAAGCACTTGGGATTGCTTTCCTTACTTTGTTTGGATCATTTTATGCTTGTGAGCATAAGATGTTAACGTATGAGTTGTTTTTTCTAAACTAAAACCTCAGTATTCAGGTTAAATTGTCATGCTGGCACTTTACGATGAATAAGTGGGTTTTGGTTTGCAGTTTGGGCACTCGGTCTCTAAAAGGTTCGCCATCACTGCCCTACTCCATATTCAGTTGTGGAGCTTGGATTGTCAGTGATCAAGAGGAGGACCTTGTCGAGGTGGCCTGCAATCCAGACTTTTGAAGTCTGGATGACATCTCCCTCCCTCCCTTCCAGAAAGGAATAAAGACCTATTTATTCTGTTTGGTCCTGCTTGATTTTGCCTGGCAATGTGGGAGCTCTGATGTTGGTGTTATTGTTTTATGTGCAATTTTGTTTGGGAATTTTGAGATTGTTTTAAAATTATTATTTGATACTTATAAAAACTTGTTTTTTTATTATTATTGGCATCCTTCCTGAGAAACATTGTGGTTGAAAAGTGGAATGCAAATATTGTAAGTAAGCAAACAAACAAGTATATGCTACAGTCTTCCCAGTGCTCTTGTGGTGAGGCCAGATCTTGCCATATGAGCTCCATTTCCATAATAAGACCTGAAGCAAGTATGTACCATCTCGGTGCTCTTGCATTGATTATATATTCTTCCAAGAATCAGGGAAGGTATTGCATATATCCAGTAGATCCATTGTTTCTGGCATGTGTCAGTTAGGGAGATGCACTGAATGTAAAGCTTTGCCTTCCTTTTGGCTGATCTTTAAGATTAATTGCTAGAAATTGTAATGAGCTGTATGAATGCTCTTATTAGCACCATCTGAGTTACTGAACTCCAGTGAACTAATGTTCCCAAGTGCTGTGGGACTGGATTCATCCCTTGAGCATGGCACAGGGATAGAAGGGGCTTCAGCCTTCCCTCCTGCCCCTTTTCTGAGCTGAAGCAGCCACAGGGAGGCCTGTTTGCCTCACTATGGGGTGCCACATACTGCAGTCAGTTCATGTGAAGTCCCACAGTGGAACAAACAACTCCACATGGCAATTTCTGCTGAGGAAAACATCATGGGAGGCAAAGCTGAAGCCCCTCCACTCTAGCCCCATAGTGCTTGGGAACATTAGTTCCCTCTTGTGATGTGTGACATGAGTTGGACTGAGGGGATTCCTGACCTGACTCTTGTCACACATATTGTGTAATTGAACCCAAAGGGAGAAATCCCAAGGTCTACTTAGAAGTAAGCCCTAGTCTATTCATTGGGGATTATTCTCAGGGAATTTTTTGTTTAGGATTACAGCCATAGTAATTTGGTAAAGTACTAAATTTAGAATTTATTAACAAATTCAGAATAAAGACTTAGGATTTCTTAAACACTATAGGGGTTAAATATCTTAGGAAATCCTTTTGCTGTGTGTTCATGTAAAATAAACGGATGTCTAACAGGAGCTTTGTTGTTCTGTTAGTATTGGCAAAGAAGTTTGCATTTGAATCATCTGCATGGTTAATTTGTAATTAATCTCAATGGAAGATTTGTGCATTTCCTAATTGGGACTGTCCCAGCCCTTTAGTCACATATTAGGGGCGAAGCACTCATTGCTTAACATAATAATCTGCCAATTATATTGAGTTCCATTCTGGCAAGGAATTTATTTTTCTGGGAATATGAATGAATATGGCAAATCTTAGTTTCTGGAAAGGAAATGCTTAGTAACTACTGACTATGGCACCCACTTCAAATACATCAGATACTTAAAATGTCTCAGTTCAGTGGACAGTTTTATATTAGTACAGTAGGTTTAGAGATCCAAATCTCTTAATCTTTCCAAATACTGTATTTTTAATACTTGCCTGGGGCTAGATATACTGATTAAAATGTTTTCCTAAGACCAGATAGGAAGAAGGACGCAGCTATGGTGTACGGCGGCCTTGTGGTGCCTTATCATTCTCATGAGTGTTTTCGGGGGGGGGGGCGGTCGGTGGTGTCCTCCCGTGATTCTTGCCTAAAGGGCCTAATAGGGGTGTTATCAACACAATGCTGGTGACATGTTCTGTTTGCTGCTACCTCTTTTGGCTGATTGCAATCCTGGCTCAGCTCAACCCTCTGTTTGGACCACAGCTAAACCATGAAGTGATCTGGTATCTTAACCTTCACTGGCATTGATAATGCCCACTTCTACTACAGTGGGCTATGAATTTGTAAAGCTCCAATGATCCAAAGGTGCCTTTAATGTACACTGAACCATCCAAGACTACTTTAATGCCTTACTACCTGATCTGTTAAAAAAAAAATGCTTAAAACACTTCCTATGTTTTTTTTACACCTCCGAAAGTACCTGACAAATACTGTGTACCTCTTCAGTATACTTTTGTACATTGTTATGAAATGTCCCACCTCTTTCCATTGCCGCACCAGGGCAGCTGGAAAGGAGCACTGTCTCACTCCAAATGTTTGTCTTCCAATCTTGAAACTGTCTGTTGTATCCTTAAAAATAGACATGGTTGCTTATGAAGATGGGAGATTGTATCTCAAATCTGAAATACATTTTTTTCCCTCATTGTAAAAAAAATGTTTTCCCAAGACCAAGTAGGAATTACTTTGTCCTTGTCAAGCAAGGGTCAGCTACAAAAATATTACAGGCTAAATTCTGGCCTGAAGTCAGTATTTGTGAACAGTCTCAGGCAGGTCTGGAGATGCAGCATTCAAATGTTCTAAATAAATATGCAGCCAAATGACTTCCAGATGGTCCATTGAGGTCTACCTTTCCTTTCCTTTCTCCCTTAGAAGCCCCTTGATTCATAAATCTTGAGCAGCATAATTCTAAATCTATTGTTTAAGGGATATTAAGGACTGAGATAAATTTTGCCAGTGCCAATGTAACCTTAGGATCACTGTCACTTAACAAATAGGGTATTAGCTCAGACACAGAGTTACTAGTCCAGTCCTTTAGAAGAGGAATAATATATCTTGATCTTAGATCCTCATAAAATCGACATTCCAGGAGCATGTGTGCTAGAGAATCAATAGAACCAGAAGAACATGGGCAGGTCCTTTCCAAGTATGGTAGGTTCATGTATGTACCTTGCATAACCATAGAAGGGTTAGCATTCAGTCTAGCAAGAAAAAAACCTCTTAAGAAACTAGGAGTTCTCAAGAAATAGGTATAAATTGGCAAGCAACGTGGGGAAGAATTCCAAAGAACTGAGATGAGCAAATGAAATGAGCAGGGAACAATGAACTAACATAATCAGTCTCTTTAATACATTTTTTTATTTCAGAGAAGGCCTCTGATTTCCCAAGATCTCTTATCATATCCCCCAATATACCTACAAATGGCAATTTCTCATCAACATTTTTTTGCCATGAGGATCTATATGTGTCATGTCTCAAGAAAACTAGATATATTGTCGAAGGCTTTCACGGTCAGGGTTCATTGGTTCTTGTAGGTTATCCAGGCTGTGTAACCGTGGTCTTGGTATTTTCTTTCCTGACGTTTCACCAGCAGTGTGGCAGGCATCTTCAGAGGAGTAACACTGAAGGACAGTGTCTCTCAGTGTCAAGTGTGTAGGAAGAGTAATATATAGTCAGAAAGGGGTTGGGTTTGAGCTGAATCATTGTCCTGCAAAAAGTATCAAAGGTAATGTGCCAATCATTGTCCTGTAAGTATCAAGAATCCTACAGGTTTCCAGTTTTAGTTCCAGGGTGTGTGTGTGTTTTATTATTATTACGGCATGTAGACTGGGGTGACCCATTCGGCTTGCTTGGCGGATTGCGCTCAGCCAGAGCAGGGAGCGGGATGAGAAAGGTGGCTGGGGGCTCAGCAGGGAAGCCAGCCAGCTGCCCGTGGGCTTCTTCGGGAAAGGCAAGCCACTACAAGGGTCGCGGAAAGCACAGGCCCAGCCCGCAGCTTCCTTCCAGCGGCAGCCGTCCCGGCTTGCGGACCAGGGGGAGAGATCTGAGGGCACAGAGGGTGCCCAGCAAAATGCCAGTGAGCTCCTTCTCCTCCCCCCTTCCGACGGCTCTTCTTCTTCTTCGCCTTCTCACTCTCTTCTTTGCCATTTCTTTTTTGAAACATTTACAAATCCCTGTTACCTACTCACTTTCTCTTTTCTTCCTTTTAAAACATTTTTCTTCTCCGGCCATTCTTCCCTTTCCCAGTTTGTCTCTGTCCTTTCCCCCTTGGAAACCCCCCCACTTTCCCCTCTCGCTTCATCCCCTCCATGCAACCTTCCAGCTCCAGAAAATCACTATATTGGCAGCTGTAAAGAAAAAAATAATAATTAAAAAGTGGTTCCCGTCTGCCAGAATGTTCGCACCAAGAGATCAATTTACTTAGAAGGCCACCTATTTGCATTTTCACAATGGCTGCAAGTCAGCAGCAAACTCATGTGTGAATAATTGGCCATAGCTTAAAGGTAAACAACCATTCTCTTGCTTCAAGAGACATTTGGCCAAATTCTGAAGGAAGGACAACACCAGTAACACACTGAGGGGCATTTAACAGCCTCCATAAAAACTGAAGCAAAGGACGATCTATAGACTCATTAACAGTAGTTATCCAAATAGCAGCACCAAAAAGAATAATTGGAATAATTTTAGATTAAACCCTCAAATTGCTCCAAGGATATATTTCCCCCCTTTCATATAAAAACAATTGCTCCCACACCAGGTGTGCTTTTATTAGATACAGCCTTTTGGTGGAAGTTCTGCCTTGCCTCACCTACCACAGGGCTTGGTTAAGGCCAGGTGCTGCCCTGTCTCGATTCATGCTGGTGCGGTCCTGAGTGCTGCTGCCTGCCTTGCCTCAAGCAGCCACTCTGTTCAGGCACCACTGTCTGCCTCATGTCACACAGGGCTTCGCTGGGGCACCACCATCTGCCTTGCCTCACATTATGTGGGACTTGGCTGGGACAGGTGCCACCATCTGCCTTGCATTGACTTGTGTGGGGCTTGGCTGGGCTAGGTGCCACTGTCTGCCTCACCTTGTGTGGGGCTCAGCCGTGCTGGGTGCCGCCATCTCTCTCCTAGCTTCATGTAGGCTTAGCCTGGGTGCTGCCATCTGCTTTGCCTTGCATGGGGCTTGACCAGGTAAGGCAACAGTGACTGCCTGTCCCCAACCTTTTACTGACAGAAACCAAGCCTATTGTAGTTGCCTAGCAATGGCCACTGAGGACATCAGTTTTTTAAAGCTAATAGGTGCTTCATTTATAAATTTAGGGTTTTATAATCTCCCCATTATTATTTTTTATTATTTCAGTGGGACCAAGCCAGGTGCCACCACCACGTCCCCTGTCTTGCCTCTCACACGGGGCTCTCGGGGGCTGGGCTCTGTCTCCCTTGCCTCGCTGCAGGATGTCTGGGCATTACCTCTCTCACCTTGTGTGGGGCTTGGGTAGGTTGGGGTCAGCTCTTCTGTCAGAAAGCTGGCTGGCCCAGGTAGAGAGGGAGGCCATCAGCCCACCAGGTGTTGTCCTGGCACTTTTAATGGTCAATCTGGCCCTGCCTGTGAGTTAAGATTGGCTTAGAACCCAGAGAGTTTCCAGGTCAGAATGGGGATTTAAGGTCCTAGCCTGAAACTGGCTTTAATAGGATGGCTGCTGTTGAACATTAGCAAGCAGCCAGACATAGGTGAGTCATGCAAGTCATGTGGCATCAAGTCACCCGGTGGGCCTGGCACCAATGAATCCTCCCTCAAAGGCTAAAACAGCTGTCATTAAGGGAGGGCACCTTGGACCAGGCCTGATTAGGGTTGCCAGCTCCAGGTTGAGAAATTCCGGGAGATTTTGTGGTGGAATCTGAGGAGGATAGGGTTTGGGGAGGGGAGAGGCCTCAGCTGAATATAATGCCATAGAGTCCATCCTCCAAAGCAGTGTAAGCACTTGCCCTATCGAGAACCACTAACCACAGCAGGAGACGAGATTGTCCAAAGAAGCTGGTTTAATGGTCGCATAGGTAAGCAGAGCATAAAGAACCCAAGACAGCAATGGAGCAAACTGGCTTGCACTTGATAATATAAAAGCATTGAAAAAAGCACTCCACAGTACAGTACAGTTTCAGGAGATTACAGATTACAAACAGTACAGAGGCGCCGCTGTTCCCACGGACTTCTGTCGGCTTCAAAGAGACCAAGAATGCAAAACAATCCTTGAAGGCAAGTTGATGAGAAAACGAAACTAACCGAAATACAGACCTGACATTCTGCTCCCCTTAGGGCCCCCTCCCGTTCTGCAAGGGGGATGGTTTATGGGGGTAGGCGGTGTGGAAGGCGTGCACCAAGTGTGGGGCAGAGACATCCTGTGCACGCACCCATTCATCGTAGGCAGGGGGGAAGTGTTTCCAACGAACCAGATACTGCAGAGAACCGTGACGTACACGAGAGTCCAAACTTTTTGACACTTCAAAATGCTCCTCCCCCCCCCCACCATCACAGGCTGCTCAGGAGGTGATTCCGGGTGCCAATCTGAGGAGGCGACATGAGGCTTGAGGAGACTGACATGGAAGACAGGGTGGATACGCCTAAAGGTCTTAGGGAGAGTCAGTTCCACAGTGACGGGGTTAATTATCCGGGCAATGGGATATGGCCCCACGTACTTGGCACTGAGCTTATGGCAAGGTCGAGTGGACCGCAGGTTCCTGGTGGAAAGGTACACTAAGTCACCAATCTGAAAGTCTTTGCTGGGAGAGCGATGCTTATCTGCTTGAGCTTTATATTTGCGTTTGGCTCTGTCCAGAATTTTTATTAGCCAGGGCCAGGTGGTGTGGATAGCTTGAGTCCAAGAGGCCACATTGACATTTCCTTCCCCCCCGTTACATCTACACGAGCAATAGGACCGAAATCTTGACCATACACAGCGTAGAAAGGACTAAAGCCTGTGGATTGATGTACAGCATTATTGTAAGCATATTCTGCAAAAGGCAGTAGTTCAACCCAATCATCTTGATGATAATTGACATAACAACGTAAATAACATTCCAATACAGCATTGACACGTTCAGTTTGCCCATCCGTTTGGGGGTGATAAGCGCTAGATAAACCCTGTTCCACCCCCACCAACTTGAGGAACGCCTTCCAAAATTTAGCCACGTAGGTCACTCCGCGGTCGCAAATTATCTTACGCGGAAAGGAATGTAGACGGAAAACATGTGACAGGAAAAGGCGGGCCAACTTGGGGGCGGAGGGGATACCCGCACACGGAACCAAATGTACCTGTTTGGAAAACAAATCAGTAACAACCCACAGTACAGTTTTCCCCTCACTAAGTGGGAGGTCGGTCATGAAATCCATGGCAATCACTTCCCAGGGTCTGCTGGGAATTTCCAGTGGTTGTAACAGTCCCGGTGGCTTGCCTTGGGATCGTTTGACAGTGGCACAAATGGGACAGCTGCGAACAAAGGAATCCACATCCGTGCGCTTGCCCACCCACCAAAATTGCCTGCGTAACAAGTGAAGGGTTTTCAGGAAACCAAAGTGCCCTGCCGTCTTAGCTCCATGGGCCAATTGCAGGATCTCTCTCCGAAGTATTTTAGGCACGTACAATTTTGAGTCTTTGTACCAACAACCACCCCGTTCAAGCAAGCCTTGGGGTAGTGTCTGAGCGGTGCGTTCGGCCAGGCATTGAGTACGAAGGGAGTCCAGGAAGGAGTCGGACAATATCAAAAAAAAAACCCCCGCAGAAGAGGGTGAATCACGAGCCTTCGGCGGTGGCGACGGAGTGGGGGGGGTACCGGTTGATGTGGGACGCTGGTGACAGGCGGTGCGGGTGGGTCTGGTGAGGGAGTCGGCTCTTTTGTGCTCGGCGCTCTGTTGTTCATTGCTTGGGTCTGGGACTGGAGCAAAGTTTGGGACCGAGTCTTTACAGCTAGCACGGGCAGAGCTCCTCTGTGCGCCGGGGTGAACAAAGAGTCCGTAGGACGGTCGATCTTTACTGGATATTGGGGTAACCTGGAAAGAGCATCAGCAAGCACGTTTTGCTTCCCAGGCACATGTTTAAGTACAAAACGGAATCGAGCAAAGAAGTCAGCCCAACGCTGCTGTTTTGCGGACAGTTTGTGGGTCCCCGTGAGGGCCTCTAGATTTTTTCTCCAGGTGGACAGATCTCTGTCATCTGGAGCTCAGCTCTAATGCTGGGAGATATCCAGGTCTCACCTGGAGGTAGAATCCCTAGGCTCTGCAGAAGCCACTAGGTGACTCGATACCACCCAACTTGCATGACTCAACCAGGCTTGGCATCTTGCTTCTTTTTAACAGCAGCCACTTGAAGAAAGCCAGTGTGATGTAGCAGTTAGGGCTTCAGAATAGGGCCTGGGGGACCCAGGTTCAAATGACTACCTTGCTGTGGAAGCCCACTGGGTGATTAATGACCAGTCACATACATTCAGCCTAACCTACCTCACAGGGTTGTTGTGTGAATGATGACCCCCTTCCTTCCTACTATCTCCCAGTAATAAGTCTTTGTGTTGAGGGGGAGAGAGAGGGACATTGCTTACTTGCTGTCTGCCTGCATGTGTTATTTGGAGATTATTTTTCTCCTTCTCAGTCCCCACCTTATTTTACCTCAGAAGAGAATTATGACACCAGAGGCTTCTTAAAGTTAACAAAGAAAACAGAGAAATTTATTAACCAGAATTCAAGCAGATTTTGAGGGAAAACTATATTGGAGGGAAAGCATAAAACCATATATATATATAGTTTCCAATATAGTTTCCCTCCAATATAGCCAAATACGAACTAAACTCTCTTTGAAGTAAACTTTTTAAATATGTGTGTGTGTGTGCGCGTGCATGCATGCGTGTGTGTGTGTGTGTGTGTGTGTGTATACACACACACACACACATACACATATTTACAAAGTTTACTTCAAAGAGAGTTTAGTTCGTATTTGGCTTAGATGTTTCTCAAGTTACATTATTTAAGATATTTGTTCACCAACTTAGTTCTGTTCCCCAGAACTCCTATAGATGTTTCACTGAGTCTGCCGCCAAGGGAGAGACCATCCAGTCTCTATTCCCCAGAGAAACACAGAAGTATGGAGATTTCCCTAAATCTCTCTTCCCGTTCTCCCTACTGGACTACCCCACCCCAGCGGCAGCCATCCCTTCAGACTCCCCTGTATTCTGGAATAGCTCCTTCCCAGAGACTGAGGAAAGGGCCCCCTTCCCCTCCCAGTCTCCATCCTGTCACTCCACAGGTTGAGTGTTTCGCTAGGGGCCAAAGCTCGAACCTCCACTGCCCCCCTCAGGTTCTGTCCAGATGTAAGCTCTAGCCCTGCGGCAAAACCATAAACAGAATCCAGCAGACTGCAAGTCCATGAAAGCAGTTTTATTTGGTTAGAATCGACAGGTTTCAGAAGCCATATTCAAAAGGACACTAGTATGGGGCAAAGGCAAGGTGCAGAGAATATATGGAAAAGCAACAGGAGATAACTGGTAACCCAGGCAACCCCCCCTCCCAGAGGCAGGAAGGAGCACTTGGCAATTCCCACAGTATGGGAATATATGAAGACTAAACACGGGGCACAGATTGGCCTTGGACAGAACAGCACAACAGCACCTGGGAGCAGCACAATCGCACTACCCCATACCATCCTCATGGCTTGCTCCTGACACCAGAGTCATTCTCAGTTGCTGCTGCTTCTTCACTCAGGTGACCAATCTCTGAATTCTTCCCCCCCCCCCCCAGAGCTCAGAGAGTGAGTCCTCTGGCTCTGCCCACTCCTTGTTTCTCAGCTTCTGCTGAAGATTAACCCTTCATCTATCACATGTGGATTAAAAGGAGGAGAGGAGAATAATGTAAGCTGCTTTGGTCCACACTGTGAAGAAAGGTGGGGTATGAAGTAAATAAATAATAAATATAGCTGAAGATAGGCGGCAGAAAAGTTAGGTTGTTGAATGGCTGAGAAGAGAATTGGGCAGGGAAAGGGGAGAGGATATGGGGGTTTCCAGGAGGAGGGAAAGAGGAAATATTATAGGGAGGGGGATACAGGGGAAGGTGCTCCCCCCCACAAGTCCTCAAGGGTTCCGTACCATGCAAGTTGGCCTGGCCCAGTAGCCAGCACCACACAACTGGGCCACTGTTTTCCTGCATGGAGTCCACCGGGGGAGGGAGGTAAAGCTGAAGACAGAGAAGCAGATAAAGGTAGGTCAGCTGTTAAGAGGGAAGGAGGTATGGTTACCAACTCCAGGATAGGAATACCTGGAGAATAGGGAGGGTGGAGCCTGTGGAGGGTGGGGTGTGAGGAGGTGTGGGACTTCAATGGGGTATATTGCCATAGAGTCCACCTTCCAAAGTGGCCATTTTCCCCACGTAAACGGATCTCTGTCACCTTGAAATCAGTTCTAATCCTAGGAGATCTCCACCACAACCTGGAGGTTGGCAACTCAACTTCCAGGGGAACTAGGGCTGCTTCCCTCTCCAAACCTCGCCCTCCCAAGGCTCCACTCCCAAATCTCCAGGAATTTCTCATCCTGGAGTTGGCAACCCTAAGGGAAAACTTGGGAGATCTGTTGTGATTCCAGGAGATTTCCAGGCACCACTTGGAGGTTAGCAACCCTAGAAGGAGACAAAGAAGCAGGAAAAGGGGAAAGGCTATGGGGGCTTTCAGGGAAGGAAAAGAGGAAATAGGGGGAAATAAAATGCCCCCAAAAGTCCTTGTGGATTCCCACTTGTCAAATCTAATATGTGTGTGTGTGTGTGTGTGTGTGTGTGTTAAGTGCCATCAAGTCACTTCCGACGCATGGCGACCCTATGAATCAATGTCCTCCAAAATGTCCTATCTTTGGCAGCCTTGCTCAGGTCTTGCAAACTGAGGGCTGTGGCTTCCTTTATTGAGTCAATCCATCTCTTGTTGGGTCTTCCTCTTTTCCTGCTGCCCTCAACTTTTCCT
Organism: Euleptes europaea; assembly: GCF_029931775.1. Classification (NCBI taxonomy): domain Eukaryota; kingdom Metazoa; phylum Chordata; class Lepidosauria; order Squamata; family Sphaerodactylidae; genus Euleptes; species Euleptes europaea. Next base: position 78,540,229 of record NC_079321.1, read on the forward strand.
AGCATGACTGTCTTTTCTAGTGACTCTTACCTTCTCATTATGTGACCAAAATACGATAGCCTCAGTTTAGTCATTTTAGCTTTTAGGGTCAGTTCAGGCTTGATTTGATCTAAAACCCACTGGTTTTTTTTTGGGGGGGGGCAGTCCACAGTATCCGTAACACTGTCCTCCAACACCACATTTCAAAGGAGTCTACTTTCTTCTTGTCAGCTTTCTTCATTGTCCAGCTTTCACACCCATACATAGTAATAGGGAATACAATGGCATGAATTAACCTAATTTTGGTGGCCAGTGACACATCCTTACACTTCAGAATCATTTCTAGCTCCTTCATGGCTGCCCTTCCCAGTCTCCATCTCCTTCTGATTTCTTGGCTGCAGTCTCCCTTTTGGTTGATGGTGGAGCCAAAGAATAGAAAGTCTTCAACAATTTCAATTTCAATTTCAAATCTAATGCCTTGTGAGTATTTGTTTTAATTAAGGGGCTATAAAAATCTTGTAACAAAATAAAAAATAGACAAGAACTTTAATACTAAATAGCTCTTTAGGTAGCCTAAGAAATGATAATGTTGATTACCCCTCCTCTCAAAATCTGAAAGACATTTGTGGCCATCATCTGGATTGCATCTGGGTAAATAGGATGCTTTCATAGAATCACAGAGTTGGAAGGGACCACCAGGGTCATCTAGTCCAGCCCCCTGCACAAGCAGGAAATTCGCAACTCCCTCCCTCCATACCCCCAGTGATCCATACTCCATGCCCAGAAGATGGCCACGATGCTGTCCCTCTCATGATCTGCCTAAGGTCATAGAGTCAGCATTGCTGACAGATGGCCATCTAGCCACTGCTTAAAAACCTCCAGGGAAGGAGAACTTACCACCTCCCAAAAAAGCCTGTTCCACTGAGGAACCGCTCGAACTGTTTGAAATTTCTTCCTAATGTCTAGATGGAAACTCTTTTGATTTAATTTCAAACAGTTGGTTCTGGTCCAACCTTCTGGGGCAACAGAAAACAGCACCATCCTCTATATAACAGCCCCTCAAGTACTTGAACATGGTTATCATATCCCCTCTCAGTCCTCTCCTCTCCAGGCTAAACATACCCTGCTCCTTCAGCCTTTCCTCATAGGACTTGGTCTCCAGACCCCTCACCATCTTTGTTGCCCTCCCCTGGACACGTTCTAGCTTGCCTACATCCTTCTTAAACTGTGGTGCCCAAAACTGAACACAATACTCTAGGTGAGGTCTAACCAAAGCAAAGTGATACCATCACTTTGCGTGATCTGGACACTATACTTCTGTTGATACAGCCCAAGATTGTATTTGCCTTTTTATCTACCGGATCACACTGCCAACTCATGTTCAGTGTTTGGCCTGCTAAGACCCCAAGATTCTTTTCGCGCACGCTACTGCTAAGACAAGTCTCCCCCATCCTATAACTATACATTTGATTTTTCCTACCTAAATGCAGAACTTTACATTTATCTGTGTTGAAGTGAATTTTATTAGTTTTAGCCCAATTCTCCAGCCTGTCAAGATCATCCTGTATCCTGACTCTGTCTTCTACCATATTTGCTACCCCTCCCAATGTAGTATCATTTGCAAATTTAATAAGCATCCCCTCTATTCCTTCACCCAAATCATTTATAAGGACATTGAACAACACAGGGCCCAGGACAGATCCTTGAGGCACTCCACTAGTCACTTCTCTCCAAGTGGATGAGGAAGCTGATTATGAGTCAGCTTTTTCCTTGTGCATAATGTTTCTATTTGTTTTCTTTGTCCTGCCCATTCCCATCCACCTCCAGCTCACTTTTCGATGATTGGACTGCCTTGGTAAACCACTCCCTCTCCTCCCCCCACCCTGAAGACCAGTGATTTCTTTTTCTATTTTTATAAAAAGGCACTAAAATATTGATATTATATTGTAACAATAAACTTAGCAGATTCTCTGAATTCCCAACTTTCATTTTTTCTTTTAAAAGTGTCCAGCACCTCCCCTTATGAAGATGTTAGGAGAAAGGCATATCTTCACAAGGAAAGCAGCCAGAGACTTACTTTCTTAAAAAAATGAAAGCTGGGAATTCAGAGAATCTCTTAGGTCTATTGTCACAATGCTCCAGTGATATATTGCTATTTTAGCTCCATTTTAAAAAATGGACATGCTTTGACACAACTGATAGCAACAGCACCCTCCTTTGAAAATCCTCATTATTGAAGGCACATATGGAAGAAAATAAACTGACTTCACAACTGTGAAAATGAAAAGGGAAGATGTGCGGAAGATCCATGCCCAAACCAATTCCAATGATTGTGGATCAACTGCCGAGAAAAGCAGGAGTAAGGCCTTTTATGCATGGATGTTTCCCTTGTGGTCACCCCTGGCTACAAATTGGGGCTTTGTTTTGATTATGCATGCATTTTCCGAGAGGCAGCGATCGCCTTGCTCTCCCCATGTGTTTTCCCTGCGCTTTCTGGATGTTTAAGCCAGCATCCAGAAAATGTGGTCAAAACGTGGAAATGCACGTAAAGAGCGAGGCAACCTCTGACAGTCAGAAAATGCATACATAAACAAAACAAAGCCCCGAAGTAGTCAGGGTGACTGCGAGGGAAACAGCCAAGCATAAAAGGCCTACGTTTATTGTGCAGCAAAGCCCTTCACCTGCTCGCTGAGTCAGATCTCCAGCTATCAACTGCCTTCATTTCCCCCAGCATTTAATCAGCTCTCTGAAAGTTTTTCATATTGAAAAGTCACAAATGAAGATCTGAAGCAGACTTAATCCAATTTACCTGCTCTTGTACTTGGCCATTGGCTTATGCTGTGCTGCAGAATTCCATCTTGCCTCCCACATTGTTTCTTCGTGAAGCTGCTAGATTAGGTCATCTGAAGTATGGTGTCATGATCTCTCCTGTTCAATTCCAGAGCTACTGTTAAGTAATAGTAAGACTTGACTGTGACAAACTGAAGCCAGACATGACCAAGTGCTGTGTGTTGTGTGTGTGTGTGTAAAGTGCCATCAAGTTGCAGCCAACTTATAGTGACCTCTGGTGGGTTTTTCAAGGCAAGGGATTTAGAAGAGGTGGTTTGCCATTGCCTTCCTCTGCACAGTCTTCTCTGGGAGTACTTGGAGGTCTTCCTTCCAAGTACTGACCCTAATTAGCTTCTGAGATCTGATAAGATCAAGCTATACCATGATGCATTCCCTCCGCTGTGCATTGTACTCCCTCTGAAACACTGCGTTTGCAGCTTTGAAGTCCTTCTGGACATTTAGGCTGGTAGGCCAAATTTATCTGTTACTAAAGAAAGCAGATCAGGCCACAATTAGCATGCTTTAGTAACATCCTGATTAGAGTACTGCAACACACACTTTGAGGGGATGTTTTTAATGGTCCAATCATTTGAAATTTCAATAATTCACCATGCTAGTTGCATGGAAGACTCTTCATAAAAAAAGACTTTTCAAATATTATACCAAATGCTTAAAAATCTTAAATGAGAACAGTGATTCCATTAATGTTTTCCATTCACTTTTAAATATCCTGTTCCTGGAAGAAAACAAATCTTCTACATCTGGTGCAAGAGACAATCCAATATTCATGAACAGTCTCCTGCACTCTTGCTACAATTTAAATATGTCATCCATATCCTACCAATTCAGTCCTTGCTGGCTAAAAGTACAAAATGTCCCAGCAATACCACAAGTACATAACTTTGTTCCTAGGCTATTTCACAACTTTTGATGTCCTTGAAGAAAAGAAGCAATGACATAGGAAACCACAATAATTCCAGATGTTGTTTCTCCATAAAAGCAAAATGGCTTTTGAATTAGTAGCACTCTTCATTTTTTCTTACTTCATTATCATTTGTTGAATACTAGGCTATGATCTTGAAGACAGCACAGCTGCAGTTCTCAAACAGTTTAAACTTGCCTTCTATCATCCTCCAGACAAAAATAAGGACACTTGTTTATGTCAATTGAGGTGGAGAGTTGCTGCCAAAATATTGCCTTTGTAAATCTGAACCAAATGTGGAGTTCCTATGCAGGTGAAACACCTAAAGATTTTTCAGGGAAGCAAAACAAAAAACAAAACAAAAAACACATTGGTTCTTGTAGGTTATCCGGGCTGTGTGACCGTGGTCTTGGTATTTTCTTTCCTGACGTTTCGCCAGCAGCTGTGGCAGGCATCTTTAGAGGAGTAACACTGAAGGACAGTGTCTCTCAGTGTCAAGTGTGTAGAAAGAATAATATATAGTCAGAAAGGGTTTGGGTTTGAGCTGAATCATTGTCCTGCAAAAAGTATTAAAGGTAATGTGCTAATCATTGTCCTGTAAGTATCAAGTGCAAAGAAGGGGCAAGTGCAAAGACGTTTGCAAAGCAACACAACTGCAAAGCAACACTGCAAAGCAACACAACTGCAAAGCAACACCTTTGCAAACATGCAAAGGGCGGGGCAGGTGCTAAGACATTTGCAAAGCAACACAACTGCAAAGCAACACCTTTGCAAACATGCAAAGCAACACCTTTGCAAACATGCAAAGGGCGGGGCAGATGCTAAGAAGTTTGCAAAGCAACACAACTGCAAAGCCACACTGCAAAGCAACACAACTGCAAAGCAACACCTTTGCAAACATGCAAAGCAACACCTGACACCTGGGAGTTTGCAAACCATGGAAAGGGACAGAGGCAGCTAGCTATGCATAATGAGCAGGAGTGGGTGGAATTTCCCCTTTTGCATGGGACTCGGGACCAGGCAAATGCATTCTTTAAGTCACCATTTGAAAACCAGTTTTGAGCAAGCATCAAAATAGACCTAACCGTCGTATGAATGAGGGAAAACCTGAGGACACACAACTGAAGCCCCCCCTCAAACCAGGGAGAGAGAGACTCGAGGGGGCACACACACCCCAGGCAGAACGGGCGAAAGCCCCCTTTGGCTTCCCCCACCCACCCACAGAAACTGCTCCCTCCCCCCCCACACACACACAGGAGAAAAATTATAGATTAAAGCCCCCAAAGGGGTCTTACTGTGGCTGTCTTCTGTTCCATCAGGAGGGGCTGGGAGGACTGGGTAATCCAATATGATTCTATTTAAGCACGGGAGGTTTTGCCTTGGATTTGCCGCTCTGGAGATGCATACAAGATTGGGTGATCCATTCTTCCCAATAGGGAAAAGGGGAAAGCCCATATCTCGGGACCCCCTGACCCAATGTTTACAAAACTTTGTAAGAGGGTCTCTTAAGAAGGCTTGTCTGAAGCTATGCTGAATGTTTGGGGGCTGCACCCCCAAAAATGCACCCCCTGCAGCCATGGAAAGAGAAAAGGGGAGCCCATATTTCTGTCCCCACTGAACCCATCTTTACAAAACTTGGGGTGTCTTGCAAGAAGGGTCCTTTGAAGCTCCGCTGAAAGTTTGGGACCTCTACCCCCCAAAATGCCCCCCCTGGAGCCGCGGTTGTGTTTTTAATGGCTTTATTCGGCCGAATTTTTTCCCCGAACTTTGAATTCGCGCCGAATTGCATGGACCCGAAGCGGGGGGGCTCGGACTTTGACATATCCCAAACCCAGACAGGCCGAATTCAGCCGAATCCGAACTATACCGTTTTTTTTTTCAACAGCCCTAGTTAGATTAGTAACCCGAAAGAAATTGGAAGAGTCCCACTGCCGCCATGGATGATACCAGGTCTGAGACATGCGAAAAAGGTGTGGCATCAGCATGGATGTGTTAAGTGCCCCAGAACTAAAAGTCTAGGGAACTCCAAGACCCAGCCTGCTGCCACCTCTAGCAAGCTCGATAGGGTATCTCCTGGTGCTTTGGGCAGCCAGTACACCAGCCAGAAAACCAAGCTCTTCTCGGCTTCACAAATGAGGTTAAAACATTCATTGTTGGGAATCTCCGGGTCTGGTAGGGCCTGAAAGGAGAAGACTTCTGGGATGACCAAAGCCACCCTCCAGTCCATCTTCTGAGGCTAATGAAGGACCGAGAAGCCTGGAGGAGTCCATTCTTTTAGAGCAATGACCTCGCCCTCTCTCACCCAGGTCTCAGACACACAAGCCAGGTCTATACCCTGTGATATAAAGTAATCACACAGGATGTTGGTCTTATTGTTAATGGACCTGGCGTTGCACAACAGAGATGGAGATGGGTAATTCCTAGACCCCCTACCATCATATCTCGGGATGGGCCGCGAGCATATCCATATCTCTGGCTTCTTCCCTTATTATACCTGCTCCCACTGCCATATCTCCCATGCCCCCGATAACTGGGACCCCCAGCCCACGGTTGGCCTCCCACAACCTAGATGTCTCTGCGTGCATCTGCATGTACACTCACAGCAGAGCTATTAACACTAAACCCACAATCACTAATCATACAGTACATAATCAATAAAACAACCCACCCACTCTATACCTCATTAAAATCCCCCACTAACAAATTCCAAAGGGATACAGACTAACTATATATCCTAATTAAGCTATAGCTTAATCTAATAAGGGTTTTTTAAATAATTTTTTATTAATTTTTATAATACAAAACAAAACAAACATATTCAATAAATTAATATATAAAAAAGTAAAAAAAGAAAATACAAAAGAGTATCTTTATATACTAATTATTACATTCATGATTAAAAAATTATAAAATTCAAAAAGATACCCCTTCACCCTCCACCCACCTTAAAAAAGTGACCCTTCACCCGACTTCCGAAGAAGTGTCTAAACAGTTTTTTTTAACCTATTAACAATAAAATATAAAAATATTAAAACTAGTATGTATAACTCACTAATTAAAGTAATAAAATCCATTTTTGCCAGTTTGGCCCAGTATGTGGCGGCCTTTACCCATGTTTTTTTTAAATCATTCCATATCCTTTCCATGTAGGAATTCCGTTAGTTTGGCCATCCTCATATACATCCATAATTTCTCTCTTCAGTCATAAATTGAAGGTTTATTCACTTGCTTCCAAACTTTAGCTATTACATTTCTTGCAGCAGCAAAACTATATTGACAGATAACCTTGTCATTATTACTCATATCTTTTTGTGGAATTCCAAATAAACAAAATGCAGAATTTTTTTTTACTCTACCATTAATTAAATTATTAGTTTCCCTAATAACTTTTTCCCAAAAACTTTTAATTTTTTTACACATCCACCATACATGCATAAAAGTACTGTCATGGGCTATCATATGCGAACAGGATTTTGATATGAAAGCATGTCCCATTAGGCTTCATGAGGACAGAAATATGTTATAGAAATGATGTCATTTCATAGATTGGAACACCTGGAACACCTGTGACTGCATTAAGCTCAAGACTAGTAACTTGCTATTAAATCATTTCATATCATTAAAGGTCACAGCTGCAGGGATGCCGATTAAGCAAAACATATAGCTGGACAAACAGCTGGACTGTGAGAGATCCCCTCTCTCTGAGTTTACTTCTCCAAATCAAATGTTCAGACGTTGATAAAGAAACAAAGGATTTATTGAAGACATCAGGAGCTGAGACAGGCACAGATAGCAAGTTGCAAGTGAGGGGCTAATCGGGTTTACAGAATATATTGACTCCAGGGCACTGGGGCACTGGGGTTCACACTTATTGTTATGGGAAGTTACAAGCTTGGCATAATACAAAACATCAGACGAGTCCCAGGAAGACTGGTGAAGCTATCACACTTCCAAGGCCGCATCGGCCTGAGGGAGTACTGACAGGAAGAACAGCGGGGGGGAAGATACATGGGCAATCAGGCCTGGCGCCTGAGACTAGAAGGTGTGAACTGCTTTTACGAGTTCACTGATAGCAGGTGATGGGAAGCAGAGACACATAGACAGAGACCCTCACATTCTGCCCCCCTTAAGGCCCCCCTCCAGGGTCCTCGAGAGGGCGAGGCTTATCGGGATAAGCGAGGTGGAATTCTCGGACCAAGCGAGGGGCCGCCATGTGGGGTGCGGCCACCCACTCGTCGTGAGCGGACCCAAGGTTCTTCCAACGAACAAAGTAAAACAGTTTCCCCTTCTTCCATTAAGAATCCAAGACCTTGGATATTTCCAGATGGGTATCCCCTCCTACCACAGTAGGAATCTCATGGTCGGGAGGGGGGTGGAACTGGGGGGCTGCCACATACGGTTTGAGAAGACTAATATGAAAAACCGGATGGACTCCCTTGAGAGTTTTTGGGAGCTTCAGTTCCACGGTAACCTCATTGATCACTCTGGTAATGGGGAAAGGTCCCACATAACGGTCGCTCAGTTTTTTGCAGGGCCGAAGGGAGCGGAGGTTTTTGGTGGACAGATACACTTGCTCCCCCACCTTTAGCTCCCACCCCGGAGACCGGTGTTTGTCTGCTTGTTCCTTGTACTTGCTTTTTGCCTTCTCAAGATTTTTGAGCAGCCACGGCCAGGTAGATTTAACTGCCCGGATCCACTCCTGAAGATCAGGGGTGGTTTGGAGCTCTGGCGTGACGGGGGCGGAACCGAAAGGACCGAATTCCGTCCCGTATATTACTTGGAAGGGATTAAAGCCGGTAGAGGAATGAGGCGCATTGTTGTACGCATATTCGGCGAATGGCAGCAGATCGACCCAGTCATCCTGGTGGAAATTGACATAGCAACGCAAATAACATTCTACCACCGCGTTTACTCGTTCCGTTTGACCATCCGTTTGGGGGTGATAGGCGGAAGACAAACCCTGTTCCTCCACCCCCATGAGCTTTAAAAATGCCCGCCAGAATTTGGCAACAAACTGGACCCCCCGGTCGGAGAGGACCTTCCTCGGTACCGAGTGTAGCCTGAGGACATGTGTAACAAATAATTTAGCCAAACCCTGGGCTGAAGGAAGACCTGCACATGGAACAAAATGGACCTGTTTGGAAAAAAGGTCCGTGATTACCCAGAGAACCGTTTTTCCCCGACTAGGAGGTAGGTCGGTGATAAAATCCATGGCTATGACTTCCCATGGGCGGGAGGGGTTCTCCAGCGGTTTGAGAAGCCCGGGGGGTTTTCCCATCCGTTTTTTAGCTGTGGCGCAAGTGGGGCAGCTGCGCACATACAGCTCCACATCGGCTCTCATACCGGGCCACCAGAACTGCCTCCGTACCAGGTGAAGTGTCTTTATGAAGCCAAAATGACCCGCCAATCTGGCACCATGTACAAGTCCCAATACCTCCTTGCGAAGGGAGGACGGGACATACAGTTTCCCCCCTTGCATCCACCAAGTGTTGGTTCGTTCCAGGCCAGTAGGGAGGAGATGGTGCTCCTCCTCCTGTAAGGAAGCGTCCCGAAGCCGCTGTTGAAAGGCTTCCGGGATACCCTTGAGCGTAGGGGGGGTCTCTGGTCGATGGGCTTGGGAGCGGGTGGTGACGGCCAAGCCGGGGATCTCCCCACGCTGCTCGGGCGTGAACAGGGAGTCGACAGGGCGATCGAAATCGTTGCGATACTGGGGGAGTCGAGAGAGAGCGTCGGCCAGGGCATTGTCCTTCCCCGGGACATGTTTGAGAGTGAACCGGAATTTGGCGAAGAATTGGGCCCACCGAATTTGTTTGGCGTTGAGCTTTCTAGCTCCCTTGAGAGCCTCCAGATTCTTGTGATCGGTACATACTTCAAACGGCTGTTCGGCACCTTCTAAAAAGTGCCTCCATATGGTGAGGGCATGTTTGACCGCCGCCGCCTCCTTCTCCCAAATAGCCCAGTTGATTTCGGACTGGGAAAACTTTTTGGAGAAGTAGGCGCATGGTCTCAACCGCCCCCCTTCATCCCTCTGCAATAGGGCCCCACCCATGGCCACATCCGAAGCATCCACCTGCACTACGAAAGGCTTGGTGCAATCTGGGTGAGCCAAAACGGGTTCGGATGAAAAGAGTAGTTTTAAACACTCAAAAGCCTGCTGGCACTGGGGGGACCATTGCAAACGGGCTGAGGGAAGCGCGGCACTAGCCCCCTTGTCTTTGGTACGCAACAAATTGGTGAGCGGAAGCGCAACTTGAGCAAAGTTGGGAATGAAGTTTCGGTAAAAGTTAGCGAATCCCAGAAATTGCTGAAGCTGGCGGCGGGTAGTGGGGGGTTCCCAATCTCGCACCGCCTGGACCTTGGCGGGGTCCATTTCTAAACCTTGGTGGGAAATCACGTACCCAAGAAATGTAATGGAAGGTTGGTGGAACTCACATTTGGATACCTTAGCATACAGTTTGTGCTCCCGCAGCCGCTGGAGCACTTCTCGCACTAGACGCACATGTTCTTCCATGGTTTCAGAGTAAATAACTATGTCATCGAGAAATACCACCACCCCCCGAAACAGCAAATCATGTAAAACCTCATTAATCAATTGCATAAACACACTGGGGGCCCCCGAAAGTCCGAACGGCATGACTAGATATTCAAACATTCCAAAACAGCTGGAAAAGGCCGTTTTGGGTTCGTCTCCTTCTTTAATGCGGATGCGGTGGTATGCTTCCACTAAGTCCAGTTTGGTGAAGATTCGGCCCTCCTTTAATTGTGCTAAAAGGTCGGGAATAAGAGGGAGAGGGTAAGCGTTAGACTGGGTGACCGCGTTTAGCCTACGAAAGTCAATACACAGTCTTAGATCTCCCGTCTTTTTCTTCACAAAGAAGGCCGGGGCCGAATAAGGAGCTTTGGAAGGGCGTATGAAACCCCTCGCCAAGTTAGCGTCCAAATAGTCCCGCAACACCGCCTTCTCACTAGGGCTCATGGGGTAGACCTTCCCTTTAGACAGTTTGCCTTCCCCCACGATTTCAATGGCACAGTCCGTCTCTCTGTGGGGAGGTAGTTCGTCACATTCTTTAACATCAAAGACATCCGCAAACTGCGAGTATTCTGTGGGAAGTTGAGGAGGAATGGAGATCGGGTTGGGGGACCCTACCAATGCGGCGGCCGGAGTCCTGAGTACCCGTTCCTTGTCATGCAACCCACAGGGGCTGTCGGGAAACGAGAGCACCCGTTTAACCCAGTCGATGGAGGGGTTATGTCCCCGTAGCCAGTTCATCCCTAACACCACTGGGGCTACAATAGGGGCGATGGTAAAATACAAGCGTTCCCAATGTTCTCCCACCGACATGATCACGGCAGCAGTTCGGTGGGTCACTGGGCCCCGTTTAAAATCGCTCCCGTCCATTTGGGAAAAGCGGAGGGGTCCCGGAAGCCGCTTGCGCCGGACTCCCAGTTTCTTGGCGGCCTCCTCACTAATCATAGTGCGGGCACATCCCGAGTCAACCAAAGCGGGGAATTCTAAACTGGGACCCCCTTTGGGTAGGGACAGATGGACACGTACATACACATTGTCCTCTTGGGCGCTTACCATCGGTGGAGCTCCTTGCACAACGACAGGGGCGGTCTGCTGCGGAGCCCCCTCTACAGCAGACCGACGGCGTTTTTTGCCGGCTGTTCCCACTCTTCCTCCTCGCTGGAAGAGGGGGATGGAGTGGTGGCATTCGGGGATCCGTCCGAATCAAAAGTAGTATTTGTAATCCGGGACCCCGTTGGGCCTGTAGAGGTGGAAATCACATCTTGGGGGCGCGCATGGAGAGCGGAGGGTGCGCCGGAACGCCGGCCCGGTGGCCCGCTCCTGCGGCGGGGCTGGTCCTCAGTTGCCGCCTTCTGCGGTTCGGTCGGGGCTTGGCGAGGGGGGTTTGGACGACCCGCACGAGAGGGACATTGCGACGCAAAGTGCCCCTTTCCTCCACAGGTCAGGCAGACTCCGGTCTCAAAACGTTTACGGCGTTCAGCGGCCGAGGGACCCCCGCTCCCTCCCGGTCGGAAGTCTCGGCCCCGGTCACTCCGGGGTCTCGGGTCTCGTCCAACGCGTTGTTTGGACAAGGTCAGGAGTTGTTTGCGATTCTCAATGTCGGCAGCGTGGCGAACCCAACCTTCCACATCCGGGGGGTTCCCTTGCATAAAAGCCCAATGCTGGAGGTCCGGGTTGAGGCCCTCCCTGAAGCACTGTACCAAAGTGGCCTCACTCCAGTCCAGGATTCGGCTGGCCAGTGATTGAAATTCACTAGCATACTGCGCCACCGACTTAGTCCCTTGGCGCAGTTGCATTAGGGAGGCTTTAGCCCGCTCACCCAGAGTCGGGTCCTCGAAGCGGTTTCGGAGTGCTACCATAAACTCATCCAGGGTTCGTAGCACCGGCGAGCGGAGTTCATACTGCAACACCATCCAGGCGGCCGCCTCCCCTTGCAGCAGGGAAGCCACGTACTGCACCCGGGACTCCTCGGAAGTGAAGGTTCGGCCCTGTTCTCGCATAAAAATGTCCACTTGGACCATGAAAAAGGTCAACTGGTCTCCAGAACCGTCATAAGTGACTTTCAGGTCCCGACGGGACGGGAGGCTAGGAGGCGCGGGGGGGGGGCTGCCGGTGTTCCGTCCGGGAGGTTGCCGGCAGGCGGTTGCACTTTCAAGGCGTCCAGGGCCGCGGCCATCTCACCCATCACCCGCCGCATAGACTCCATCTGTTCCTGCATGGCTTGGCGATCCTCCAGCCACTGCCTGCGTTCCTCTTCCATCAGGGCCTCCTTGCGCGCCGGGTCCCCTTCAAGTCCCGTGCTGGGAAAGGCCAAACGGCGATCCTTCGCCGCGGTTCGGGAGAGAGACCAACCCTTGGGGGAGTCCAGCCAATTGTTAAAAAGTCCTCGGCCTTGGTCGGGGATGGGACCCCTAGGCTTCTTTGGCTTGGCACCCTCCTCCTTGGGATCCGGCTTCTCCGGTACCACCGGTTCGTCCGGTGCGTCAGGGGTAGTAGGGGTGTTTTCCTCATCGCCTGACATTCTGTCCCAAAAGGTACAGCAGCAGTTCGAGAGGCAATGACTTGCAACTTAATGTGAGAGATCCCCTCTCTCTGAGTTTACTTCTCCAAATCAAATGTTCAGACGTTGATAAAGAAACAAAGGATTTATTGAAGACATCAGGAGCTGAGACAGGCACAGATAGCAAGTTGCAAGTGAGGGGCTAATCGGGTTTACAGAATATATTGACTCCAGGGCACTGGGGCACTGGGGTTCACACTTATTGTTATGGGAAGTTACAAGCTTGGCATAATACAAAACATCAGACGAGTCCCAGGAAGACTGGTGAAGCTATCACACTTCCAAGGCCGCATCGGCCTGAGGGAGTACTGACAGGAAGAACAGCGGGGGGGAAGATACATGGGCAATCAGGCCTGGCGCCTGAGACTAGAAGGTGTGAACTGCTTTTACGAGTTCACTGATAGCAGGTGATGGGAAGCAGAGACACATACACAGAGACCCTCACATGGACAAAGATAGACAAGGTCATATCCATTAACTATAACCGATGTCAGTCAAGGGTACAGTACTATTTATAATTGAATAGCCTATTGAACTACTGACTAAACTAGCTATGGTTTATTTATAGAATGCCTTAGCTAAGGAATGCTGGAACTAAAAGATGACTGAACCAGCCCATCTACAAGATAAATGGCTCTGAAAAGGTATAAATAGAGATCTCTCTCTGACTACGGGTTAGAGAGTTGGCAGAGGGCAACTGAATGTTGTCTGGCTGTTTAACTCTCCAGAACATCCGCTACGATGTAAAACTAGGAAGGCAGGGGGTTGAAGGAATAAACTTACAAATGCCCACGGAAGTAACAAAGCATCCCCAAAATTGCATATGGAGAATCTCTGATATTCACTAGATCTTAAAAGCTTTGAACCACTCCCTGGCAGCAATAGGAGCAAGATCTCACACACTCTGATCATTATGGTCCAGACTACAGACTTCGGGTGAATAGTATACTCTGCAGTATAACCACCTGCCACAGCCCATGCCAAATTGATAATCCCGGTCTTCTCAGGACCGCAGTGCTCAAGCAAGACATAGAATCTCCAGCAAAAAAGCAGCCCCAAAGGTGTACTAGGACTCATTGTAGAAGATCTTCTGCAGCCTCACAAGCATGTCGAAAACCAGCACTGCTACCAATAGCTGACCATTGGAAACAGTGGATGGTAAACAGGGGATGAGAAGATGAAGGTTGAATGACAATGTGCTACAACAAGAAAATATGATAAAACAATGCTGTGAAGACTTAAAAAACTCTTTTAACTTGAACCATACACTAGATGTATCCAGTGCAATGATCTGAGATGCTAGTAAAGCTTTTATGAGGGGTAAATTAATTGCAATACATTCGAAGATGAAGAAGCAGAAGCAAGAACAAAGGAAAAATATTGGAGAATTTAAAGAATCTTGAAGAGCATGTCAAAACCCATATTAAGATCACTTGAAAGGAAATTAAAAATGTGAAAAACAGGTTGGATATATTGGACACAGAAAATCCAAAGAAGGATTAAATTTGCAAAGCAAAGATTTTTTGAGCATGCCAACAAATCTGGTAGATACCTTTCATATTGTTTAAGAAACAAAATGGGAAAAAATTGGAGTTAAAAAAGCTAACAAGATAAGTGTGGTGAGAATATTTTATTGAACATTAGTCTGTATTAAATAATATGAATTTGTGTTAAGAAAAACCTGAATCCATATACCTGAATATTATAACCTGTAGCTTAGACTATGGCCTTCAAGAAATAGACCCTTAACTGACCCTAAAATCCAAACTAACCCATGACCTTAAAGGGGAACAAGATACGGCATTACTAGGAGTCACTCAGCTAAGACACATTGGGTGTCCCCACATTCTGTTATGAGAACAACAAGGTCACTGAGGCCAGCAACAATTTATCTGGATAATTGTTTTTGCAGGTCTGACAAGTAAACAGACAGCCTGTCAAGGATCCCGGACCCAAGAAAGAATTATTTTGGAACATTATATTTTAAAACAAGATTAGCCATGATTTGTGCAAAACTCATATCCTGAGGAATTTTAACGGGAGGGGCCCAGAGAAGACACTCTCCCACGGTTTTACCTATAAAACAAGAACCAATTTGCCACAGTTTTTGTCATTCTAGGGAGAAGACCAGGGTTTCCACTTGTGATTCCCATCTTCTGTCTTTCCTTGGAATGATCCAAAGCGCTTTGATTAGCTGTGTGTCTGTTCTATGTGGGTCTGTTACACTTATTATTAAGTATTGCCTTGACTTCTTTGCTTTGGTTTCTGTTTTTATATTTGCTTGAAAAGTTTAATAAACTGCATGATTTCTGTTATCTGTTCTGTGTGCTGTTTAAACTATCTTGAATGCAAGCTCTATCTAAATTCTCTATAAAGACTCTGATCCTTGCTTCTGGTAAGTTAAGCAAGCAGAGAATCCAAACTCAAGAACCTCTCCAGGGGGGACTTCAAAATTCCCCCCACAATAAGCTATATAGAAAAGGATATTCAGGAACAGTTCCTGTCCTTTTTTACCAAATTGTGTCAAAGCAAATTCAATATCCAGGAGGGGATGGAGGAATATATCAAAGATGCATCCATGACACACTTTTCGGAAGACAACATAGAGATGTGGAACCAAAACATAACAATACAAAAAGTAATGCAAGCCATTAGAAAACTGAAATTGGATAAAGCCCCGGGACCTGATGGATTAACAGTCACATGTTATAAATGCTTTGAAGAAGAGATTGCAATAAATCTTCAAAAAATAATAAGCGAGATAACAGAAGCAGAAAATATCCCATTGTGATGGCAAGAAGCTTATTAATAGACAAAGAAGGGAATGATCCTCAATTGCCACAGTCATACAAGCCTATCTGACTTCTGAATGTGGATTATAAATTGTTTGCGGCCATAATTGTGGAAAGATTGAAGAAAAAGATCATGAAAGTCATACCTCAAGATCAAACTGGATTTATACCGAAAAGACAAATGAAGGATAATGTACATTTTGTATTGAACGCTATAGAATGTGCTAAAAATAAAGACATAAAAATAACATTTATCTTTTTGGATGTGGAGAAAGCATTTGATAACATTTCATGGATGTTTCTTTTGAAGACATTGAAGAGCCTGAACTGTGGGACCAGATTTGTTAATTGGATTCACAGTATCTATAAAAATAAAAAGGCAAGAATATTGATTAATGGCAAATTAACAGATGGATTACCCGTCCCTGGCGAGTACCCATCCCCTGGCTCTCACCCAGTTAAAGACACTTACCTCCAGTCAGCATGGGCATCTCTTTAGTCGAGGGTAGCTGTACTGGTTCTATGGCAGGGGGAAAGCATTCTACACCAGCTGTGACCCCCCAACGAACACCCAGCAGCAGAAGAATGCAGCAGATGCTGAGACTCAGAACCATGGGGAAAGGGTACCAGAGTGTATAGTTGTCTCTGGTAGGTTCTTACTTAATTCTTTGTTCTTAGTTCTAACTCCAACTCCAAAGGCAATAAAAGCATAAAAGCACAAGGGAGGAGGAGCGGTAGCAACGCGCTCCTACCTTGGCACCATCTTGAATTTATACATCCATGCACTTCCCTTCTCATTGGACAGATGAAGATTACATCACAGAACTGTTCCTGATTCATCCAGCCTGACTCCTCCCCATGATGTGACATGAAAGACTGACTGTCCTGAGGCAAGCAGGCCTTACTTTTCTCCTGTGTAACCCCTTCAAGTTTCCCAAGACTACCTCTTCGAAGTTTAAATTCCTGAGCAGAGTGTTGCTCATCTCCTCTGGCTCCTGCTTTTGTTCCCTCTTGCCAATAAGCAGCTCCAACTCCTGCATGCAGCTCAAATCAATCCCATTTTTTGCTTCTGCTGCCCTCTGATTGTTGTTGCTGTACTTCAGCCCATTTTTTTTCAAAGTATTTCCCAATGTCCTGGCGTGCCGGTCGCTGCACCTGCACAGCTCACTCCGGTTGTGTCACCAGTTCCAGAATCCGTGAAGAGATTTCCCAGGTCTGCTGATCTCTAAACTTTAGCTTATTGATAAGTCCACAAGCCTCCTCTTTGTAGTTTGGAGGGGGCTCTGCTAATACACATGTGGTGGGATGGCTTTTCAGCCCCATAACTGTGAGAGTGCTTTCTCCTCAGACTTCCCCTGCCAACTCACAGGCCAGTCAAGAGGCTGGAACAGAAAGTCACTTCTTGTCCCTCCTTTCTGATAGCATGCTACCACCCTGGGTAAAATGTACCCCTTTTTCTCTCCTAGTTGCCTCCTGAGGTCAACAACGCTGGGGTGTATTTCATTAGTGTGCTGAATGGCAAGGCAGCAAGTAAGGAAGTGTGCAGATTCTTTATTAAATATTACTACAAGGCACAGACTCAGGGTAGCTACAAGAGAGGTTCTAGTTACAGCTAATCAAAATAAAGAAGAGAGTTACTGGCTAGTTACTTATAATTCTTGGAACATCTGGTCTTTGCCAGTGGTATGGTGCCCCTACCCCAGGTGTACCTGCAAGCATCCTCTAGTGTCATTCTCCTCTATTATCTCTCATTGCGATGCACACACGAATAAGTGTGCTTCCCCAACAACCACAACCAAAAACGCAACCACAATCTCCCCACCCCAAACAAAACTGCTCCCCTTTTCAGACCCCTCCCCACATGGACTCCTAGAGCCTTAGCCAATCTGGGTGCCAGATTCTGGGACTCAAGCCTGCGGAACATGGATGCTCCAGTCAAGAGGTATTAACACATCAAAGAGCTAGCATGTTTTCCCTTTAGGTTGTAAATGAGGCTCTCTATCTAGAGGAGTGCACCTTTCCCATACTCTGCCCGTCACAGGGATGTTAGCCAAATTGCTCGGTTATGAATATTTATGGGGAAATTAGCAAATCAGTAACCGGCACTGGGCATAACCTGCAGAATCTAACCTATGTTTATGGGAGTCCAAACCATGATTCAAAAGAATAAAGCGGAAGCAATGGATTTTAGTTCCAAAAGGTTTATTTATTATTAAAAAGTGTGCACAAGCACTCATATCATACACACACCAACATACAGAGTCTAGGAATCAAAGAGAGGAGTAGAGAAACAGTTGCCAATGTGGCAGGCCCACGATGATGGGTTATACTGCACCTGTCCTGGAGCGGAGTTGTCCTGGGTTCCGTAGGCTAAAATATTAGGAAAGAGGGGCGAGCAAGAAGGGTTCTCGGGGACTCGACCAGCGAGGCGGGAGGGGAGTGTGGTCAGGCTGTGCAAAACCCAAACCAACAGAGTGGTGGCAAGTAAGCCAGGGAAAGACCTAAGGTAATGTATGGATAGTGGGGACCCCAGATATACTCTTTACCAGGGCAGGGTAATGAGATTACCCTTTTGTGGTTCCCATGTAAACAACAGGTGACAAAAAGACTAAAGGTCGGCTGTCAGGGTGAGGCAAGGGGGCAATTGAGTAAACTTTTCTAATTCCATTGATTTGCACAATTCCAGGAGGACTGGGAGTTGCTTGCAGATTGGATTAATGATCTAACACAAAGACACGCATAGCTATGTCCGGGGCGTGCCACTTTGCATAGCCAGAGGAACTATCTATCGTTGGTATCTCGATGCCTCCCGATGGGCTATTAATCATGCTGATGAGGCAGGAAAGGGGGGTGCTTATGGTGACTACGTGCTCGACAGTTCCCTGCGAGATGGCTTCTGCTGGAACGGGGCACACAGGAAAATGGATTCCCTCCGGTTCACTGGAGGGGTTGACCTGGCCGTTTGTTCCTCGACTGCTGGTTTCGCGGGATTACAAGAAGTTCTTTACGCGGTGACGCAGACTTGCCGCTTGGTCTGGAAAGGCTGAGGCACACATCTGCTGGGGTTGCCATGACCATTCCGGGAGATTGGCAACCCGTTTGGCAACAGGGATGCCAGTCCATCCTTTCATCACCATAACTGTCACAACATATCTGGCTCATTTGTTCCTCATTCCACAACAACACATATTGCAACTTAACCTTAAGTTAGGCAGGGCTGGGAGGGGGCTTTAAATAGATCTGCACCTCCCGGCCAGGAGGCGCAGATCTATTTAAAGGGCCCGCCGCGAGCCTCCAGGGAAACTCCCTGGAGGAGCACGGGGGGGGGGAACAGATCTGTTTAAAGGGGCCGAATTCGCCAAATTTATTCAGGAACACCCCAAACTTGGCGAATTCGGCTCCCCGGTTTCCTCCCCTTTTTGAGTTCGGTTCGTCCGAACCGAAAAACCACTGAATTGTGGGAAATTCAGCTGTTTTTCGGTTCGGACTGAACCGAATCAACAGCCCTACTTGCCAGTCACATACAAAAGAATAAAATTGTCAACAGTTGATATTAAAAGCAGAAATTCAAGGTATAAAAATATAAGATACATAAATGCAAGTATAAAAAGTATAAAATACATAAAATCCTAAGAGGGCACTACTATGTACACAAGTTATAGGGGATGTTATCCCAGCAATTTGCGCTTAATTTTAGTTGCAGCAGCATAGAATTTAGCAGTATCTAAGGTAACCCTTGGATTTTCATCCAAGAGGAGCTTCCTTGCCCTCTCCGCCTCCAAGTTATCAGATAACTTGTTAATCCAGGGTTGGATAAATTTGCCACTGATCTCTTCATAGTAAGGGCAGCGAATGAGAATATGCTCCATGGTTTCTGTCTCCCCTATATCACACTGGCATACTCCCTCTAAAATTGGGATTTTTTAAATATCTGGCCTCTAAGAGTGCTGAGGGGAAGGCAGAGCATCTGGCTTGTGAAAAGGCCCTTCTATGACTATTTAGTTCCAGATTGAAAAAAAAATGCGGCAGGGGCAACAATGTATCTGGACTTATCTGGGCTAAGAAAGTGAGAGTTCTTGCTACATCCATCTGCCTCTTGATGTCCCTCACTCTTTGGGTGAAAACACATGGTCGCTTTATCCTCCTTTAATCCCTGTTTTAGCCAGGATCGAACGCACATTAGTCAAAACGCATGTGTTCGATCCTGGCTGAATCCTGGCTGAAACAGGGATTAAAGGAGGATAAACGACCATGTGTTTTCACCATGTTTATCTGCTTAGATACCACAAATGTACATTGTGCAATGCTCGATTCAGACAGTTTGCTTTTACAGGAAAAATCCTGGTTTATCCTGTGGCCTGTATACCTACTCCCTCCCCCCCATTGGCTATTAATTAATCACTGCTGCATTCATGACTAATCATAAATTGTTATTTCATTCAAATAACAAACTGTAGTTGGTTCTCTTCCTTCCAAACTAGGATTCCAACCAGAATTAAATCATGATTTGGAAAGCAGAGAATAAACATTGTACAAGCAGAGAATAAACACTGTACAAAGTATAGTTTGATGTGAAAGCAGAAGTGTTTACTTTCTAAGCATTTACTTTCCAAGCTGTATCTGTGGGAAGGAAGGAGGGGGAAGCAGCCAGGTGCAGGATCATTCCTTTAAGGCCAAATCATGATTTGTTATGTGTGAATCATGTTTCCTTCTTGTTCAAATCTAAGTTCTGCCTATATGTTTCAGAAATATAAAACAATCCACATTTTAGAAAAAAATTGGTTTACTTATTCAGTTACACATGCCATAGGAAAATCTAGTATATATAATCTGTAACACACTCTATATGGGGCTATTAATTCCTTCTGTAAAATACACTTTTGTAGAAAAGTAGGATATACATTCTGTAGATAACTAAATAAATAATATGACAAATTACACTGCTCTATGCATTAATTGTGCATGCCAACATCACAATTAATTTCCTTATAAGGGGGAGCACCTGTTTTTAAAAAAATAGTACTATAATTATAAGGCACTCAAAAAAGTAAGCACAACAAATGTTATTTAAATCTGTTGCATTCTTGTAATATAATCCAGAATATATCTTTCAGATGTTGCTGAGAATCTTAGGACCATAGTCTTCCTTTGGAATCTCTTTATACCACCCCTTCCTGGAACTCTGATGTGGTATCTATGAACAAGTTAGCGATGCTCCCAGCCAAACAAACAGGTTAATCAGCCAAACTCCTGCCATGAAAATGTTTGTGCAGTGATCTGGATATGGTAATAGAAACATTTCTTGTATCTGTTAGTACTCTCTTTTAATATAGTGTTTGCTATACTGAGAAATGTTGAAGACAAGAATGTAAGCAGAACTCCAAAATGACGATGTGAAACATGTGGCGCTCCCATCCATAGCAGAGTTTATCTGTAAAGAGTTATGATAGTATTACAGTGGGGCCTGTTAATGTTTACTTAGGAAATACCATGAACCCTTGGCAATGAGTGTTATAGCAGTAAAACATAATTTCTCTTAGTACACACCAAGTGAAATATGCCTACACTGAATAAAATTTTTAATGAGAGGGAGAGAACATTAACTGAACTCAGTGTTTAGATTACAGATTCAGAGTATCTTCTGATCCTGACCACTACAATTAATTATGAAGATTACTGTATAATTATCAAAATGAGAAAAGATATCTCAAAGTTATGCCACCACCATGTACTAGTGTGGGCCCTAGCCCTGGATCCCCTGGATTTCCAACTTCTATCTTCTGCCCTCTTCACGAGAGAATTTTAATAGTTGATATCTGAAGGAAATTTCCTATCTGAAGGAAATGTAGCAGGCAGGGTCCCTTGGGTGCATGGGAAAATCAGTGAGAATTTCATTCCAGTTGGATGTGGGCTGGAAGACACATCCAGAAAAGAGTTTTCCACATAAAACAATAGATAGGAAAAACAAATCCAATAAAACTAGTGTCTCTAATAACAAAATCAAGGTGTTTTTTTAAGTGAACAAAGAATAAAAGCAGGGTTTTTTTGTGCACATACATAGTATTGGGTATTCTAATTGGAAACAGTTCCGTAAAGACTGGGTCACAAGTCCTGATACTGGAGATCACCATAACAGATGCCAGAAAATGAATGAGGGATCTTCTTTATGTGCTGTACCACTCAGCTCTGATACCTGCCCTAAAACTGGAAGCACTTGCCTTACTCTGTAGCAGGCATCACAGGGAAAGCAAGCTGCTACTTATGTTCCTAAGCAACAGTCACTTAGCGCAGATCTCTAAGATCATCTGCTTTGTAATTATAAAATAGACTGGTGGAATATGGGGGAGTCTAGCAAAAACAAAGTAAACCACCAGCTCTGGCTGTCTTAGATATTTGGTTTAGCTGGGAAGGTACGTAGAAGTAAGCAAACAGTACCTGTACATCCACAGCTAAGAGAGAATTCTGGGACCCTTTATTACAAACGCACATAGATGCAATGAGAGCTTGGATTTTTGACCATATTAAACAGCATCAAGGCCACAGCTGACTTTAACTCCTTTCTGTTTTCCCGAGTACCACCCTTGTATAGTACAGCAGCAGGGGGAAGAATCTAGATTACTAGAGATGCATGATGTCACTTCCAGGCATTTCTAAAAATAATGCCACACTGTAGCTGATAGCCGCCCTCCCCCCCAGTCCCCACCTCACCTGGTGTGTTGATTGCCAGGCTGTGCCAGGCCATCCTAGCCCCCTCCCACTCCTACAGCAACACCACTGTCCCTCATCCCACACATACAATTAAAAATGTTTTAATTCTGAAATTATTGTTATACATTCTACATTTCTGAAAAATGCCTACCTTTTCTACTTTTAATACCAACACCCAGCCTGAGAGCCCCACATATTTGCTAACCATTTTGCAACATTTTAGACATTTAAAAGGGATTATCTGGATTTTTTTAATCTAATGGATTTATGTGGCTGCAACCATTAGGTCAATTAATTTGAAAGCTTTATTCTTCTGGTCCTTTTCATTGCAAAATCATGAATTAGCCCCTGCCCCCAAGTCAAATTATTTTGCACGTTCAAAATGGCTAGGTGGCTTAATTGGGTTGCCAGCTCTGGGTTGGGAAATACCAGGAAATTGTCGGGGTGGAGCCTGAAGAGGGTGAGGTTTGGGGCAGGGAGGGAATTCAATGGGATATAATGTCATAGAATCCATCTTCCAAACCAGCCATTTTCTCCAGGTGAACTGATTTCTATCGCTTAGAAATCAGTTGTAATAGCAGGAGATCTCCAGCTACCACCTGGAGGTTGGCAACCCTATGTCTTAACCATTCCAAAATGATTCTTAGAGAGGACTGATGTTACTTCTGGGTTCTCCTGCAAATGATGTCATGTCATGACTGCTGGTGATTAAAAAAAAATCTTTCTCCTGCTGGCAGTTGGAGTTCTGATGGGCCTTCTGGGGATGGGAAATCTCAGTTACAAGTTTGTAATGGACTCAAAAATTAATAATGCTTGGGCCCTGAGCATAATCTTTTGTGAGACAGACTGTCATGAGTCAGCCTACTGAGCCTTTCTCAGAGGAAGAGGATCTGGAAGCAGCAGACAGTGAAGGGGAAGAACCACAGCAGGCAGAGCACAAGCAAAGAGGTGAATGTTCCCCATGCCTACAACTATCCAGTGCAAGGGACTCACCTGCATCTGACGGGAGCCCTCCACAGTTTCTGGAGCAGCTATAGTAGATCAGTCCTACTCAACTGTAGGAGTAGTGCTGGGTTGCAAGCACAATGAAGAGCACTGCCAGCTGACAACAGTGAGGAGAATGAGCCTCCTCCAGCAAAGAGTGCTGAGTCAGTGAAACCAGCAATAGCTGGTTCCTCCTAGGTTTATTTAAGTCGAAGCTTGCATCCAGCTGGGTGTGGGAACAACCTGTGATATCATCTTGTGCTAAACTGGGACTTTGCCATGGAACTAAACTCTGCATGCCTGTGACTCTGGACTGAATCCTGACTATTGGACTGTGCTTGTACCTTGGAGCTGAACTCTGTGTGCCTATGACTCTGGACTGAACCCTGACTATTCTCCTGGACTGTGTTTGTACTGCTTGGAATGGAACTCTTGTCAGGCATGGCCTGAGAAAGGAATGTTGTGGTTTCTCCAGATGCTGGCCAAGGCCAGCTCTAGCCCTGCAAACAACGTGTTTAGACTGAACTCTAAACTCTGTGTTTAGACTGAACTCTAAACTCTGAACTCTGTGGGAATACCGGTAGAATCCTACCTCCCTGACAGCTCCTGGGAGGGGGGTTGCCATGGCATCCAGATCTACCCGATTTGCCCTAAGCTCTTCCATATATGCCCTGTACTGTGCTTGTAGATTTCATTGTGTCCATTTGACTCTTAGCTTCTGTGAACCTGTGGATTTTCCAATAAATCAACTCTCTTTGGACTGCTTGTCTGTAGATGTCTTTTTATGGGATTATCATGGGACTAGAGCTCACATTTGGACACTAATCCTGTACACCTATTTACCTGGCTGGAGCCCTGGAGGGATGTAGTGGAAACTGTGGAAGACCATTGTACTACGAGGAGGTAGATGGTGGTCAATGCAGCCCTTCCCCATGTGAGAGCAATCTCAGGTCATTAGGGAGTTAACTTTCACACAGCACTGTAAATGATGAGCACCTGGTGATGGGGGAAAAGGTTAGTTTTCACTCTCTGTTAAAAGAAGGGGAGGGCTTCAGATAAGCCAGCCAGCCAGCAGGAGGGCATCTGGATGGCTGCCAGAGAAGAAGCGGCTTGCTTGCCTCCCAGGAGACAACTTCCCATCCTTATTTCGGATTCAGCCTGGATAAAGGGTATTTTTTGCTAAAAGATTACTTAGCCTGGGTAAAAGGGTGCATTTTTTGTTTAATAAAACTGCGTACTTTGTTTTCCCCCAACACTTGCCTGTTGGAATCATTTCCTTACCTAACCATGGGTAATACAAGGGATCGCTGGGATCTCGGGTTGGAGCTAAGGACGTGCTCCCCGAGAACTTTCTCTCTGGCTGGAGCCCAGTAGAGATCGCCGAGAGCTCGGGCTGGAGCTAAGGATATGCTCCCCGAGAACCTTCTCTCTGGCTGGAGCCCTGGAGGGATTGCTGAGAGCTTGGGTAGGAGCTTTGGACGAGCTCCCCGAGGAATCGGATCTTCTGCGTGCTATCCTTGAGGAGGCGCAGCAGACTCAAGCCGAGTCCAACCGACTGACTGGGTTGGTCGTAGAGCAGTGGCATCGACTGGTGGCAGCGGCCCCCTGGGAGACGCGGGACGCTGACCTCTGTGCCCACAATGAACTGTGGTGGCTGGACACCTGCTGGAAGCGACCCGGTTGGTGCAAGAGGACTTAACGCTTCTAACCCAGGTGTTTACCAAGGTTGCGTCCCGCGGGGCGCAGCGGGAGCCCGCGGCCCCAATCCGGGTGCCCGTTTTCCCATTCCCAATGGCGGGAGCAGGAGGGAGAGATGTCCCGGATCCCAGGCAGCGCAGCCGGGATGCGCAAAACGCAGCCGCCAGGACCGTATTGTCCCTTATGGATTTACCGCCAAGCATGGCGTCGGAGGACAATGTGGTTAAGGTACTGCATCCAGAGTTTGGCTCTTCCTCCGGGGAGCTTGCCCGCAAGGTTTTACCATTACTGGGCAATCATAAGAAAATCCAAGTGTTGCTGGAACAAGCAGCTGAGCCACTGGTGGTGGCCGCCACGGCAGCCCGGGCAGCCGCTTTGGAAGTGGCTCAGGCTCAAGCTGCTCAACAACGGGCAGCGGAGCAATGTTTGGTGGAGGCAGCCGCCGCTCAGAAGAAGGCCGCCCTGGAGTGTGACTGAAAGGCAGGGGGGACTGGAGTGGCCCTCGTTCTCGTTTTCCCCGGAGCCCTATCTGCCCCAGGATGTGGCCCATCGGAGGCAGCTCACCTTCGCATCTGACGTTCAGGATTACTTGGATGAGGTTGAGCCCGACGAAGAGGACTCAGACGGCTGGAATACAAACCTCTGTGTTAGCCAAGCCCGATGGACTGGGGGGGCTGAGGAGGAGATACATGTTCTGAAGTATCAGAACCAAGAACCGTTAGAGCGTATGGCCCAAATGCAGGACCAAATGGACGTGCTAGTGCGCGAGTACGGTTGCTTGCAGCAGGCCCAAACTGTACCCCCGCCTGTACCGGTGCAGGTACCGCCACCACCCCCAGAGCAGCAGCCAGTTCCGGGACAGCAGCTAGTTCCTGGACAGCCAATACCCGGGCAGCAGCCGGTTCCTGGACAGCCGCCAGCGCTGCCCCCAGGAGCACCGCCAGCACTACCCCCAGGACTGCCTGCCCAGCCGGGGGGGGGGCACTGCAACCGGTGGTACCAGTTGTACCTTGGCAGCAGCCCTGACTTCGTGTAACTTTTGACGGCACAGCGGAGGCGCTGCCCTGCTTTCTACACCAGGTGGACAGTTACATGAGAGAACAGGGGCATTCTTTCCCCATGGAAGATAGCCAGGTAAGGTTCGTCTCTTCTCTTCTGACCGGGAGGGCTGCTGAGTGGATGATCCCACAGTTTGATACCCAGGCCTCGATCCGGGGAAAACGAGGGGAAATACTGTCCTAGTCCTCTGGTCCCCTTCGGGCGCACGTTGGCTCCTGCCGCTGCTGCCGCCCGAGTGGCAGCCACATCAGCCAAAAGTTGCTCCTCTGCTCGCCTTTGGTCAGCAAGGGCTTGATCCGCCACAAGCTTGGTGGCGGCAGCCGTTGTCACAATCGGTAGGGCCTCTTGTTGCAAGAGCAACTCAATCTCCTTGGGCTGGCCCAACAGCGGTTGGACCCGGGCAGCTAGATCCGTTGAGGCAGAGCCAAACTCAGGGATCAGTAGTTTCTTGATGTCGGACGCCGTTGTCGTAGCCGGCGGCAAGTCCATGAGGACCATAACCGTCCTGGCTGCCACGTTCCAAGCTTCCCGTTGGCACCAAGCGGGATCGGGAACAGTTGACGGGACATTTTCCCCTACAGCTCCCGCCATAGTAGAAAACGCCACTGGCATTTGTGGTAACTCACGGAGGGTGAGCTCCACCAACAAACGAATCAAGGTGGATAGGTCCTCTTGCGCCAGCCGGACTTCTTCCAAAACGTCCTGCAACAAAGCGGGATCCTCGTCTCGCAGCTTACGTCGAGGAGATGAGCGTCCTGGGGAGCCCTCCAGGGTTCCAGCCATGGTCTGTGCACTCGGAAGCACGTCCTCTGCTCCACCCGAGGTCCCGGCGATCCCCTTAGGGCTCCAGCCAGAGACAGTCCACTCGGGGAGCACGGCTTATGCTCCAACCCGAGACCCAGGCGAACCCTCCAGGGCTCTAGCCAGGGATTAAAATCCAGGTAAAAAAGGTAAGGAGAGGATTAGTGCCATAATGTGAGCACTTGCCCCGTGACAATCCCATAAACAACATCCACAGATGAACAGTCCAAAAGAAAGTTAATTTATTGGAAAATCTACAGGTTAACAGCAGCTGAAATTCAAGATGGCACTAATGAGAACTAAGAGCATGGTACAGGGTATATATGAAATCAAAAGCATTGGATGCCATGAGAACCCCCCTCCCTTTGAGGTAAGATTCACACAGAATTCAGAGTCAAAACACAATTTGGCAGTTGCTACAGTTGACCTTGGCCAGCACCTGCAGTAAGCATAAACATCTTCGGTCAGACCTCGCCTGGCATTTCCTGTACAGACTAGGCCTGACAATGGGGCCCGGAAGTGGTCCCCCTTCTGCCCATTGGAATAAAGCCATTACAAATACATTTGCAGCTTTCCATGGCTCCAGGGGGAGCCCTTTTTGGAGGTAGAGGCCCCAAACCTTCAACGTAGCTTGAGGGGACCCTTCTTGCAAGAACCCCCAGGTTTGGTGATGATTGGGGCAGGGGGTCCCGAGTTATGGGGCCCGGAAGGGGTCCCCCCATGATCAGCCCATTGGAATGAATAGACATTTCAGAGTTTGCTAACCATTGCAATGCAAAGCAACAAGCGAGTGACCATGGAAAGGAACAGAGGCGTGATAGCTATGCATAATGCTATTAGTAAAAAACGCCAAATACGGTAAGTGCTCTTGATTAGGAGGAGTCCCATAACTCGTCAGTCTGAGGGGGTGGAAGTGATTTTATATAAGGTTGCAAGGCATGATGGTAATAGTACAATGGCACAGAAAACATCTTTTCCTGGTTAAAATCTTTTTACTTTCAAGCGCTTATTCGGCCTTTCTCACTTTGGTTTCACAGCACACAAAACAAAAAAATTAAAAAAATGATTTGGTTAAAAGTGGGTCAGTGCTTAAGGCTAGTGCTGTTTCTGCTAGGGCTCTGGATGGTGGAGGAGTTCTCGGGTGGCGCTGCCATACAGCTACCTGAGCATGTGGGTTCAGTATAGCATTCTGCTGCTGACTGCCCTGGGCTCCCCACGGTTTCGGGCTTGCCATCCTGCCAACCACCACAAATAAAGGAGCCCTGTGCTCCAGAGGGGGATCGAGTTCAAGGTCCCCTTCCTTTTAACCTGAGGTCTCCCCAACAGCAGGGGGACCTCTCCCTTTGTTTGTACAAAAGATAGATTTAACCATAAGCTAAAGAAGAAAAAACACAGGCATGCTCGTAGGAGGAGTCTCCTTACTTAAGTGGACAGAACCTATTTCTAGTCTTCCTGGTTCTGCCACAGAGGGGCTGGTATATGCAAATTGCCGACCCTCTAAGCATACTGGGATAGTTATGCCCGTCAGCACTCTGGGCGGTGCTGCTCAGACTGCTGCGTTGCAAGTAGACAGGTGAGAGATTTTAAAGAGACAGTTCTTTCTTTAACGTTCCATGAATTAGGGTGCTGGGGCTATGAGAGTGGGGGCCACCATGATAAGCAAAAAGGTCTTCTGCCGGAGGCTCCGGGGGTTGCAAACTCCAAACTGCACTTGGACCCAGCCAACTGGTATGGGTCCTGCAAGGGGGCAAGGGGGCAGCCTGACATCTTGGTGAGCCTAGGGCAGACCATTCCCCCTTGCTTTCTTGAGCCCGTCCAGTCGTCAGACCCCATGGCTCACGGATTTACTTCTCGTCCCTGCTTCTGCTGGAAGACATCTACACAGTTTGATTTTGGGGGTTTTCCTCCATACCTTTTCTCCTCTGTGTGTGTGTGTGTGTGGAGCAGATTCTCTCTCTGTGTGTGTATGGGGGAGCAGTTTCTGTTGTTTGGATGAGGAACCATTAACAAGCACTTTTTGGGTGCGATCTGTCAACCAGTTATAGATCCACCTAACAGAAACAGGATCTAGATCACATTTTCCCAATTTGTCAACAAGAATATTATGGGGAACATTATCAAAAGCCTTACTGAAATCAAGATAAACTATGTCTACTGCATTTCCCTGATCCAGCAAGGTAGTAACTTTCTCAAAAAAGGAGATAAGATTAGTCTGACATGACTTGTTCTTGAGAAACTCATAATGGCTCTTAGTAATCAGATCCATCCTTTCTAAATGCTCAAGGACTGACCGTTTTATGATTTGTTCAAAAACTTTTCCCGGTATAGAAGTCAAACTGATGGGTCGGTAGTTACCCGTATCCTCCTTTTTCCCCTTCTTGAAGAAGGGGACAACATTTGCCCGCCTCCAATCTTCTGGCACCTCACCTGTTTGCCAAGACTTTTAAAAAATAATGGACAGAAGCTCAGAAATTACATCTGCAAGCTCTTTAAGTACCCTTGGATGCAATTAATCTGGCCCTGAGGACTTTGTTTAATTAAAAAAGTGTGTTTGTGTACTGTTTATGCCATGTTGAGCACCATTTCCCTCGCAAGAAAAGACTGAGGAAAAGTAGGAACTGAGGAGTTCTGCCCTCTCTTCATCTCCTGTTACAATTTCACTTTCCGGTCCCCACAATGGGCTTATCGTGTCCTTGTCCTTATTCTTATTCTGTACTGTTGCACTTTATCGTGCCACTAGCAACACCCAAGGCCTCTTTTGCAGCTCCAGCTGAGACCAGGAGAACTTCCTTGGCCTCAGACAAGTCCGATGGGGAGTCTGAACTTGACTCTCCCTTGGTGGATGCCAGGATGCTGATTAGTAAGGTTAGTAAGGTAAAGTAACTTTACAAGTGACATTTCCTACTGAGATGCCTGCCATAGAGACCTTATCACCAGAGGAAGAAAAGGATTTCAAACTAGACAAGGCCACAACTTTAGAATAAGATGGATAATTTAAAGAATTATGCCAATAAAGGTGTGTGTGTGTGAGAGAGAGTGTGATAATTTAAAGATTACATCAATAAACATCAATGGGTTAAACTCTCCAACTAAAAGAAAAAAATCTTTCATAAATTGTCGAAACTATCATCGGATATAGTCTGTCTTCAAAAAACTCACATTAAAGAAAGTCATGGAAATTTTTTACAGTATACCAAATTAGGCTCTCTATATTTCTCATCATCAATAACGAAGAGGAGAGGGGTAGCAACATACATTAAAGGCACCAAACTCAATGTAATAGACTCACTGAAGGATAAGAAAGGGAGATACTTGATTCTTTTAACCCAAGGGGACAACAGGGAAAAATACGGAATTAAGAACATAAGAACATAAGAATTGCCAATGTGTATGCACCAAATCACGCAAAAGAAAAGTTCTTTATTGACTTCTTCACAAAATTACAGGACTTTCAACAAGGAGAAGCTATCATAGTCAGAGATATGAATGGTGTAATGGATACAAAAGAAGACAAATTGGTCAAGACTAAAGGCGGTAAACTCCTGGCAATTGTATTTCAGTTTCTGAAAGATTGGAGCTTAATTGATGCATGGAGATTTAAACATCCAAATCAAAAAGATTATTCTTTTTATTAAAATAGCACAATTCCTACTCTAGAATTGATTTGGGCTGGATATCAAATTCATTGGCTAATAATCTGGAGGATGTCATCATCCTACCTGGAACATTTGCCAAGCATAATCCACTTCAAGTAATACTGCACAGCGGGAGAAAAGGTTTAAGAAGGTGGCGCATGAATGACAACCTGGTACTTCAACAAGACATCCTTTAACAATGTCAAATTGAACTTAAGAATTTATTTGAACAGAATGTTACGCCAGGAATGGCAGCTAGAACTGTCTGGGATACTAGTAAGGCCTACATGTGAGGTAGACTCATCGCCATTGCATCTAAGATCAAGAAAGATAAGGTCAACACACTCAATAACTTGTACCAAGACTTACATCAGACAGAAGAACATCAGAAATCTGGTGATAAGAAGGTTTTATTGGAAATTTACAAAATAAGACGTCGAATTGAAGTGATAGAAACAGAAGAGATGCCCAAATGACTGAGATTTGTCAAACAGAAAATCTTTGAGCACACCAATAAACTGGGAAGACTGCTGGCAAATACATTTAAAAATCATGTTTTGACTGGCTAAGTGCCGCAAATAAATTATCTAATCTACATTTAAAAAAGAATCGGAGAAGAGATGGAGTCTGGCAGTCTACAAAGATAAACAGCTATCATAGAAAGAAGAGGACATACAAGAGGTTTTTAAAACCTTTTATATTGAGCTCTGTGAAAAAACCAATTCCCCGTAAACCAATATGGATAAATATATACAGACAGCGAATCTTAGTGGCTTTTCAGAAGACTCTCTCAATCAAAGAGTCATCATGCAAGAATTGAATGATGCCTTTAAGAAATTAAAAATAGACAAAGCCCCAGGCCCGGATGGTTTGTCAGCCAGTTATTAAAAAGCTTTCGAGCAATTGTTGATGCCCCATCTTCACCAGGTCTTTAATAATCTATTGGAGGAAGGTAGAATACCGAAATTGTGGGGGGAAGATCACATATCAATAATTCCAGAAGAAGAACAAGATAGTCATCTTCCCCAGTCTTACAGACCCATTTCTCTACTCAATGCTGACTGCAAGATCTTTGCGTCGATTTTGACAGAGAGGTTGAAGAGATGTATTACGAAATTAATTCACTCAGTCGGGGTTCATTCCTAGGAGACAAATGAAATATAATGTTAGAGTCGTACTGGCTGCTATCAATCACATTAAGGCTAAAAAGATTAAATCAGCAATGATATTCCTAGATGCAGAGAAGGCATTTGATAATGTCTCTTAGAATTTTTTGTTTAAAACTCTTCAGCACAAACTGTGGCAAGCAATTTTTGATGGCAGTAAAAGCAATTTATATGACACAAAGAGCAAGGCTTGGTAAACAGAACATTGACCAATAATTTTCCTATTGAAAAAGGCACCAGACAAGGTTGTACTCTTTCTCCTTTGTTCTTTAATCTAGCCATGGAAGCGCTGGCTAGTAAGATAAGAAAGAATCCTAATATTAACGGTTTGAAATTTGAAGATCAAGAATATAGAATAAGAAGCTATGCTGATGATGTGGTGCTAATTTGTCAAAATCCAAAGGCGTCAATACAAGAGATGAAACAGCTGATAGACCTGTTCAGCTATTTCTCTGGATACAAGCTTAATAAACATAAAACCAATATGATCTTATACAATGTTTCAAGCGGGGAGAACAAGAAATACAGAACATTCTGCAATGCTCTGTAGATAAAAGGAGTGTAAAATATCTGGGAATAAAGATTTCTTTGGTGGGTGAATCATTATTTGACCTGAACTATAAAGCACTGTGGTCTAAAATGGAAAAAGATTTGGATAGATGGAATAGACTTCAAATATCATGGCTTGGTTGGATTGCAACCATAAAGATGAATGTTTTACCGAGAATGAACTTTTTGTTTCAGATATTGCCAATTTTCATAAGTACTGCAATTATGAAAAAGATGGAAACAACAAATTAACAAGTTTGTCTGGAAAGGGAAAAAACCTAGAGTCTGAATCACAGTTTTGCAAGATGAAAAAAAGAGAAGTGGACTAGCACTTCTGAATTTGAAACTTTACCATCAAGCGGCTTCTTTAGTGGCATTGCCAGACTGGATATTGTGTCCAGAAGACAGAAAGATCAGAGTAGAAAAAGCAGGACTGAATCGAGGCTTTCATTATCCTTTATGGAAAGAGAAATCCAAACCACCCAAGATAGCTGGCCATGAAGAAAACTTAGCAGGACATCTTTTGAAGGTTTGGGGCACCCTGAAAATGATACTAAGGGCGAAAACGCATGGTCGCTTTATCCTCCTTTAATCCCTGTTTTAGCCAGGATCGAACGCACATTAAGCGAAACGCATGCGTTCGATCCAGGCTGAATCCTGGCTGAAACAGAGATTAAAGAAGGATAAAGCGACCGTGCGTTTTCGCCCAAGGTCTCTCCCCATCAAGTTTAATGTCACAAACGGAAGCCTATATGGACTATGAGACCAGGAAGAAAAATGACTATTTAATATACCAGGATTTAATGAAAAAGAATGGCAAAATAAAGACTTTACAAAAACTCCAGGATGAAAATTTTAAGATCTCTTGTTTTGCTTACCATCAGGTTGTTTATGGTTTGAGAAGTGACTGTCAGAAGTGGCTAAAGGAAACTAATGGAGTTTGAACAGATCATTATGAGATCACTTTTTAACCAAGATATACCAACTTTTACTAACCTATGAAACTGCTCTGGAACAAGTCAAAACATGTATGATTAAATGGATGCAAAACATTGGAGAGATGACACCAATGTTAACTTGGGAAAGATTATGGACGACTGAAATCAAATTTTCCTCTTCACAGCTTATTAGAGAAAACTGGTATAAGATGTTCTACAGATGGTTTCTAGCACCGAAAGACCTCCAAACGATGTATAAAGCCAGTCAAGCAAACTGTTGGAAATGTTCTCAATCAGAAGGCACCTTCTATCATCAATGGTGGACATGCAAGAAGACTCAACAATTTTGAAAAATGATACATAAAGATGTTTGAGAAATGCTACATACAAACTTCGACTTGAATCCCAAATATATGCTGCTAGGAATAATTCCAGCTCAGATAGACTCTACTCATAGAAGGCTGTTTCAGTACGCAATCACAGCCACGAGAATCTTATATGCTTCCCACTGGAAAGCAAAGACAATTCCTGCTCTAGCTGATTGGATTGCTAAATTATTTGACTTTGCGACAATGTCAAGGCTAACAAACCTGGTTCATAGAAAGCCAATAGACGAATACAAACAGAGATGGCAACCATTCTTTGATAAATATACGTGACTCTATTCTAGTTAAAATTGGAGAATGGTAGATACTACAGATACTTCCAGGACAAAATCAAATAATAATCGTTGTAAGCTTTTAGAAAATTGGTAATTGCTTGTTTTTACAAGATGCTTGATTGTTTCAATGAGATATTACCCATGGTGTATACAGTCAACAAAGTGCCAATAGATATAGAAGAGAACTAAGGCTCATATTAAACAATTAGCTATGATAGTTAGTAATGTTCTACATTTATTGTAATGGATAAGAAACAAAGATTAGTTTAGTTTTTTTATAGTCAGTGATTGTGAAGACAGAAAAGCCATTTTGTGTTAGCTTTAGCTTAGCATCACTTATTCTCCATTTTGAGTATCCAGAATTCTGCCTTGTAGTTGTTGAGGCCTAGCAGAATCCTGCAGCCTGTTACCAGGCAGATAAGACCCATTCAAGGATGAGCCAACATACCAGCCTAATTGGGAGCTAGTTTCATCTCTGGGAAGTTGGGAGGGGGGGAATGATCTCACTCTTCACTCCTAGGGACCCGGTCCAGCCTGAACCATCTAGGAACTTCTCTGTAGTACCATCCCTGATTGGAAGTCATGGGTCATCTGACTAGGGTCCATATTGCCATACGTTTAGCCATACTCATTCTATGTTAACCTTCTTCATCACCTGAACTGCTTTGCATGTTATTCTGCTTGACTACAGCAATGCAGCAATTCAAGAAACCAAGGCCTGAACCAGCTTAGCTTAATAGCAAGGAACATCAGCTATGTAGTAGAGTAGTAAGTATAATTAGAAAGATTTTGTTATTTTCTTTGCCGGTGTGCCTTTAAGATTACTGTAACTCGCATTTCAATTAATTTGACTTTTTATTGCATAATAAACCCTTTCATTTAAAAGGTGGTTTGAGTTATTTGGCCTGACTCGGTTACGTTACAACACGGCTGGGGCTCAGGAGAGGGCGGCCGGTCGTGATAGCGATAAAACCTGCAATCAAGAAAGGTAGTTTTTTATGGGGGTTTGATTGATCAGATGAGCTTGAGCACTGTTAACTTGTATTCTTATTTTCCCCAATGTGTCTTTTTCCTTTTTCTTTCTGTACCCATACATTAAAAATAAAAAGAAGATCCCCCAGCCATAAAACCAACGAGTGTTTTTGCCATATGACAAGAAACAGATTTCTGCATGGAAACACTTCCTAAAGTCCCTTTGGGCATTCAAAGCTCATTTAGCAGGTTTTTTGTATTCCAGTTTAAATAAATAGTAGTACTTTCTGTGATAATGGAATGCAGGATCTATTGATTTACATTCAGAGGGGCCCTCTGTTCTCATGGAAAATATTATTTCCTGTGCAATGAAGCAGAAGAAAAAACTTCTCTGGTGATCTGTTTTTTTAAAAATGAAAGTTGATATTCTCAGGAACAAGAATTTTGTTTTTGGTACTATATTCTACACACACACACACACAAAAAACAGTCCTATATTGAGGCAGAACCTAACTGTCCCTATTTTAGGAAGCCACATTATTTGCAGTGATTCAAGGAGTGATTTGAAGTCTCATAGTTACAAACCACATATTTGCAATGCCCACCTCTATTCATTTCTTTGGTTCAGGAAGCTAGCAGCAGTCCCTACCAACCTATTACTCATCCTGTGGCAAACATTTCGTATTTCCCTCCCCTTCTTATTTATAATCTGTGTTGAAGCGGGAGGCCTAATTTCTTGCTTCTAAGGGTTAA
The DNA here is from genome assembly GCF_029931775.1 of Euleptes europaea. Classification (NCBI taxonomy): domain Eukaryota; kingdom Metazoa; phylum Chordata; class Lepidosauria; order Squamata; family Sphaerodactylidae; genus Euleptes; species Euleptes europaea. Next base: position 78,575,764 of record NC_079321.1, read on the forward strand.
AAGTGTTGTTTTCAGAGTTGCATAGCACTAAGCTATAATAGCAGGGACAAACATAACTCCATCATCATTCTGTTTCAAGTTTCATCACGTGAGGATGCCTGCACATGCCTGACTGCAAATGCAGACACTGTATTGTAAGTATGGAAACAGAAGTTCACCATCAGTCTCAATAATTATTATCATAGGTAACTGATTTGCCCATTCATCTTTCTGCTTCCTGGTTCAGAGTGCTGAAACAATATAAAATTCATGAGGCATATAAGAAAAAAGAGATGGCAAAAAAAAAGCAGGTAAGCTGTGGGGGGGGGGGAAGGAAGAGTGGAGAGAGGATGATGGAGATGAGAAACCGTAAGAGATGCAAGGTGGGCAGTGGAGATGGAGTTACAACTGCGGGGGGAAAGGCCAGGCAAGTGGTTTGGCAAGGAGGATGGAAGGAAGATCGTGAGTGATGGGAGGAGGAAAGAGTGTGAGGAGTGAGTAAGCAGAGACAGAGCAGAGGAGTTGGGTACCAGTGTGGGAGGGAATGTGTAACCATCTATTTAAGTAATAACAACAGAAACATCAGACCTACATACTACGTGCTTTAGTCTCTAGCTAATAAATCCCTTTTTTGGTTAACTAGTTCATCCATCCCCAATGAACTAATGAAAGTTAACCTTTTCTTTTCTATATTGGCTTTTAAAAATTATGTGCAATTAATTGTATGATCCGATGTGGTAGCATCCTGCTCTGGTAAAGGTTGGGTAGCAATTCAACACTTTGAATAAATGAGTCAGATATTGTGTGTGAAGAGTGTAGGAATGTAGTGCCAGAACTTTAGGCGAAATAAGCATAGTGGGGTAGAGGTTCAGGTTCATCTTCATGGAAACAGGCATAGATAGAGGCAAGGAGCCTTGCTAGTGAGGATCAGAGGGTTGACGCTGTCAGAAGAAGGCTGATATTCTTCAGTTGATTTAGGAGGATGCAACTTCAATTGATTTAGGAGGATGAAACTACGCTTAGGACTGCACTGTTAATCTTGCCTTTGTGGAATTTGGCAGCCCGCTTATGGTTCTCAAGCACTCTCTCATTTGGGCACTAGACTTCTTCAGCTTGAGCAAGGTGGCCGAGTTGTGTGTCTTCAGACCATACTTCAGAGATATAAAGATGACTTTTCAGATGATCCATATCCCCTTTCTAGCAACAAGTCACTTCTTTAGATAGCAAATAAGTCTTTTAAATCATGTGTTTCTTTTGCTTACATAGATAACTGTGCCTCTTCCTAGTAATTCAATGTGTTACAAGAAAATGTCTCATTATAAGACCTATTTGACATAAAGTTGCATGTTGCACTGCATAAATTAACTGAAGTTTTTGCATGTTCCACACCACAGAGTGTTAACTGACTACTTTACTCTCCGAGAACAGAAGTTCAGAGCTGCTTTACTTTGAGAACCACAATTCTGAATCTTTAACTGTGGCACAATTTGATGGAGCCTTTAGCTTTCTGCTTTGGTATCTGTTATGCAAACTTTGGTCTATGGCAAAATGATATTAATCTTCACCCCTCTGCTACAAACAGAATCATGTCTGCTAAGAGTAAGGTGGGCAATGATAAAAGCTATCCTTCTGTCATAAATAAAGGTCAGCTGTAATTATTTGCATGCATTGATCAATACTTAAAGAGAAAACCATTTTTAAGCCCCATAAGAACAACAGGCTATAATTTCTGCAACTCTAAATGCCATTTCTAAATGCAACAGTAGAATGAATATGAGAGAGTTAAGCAAGCTTCTTGTAGCTGGCTGGTGACAATATTCATAGTCCCCCCCCTTCCCGCAACTGTCCTTTTAACAAAAGCTGGCAGAAAATATCTAACATATCTTATGCAGGAGTCATTGGCTTATTTTAGTCTTCCTCCCACAAAGCCAGTTTGCTGACTATCACTTCCAAAGGCATCTTGGCCATCTTCTGGTCACTGGGTGTGTGTGTGTGTGGGGGGGAGGTAGTTGTGAATGTCCTGCATTGTGCAGGGGGTTGGACTAGATGACCCTGGTGACCCCTTCCAACTCTATAATTCTATGATTCTAAATATGGGCTGCTGATAGGTGTCTACGTGATTTAATGTAAGAGAACATTCACTAATAATTTCAGCATGTGTATATTCAACCCCAACATTGTACATGGCCTTTTACACAGTAAGGCATTATTCTACCCTAAGAAATGCATAGCTCTTATATTTACTTCATTTAGACCCCATCTTTCTCCCTTATGGGGCCCCCTTATATCTTTTTCTCCTCCATTTTCTCCTCACAACAACCCTGTGAGGTAGGTTAGGTTGAGTGTGTATGACTGGCCAAAAATCACCCAGCAGTTTCTATAGCAGAGCAGTGATTTGAACCTGGGTCTCCCAGATCCTGGTCCAACTCTCTAACTGCTGTAGCACACTGGCTCTTATATGGGATGTATGTGTGTAGGGGAGGCCCGGGGCCAGATTTAGGTTTGATGAGGCCCTAAGCTATTGAAGGTAATGGGGCCCTTTATATGTCCAGCTGTCCTTTGTCAACAGCAAATTGTCGCTGTTTTTTGTGTTGAATATATACTATATGGTAATTTATGGACCCAATAGGTATCTAAAGCCATTTGCACATAACAAAATATGTATTTTATCAAAGTAATTGTTGAACTGAAATAAAGTTCACAACACAACACTGTTGCTGTATGTAGGTTTTATTTTATTTGTTTTTTTATCTTATATTTTGGAAATGTACATCCAGGTTTTTTTTTTCCTTTAAATTTTTTTGGGGGGAGCAAGATAGTGGGCCCTAAGCTATAGCTTGTTTAGCTTATATGTAATTCTGGCACTGGGGAGGCCATACAAAGGAGAGAAGAGCCAAGGATAATGGGAGGGGACGGACGGACAGGCAAAGAAAATGCACTTTATGGTAGATGCTGTTGCTGGTAGTACTGTAATAAAAAATAACCTTTCACAGTGCACATTCAGACTGCGATGCCCACAAAATAGCATTAAAGGAACAAACAGAAAGCAAACACGATTCCTGTTGGATTAAAACACCCACAGAAAGTAAGAGGATCAGACAAAGGGCCGTATTTTTTAAGGGGGAACGGTAAGTCTGTTTTCATAACTTTGATTTGGATATGTATGCTGAAGCTATGTGTGCTAAGCATATTAAGCCTGCTTCCGCAGAAAGCCCTGCTAAATTTGGGGGGGCTGACTTCCAGGTAACCGTGCAGAGCAGAAAAAATGTAACAAAGTTAAGTCTGTGGGAAAGGACTTGCAACAGGTAGCTCTGAAGTCTCCGCTACGGAAGGGGAGGCAACAAGTAATAGTTCTCACAAATAGTTTCTTGATAATTACTCAACTGTACAGCTGCTATATTTCTTTTGCTTTACTTTAGCCTAGAATTGAAGTTCTGGAAAAAGTTGTGTAAATAAGGTTGAGTTCTGGAAAAAGATGTGTCAATAAGAAGGCAGAAGGGTTTTATTCCCCCCCCCCACCACACACACACACACAAAGAAAAACCCTGCAGAGGAACCTGTATCTTCTCTTTCGCCTGTAAACAAACCCGGTCACCCTCCTGCAAAGTCTATTATTCCATTTCTTCCAAGAAATCACACATTAATCTACTTTAGAGGAATTCCCCCCCCCCCTCTAAAGCTTCTTCGCGGGGCAAACGGCGACCCCCCCCCTCGTGTCATGCTATAGAGTCATACACACGCAGATCGGAAAGGGGGGAAACCCCCTCGACTGAGGAAAACTAGGCGGGAGTCCGAGCCGTCGGGTTCCTGGCCCCCCCTTCGCCCCCGAAGGCCGGGGGAGGGGGGCGGAGACCGGGGCTGCTGGCCGGCCGGGCGGCCCTTCTTAACAGGGGCGGCGGGCGGCGGCGGGCGAGACGCGCGGCGGGGACGATGGCGAGCGGCAGGGAGGAGGAGCCCCTCAGTGGCCGCGGTAGCAGCAGCCGCGACGGGGCGGCGCGGCCGAGCTCGGCTGCGGCGCCCGTGCTGGCGGCCCTGGAGCTGGCGGAGGAGGCGGGGAAGGCGGCGCCCAGGGGCCCGGCGCAGGAGCCCAACGCCTACAAAGCCCTCTCCCTGGTAAGGAGAGACCTGGCGGCCAAGGCGGACTGCAAGGCGGCCCTCCCTGCGAGGGCTACCGGGAGGTGCCAACCGGAGGGAGGGTAGAAAGTCGCCCTGCAGACCGGGCAGCCGGTGGCGAAACGGCCACTTGGGGACCTCCGAGGGCATCGCTGCAGCGGCGCCCATCCTCAGGCACCCCGGAAAGACGCCGCCTCTGCATCGGGTCGGGGGTCGGTTCCTGTCGGGCGTGGAGGCGACGGAGGGCTCCGGCCGCTGGCCCCCGCTCGCGCTCAGCCGGTGCTCGATGATGGAGTGCAGGGCGTGCTCCCGGCCACCGTTTACTAGCCTTGGTTTTCAGGGCTTTGGTTCAGCCTGGGAATACTTGAATTAATAATAATAATAATAATAATAATAATAGCATGAGCATCAGCGCACCCCTGTAGTGGAGTTCTCTCAACGTCCATCACAATGAACTCGGGCATCGGAAGCGGAGCCCAAGGACAGAGGACAGGAGGACCTTCCTTGAGAGCAGTGGCTCCCAACCTTTTCTTCACCAGGGACCACTAGGACTTTTTTGTTCGGTGCAGGGACCCCAAGGTTCACAATAAAAATTCCGAGAATTTGAAAATCAACTTGAATCATAACTGTTAGTTAAACATTAAGCTTAGAATAATATTTGAATCTATATTTTTCTAATAGAGAACTTTTAATTGAAAATATTTATTATGGGTTTATAACTTTGTTTCGCGGACCTTAATTTAGTTCTCGCGGACTCCTGGGGGTCCACGGACCCCTGGTTGGGAACCAGTGATTTAGAGATTAAACCCAGCGCCTCTCTCTCTCTTTATAAAAATTAGTTGCTCCGAATGAGGTGGCACACGCATACTGGGGAGAGCAAAACCATTCAATTCAAATTCTACACTCAAAGAGTTCCCCGGAAATTGGGGATCTGCTGTCACCAGTCATCATGCTGTACCACATGCATCAGACCTGAGAATTCTGATGTAAGATTATATAATGTGAATTAGTTATTTCTCAGCATCTGTTAGCCAACCATAGAAAAAGTTGGATTTCGCCACTCTTCTAATGCATGTTTATTGATGATGTAGGGATTGTAATCTGTGTTACTGATTATGTCTGCATTGTTCCAGATAAATTAATCCCTGCTTCACAGGGATAGTTGAGAGATAAAGCGGGTTAAAATATATTATAACCTGCATTGGGGGTGAAGTGAGAAATGATAACTAAATAGAGATTATGGGAGTGATCTTCCATAGTAAGGATCCGTGGTGTCTAGTCCTGATTTGACAAAAGTACAAGGTATGTTGCACAGCTTCTCTTCATCATATCTTGATGAGAAATCAGACAACAGAGAAGTTATTTTTGGCACTTCTATTTATATGGGACCTTGAGAAGAAAGTGTGTAATCTAGCTCTGGCTGGGTTGCCAACAGGCCTTGATAAAAAAAATATTTTGTCCTTTTAATAGAAGTTTAAAGTGTGGAAATGAGCAACTAAAGCTTTTCATGCCATGGAGGTAAATAGCCTCACCTGGTAAATGTCCTCTCAAGTCTCTGTTAAAGAAACAGGACATTTTTCTCCAGGACTGTTGGCAGCCCTATGTTCTGGTTGCATGTTTACTTGTTCTGGAAGAGCTCTAACCTAGTTGTCATCAAAAATGTTGTAAAGAAAACATGAGATGCAGCAGTGTTCTAACACTCCAAACCTTGAGCAACCTGAAACGACATTTGGAGTCACCCCACGGCACTCATCAAACTTCCGTGATTCACGAACAAAAGCTCTGATCTTTTCTGGAGACTTTAAACCCTCTTCTTCATGCACTACGTGGTGATGTGGCTTGAAGCCTGGTTAGTCATGTTATTGTCCAGTGGATTTATATGGTCAAAGCTGATAGCAAGATTGCAGTATTGGTGATAAACAGCCAGCCAGCCTTGATAAACACCATAGCTTTGCTTTTCTTTTCTTTTTTGCTGCTTCCATAGAACATGATTGATTTGGAATTATCCATCCGATATGTGTGAAGAAGCATTCTTTAGAACAGTCCTTGCTAGATACCTAAGTGGGAATTTGGTCTGCAGAAGAGTTCATTATAACTCAGCTTGCATGCTGCTTCAACACAAATGGTAGTCACCCATAATTACGTCACAAATGTTATATTGGTATTTTACTGAAATTTGCCTGAAAACTGAAAACAATACTTACTGTGAAATTTTTAAAAAATTAAACCACTCTCGGGGGATATTGCTTTGCAATTTGCTAGCTGTCTGCTGTCCACTTCAGTGTCCAGCAATTGCTGTTCTAGTTGATGCAATGAATCCTGCTTCAATTTCTGCTGTAGGTGAAAGTAGGGCTGTCGATTCGGTTCGGCCTGAACCCAAAAACACCCGAATTTCCCCTGATTTGGCGGTTTTAGTCCGGGATGAACCGAACTCAAAAATGGCGGGAAAATGGGGGAGCCGAATTCAGCGAGTTCGGGAGTTCACTAATAAATTCGGCAAATTCGGGGCGCAGCAGCATAACCGTCAGTAAGCAGCATTCTCCCCTGGCCAATCGGTGGCCAAGCTGGGTCTTCTTCTGGCCAATCAGTCAGGATTGAGTACTGGAGGAATCAGCTGCTGCGCGGCCCAGCCGGGGAGAGAAAGAGAGAGAAATCCTCGTGGGGGGGTGCGTGTGCACATTTGCTCCTTTCCGTGGCTGCAGGGGGTGCATTTTTGGGGGTAGAGACCCAAACTTTCAGGGGAGCTTCAGACGAGCCTTCTTAAGAGACCCCCCAAGTTTTGTAAACATTGGGTCAGGGGGTCCCAAGATTTGGGCTCCACCCCTTTTCCCTCCCCCTTTTCCATTTCCGTGGCTGCAGGGGGCACTTTTTTGGGGGTGCAGCCCCCAAACTTTCAGCACAGCTTCAGACGAGACTTAAGAGACCCCCCCAAGTTTTGTAAAGATGGGTTCAGTGGGGGCAGAAATATGGGCTCCCCCCTTTTCTCTTTCCATGGCTGCAGGGGGTGCATTTTTGGGGGTGCAGCCCCCAAACGTTCAGCATAGCTTCAGACAAGCCTTCTTAAGAGACCCTCCAAGTTATGTAAACATTGGATCAGGGGGTCCCGAGATATGGGCTTTCCCCTTTTCCCTATTGGGATGAATGGATCACCCAATCTTGTATGCATCTCCAGAGCGGCAAATCCAAGGCAAAACCTCCCGTGCTTAAATAGAATCATATTGGATTACCCAGTCCTCCCAGCCCCTCCTGATGGAACAGAAGACAGCCACAGTAAGACCCCTTTGGGGGCTTTAATCTATAATTTTTCTCCTGTGTGTGTGTGTGGGGGGAGGGAGCAGTTTCTGTGGGTGGGGGGGGAAGTCAAAGGGGGCTTTCGCCCGTTCTGCCTGGGGTGTGTGTGCCCCCTCGAGTCTCTCTCTCCCTGGTTTGAGGGGGGGCTTCAGTTGTGTGTCCTCAGGTTTTCCCTCATTCATAAGATCGGTTAGATCTATTTTGATGCTTGCTCAAAACTGGTTTTCAAATGGTGACTTAAAGAATGCATTTGCCTGGTCCCGAGTCCCATGCAAAAGGGGAAATTCCACCCCCTCCTGCTCATTATGCATAGCTAGCTGCCTCTGTCACTTTCCATGGTTTGCAAATTCCCAGGTGTCAGGTGTTGCTTTGCATGGTTGTGTTGCTTTGCAGTTGTGTTGCTTTGCAAACTTCTTCACACCTGCCCCGCCCTTGCTCCCCACAGCTCAGCTGTTTGTCGGGGCTGGGAGCTTTGTGCGTGGGCGGCAAGCTCTGCTCAGAGGTGCACACATTAAGGGTGGGGGGGCCCTTTCGGGGCCCATATCTCAGCCCCCCCTGACCCAATCTTTACAAAACCTGGGGGGTCTTGCAAGAAGGGTCCTTTGAAGCTCCGCTGAAAGTTTGGGACCTCTACCCCCAAAAATGCCCCTCCGGAGCCGCGGAAAGGCGCTGTTGTGTTTTTAATGGCTTTATTCTGCCGAACTTTGAATTCGCGGCGAATTGCACGGACCCAAAGTGGGGGAGTTCGGACTTTGGCATATCCCGAATCCAGACGGGCCAAATTCGGCTGAATCCGAACTATACCGAATTTGTTTTTCCAACAGCCCTAGGTGAAAGAAGGCTGCATTCCCTGTTGGCGATATGAAGAGAATACAATCCCTTCCTACTTTTTCTGACAGCATCCCATAAGCCTTTTGGGCACACTGCTGCAGCAGAGTGAGCCACTCAGTTTGCCACTCAGGGCTTGTTATTGTTCAGATCACAACTCTTAGGGCATAGGCATAACTACACAATATGTCCAACCTGTGTCAGGTCACAGATATGCCACCAGATTCACAGTCAGACGTGCATCAGGGGAATTCCCTGTAAAAGTGCCTGTTTGCTTGGTGCTGTGAGGGGAAGAAGGAGCTTCCAATTTCTGTGCCACTGGTTTTCTCTAGTCACCTCCACCCCTGCCACCATTTCAACTGGCAAAAAACTGGGTGAGAGGAAAATAAGAAGCATTTTTTAAAAAGATTTTTAAAAATATATGAACTGAACAGAAGAAAAATAAAAGCCATATCCCAGCAGCAATTACATCAAGGAAAAGGAGAAATCTAGGTCACTTTCACACATGCCAAATAATCCACTTTCAATGCACTTTGCAGCTGGATTGTACTATGTGAAAATGGTAAAATCCACTTGCAAACGATGGTTAAAGTGCATTGAAATTCAGGATTATTCAGGATGTGTGAAAGCACCCATATATACATAGACTATAATATAATAAACATGATATCATAAACAATATGATAGCAATAATTATTAGCAGTAAAGTAGTGATTTAATAGTTCGCACTGAATGGTGATTATCATAATATATCTTAGCATGAATTATAAGATATATTTTTTTGAAAATAAAATTTAAAAAGTACCATTCACCTCTTTATATTTCCAACATTTCCCTTTATAATTCTTCTTCATTTTCTTGATATCTTTTTGAGTAATATACTACCAATAAAACATTTTATATCAATTTTCTCTTAATGTTTGGCGGGCTGTAAATTCTATGTCTTTCATCCATAAAGTTTCCCATTGTTGGAGAGAGAGTCCTTCCTCAAAGTTTTGCATCCATGTAACCATACATGATTTAACTTGTTCTGTTTCTATGTCAAATTGAAGCAAGTAGCTTGTAAAAAATTTTTAAAGACCAATTGTGCCGAGTTAAGAATTTGAAACCCAGGAGAATCACCCCCACTTAGCCTCTAACCTAATTAATTGGGTTGGGACACAAACCTGCTTGTGCTTCCGTATTGTACACATTAGGCTGAGCAACCTTTGTGAGGTTTGGACTATGACCTTTATAAAGTTAGTCATTCAGTATCCTGATATGCAAGAGCTGCTTTTCTGAAAAAGAGAAGACAAAAAATGAATGTATTACAGTAATTTAAAAAAGAGAGATAGAAGGAAGGTGAGGGGTTTAGTTCAGTTTCCTGGCACAGCCTAAAAAAAACCTCTTCTGTAAAAAAACATCAAACAAATGACAAGTGAAATTCCAAACTCATAACAACACAAGAAGAATTCTGCTGGAACAGACCAAAATCCATCTCTGCCAGAATCTTGTTTCACACAAGGGCCAGCTGGATATCTTTAGAATGCCTACAAGCAGAGGCTAAACCTGTTGTTGCCACCCCAAAATTGGTATTCAGCGGTACACTGCCTCTGAGCATGGATGTTCCGTTTAGCCATCATGGATCATAAACACGGATGTATCTTTCTTCCATTGATTTGTTCAGTGTCATTTTAAAGCCGCTTACAGTGCAATCCTATGCATGTTTGCGCAGAATTCTGTTTTGTATAATGGGCCATACTTCCAAGTAACTGTTCTTGAGATTGCGGCCTTAATCTAGCAGCTATCATTATAATTTGGGGCAATGCATTCGTTACACAAATTATGCATTATTTGTACTTTCTTTTGTCTTTTTTGACTCCGCTGCCCAGCAGCTTACCTGTGTGCCCCTGAGTTCTAGTTTTAGAAAGGGAAAAATAGTTTGTTATATATTTATAAAATTTTTATTCATAATAAAAATTAGTATGTGTGTGCAGACACTGTGGCATAAAAAAGCCACAGTGGCATTTCAGGTTGCACAACCCAAAATGGTGTCCTGACAATGAAAGGAGGGAATGGGGCAGGGTGAATTGGCGGGGAATGCAGGGGGCAGCTGATAAGGGGGCAGAACTGGGTGGTGCAGTTGATGAGGGCAGGAAAGTCTGGCCAGGTGGTTGGAGTAGAAAGTCTGGGCAGGTGGTTGGAGTAAAGTGTACTACTAGGGGAGGGGGGGAGAAAAGGTGTTGGAAAGTGCAAAGGTACACCCATGGGCACCACTTTGGGGACCCTTGCTTTAGGCTTTTTTTTTTTTTTACCAGGAAAGGGTCTAGCCCATTTATTTTTATGGTTGCCCCTTTCTTCTTGTATATTGGCCTTTCCCACTGGAATATGCAGGAGAGAACGATGCATTCAGGAAGTTGGCAAGGCTCTGTAGACCAATAGAAGAACAACAAGAAGAAGAGTTGATTTTTATAGGCCAACTTTCTCTACCACTTAAGGGAGACTCAAACCTTCACCTTCCCTTCCCCTCCCCACAACAGACACCCTGAGGTAGGTGGGGCTGAGAGAGCTGTGACTTGCCCAAGGTCACCTAGCTGGCTTCGTGTGTAGGAGTGGGGGAACAAATCCAGTTCCCAGATTAGCCTCGGCCGCTCATGTGGAGGAGTGGGGAATCAAACCCGGTTCTCCAGATCAGAGCCCACCGCTCCAAACCACCACTCTTAACCACACTGGCTAGGAAATTAAATGCATCCATTCTACTCTGCAATTTATTGTTTTGGATATATAAATATGGGATTTTGAAGCCACCGCTTTGCAATGGTATGCTAGAGCCTGCTTCAGGGTTGCATCGGATTTAACATTTTGTGTTTGGAGATACAGCTTTTAAAGGCGATTACATGAGCATCTCCACATGGAAACACTGCAACCCTATGGTTCTTTCATCTACTGTTTTTTTTAAAAGGCACTGTAGTGTATAGAAAAAGGGGATCAGTAGCAGATGGAATGATTTAGGTAGCATGACAATAGGGTAGTGTCTAATGGTATGTGGTTGAAGCCTAAATGCAGTGTGGCAATGAAATTTGAATCAATCCTTTGGTTCTGTTCTGTCTTAGTTAGAGTTACCAGGTGATATACAGGCATACATCCTGTTTCAGAGATTTATGTACATCAAAATGTGCAATTGCTTTCTTGTAGTATAGATTGATTTTTCTACTCACAAATTGTACATGCACCAATTTGGCCCAACTGTGGAATACACGTCCTCTGCCTGCATACTACGGGATGCTGGCAACAATCCCCTTCCTCACTGATTACCACTTACCTTGGCAATGCTGTTATCTAATCACAGGGAAACAAAGGATTGACCATGCTCTGAAGTCCTGCAAAGGTTAGAGTGTGACATGTCATGATTGTGTGGGAATTGAAAGGGTTGGAAAGGGACGGGAAGTGTTAAGTATGCCATGTTTTCTTCCCCTTGCATTGGGATAATCCATAAAATATGTTGTGCATCAGAGAGTGGAGAAGGGTAGCAAAGCTGTGACAGAGGAAGGGTAAGGCCAAATTTGACAAGTATGGAAGAAGAAGATTATAAAATGATACATAATTTATAGACAATTGCTTTTTTATAAATTTTAATGCCAACCTTATCAATAACCAGGGAGATAATATTTGTTAGGAGCCCCATGGCGCAGAGTGTTAAGCTGCAGTACTGCAGTCAAAAGCTCTGCTCACGACCTGAGTTCGATCCCGACTGTGGTCGGTTTCAGGTAGCCGGCTCAAGGCTGACTCAGCCTTCCATCCTTCCAAGGTCGGTAAAATGAGGACCCGGCTTGCTGGGGGTAAAGGGAAGATGACTGGGGAAGGCACTGGCAAACCACCCCGTAAACAAAGTCTGCCTAGCAAATGTCAAGATGTGACGTCACCCCATGGGTCAGGAATGACCCGGTGCTTGCACAGGGGACCTTTACCTTTTTAATATTTCTTGAGTGTCATGGAAATGCATGCAAATAGAAAGCTGAAGGTACTTTGGTTTCCTGTTTCTTACACCTCTGAATGTTTGAAGTTGGAATGTTTTTGTGCCACTTGTAAAGTTGGGCAAAGAGACATCCCAACTGAAAAAGGTTATTATATTATTGGTAATTCACAATGGCATGTGTAGACTACACACTCTAATTATTTACAGAAATAAGTATAAACATTGTGTTCCACACAAAATGAATGAACATGAAAAAATTCAGATGTTCAGTTTGATTTGCTGTTTTGAAGTCAAGATGATGTTTTTTGTTCAGGTTGTTTTCAAATTTTGGATACTGTGCATTGATACTGAGATTTTTCTAGTCTGTAGTTAAAACAAAAATATTTTGAAATGTTCTGGGGTTTGTGGTGCTGTGAACCTGCCTTGTGTGTGGTTTGTATAGGACCCCAGAATGATATGAATCAGTCCAGCTCAACAGTAACATGGTCATTTCTGTAAGACTTCCTGACCACAGGAAGAGTTTACTGCAGTTTACTGACCATGATGATATCATGCAGATTGCTGTTTCAGATTAATTATGTCCATGGTAATATGGAACTATTCAGAACTATGACATGCAGTAGTTAGGTGGTGTCAGCTAAGGCTTCCTGGCTTTCGGCCTCTGCCCATCCCCCCCGGCATCTACACCTCAATGGAGACCTGCCCGGCTAATCGTTACTGTGTTACCAGGTCCAGGGGAACAATGCCTGGGAGCCCTGGCAATCACCTAGCTATTTCACACATTAGTTTCATGTATGGTTTTTCCTGTGAGTAGTTACCGGCTGTTACCTTCTGTATTGTTTCCTTATACCTAAGTCATCAAGACAACTCTGCCTCAACTCGATCCTTTTGTATTATGTCCTGAAACTAATCAATCCTATTGTATGTATCCTTTAAATGTACTGGTGTTTCCCCATGTCTGCATTCTAGCCTTATGTCCCAATGGACCCACTGAACTCGCTGGCTTTCTTAAATAAAACTTTTTAACTCGTGATTATGTCTGGAGTAAAGTTCCTTATGAGAGAAACGCAACGAGGTGCTGGAGTTTTACAGGTGGCAAGGTGGTGTTTCGGGATTAGCCAGTTTCTAGTAAATCATCTGTCTGAATTTTCCTAAAACGATACTTTAACCTTCTAACATCATCACTTCATAACTGCTGGAATATATTTTCTGTGGGTTGGATCCAAACCTGATATACCGTATATACTCGCGTATAAGCCGAGTTTTTCAGCCCCAAAAAAGGGCTGAAAAAGCCAAACTCGGCTTATACGCGGGTCAATACGGTAGGGTAGGGGAGGGGGGAGGAGGGAGGGGGGAACTTACTGCCGCCGCCGCCGGGCCCATGCCGCTTCCTGCTTCCTGCAGCTGCAGGGAGGCTGCCCCGGCCCTCGCCCGGCCGCGTCGCCGCTTCTGGCGGCCGGGAGCGGCCTGGGGCGGCGACCCCGGCCCTCGCCCGGCCGCGCCGCCGCTTCTGGCGGCCGGGAGCGGCCTGGGGCGGCCTGGGGCGGCGGCCCCGTCCCTCGCCCGGCCACGGCGCCGCTTCTGGCGGACGGGAGCGGCCTGGGGCGGTGGCCCCGGCCCTCGCCCTGCCGCGCCGCCGCTTCTGGCGGCCGGGAGCGGCCTGGGGCGGCGGCCCCGGCCCTTGCCCGGCCACGCCGCCACTTCTGGCGGCCGGGAGCGGCCTGGGGCGGTGGCCCCAGCCCTCGCCCGGCCGCGCCGCCACTTCTGGGGGCCGAGAGCGGCCTGGGGCGGCCTGGGGCGGCGGCCCCGGCCCTCGCCCGGTCGCGCCGCCGCTTTTGGCGGCCGAGAGCGGCCTGGGGCGGCCTGCGGCGGTGGCCCCGGCCCTCGCCCGGCCGCGCCGCCGCTTCTGGCGGCCGGGAGCGGCCTTCTGCAGCTCCAGGGAGGCTGCCCCGGCCCTCGCCCGGTCGTGCCGCCGCCGCCGCCAGGACTGCGCCGCTTGCTCCTGCGCCGGGAGCCCAGGTAAGCCTGCGGGGGGGGGAGGGGTTATAAGCCGACCCTCGGCTTATACGCGGGTGCCTAATTTTTCCCCATTTTTGGGGAGAAATTAGGCACCTCGGCTTATACGCGGGTCGGCTTATACACGGGTATATACGGTAGCAGAAGTGGAAAACCATTTTTTGTTTGTAGAAACTGGGCACTGTTTTGCAGGCCAAATCTCATGCCATACCCAAAGACCCACTGACCCCTAGAAGAAAACTTTTCTGGGGGCATTGTTGGGAATGCATCAAGAAGGTAGAAGCAGGAAAGCTAGGATGGCCAGTCTCCAGATGGAGACCTCCCAGAATTTGGTTTCCAGGTCACAGAGATCAGTTCCCCTGGAGAATATAGCTGCTTTGGAGGGTGGCTTCTATGGCATTATGCCCTGCTGTGGTCCCTCTCCTTCCCAAACCCCGCCCTTCCTAGGCTCCACCCCCAAAATCTCGAGTAATTTCCCAACCCAGAGCTAGTAACCGTAAGAAAGCATTTCTGCATGTGGTTCATTAGAAACAATCCTATATATTTAATGCATGCAAAACTCAACTAATTGATTTGAATATTTGATTTAAGATTTTTGAAACAATCTAGCAAATTTTGAGCATAAAAATTATACCTATCTGGCTAATAAGACCCCTAGGCCAGTTTTTGAAACTCCAGTTTGCTGTTTGGAGGTGGAGAGACAGACTGCTCTTTGAGCAATGCAAGTCCAAAATCCAAATGCATAAGTTACTGGCATGGTTTGGAAATAAAAAAGGCTATTCCTACAGGTATTGTAGCTTCACAGTATTGTGTGAGCTTTTATTAAATATGCTGATTACTGTTTTCATCCTGTTTATCATAATCTTCCAAATAACATTTTGTATGTTTGCTGCATTTGCTGGATTGTATGGGTTCCCTGTTGACAACTGGAATGTAAAATTGAACTCAGATTGCCTGGGCTTTCTATTATTATTATTATTTTTTGCCAAGTGAAAGTAATTAAAACAGAACGTATATTTTGCATGAATGGAGATAATGTTTATCATTGGTGTTTACTGTCGGTTGACTATGCCTTTCTTTTATGCTCTAGGTATTGTGTGTCATTGTGTTAACAACAATTTTAGGATGCATATTTGGACTGAAGCCTAGCTGTACAAGAGATGGTAAGTACAGGGAATTCTGCCATACATATTTTGAGGAGTTCCATTGACGAAAAAGCATACCATGTTAGGGGTTTATCATAGCAGCTCAAAACACTTCTGTTTATGTATATTGTTGGAAATAACTGAACTCAACTAAAATATAAAATTCTTTGTAAGGAACAGTAACTTAAATGGTTCTTGTAGGTTATCCGGGCTGTGTGACCGTGGTCTTGGTATTTTCTTTCCTGACGTTTTGCCAGCAGCTGTGACAGGCATCTTCAGAGGAGTAACACTGAAGGACAGTGTCTCTCAGTGTCAAGTGTGTAGGAAGAGTAATATATAGTCAGAAAGGGGTTGGGTTTGAGCTGAATCATTGCCCTGCAAAAAGTATCAAAGGTAATGTGCTAATCATTGTCCTGTAAGTATCAAGATAATGTGCTAATGAGGGTGTGGTATGTTAATATGGAACCATTGTATCCTGAAGTGATCTGTTAATGTGTGAAATCCAAAGCTAATCTGCATGGCTATTGTGGACTGTAGTCTGTAGTAACTTAAATGGTTAAGAACTTATAAGTTCGAGTACAGAACTAATGAGGTATAGAGGTATGTTCCTCTAGAATCTCTGTTCGATGTAACATATTATTTTGAAACAGCTCCTTAAGACTCCAATAGATTTAGTACATTTTCTGGTTCATCAAAACTAATCAGGGAAGAAGCCATAGCATCTGCTTTGCCTGCAGAAGGTCCCAGGTTCAACCCCTGGCATTTCCAGGTAAAGGGGTCAACTAGCAGGTGATGTGAAAGAACATTGTCTGAGACCCTGGAAAGCTGTTGTCGATCAGAGTAGAGAGTCCTGACCTGATAGACCAATGGTCCAACTCAACGTAAGTCAATTTCATGTGTTCAAACGTACACCAGCTCAAGGTCTTAAGCCTAACATTTCCATTAGTATCAAGTCATAATACAAATATATTGTGTGCCAGTTAAAGAGTTTATATTGATACATTTTGTAGTTCCCTTTTCATTACCATCTTTCTGCCTTAAAAAAATTAGATAGTAACTTTGTACCCACATGGTGTAATGGTTAGAATGTCTGAGTGGAACCTGGGAGAACCAGCTTTGAGCCTCCACTGTACCATGCCAGCTCAAATGGTAACCTTAGGCTAACTACTTTCTCTCAGTCTGATTTTCCTCACAGGACTGTTTGAGGATGAAATGGAAGAGGGGAAGCATATTGCTGTAAGCTGCTTTTGATCCCCATTAGGGAGAAAAGTATGGCATAAACACATAATAAATACCTATGAAATGTATTGATTAAAAGAAAAACATTAAGGCTCTTGCAAGTTATAGTAAGGTTGTAACCCAATGAACAGATGTCTTTCACATGTGTTCTACTTATCATGGCTGCCACAATAGCCAGGGTTGATTTCATGGTCTTACCAGACTGATGTAAAGGCTTCTGTATCGTTTCTCTAACTCTGGGTTTACCGTATCACACACAGCACACCAAGTGCACGGTACTAGCTGATGTATGTGTGGTATGCTAACAATGCTGTCTGAAGAAGTGAGCTGTGACTCATGAAAGCTCATACCCTGCCAGAAATTTGGTAGTCTTTAAGGTGCTGCTGGACTCTTGCTCTTTTCTACATGCTGTTAAAGGAACACTTACGTGTGCTTTGATCAGTACACAAGCAACCATGGTGAATGCAGAAAAGAGGGTCCCACTAGGAGCAAGTTCCTCAGAATGACTATAGAAAGATTGCAGTGTAACCTTTACATGATATTTTACTTGACTGAAGTAGATGGATTTGGGACCAACTATATAATGAAGTAATATGATGCAGCCATTAAATACATCAGATTTTAGAAGGGGTACCATTAGGGTTGCTGGGGGCCCCTGTCCACCAGTGGGGAATGGGGGGGTAGTGTTGCCATATCCAGGTTGGGAAACTCCTGGAGATTTGGGAATGGAGCCTGGGGAGGACAAGGGCCTCAGTGGGGTACAATGCCACAGAGTCCACCCTCCAAACATCCATTTTCTCCAGGGGAGGTGATCTTTGTACTCTAGAGATGAACTGTAATTCCAGGGGATCCCCAGGTCCCACCTGGAGGCTGGCATCCCTAGGTGCCATTTTCCTAGATTGTTTCCACATGGAGGCGATTTCCCCATTTTGCTCTCATGATTGCAAAGACTGTGCGATAGCAATGGAGCCATCATATGAATATTTTCTCTGTTTTCCGTTATGCCTGCCATTTTTAATCCTTCAGTAAAAGAAAAACCTGGCAAAAAGGTTGTCAATGGTGTGTGTATATGGCAGGCACAAAGGAAAATGGGGAGAAATTACACTGGATGTGGATGAAATCCACACCTTCGTGTCCACATTCACCCCAAACCCACTGCAAGGAAAGATCATACCAAAGCAGGTTTTGGAAAACTGCAGAGCGGAGCTGCAAGAATCCTGTCAGTGGATGACTGCACAGTGATGTTGTGCGGAAGCCCTCCTTACAGGAAAAACACCCCCCCCAAAAAAAAAACACAACCCAACTCTGAAGTTTGTGGGAAATCGCTTCTGTGTGGAAGCAATTTCGGTTCCTCTCCAAACAAGAGGTGCATGTTTTTGTTTTCCCTTCTGTTATGAAAATTTTTAGGGCCAGAACTTGGTGAATTAGCTTTATCTTAGAACTGTCTGGTGGTAGTCTTGGTAGAAATTATATCTTCTCCTAGTTCATATTATTCTGACCTAAATGTCTTGATAAGGAAAACCAAACCCATGGGTGCACAATCCACAAAACCCTTTTTGTGCACAATTTATATTTATTTTAATTGTAGCTTGTGCACAAGACATTTGAAATAAAGGGCTGTTACCTTGCTGCACTATTTTGAAGACTTCCCACCACAAACCCATGCACACCCAGTGGCATTTTCATTTTGGTAATTCATTAAGGAGAGACAGCATTGTGTAGTGGTTAAGGTGTCAAACTAAGATCTAGGAAACCCAGATTCGAATCCTCACTCTGCCCTGGAAACTTGCTGGGTGACCTTGGGCCAGTCACACACTCTCAGCCTCAACCCTGGCTAGTATTTGGATGGGAAATCTCCAGGGAATACCAGGGGTGTGATGCGGAGGCAGGCAATGGCAAACCACCTCTGAACGTCTTTTGCCTTGTAAACCCTACCGGGTCACTATAAGTCAGCTGTGACTTGACTGCCAAAGGGAAAAAAAAATCCATTAAGATCAGTTTACTCGTTGACCAATACTGAATGTTAATCAATGTAATATCCGTGTTCAGGCCATGATTCTGAAGATGCATTTCCTTGTTAAAATTTCAGTCAAAACCTGCAAAGGTCGCTGCTTTGAGAGAACATTTGGAAGCTGCCGTTGTGACACTGAATGTGTTAAACTTGGAAACTGCTGTTTAGATTTCCAAGAAGCCTGTATTGAACCTGGTAAGATTTTTTTTAAATGTTCCAGTTCTTTTTTTTAAATACATATTTTTTATTTTGTTTCAGTGAAAATAAAAAGAAATTAGAATTCAAAAAAATTCAGAAAAAACCCCAATACTATACTATACAAACATGGAACAAAAAATAGAGGAAACAACATATAGAATTTTGATACCAATTCAGTAATTCCTCTGTATTATATGCTATTCTAGCTTCTTGATAGCAAATATACTACTTTTAACTTACTCCTTCATTCTCTATGGTATTAATATTTTTGTAATTACATAGTAGAGTTTGCCTTACTAAATGTTCATCTGATTTTAACACTAGTGCTAACCTATATTTAAACAATTAATTTCTATTAACTTTTCCAAAATAAAGTTATTTCTAATATTTATCTATTTTGTGCACGTTTTACAAAACAAATGATACAATTTCCAGTTCTTTTGGAACTCTTTGCTGGGTCTTTTATTCACTCCCCACCCCAATTTGGCCATCATTGCATACTCTGTTTGTTTATTCTTCCATTCTTCTACATCCGGGCAGCGTTCTGATTTCCACTTTGTAGCAATCACTGCTCTAGCTGCTGTGGTCATATATATAAAGAACTCTTCTGAGGATTTCACAGTGGTGGTTGGTACTATTCCCAGCAGTATGTTTTTAGGATCCATTGCAAATTCAACTGTTAAATTTTTTTGATTTTCAGTACGGACTTTGCTCCAAATTTTTTAAATCTTCTTGCATGATCAACGTGTGTGAAAAGAACTCGTGTCTATCTCTTTACACTTCCAACAGTGTTCATTCGCATCCTTATTCATCTTCTGGATCTCCTTTGGCATGATGTACCAGCGAAAAAGCATTTTATACCAGTTTTCTTTTAATGCTTGACTTGCTGTAAATTTGATTGCTTTAGTCCATACCTGCTCCCACTGTTGCATCGTTATCGTCTCTCCAAAGTTCTGCATCCATTTCACCATGCATGGTTTGACTTGTATTTAAGTAATAATCATGCTTTCAAATTCTGTGATTTCTCTCAGACAATCCTGTCAGTTTTTATTAAAAACAGTCGTAGACCAGATGTCATTTCTCTCATTTTGCCCATTGATCGTCTTTTCTTAATCTTGAGGCCAATTGGCAACAAGTGAGCCATTGTATATTTTTGTTCTCCTCTTAGTCATCTGCCACGTTTTAATTTCTTCTGTCCTGTCATGTCCTGATATGTTATATAGTTATTTTTCTGGTTCAATGAGGGAATTTAGATGTCTCAGGGAATGATGTGTGCAATAAACTGTTCATTTAAATTAATAAGAATAAGGGTTAAGTTTGATAGTCCTGGATTTGGGAATTCAGGTTTCCACTAAACATGTGAAATGTTGTACAGAAGAGCATGAATTAAAGGGAGAAAGCAACAGGGAGGGCAAAGTATGGGGAGGGAGATATCAGCCAATGAAAGGTCCATCCCTCTCTCAATCCCCAACCAACCGCGGGCCTTTAGTAGGTTTACAGATGACAGTTTCTCATAGCCTCTAGCAGAAATGGAAGTCTTAGAGCATCCACTCTCTGCAGCCGCTCTAGGACTGCTGTTTCTCCTAGGCTCTGTGGCATACTGTAGTGTCCAACCTCCAAAGCTGCCATTTACTGTAGGGGAATAGATTTCTATAGATCTGCAGTTCAGTTATAATTCTGGGAAAATTCTAGGCCCCACTTTGAGATTTTTAATCCTAGTTTTAGTTTGGCAATGATACTCTGGTCCTCTGCCGTCACCCCATGGGTCAGGAATGACCCGGTGCTTGCACAGGGGACCTTTACCTTTTACCTACAGAATCTATAGCCTAATAATGTAAAGTCCCCCCCCCCCCAAAAACATATCCTATAGACCACTGAAGGTGTTCTGTGGAAGCTAGTGGGAAGACATGGTAGTGAATAAATTGGTTT
This sequence comes from Euleptes europaea, assembly GCF_029931775.1. Taxonomy (NCBI): domain Eukaryota; kingdom Metazoa; phylum Chordata; class Lepidosauria; order Squamata; family Sphaerodactylidae; genus Euleptes; species Euleptes europaea. The sequence continues at coordinate 78,596,468 of NC_079321.1, forward strand.
TGATTACTTCAATGACTTGTGCAAGATTTTATGCCCTTATGCCCTCATCATGGACATGAAATTGTATTCCGACAGGCAAGAACTAAAGCATTAAAATAGTTTAGGGCTTTCCTGCTTTTCCTTGGTGTATCATATTTTGTACAAGTGTAGGGAAATTATCAGCTTTTTAAATATATCCTTTTAAAAAAAGCACACAGAAAGAAGAGTTGGCACGCAGTTATATTCATATGTGTTTGTTTGTGTTATGGAGTTAAGCCATATTTAATGGAAAGTGGGTTGCTTGGTTTTTTTATTGTAGCTCATATATGGACCTGTACAAAGTTTCGGTGTGGTGAGAAGAACCGGACAGAGTATCACTGCTCTTGTTCAGATGACTGTGTGAAAAATAATAATTGCTGTGTCAATTATTATTCAGTTTGTGAAGGTAAAAACAAATCTGCTTGCTTTACATTTGCATTCTTGAAAGATTTAAAGAACAGTAATGGAGTGGTCTTCATCAGGGGAGTTTTGCACATGTCTTTCTGAACTCTTTAGGACTTGGACAAAAAGGAGCTGAAATTTGAAAGAAGTTGTAAATGATAAGGCAATATGATAAGATACATTTAGCGTTACAGACTGGAAACCAACAAACCATGGTTTGTCATTGAGACATAATGACAGAACATGATTTGTAATTATAGCTGAATGCAACCTTGGATGGTTAAAGCTTAATGGGGGGGGGGGGGAGAGTTACTCAAGTTACTATTGCCCAGATTTAGTGAATACTTCTTGTCACTGATTTTATCAACTATATCAAGTAGTGTAGGTGAGGATCAAAGAATTTCCTGAGATATGCTGAAGGTCTTGGACATGCCTAGTGGGATTTGTTATTTTCCCACCATAAATAGTTTTTAATATTTTAGAAGAAATTAACAATACAATCCTAGGCAGAATTACACCATTGTAAACCTATTGATTTAAATGTAACTGATTAGGATTGCACTGAAAATGAGTAGGTTAATGAATTTCAGCTTCAATCAGTTCATTGATTTTTTTCCCCTAACAAAAATAGATTACTGTAATATTTGAAATAAAATCTCTTTTCTTAAATAAGGAAAGGCAAGCTGGCTTCAAGATGAATGTGAGGACATTAAGGAACCCCAGTGTCCGGACAGGTAAGGATATTTAAATTTGATTTTACATCTTTTTAAAAGGAAAAAAAAAGTTGCTTAAGTCTTTGACAGTGTAAATATTTCTGTATTGTAATTACCCAAGTTGCTAATAAAAGGCTTCCAGGGAGAAGATTACTACATAGGACATCAACTATGGCACATATATAACCCCCCACCTGATTTCAAAGACAGGAATTTTCACTGTTTAGTTTTCTTACTCGTTGCATTCTGAAGGAGATGGACATGAGTTTATGTGTTCTATATGTATTGCTGACTGTGAAGTCCTAGTGGCTTTAAATGACTTTTAGCCATAGATGTTGAAAGCCTCTTGGGAGAAGGCATTGTTGTGGCATATGTGGACTAGTTGTAAATACAGAGAATGAGGCTTACAAACCAAAATATTTTGGGGAAACTTCAGATAAGAAGCTCCAAGACCTGTGGCCCAATTCAGATTTTTTTTTCCAGTCCAGAAGTGTGTTAAGACCTTTGCCTTAAGATCTACGTTAATACGACTTTTTAAAAAATACTGTGATGTCTAAGGCACACTTTTAACAGTTTAATTTTTAAAATACAAATGTTGATAAAGAATAAATGGACTATTGCAGAACTGGTTTGCCAGCTTCTAAAAATTTTATTTGTTTTGCCGGCTTTTGAACTTGTCCCTCTAGCAATACTAATACTAGTTAAATCTGCAGCAATTATGAGGTGATGTTATTTAGCTCTATGCCATGACAAGCTTCAACTGCCCATTTCTACATAGTTAACCGCTGTTAAGGGGTAGGACCTTTTCCTAGCCAGATGGCAGTATTATTCAGAAGGATACTGCAGAATGCAAAGGGAATGATAACATATTACACGAACACTATTTTTATATACCAATATACAGTATAATTCAATTGTTTATTAAATGTCATATCCTGTTGATTATCTTTGCTCACTCTTCGTAATTCTCTTTGAGTCCAAGTGAGAAAGGTGGATGATAGTGTAAATAAATAAATAAAAATGAAATAAATAAATTCCATGTAAATAATAATTTTTTACTATTTCAAGATGCAAGTAAAGGTATTGTATTGTTGTAAATAAAAATGAAATAAATAAATTCCATGTGATCAAAAGGCATCCACTTTTTTGGGGGGGCAGTTATAAATAAAATGTTTTAATATTTTTTTTAAGCAATGTAAAATAACTTGGCTAGTCATTAATTTACTTGTTTTTGTTGCAGTAGGTTTAAAACTAAACAACATTTTATAAAGGGCTTTCTGCAAGTGACTAGAGCTTTACTGATGGCAGATTCACACATTATAAAAGTCCTCAATGCCCGCCCCCCCATATGTCTGGGCTGACCCATTTGGTTAAGCTTAAGCTGGGTGTTTTGTGCTTGGAACTTAATTCTCAGATGTGGATGGGCCCAATTTGGATCAGGATTGTGGTACATGGGGAGGAGCTTCCCCCCACTGTTTTCATAACCTGAAACAACCCTGGGGAGCCACTATTAGCCCTGGTGGGTGCTGTACGTGTACTGATGTAAAGTTACCCAAGAGGGCAAACAGTGGCTCCTCAGGGTAGTTTCGGATTTGGAAAATGCCATGGGGAGAGAGGTTAGGCCTCTCTGAATTGGGCCAACACATACCTGGGAATTGAATTCTGAACACGAGAACTCCCAGTACACATCTGATTGAAAGGACCAGAGCGGAGAAGTGAGAGATACAAGGACTTTGTAATGTGTGAATCAGCCCTGAGTGATTAATTCTTCAGGCTATAAACCAGAATGTCCCAAATGTCTGTTACTACCCCCAAAAGTGTATAGGAACTGTCTATTCTCAGAGGATCTTATCTTCTATGTTTTCACACAAGTCAACTTTTCCAGCTGTTCCTCTTCACAGTGTAGGTAATTTGTCTGCATTGGGAATGATTAGGGGTTGCCATCTCCAGATTGAGAATTTGTGGCTATTTTGGGGGTGGAGCCTGAGGAAGGTGGAGTTTGGGGAGGGGAGGGATATCAATGAAGGATAATGCCAGGTATTTATATAGCTATAAGCATAGGAGCAAAGGCAAATACTTCAGATAAGCAGCATAGTAGAACTATACTTAGCTTGTGGGTTTCATGCTAGCAAATGCCAAACCAGAAGATAGTTAGCAAAAACAAAACACAAGTTACATTTTTATTTTTATAGGAAATTGATGCTCCAAGCCTAACCATTCAGGAGTCACATTGACCTTTTCCTTTACAGAAAGTGTGCTTAGTACTGTGAAACATGTTTCTAAGGTTTTACGGGTACACCGATTTCACTGACACCTAAATAAAGAAGGGCTAAGAAAATTGCCAAATATGAAAGAAATGCCAGCAGCAGGAAACTTGTATGAAGTATGTTTGTTAGTTCCAGTGCCCACTTCCAATTTTCACTACTGTTATAAAACTGAAATTACCTTAAGAAATCATCCAGATTCTTGTCTCATGGATGAAGTCTGCTAAAACAAAACAAACCAATTAGTTGTCCATCTTGTTCTTGAAGATCCCATGTGATAAAGAACAATACTAATAGTCCGATCCTGTGCATGTCTTCTCGGACGTAAGCCCCACTATGCTCAAGGGTGCTTATTCCTGGTTAACTGTGCATATGATTGCATCCTAAATTAACTTCACCAGTGTCTCACCAGTTAGACAAGTTCTCCTAGTATTCAGCCAGATATTGTGACTGACTTTGAACATGTCCAACACATCTTACTATCCTTAAAGCATATGCAACACTTCAGGATTGACCTTCTGCATCCTCTTCTCCCACAGTGCCTTTAAGGCATTCCTTGTGGCCAATAAGGACAGCCAGTCTTTCTGGCATTGTTTACAGTGCTATCACTTCCATTACTAGCACTAATAGAAATTTTTTTGCTAGACTGTTTACAGCATGCCTCTTGATATTCTTTGGACTATGTTTATACCATTTCTGGTTAGTTCTGTCTCCTCTAGACATGGCTTGGCATGCAGAACTGAAGTTGATCCAGATGTTTTTGTTTGGTGAGAGCTGTCTCTCTCCCAATTGCTCTTTGGGTACACATCAACATAGGTGTCCCAGACTGAAAAAAATGTCTAGAACATGAATTAATAAATATCAAGTCCTTGTTTCTAACTGTCTCATTTCTAATTGCTCAGATTCACCAAGCCTCCAGTGTTGTTGTTTTCTTTGGATGGATTCAGGGCTGAGTATTTGCACACATGGGGTGGACTTCTTCCTGTTATTAGCAAATTACGTGAGTAGTTTCTCTGTCTGTGGGATAGCATGTTGAAATATTAAGAAAAAATAATTTAAGCTGCATATTTCCCTCATTTTATCACTTGAATTCCTTACACCTTCCATAAACTCCTTTTGACCTATGGTACCATGGTTGTTTTTGCAGCAAAGGATCAGTGAAGAGACAAGAGTCATTCTTGAGTTCCATAAAGCCCTGTCACGGTTAAGCAACTGTTTCTACGGCTGGGCAGTAATTATTTTGCACATTTCCAAAACCACATTCCTAAATATGGAACATTTGGTGAGACAGGACTGTTTGCATCCTTAAGATTTGTTAGGAGTTAGTATTGGGTAAAATATTAAAACACAGTATCACCTTAGAGACTAACAAGATTTTTTTGGGGGGGTATGAGCTTTCAAGAGTCAAAGCTCCCCTTGTCAGATACAAGTTGGAATGGAGATCTCTGAGTCCTTATATCCCTGAATATGGGAGGGATATATATGGGAGGAAGGTGGGAGGGATGCCTAATGGGATTTTTTTTCTTTGAACAACAGAACTATTTGGCTTGTGTTCTTCAAATACTTTTCCATCCGAGTCAAAATCTGGATGTGATTTTTAAAGTCCTATGAGTGTCAAAAGCAGTTCTGCTAATGGCAGGTAGGAGGGAAGGCTGCAGGTTGAGAAGTACAAAACAAATGTCGTGAGTATTCAAAGCTAGGTGCATAATTCTTCAGATCCTAGTTGTTGCTAGTTATAATTTTTAGTTGTGAATTTGCCTTATATAAATGGATTTGTAATAATTAATCCTCTTAAATTCAGATTGATGTTAAGTGAAATTCATAAAATCATAGAGTTGGAAGGGGCCATACAGGCCATCTAGTCCAACTCCCTGCTCAATGCAGGATCAGCCTAGAGCACCTTGACAAGTATTTGTCTAGCTTCTGCTTAAAGACTGCCAGAGAGGAGGAGCTCACCCCCCCCGGGTAGCTGATTTCACTGTTGAACTACTCTCACTGTAAAATATTTTTCTTAATATTCAGACAATACCTTTCTGCCTGTAATTAAAACCCATTTTTGCGAGTCCTATCCTCAGTTGCCAACAGGAACAGCTCTCTGCTCTCCTCTAAATGACAGCCTTTCAAATACTTAAAGGGAGCAATCATGTTCCCCTCAACTTCCTCTTCTCCAGACTGAACATTCCCAACTCCCTCAGCCTTTCCTCATAGGGCTTGGTCTCCAGGCCCCTGATCATCCTCGTCCCTCTCCTCTGGACCCACTCCATTCTGTCTACATCCTTTTTGAAGTGAGGCCCAGTTTTTGAACTGCACACAGTACTCCAGGTGTGGCCTGACCAATGTAGCGTACAGCAGGACTATGACCATGCAATTTGCATTTTATGCCTCTGTTGATACACCCCAAGAGCACATTAGCTTTTTTTGCTGGTGTGTCACAATGGCTGCTCATGTTTAGCTTACAGTCCACCCGTGCCCCAAGATTTTGTTCACACAAACTGCTACCCAGAAATGTATTCCCCATCCAGTATGTGTGTTTCACATTTGTTACCCAGATGCAGAACTTTGCACTTGTCCTTGTTGAATTGCATATTGTTCACATCTGCCCACTTTTCCAGTGTGTTCAGATCTCGTTGAATTCTATCTTTTTCTTCTGATGTGTTCGCTGCTCCTCCCAATTTGGTGTCATCTGGAAATTTAATGAGTAGTCCCTCCGCACCCTCATCCAGATCATTTATAAAAAATATTGAAAATACCAAGCCCAGAACCAAGACCTGTGGCACCTCACTGCTCACTTTCCCCCATTCAGATGAAATACCATTGATAGGTAAAGGTAAAGGTCCCCTGTGCAAGCACCTAGTCATTCCTGACCCATGGGGTGACATCACATCCCAACGTTTACTGGGTAGACTTGTTTTATGGGGTGGTTTGCCAGTGCCTTCCCCAGTCATCTTCCCTTTACCCCCAGCAAGCTGGGTACTCATTTTACCGACCTGGGAAGGATGGAAGGCTGAGTTAACCTTGAGCCGGCTACCGTCGGGATCGAACTCAGGTAGAGCTTGGACTGCACTACTGCAGCTTACCACTCTGTGCCACGGGGCTCCTACAACTGATAACTACTCTTTGAGAAATGCATGAAAAGGGACCAGCAATGGCTACTATTTTTGTGTGTGTAAAGTGCCGTTAAATCGCAGCCGACTTATGATAACCCCTTGTGGGGTTTTCAAAGAAAGACACTAGCAGTGGTGGTTTGCCATTGCATTCCTCTGCACACCACCCTGGTATTCCTTGGTAATTTCCCATTCAGTTAGTAACCAGGGCTGACCCTGCTTAGCTTCTGAGATCTAATGAGATCAGGGTAGCCTGGGCCATCCACATCAGGGCAGCTACTAATTAGGGTTTTGTAAATCTGAGGAAACACCAAGTTTACAGGGAAATGGGAGGTAACCATCCCCTAGACAAGTTACTGTGGACATCAACAAATACCTGGCTGAGTTGGACCAGTATGTGGATTGTTATATCAACTGTTGTGGATGTTGAGGCAGCTGTCTGGAAATTTGCTGAGGGCTGTGGAGGCAGAGGTGGCCAGGACAAAGGGATGGAGGAGAAAGATATATTAACAGGGAGTAGGGTGGGATAGTCAGGGGAAATGGAGAGGGGAGGTAATGGTGATCAGCACAAGGAGGTAAATAAATTAGAAGAAGGGAAAAAATGGATTTCTCCTTCCTCCGCAGATACCCTCCTTGTTCCCTCCTAATAGCATCCTGTTCTGCTCAGTCTGGAATGTCCACAGTGTGAGAATGGCAGGTAGCTAAGGAAATTGATTGTTTTATTTGCTTGCTTGTTTGTTTATTAAAACATTTATATCCCGCCTTTCGTCTTGGTTCAAGATGGCTTACAATAATAGTTAAAACATCCAAACTTAAAAGGCAAAAAAGAGAAATGAGGGAAAAACTGATGGGTGAAATTAAAAAGCTAGAAAATCAACATAGCAAGACATAAAAAGAGCATATTAAAATAAATTAAGAGGAAGAAAATAGAAATTGACATGATAGATACAGAAGAGATAAAGAAAAAAATAGTATTTGCCAAACAGAAATACTTTGAACAAGCGAATAAACCAGGAAAATACATAGCCCACTGTCTTACAATCTGTATTAAAAACAGTCATAGACCAGCACACAAATTACCACTGAAATTCCTAGTTTTACACTCTACCCACAGGTTTATACAAATAGTAAATAGTTATTTGCACAATTTGCAAACTATATAAACTACCCATTAAAATTATTGGCATACCGATGTTCTCAGCAGCGTCTGACGGATTCTACAGGCCGCTGCACAAAACTTTGCCGTTCCTACTGTAACCTGTGGATTTTCATCTATAAGCAACGTTTTAGTATACTCTGGACCTGAATGGCCAGGATGCCGACTAAGCCAGGCAGAGATAAACATAGAATTAACCTCTTGGTATAGTGGACAGTGCAGTAGAACGTGCTCTGTAGTTTCAATTTCCCTTAAAGCACAGGGACATACCCCGTCCTCCAAGGGAACCTTTCTGTATCTCCCATCCAAAACCGCAGAGGGAAGAGCTTGGCATCTGGCAAGGGTGAATGCTTTCCTGTATCTGAAGATCTCTAATTGGAAGAGGTAGGCGGCAGGAGAGGCTACATATCTGGACTGTTCTCCTGATAGCAAAGTTGGTGCCTTCTCTAGATCTTTTTGCTGCTCTGTATCCAGTATGCTTTGTTTTATAACTTGCCTTGCCTGATCATATCCCATTTCCAGGGCTGATTGAGGGGAAAAGCCCATTTCGGCCAACTTGCCTCTGACTGCCTTCAGCCATGTAGACTGGTAATTATCTAGAAGAATCAAGGGGGTTAGGCCGTTTTAGGTTTAACTTGAGCCAGAGGTAGATAGAAACAAGACATGCCCTAGCCTCTACTTTGATCTTGCCAGTCTCCAGGCGCAGAACAGCATTTGACACACAACAAGCTGCTCTCAAAAACTTCATTTGCACCCATTCCAAAGGGTGTGAAGTGAGAAGAAGGAGGACCTATCATGGTCCCATATCGAAGTTGGGCCATTGTTTTAGCCTGAAATAATTTAAGAGCAGCTGGGACATAGTGTCCACCCTTTGTTCGTAAACATTTAATTATAATGTGGGGGATTTTTGGCCAGTATCTGCTGTGTGCTGACAGTGGGCTTTCCTTGAACCTGATGCCTGCAATACTACCCTTAAATATGTAAACCTAGTCACCTGCTCTATCTTGTGTTCATTTGTACTCCATAACCAAATTTTAGGTCTCCTGCCAAATGCCATGATTTTGGTTTTTTGATAATTTATTGCTAGGTGTTCCTTGCTGCAATACCGAGCAAGTGTCCTTAATGCTCTTTTAAGCATTAAGTTCTTGATAAAATTACAGCATTGTTGGCATACAACAGAACAGAGATCTGGTGGTGTGCTAGCTTAGGAGGGTGAAAATCAAGGTTACTTAGGCATTTAACCATATCGTTGATATAAAAGATGAAAAGCTGCTTCATTCCCTTCGAGGTGTTAATAGGGTTTGTAAGATGCCCCTGCCTAGTGCATCTAACCTTAAGGGTGGTGTTATTATAGAGGGCACAGGAGTTAAGTTGAATTTTGATTAAATGAATGATCAATGAGATCTTAGCGATTAATACAAAATATATTCTCTGAAATATGGTGCACGTTCTATGTTTGTGAATGGATGTGATTGGTAGATGTTTGTTTGTATGTTATTGGAAAATTTAAATAAAAACCTATTAAAAAAAAAAAGTTAAAACATCCCCAGCTAAAACCAAAGGTGAAATAAGATTGAATGATAGCCCAGAAAATCTTGAAACATCCTATTAAGTTCCATGTAGGGTCTTATGAAACTTAATTATTGGCGGCAGGGCACACCCTTGCCATGTTAATATTGGTTCCACAAAACCCTGATTCTTGCCATATTGAAATATTGGTCATAACAAATTCTGGGTCTATGGAATGCTCCTGGCCAAATTCACTGACTGTATAGTGACCTCCTTACCTCAGTAACCTTAAAGGGATTAGCTTCGGGTAATCTCATCATTCTATGTAACAGACAGCCAATGTTTGCTCAAAGGATGCTGGCTACAAGGTGGAATGTGTCATTGTCTTCTTTATGCCTTGATCTCATTAATCATTAATTGTGGTATGCCTTGCCTAAGTTCCATTGTGTGATCACTGACTGACCTTTGCTATCCATTGTAATATTCCTTAATAAAACAGAGAGATCACTGGGGCAATTCAGTATGCGTCTTCCCTCAAAGCACCGTGAGTGCTTTCCCCAAGGCACTTTCGGGGTGCCTTCCCTTCAGTTCCACTGTATGGATTAGCTTTGCCCTACTTGGAACTGTTAACGAACAGCAACTCATAGTAAGAAATCAGATGGGAAGAGGGTTCTTTAGAATGTATTATGGTAATATGAGGAATGGAGATGGTTTGTTTTGTCTGTTGTAGTCTAAATTAAAACTGAAAACTGAAGCCTGAAGATATCAATGTTGGTTGTTTTTGTGGTTTCCTCAGCATTTAATTTAGAATTTCAGTAATGTGGGGTGATAATAAACTGAATACAATTTGTTCAGCACTTGTTTTATGTGTGTGCTCTCTTTGCTCTAATACAGAAAATTAATTCCAACATTGAAAAATTAATTCCAACATTTTGCCACCTGAAGAATTCTCTGTTCACATTTATGAAAGCCAGTCTTCATATGCAAACAGTTGTGTAGTAGTCTCTTAAAGCACCACTGCGGAACAGGGGGTGACTATGTGGCAGCTTCTCTCATGATCTAGGTGATTTTTACCAGTACAACACAAATTTTGCACAAACAAGAGAGTCACAATGGCAGGGCAAAAATTGCCTGAACTTGGGAGGGGAGCTGATTCTCACAAATGTGGTAAGGCATCTATGTGATTGATCCTGCTACCAAACAATAGATTACATGGGAGGAACTGGTGTTGAGCAGAGTTGCTGAATGCTCATTTTGCCATACTCTTTTAATAGTCTATACATTTTGATATGAACATTAATATGCTCTTTAAGTGTGGAATCGTTGAGTATTTATAACTTTATTTTTTACTGGTTCTTGTAGGTTATCCGGGCTGTGTGACCATGGTCTTGGTATTTTCTTTCCTGACGTTTCACCAGCAGCTGTGGCAGGCATCTTCAGAGGAGTAACACTGAAGGACAGTGTTTCTCAGTGTCAAGTGTGTAGGAAGAGTCCTACACACTTGACACTGAGAGACACTGTCCTTCAGTGTTACTACTCTGAAGATGCCTGCCACAGCTGCTGGCGAAACGTCAGGAAAGAAAATACCAAGACCACGGTCACACAGCCCGGATAACCTACAAGAACCAATGAACTCTGACCGTGAAAGCCTTTGACAATATTTATTTTTTACATTCACCAGAAAAATGTGGAACGTTTACTGATGGCATGAGACCAGTGTATCCATCAAAAACATTTCCCAATCATTACAGCATTGCTACGGTAAGAGCATTTTGTGATTTCACAGACACACTGAAGAGGAATTGCATTGGTTTCATTTACTTTCCTTGGAAATAGTATGTTGGATTTTACAGAATATTATGTTCTGTGACTATTGAAAGTATGCTGTAGTAATATGGAAATTAACATTCCCCCCCACATGTTTACAGCACATTTGCTGATCATTATCTTACTGAGTTCTTTATTTAGAATTGTACCTGTAGTTAGTTGGTTACTGAATAAAATCATAGACTGCAGGAAAAGAGCTGTAGCTATATACTATTTTGCAAATATCACAAGAGTTTTGGACAACTTGGACATGTAGGGTGGAACTTGGAACGGGTGGCCGGCTGCAGCACTTCACTCCAGGAGGAGGACGGGGACAGTAGACTGAGTGTCTGTGTGTGTGTGCGGGGGGGGGGGGGCAGTAGCCGCGCCCACAAGTCTCCCTGTTGAATCCTCACCTGCAGGAAAACAAAACAGAGATCCTTTCAGCAACAACAAGCAGCCAGGTGTGCCTTGCTGGGCACAGCCATATCTGTAGTGGCCCGCCAGGGACATCACACCATGGTCCACAGGGCAGAACTTCACCGCACACATACACTGGCACAGGCTGGCGCCATCCGAACCATGTTCGTCTGCCTTGCATTGAAGTGCTTAGTGAGTGCTAATGATCCCTCCACCACAGCAGCTGCTGCACAGGGCTCTGATTTTGCAAGAGAAGGAGTTAAAGGGTTGTGTGGCAACCTACCCCACTTAAAATGGAAGGGCTCCACCCCCCTCCCAACAAAGCGCCCTGCCTGGAAGTGAGCCCAGTCAAGGAATGATCTTAAAGCCCAGTGTGGAGCTGAAAACTTGGGCCACCTTGCTGGAAGCTCCCCTGGAAACTCCCCGCACACCAGTCCCTCTTGTGCATGAGGGGCTGTAGTGCTGGGAGGCTGTAGCTCTTGCTGGCCTCGCTCAACCACCATGCAGCTGGGCTCAGGTGTGGGAGGCAGCATCACTGGGGCTGCTTCCAGCCATGAGCAAGGGGAACGGGAAAGCAGGTTTGGGAGCCAGGCCCCCTGCTTATCTGTCAGTGTGCAGCCACCCCTTTGGATCAAGCCTCTGGAGATGGTAAACCTGTTAGCATCCTGAAATGAGAGAGGTCAGCCACAGAATGTGGACTTTGCTCTCCCCTTTGGGTGTTTGTGAAAAGTGCTTGCCCAGAAGTTTAAAGCGCCCTCTCTGTGCTCACTCCAAGTCCTCATGGCAGGGAGCTGAGAGCCAGTGTCCCATGCTGCACTCCCTACCTCATAAGTTGTGGGGTGACTTGGCAGGGTTTTTTGTAGGGCTGGGGGGGCATTTGGGTGTGGGGGAGGGGGCTTGGCCCCCCAGGGCAGGGAGGTGATTGGTCTGTAGTGGGAATCTTAAACTACCCCAGCCCTTATAGGCGTGGCCATGTCAGTGGGGGAGGGCACTTGATTTTTTAGTACAATTGGTGCCTATTCTGTTGGTGTAACTTTGCACCTCTGACAGAGGGTGTTCCTGGGCTGAGAGAGCTTAGGGATCCAACAGACTCTGGCTGTGCCCCCAGAATCAAACACACCAGTGTGGGGGCCTGTGCCTCAGTTGCACTGTCAGGCAACTACTGCAGGGCTGCACTGGTGTCTGAGAGCAGCGTAGTGGCGCAGAGAGCCTGCGCTGATGTGACTGCACCTTACGCTGATGTATCTTGGAGATAAGCCCATGTAAAGGTCAGTCAGCTCTGAAGCGCTTTCAACCCCCCCCCCTTAGGATAGCACTGTAAAGCTGTCAGCCCTTTTTCTTATACTCCCAAACTTTTTAGTTGATCCAAGCCAGTTAAGACACCCCCTGCATCCCAGTTTTCATCTGTATCTCAACAGGTGGCACTCCATTTTTCCTTTCAAATAAATTCTGTCCTTTGCTTTTACAATCATTAAAGGATGTAATCCCATAACCACTCTTGAACTTTACTGTTGCTCCACATGAACTGAGAGCATGCCTTAGAAAGCACCCAAATTTCCCTGAAGACTCACTGCAAAGGAAGACTACCATGCTTTCTTTTAGGGAATCAAGTTTGAAAATCACCGTTTTAGCCTTTTACAGAAGAGCCATGCCAGTATTCTCTTGCCTTCTCTTGTTGCCTGAAAGTTTCTAAGTGGACAGTAGCATAAACAGTGTTGATACCAAGGTAATAATGACTTGATCTTGCTTGCAGGGCTTATATCCAGAATCACATGGTCTAGTAGATAACAAAATGTATGAGCACAAGAGAAATGCTTTCTTCACCCTCAGAAATGAAGAGAAGTTCAATCGACAGTGGTACCTAGGGCAGCCAGTAAGTGATGATTTTAAGCATACAGCCCTGAGCTGTATTAATATCTAAAAATTTATGAATTTTAATGTAATCTGTTGTTCTTGTTTTTACTTCTTTAAAATGGGAAGTGTGTTCTGGGTTAATAGTCTTCAAAATAAGTATTTTATTGAACACCAAAGCAATGAATAAAGTTAGAAGGGTTGGTACAATGAGAAAATATAGTATTTTTTATGGAAAGTTATATTTGTACATGTTTTAAAAACTGCAAGGAAAAATTGCTAGCAGGCTGAGATCCAGGAAGCCATTTTGAAGCTGTGAATTATATTCCACTAAATACATAAATAGAAAGAATTCATGAGCAGCAATATTTTCTCTCTTTGTACAGATTTGGCTGACAGCTATGTATCAAGGACAAAAATCTGCTTCATTCTTCTGGCCTGGTTCAGATGTGGATGTTAATGGAAGTTTTCCAAATATTTACAAAGTATACAATAGGTAAGACTTTGTAGTTTGGGGGAAAGTGGTTAACAAAAAAGAATTATAGATGTTCCGAAGCATCAAAAATTGGGGACAGCTGTGATCTCAAGATGCTGGTGAATACAACATCTGCATTCCTCACGTATTTATTTTGCATGGTTTCCTTTTGTAGCAAATTCTCCCCACCCATCTTTTGTTCTGCAAATGGAGTTAAAAGTCTGTCCCTAGACGTCCAATCCTACTGTATGTTTACTTGGAAATAAATCTCCTTCAGCAAAGATTTTACTTCTCCCTGAGATTTACTTTAGTTCTGTTTTCAGGATAATTAATGACTTCCATTTTTCTCAAGCTCTCCTGGCACTCACACATTAAATGCTTAATGCTTAGTTCTTGTGGGGTAATTGTTTTAGCTTGCAGCAAGTCACAGTCACCACTCAAGGTTTATTGTTTTTATTGTTGTAGCACTATTACAACATCATAGTTATAACATGGGGGAAAGACCAGTGGCTTAATTTTCTGCAGTGCTCTACAAAAGTTCTTTCCCTCCCTGAACAAGAGTTGATAGTTAAGCATTTATTAATGAGTGCTGGGGGAGAACCCAGAAGCTCCTAGAAAACGATAAGTAACTATTCATGCCAAAAAAAGAACAAAGTGCTTTTCCTAACAGGAACAGTAGCCTTGGGAAGGCTCAATAGTATTCTCTCTGCCAGATGAATAGAAAAAAGTCACCACAAACAACATTGTAAGAGATGGAAAATTGGAGCAGAAAATGCTAGAAACCAATGGGTTGACTACAATACCATCTGGAAACTGAATGATCAAAATATGACAATTGCAGATTAAATGGCTATTGTGGAATCAGCCCTACATACACATTGTGCCTCTTGTGAACATGAGGGCAAACATGCGCACATAGACAATACTTACTGTCTTTCTCACACTTCTAACACTGCCAGTACGGGCTCAATTTGGGTCATTGCAAGATGCTGTTGGGTTTGGTAGGGATAGGGTACAGCTCATCTGTTCCAATACTTATTTCACCTTCTACAGGTGGAGTGTTAGGGTTCATGTTAGGGTTTCAGACACAGGGAATCCTAAACAGAGTTCCTTGACATCAGCGGGCTTAGAAGGGTGTATTTGTATATTGGATTTCACTGCCAGTTCAGTTCATTTCAGTGGGACTCTATTAAATTGTCTCCACACCTTCAACCCATTCACAAAGCATAGCACAGCCCATCTACCTACCAAGCTGTAGACACCCACATAATGTTAGTGTAATTTCATAATTTTTAAAGTAGTGTTTTTGAAGCAGTCAACCTTTCCTATTGGCAAATACAAATTTACAATCTCCAAAGCCTAGAGAATGGACCTTAAATAAGTATAATGTGAGCACTAGTCCCGTGATAATCCCATAAACAAACATCCACAGACAAGTAGTCCAAAAGAGAGTTGATTTATTGGAAGATCTACAGGCTAACAGCAGCTAAGAGTCAAGTTGACACTAACGGAAACTAAAAGCATGGCACAGGGCCTATATCAGGAGGCATAGAACAATTCAGGATGCCATGGCAACCCCCCTCCCACTGAGGTACGATTCCCACAGAGTCCTGAGTCAAAACAAATACTTGGCCAGGAAACTAGGACAGTTTGTGAGCCCCCGTCAATGCTTCCAGGTTCCGGTGATCACTCCACACTTCAAAAGGGACTTTGGAACCCTCTAAAAATTGTCTCCATACCGTGAGGGCATGTTTAACCGCGCATGCCTCTTTTCCCCAAATTGGCCAATTCAACTGAGAGTGCGTGAACTTCTTTGAAAAGTAAGCGCATGGATGGAGTTGACTGTCTTTCCCTCACTGAATGACAGAAGCATCCACTTGGACTATAAACATTTGGTCCGAATCAGGGTGTTTTAATACCGGTTTGGAGGTGAACAGTCGTTTGAGACTGTCAAATGCAGTTTGGCACTGGGGCGTCCAATTCACCTTAGCCGAGGGCAGAGTGGCTGCGCTTCCCTTTCCCTTAGTCTTAAGGAGGTCTGTGATGGGCAGTGCAATTTGAGCAAAGTTTGGGAGGAACCCCCTGTAGAAATTTGCAAATCCAAGAAATCTTTGAACCTGTTTACGGGTTGAGGGTGGTTCCCAATTGGTTACGGCTTGTACCTTCTCCGGGTCCATTGTGAGTCCTTGGTGTGAAATAATATAGCCCAGAAAAGTCAACTGTTTTTGGTGAAATTCACACTTGGACACCTTAGCATAGAGTTGATTGTTTCTGAGACGTTGTAACACTTCTCTAACCAGGGCAACGTGTTCATCCATGGTTTTAGAGTAAATAAGAATGTCATCTAAATAAACCACCACTCCTTTATATAACAAGTCATGTAATATCTCGTTAATGAGTTGCATGAAGACCCCCGGAGCCCCCTTCAATCCAAAAGGCATCGCCAAAAATTCAAACATACCAAAGCAATTAGAAAAGGCTGTTAGGGGCTCGTCCCCTTCTTGAATTCTGATTCTGTAATAGGCTTCAACCAAGTCTAACTTGGTAAAAATGCACCCCTCCTTTAACTGCCCCAAAAGATCTGAAATCAGAGGAATGGGGTAGGCATTGGTTTGGGTGACCGCATTGAGTTTCCGAAAGTCAATACACAACCGCAGGTCACTGGTCTTTTTGCGCACAAAAAAAGCGGGGCCCGAATACAGGGCGGTAGAGGGTCGGATAAAATCTTGAGCCAGATTTTTGTCTAAGAAATCCCAAAGCACTGTTCTTTCAGAAATGCTCATGGGATAAATCTTGCTTTTTGGCAGTTTCCCCTCCCCCACCACCTCAATAGCACAGTCTGATCTGCTGTGGGGGGGGGGGGTAGTACGTCGCACTCTTGCACATTGAAGACATCTGCAAAGTCCTGATATTCGGCAGGTAGTTGGGATAATCCGACGATGCAGAACCATCCCCTGTTGGGGCAATTGTAATCCGGGACCCCGACGGGTCAATTGTAATCCGGGACCCCGACGGGTCCGCTGGCGAGACCTCGTGCGCCGGCTCCTCAACGTGGAGGGCTGGGGGCGCTTTCCGTCCCGGTGCGGCACTGAGATCCATCGTGGCGCTTCTCCGCCAAACGCGTCCTCTTCCGCGAGGTATCCCCTCCAGGCGGGGAGTGGGAGCTGGTTGTTCCGACCGAAATGGGCAGGCCGTGGCAAAATGACCCATGGCACCGCAAAATGACCCATGGCACCAGGGAAGGAGCACTTACCACCTCTCAAGGAAGTCTGTTCCACTGAGGAACCGCTCTAACTGTTAGAAAATTCTTCCTAATGTCTAGACGGAAACTCTTTTGATTTAATCTCAACCTGTTGGTTCTGGTCCGACCTTCTGGGGCAACAGAAAACAACTCGGCACCATCCTCCATATGACAGCCCTTCAAGTACTTGAAGATGGTTATCATATCCCCTCTCAGTCTTCTCCTCAATACCAGTAGTATGCTTTAAAGAATTCTTCCAGTCCGAAGCAGAGTTATACATTTCTGAGCCCATTGACGTCAATGGATTTAGAAGGGTATATCTCTTTTTAGGATTGCACTGTTAATTCCAGGCGCTTAAGGAGCAAATAAGATTACCCCAAAAAGGTACCCACAACAAAAACACACCTGCACTAAAAAGTCTTTGCGTTTTCTTCAAACAACACTTATTTTCCTCCATTCCTTATCTCTGCTCCATACAATGACCTCCTCTTCTGCAACTCAGGAGTGCTTTTCAGTGCCTGAAAATTCCTGCAACCTATTAATTATCCCTGTATCAAGTGAACCTCAGGGCCAACAAAGAAGGAAGAATATTAGTACAAAAACATAAACCATAAACAGTTCTCAAGATGTAACAAAAACTTCATCTAATAATAAGCAGTGTTTTACATATGCAAATAAAATTGGTTAAGTAATACATATCACAGTTTTTGTTAAGTTTCTGATTTTTCATTTTGATTTAGGTCAATACCATTTGAAGAAAGAGTAGCAACTTTACTTAGTTGGCTACAGTTACCAGAAGACAAAAGGTACCTGTTTAGAATATTAGAATGAAAGAACAACCATGTGTTTCTTAAATAGTATTTGTATCCATCACAATGCACAATCAAATCAGGCCTGTTTTCCAAGCTTTCTCTCTTATGCAACACTTCTTCAACTAATAGCTCCAGAAGTGTAACTTTGTTAATTTGTCATAGCAGAACAACAATTACTTCTGTTGCCTCTTAACAACTAACCACTTTATTGGCTGCATTAAGATGTTGCAGTAAACTATGGTTTGAACTGTGGTGTATTGTGACACATAAATGGAGGCTGCACTTTGTTGGTGGCTGCTAAACAGGCATTCTAAACCTCACTTTGTACCTGGCTTGTTAACTATGGTTTGTACTAACCTCTGATCATTGTGAGGTGTGAATACAGAAAACTTTGTTCATTAAATAGTTCATTAAGTAGTTTTGCCCTTCTCAGCTTTCTGAATTTAGACTTCTGTACAGAGCAACAGAAAAATCTTGTGCTTTTTGTGCTTCATAAAGCTACTGATGGTGCTTTCTCAGAAAACAGCCTCCCTCCCTCCCTCTGCTTCTCTTTTTTGCTAGTGATAAGTCACCAAGAGGACTACATTTCTAGAAAAGTCACAGTTATGTCATTTTGGGCTGAATTTTCATAGCAAAACCCTACTGATGGACCATTTGAAGATGAAGGTGGTGCATTTGATAAGACGGGATCCTGCCCATGGCAGTTTATGTCTTAGTGCATTTGCTGGCATAGTATCCAAACAAAGGTATTTATTTCAGTGGGAAAGACTTTAAACGCATGCTTCACTTTCCTACTGAAATCGGTGAGTCTTGGAAGTGTTTGATTTTGAAGGAATTGTACTGCCAGGCTGTGATCTTATACACACACTTACTTGGGAATAAGACCCATTGAACCCAATAGGACTTTTGTTTGACTGTACAGAGATATGACTGGGTTGTAAGTACTTGAGGGCTACATATCTTTTTGTTGTTATCACTTTAGTGAATATTGCTCAGATGTTTCTGACAAATGCTGTCTGTATGAATTCCACACCTTCTCACAGTTTATCTGTAAAATATTAAAATTTTGATACTGTTTGATATAGACCACACTTTTACACTCTGTATTTAGAAGAACCAGATTCTTCAGGCCACAGATATGGACCAATCAGCAGTGAAGTAAGTAAATGGATATTATTTCTGTTTTTAAATAAGTTCTATAGTGAGTCAGAGATATGGACTTTAAAAAGTATATAGCTAATATTGTCGAAGGCTTTCACGGTTAGAGTTCATCGGTTCTTGTAGGTTATCCGGGCTGTGTGACCGTGGTCTTGGTATTATGACCACGGTCACACAGCCCAGATAACCTATATAGCTAATGCTTTATACCACAATTGTAAAGACTAATACATGCATATAAACTGGTACATTAAGTATAAAATGAAAAATGACTTAAAGTCTATGATTTACTATTAAAGACAGGTGATATTTTCATTTAACCATATTCCTGAGGCTTTTCATAATTCTGTGGATATTCTTTAATTTTGTAAGCCCTTTCAGGTGGAAAGTATCAGATATAGGCCAGTGGTCATTCAGTCCTGTTGACTAGATAGACCATCAATGAAGTGATTTTCCATCTTGGTTATAAAAAATAGTATAATTAATCTTTGGTCTTCTTGTGCAGCCCCACATGGGGACTGCGCTTGCGCAGGCCTGCCACTGGGTTGATTTATCTTAAAAGCTTAGACTAACCTAGGGAGCACTCTTTCCCTAGTCTGCCCAGTGACAGCTTCCTGCCTGAACCGTAACGTGAGTAGGGAAGAACGACCCCCTCTCCCTCAGTTCCTTTCTTGCTGCCGCTGAGATTGGTTCTTCTTATGAAGTGCTTCAAGGTTTTTGTGAATTTATCAAGGATCTTGTGGGTGTTGGGCGATTCTGCTCAGCCTAACCCTATGTGACTGTTTTCAGCTATTTCGCTGTTCTACTGAGAGAGCTGCTGGGGTAAGACCTACCTTACCATTTTTTCCATGGCATCGAAGGCTCTCTTTAAAAAATGCGAGAGGTGTTCAACCAAAATGCCCCACTCTGATGAGCACCATTTGTGCCTCCTCTGCTTAGGAGAGGCACATGTTGTCCAGTCATGCAAAATTTGCATGAAGTTCACTCCCAATCAAGGGGAGATAGGGACACCAGGCTCAAGAAACCCTTTGGCAGAGCGCCGTTCTGGCCAAGCCGTTATCTGAAGTGGCAAAGAACTCTTCCTCTCAGTTGGTTCCTGCCATGCCATCCGAAAGGTCAAACATCGAGACTACCTCAATTCGATCATCAGCTTCATTATGGGCTGTTCCAAGCTCGGTTCTAGCCTTGGTTCCGAAGGTATCTTCAATGCAGCCCCCTGTGGCGCCCAAGCACAAGGATAAAAGGCTTGATGCCGAGGTGGAGCTGTGTTCAAAGAGGCATCACTCTAAGTCCAAACAGAAGGATGGATCCAAGTGCAAGAAGAAGAGGCCTCCCGAACCAGAGGTCATTGCTTTGCCTCCTCAGACCCCTGCCCTGCAATCAGTGTCATCAACTCCATCACTTACCGATGTAGTTCCTGATGCCCTCTTCAGAGATGAGGTTCAGTCTGTGCAGGACTTTGTGGAACCTAGCACTGGAACGGTACAGGTTCCATCTATGGAATGGATTTACAATCCTATGATGGTGCAGGACTGGCTTGAATTTTGCCAATTCCATCAAATGGAGAGATAATCTTCACGAGCTCCCTCTGCCCCTGGGATCCAAGAAACATCAGTTCAACCACCATTCCGATTATGAACCGTCAGAGATGGATTTGATGGATATGGATCCAGACCCCTCTTTGGTGGACTCTGAGAGCCACTCTGGCACATCTCTGGATGAGAGGGTTGAGGACCCAACCCCCATGTCTCCTACTGAGGATGCCAAGCTTCACATCAATCAAATTCTCAGGATCACAGAAGCTTTAGAAATTGATGTGTACATGACACAAGAGAAGCCCAAGGATAAGATCCTGAGCAGACTCCATCCTGACAGTCCATCTGTTGTGGCCTTCCCTTTGTTAGAGGGTTTAGATGATCTCAAGGACACTATCTGGAAGAAACCTGCTTCAGCTCCACCCTCAACCAAGAGGCTGGAGAATCCTTACAGAATAAAGCCCAACACATCTGAGTTTCTTTCCATGCATCCGCCACCATCTTCTATTGTGGCCTCCGAGATGCAGCCTAAGCAGAGGCAGGGTCAACACTCCTATCCCAATCACCGCCGTTTTCTCAGATTCTGTTTCGTGGATTCAGTTTACCAATACCTTTTGGATTAGCTACAGCTCCGAGGGATTTCACTAAATGTATGGCTGTAGTGGTGGCCTACCTTAGGCAGCCATATAAGTGTCCATCCCGATCACCGCCGTTTCCTCAGATTCCGTTTCGGAGGTTAGATTTACCAATACCTGTCTGGATCTGGGCTTAATTGTCAACAAGGAGAAATCTAAATTTACCCCTTCCAGATGGGTCCAATTTGTAGGAGTAGTTTTAGATGCTGACTTGGAAAGGGCCTTTCTCCCTTTGGATAGAGCATTGGCACTCAGGAGCACAGTTAGGTCCTTAAAGAGGAAAAGGAGGCAGTCTGCAAAGGTGATTCAGCGACTCTTGGGCCTTATAGCTTCCACTACAGCAGTGGTGGAACTGGCCAGATTGCACATGAGGGACTTCCAGAACTGGTTCCTTAGGCGACACAATCCGAATTTGACGCCTCACTACCATCTCTAATCTATTTCAAAGATCAGTGATTAGATCACTGGATTGGTGGCTTAAAAAGGACAGCTTGGAAATGGGAGTTCCCTTCGGTTCCTGGTCCCCTGACAGTGTTATTACCACAGACTCTTCCCTCATAGGTTGGGGAGCACATGTGGGCCATCATTTGTTTCAAGCCTTGTGGGATTATCAGTCCGTGGGTTTGCATATTAATGTGCTTGAGCTTCGTGCAGTTAGATATGCCCTAATATATCTCTTTTACAGATATATTACTGGGAGCCAAGATGTTGGTTCAGACTGACAACATGTCAGTGATGTATTATATCAACAAACGGGGGAACGGGCTCCCTGCCCCTTTTGCAGAGAGGCTCAAAGGACATGGCAATTTATATCTCTACACAAAATGCAGCTCAGGGCGATACATATAGCCGGTGTTCTAAACTCATGGTCATTCTGAACAAATCACAAATTGACTATCAAGACCGAGGATCTCACTCCAGTGTTTTCCCATTGGGGTTCCCCGGGGTGGATTTATTTTCCAACAGAGTCAACAAAAAAGCAGAGCAGTTTTGTTCACTGGCAGGTCACGACCCCCTATCTCTAGGGGTGCTTTTCAATTCCGATATGTGGAAAGTCTGTTCTACGCATTTCCTCCAACTTCCCTGCTTTCAAGGGTCTTAGGCAAGACAATGTTGGACCACACAATCTGCATCTTAATTGCTCCCTGCTGGCCGAGACAAATTTGGTTTCCCCTTCTTGCCAAACTGGCAGGCCCCAATCGTATTCACTTACCAATAGTTTGGGACCTTTTGGAAGGGGAGGGATTAGGGCTTCACATGGTAGCCAAACTGAGACTGACCACTTGGTTCTTAAATCTCGGTCCTTATCTCAGCAAGTGCAGGACGTTCTTTTGCAATCCCAGAAATCCTCTACAAGGAGGTCTTATTCTAGAAAGTGGGATTTGTTTGATGAATGGGCATGTGCCCAGGGCTGTTGCCCATTTACTTGCTCATTGGGTAAGGTGTGGGAATATTTGCTTTTTTTGGCTCAGAGAGGCCTCTCTGTTTCATCTATCAGGCTGCTATTGCCACTTTCCATGATGAAGTAGAGGGTAAATCTTTATTCAGCCATGCCCTGACTAGAAGGTTTCTTAAGGGAATATTTTCCCACCCAACCCTAAATTGGTACCTCAACGGTCTTTATCTTTGGTTTTGGCAAAGTTGCTTGCCCCTCCCTTTGAGCCATTGGCTTCTTGCTCATTAAGCCAGCTTTCTGTGAGGTAGCCTTCCTGGTGGCTGTAACATCTACGAGAAGGGTGGGTGGATTGGCTGCTTTAAGAATTGATCAGCCATTCTTAAAGGAATTCAACAATAAGATTACACTTGACCCTAGTTTGGAATTTTTGTCCAAGGTGGTTTCCAAGTTCCATTTGGTCCCAGGAGGTTTCCCTTCCAGTTTTCTTTCCAAATCCTTCTTCCCGGGCAGAGAAATCACTATACACTTCAGATGTAAAAAGAGCTATTCTTTATTATACAGTTAGGACTAAAAGTTTTAGGTTAGAAAAGTCTTTGTTTGTTTCTGGGGCCCTACGAAGGGAAAGGCCGCTGCACAGACGATTGCACATTGGGTGGTCTCCACTATTCTGGAAGCCTGTAGGTCCGCTGGAGGGGCTTATTATCCTCTAGGAGTGAGGGGGCCATTCTGCAAGGATGGTGGGTGCTTCATCCACGTTCCATCGCATGGTCCTTCTGAAGGAAATATGCAGATCAGCTGCCTGGTCCACAGAGGAAAACTTTGTTAAACACTGTGCCTTGGATTTGCAAGCAAGGAGAGATGCGGAAGTTGGAAAGGCCATTTTGCACACATTGTTCCAGTAAGAGGCCTGACCTCCTCCTTTGTTGGTAAGCTTGCTAAAATCTCCATGTGGGGCTGCACAAGAAGACCGAAGATGAAAACAGAGTTTCACTTGCCTGTAACTGCTGTTCATTGAGGTGTTCTGTGCAGACACACATCCCTCCCTCCTGCCCTGCTGTGAGCTCTCTTACTGGGTCTTCTGCTGGACCTGGGGGGACTCACGGTGGCATACAGGAACTGAGGGAGAGGGGGTCGCTCTTCTCTAGTCACGTGACGGTTCGGGCGGGAAGCTGTCGCTGGGCAGACAAGGGAAAGAGTACCCCAGGTTATTATTATTAAACCCTTGAAGATAAATCAATCCGGAGGCAGGCCTGTGCAAAAGCGCAGTTCTCATATGTGTCTGCGCAGAAGTCCTGAATGAACAGCAGTTACAGGTAAGTGCAACATTGTTTTCTCATAGACCAAGAGTTCAGGATATTTCCTATGAATAGCTTGCTACTCTTGAAAACCTTCAGAACCATAGATTTTAAAATTGGCTTTTGCATGCTAAATTAATGTCTGTTTTACCTCTCTTTATTTTTGTCTGTAGATAATTCTTGCATTACAGAGAGTGGATAAAGTGGTTGGGATGTTGATGGATGGTCTTAAACAAATGAACCTGCACAATTGCATTAACATTATTCTTCTCTCTGATCACGGTAAGTTTATTAAAGGTGTATAGCATTCAGGTTAGACTAAAAATTTGGGGTCATTTTATTTTTATAATAAGAATATTTTCTAGCAATATGAAAAAAACTTTTAAAAGTTTATTACCGTATATACTCGAGTATAAGCCTAGTTTTTTAGCCATGATTTTTGGCTTAAAAAACTCACCTTGGCTTAAACTCGGGTCAATATGGTAATTCGCCTGCCGGGCCCTCTCCCAGCGCGCTCCCTCCTGCCAGCTGATAGGCAGGCTGTCCTGCCTTCTCTCCTCCCACACACCCGATCGTACCTTCTGCGCAGTGGCCGCGGCGGTTTCTCCCCCCCCACCCGCGGGCGGCGGTTAACCTTTATTAACTTTTATTATTATAAGTAAATATAACACAAAACAGAATAATGTCAAATAAATATTTGTATCATAATGCACATTCATAAAGTCAATAAAATAATACTATACCTATCTTTACATAGCTCATATTGTCTCTCAGCTGTACCAATTCAGTTAGTTTAGCCATACTCCAAGACTTAGCCATTCAGAAATAGAAAGTAGGCAGGGCTGGTGCCAAATCTTAGGTGCTAATTCTCTGGAAACTTTTAATATATTTTGGTCAGTGATGATGCAAGGGGCAGGCGTCCCATTTAGTTACATGTGTGATGAGCTTGCAGTATGATCCTAAGCGGAGTTACATCCTTCTAAACCTACTGAAGTCAATAGGCTTAGAAAGGGGTAAGTGTTTAAGATTGCATGTGTGAATCAGTTAATCGCTGAGAAGCGAACAAGATGTGGCACTAGGAGCTGTGTTTAGAACTCCTAAACATGTTTATCTTATAACTAAGCTGTACAGGTTCTTAGTTCAGATGGTGAGCCCATATCCTTTTTTTTCTGACCTGAAATAGCCCTGTGGACCTGTGATTTGCCCAACTGGAGAGAACATACAGGCAACATGCAAATTACTTGTATGTTTACCCCACTGAGGCAAACTGTCGTTTCACAGGGCCCTCTCCCCACACCACAGCACTGATCCCCTGTGTAACTTTTATTCCCAGAGTAAAATGCTAACATGGTACTCCCAAAGTCATGTCTAGTTAGGCCCCTACCAGGTCATGATTCCTGCTAAAATAATTGTGACTTACTTCCATGTAAAAGAATTCAGAAGCAGAGTGGAAAGGGAAAAAAACACCTTTAAAATCAGTTGACCATATTTGTTCAAATGTCCATTCACATCCTTCTATGTTTGTTTTTTTACTGCTAATTAGATATGGTTAGCTACATTTTCTCATTGTATGATAGGCAGCTACCCATTAACCAGCTGATTCTTTAAAATAAAGATTGCTTTTTCTTTAAAGGGATGGAGGCAGCTAGCTGTAGTAAAACAGCATACCTGGATACATACTTGGATGATGTTAGAAATGTGGCTGTAGTATCTGGCCCTGCAGCTCGTTTAAGGCCAAACAATGTTCCAGATGAGTATTTCTCTTGTATGTAATTGCTAGTCTAATATGCTCAAGTTCAATGTATTCTTTTGTGCTTTAAAAGTGCATCAAATGATACAGCAGTAATAGAATTAAAGCCAAGGTCAATAGTAAAATATCAGTGTTGAGCTTCTCCTGCCCTTTCATCCTGGGAACGGCTTACCTTTGGACTAGTCACAGCTTTTAGAGCTCTCTCAGCCCCACCTACCTCACAGGGCGTCTGTTTTTTGGGAGGGGAAGGGAAGGTGATTGTAAGCTGGTTTGATTCTTCCTTAATTGGTGGAGAAAGTTGGCATATAAAAAACAACTCTTCATCTTCTTTGTTGTCATTATTATTATTGGAGGGGAAAATAGGATTGAAAGAGAACTGAACGCTTAAATAAATTATGGCTTTCATCATCTGCATCCAGAATGATTTAAAATTGATTTAAAATTTAGTTATATGAAACATCTCACAAAGTATGCTCTGAGACATGATATCTAAAGGTAAAAATTAAGATGTTATTTATACTTCTGAGGATTTTGGCTAAGATGAACTGTAGATATTGATGCTTTGCTAATGATCACACAGGGTTTAGATTCTTCTAATAATTTTAGTAGATTTGAATAGTTGTCATTGTGTCTAATAGCCCAAAAGTAGGGTTGCCAGGCACTGCCTGGCAACTGATGGGAGGGCAGTGGGTGGGGATATTGAGAGCCACAATGCTGGGTGTGCCATCACATCACTTCTGGTAAAAGAAGTGACATAAGCAGCTCTAGAAATTGCCAGAAACTCTATGGTAAAATCATATTGTTTACAACAATTCCTAGAGCTACCCTTTCCCACTTTTTTTTTTAAACTGGAAGTTATGTGACACCACAGTTGACACCACTTTTTTAAATCACTACCACTCAGACCAGTGGTGGCAGGCAACAGGAGTGGCTGGCAACCCTGCCCAGAGGAAAGCTCAAATGGATCTGGAAACTGAAGCATAAGAATGATTATGGTTTCTGAGCAATTTGGTATAGGATTGCTTAGGAAGGAGTTGCCTGATTTGTGTAAATCATGAATTTGTTGGCATGTAGTTTAAATAGGTAATACTACTTTCATTCTGAAACAATGTGTTCTTACACTGAATATATTAGAAAATGGTTCAATTCTGTTAGAGAAAGTGAAGCAAATGAACTGGCAGGGGGGATTAGGCTGTGGGATGGGATAACAACAATCCTTACCTGGGCAGGAGTGGCAGGAATACTGTCAATGGTATTGCAGTCCACACAGGTAAATGGCTGCTGTTAATTTCTATCCAAAAATACAGAGCAGGTGCAAGTTTTTAATAATTATACTGTGTAAATATGTGAACAATGCCCTGGACTTTCAAATAACTCAGTGTCCATGAGAGTTTCAATAGTTCAATTGCTTCTGATCCTTTCATGATTATTTCATTGGCCAAAGACAGTTGCTGCATGTTGTTTACATTGATCTAAAAACTTGCATTTATTTAAATGAATTTGTATGGTTTTATATGTTAGCCACCCTGAGCCCAGTCTTGGCTGGGAGTTGAGAGCAGGGTATAAATAAAATAAAATAAATAATGTACCACTTAGAGGTTGCTTGCGGTTCAAAAAGAAGGCTGAGAGAATTTTTCAGCCAAGCCAACTTTGTGTCAGTCTGTAGCGTTGTCCACTCCCCCCTGAGGTATCTCCATGCTATATTATGCTATGTTGAATCCACATGTTGTGGACAAGAGCAATACAAAAGATTTTAAAAGAGACAAGTATTATGTGATAGTTACTTCTGATGTTGATGTGGGGTGGTGAAAATGGTGTTAATTTGATAAGAAAGATTAAGTATTATTCCTTTCCTTTATCAATAAATCATCATGCCTCATGAGGAAGTCTTTTATTTTCATTTTATCTTAACCTTTAGGCAATTAATTATTCCATCTAACTCTTCCAGTTGATTATGAAGGCACTGTGAGAACCCTTACAGTAAGTAAGTTTGTAGCTTGTTTTGAGTTTGTAGCTTGTTTTGAGTTTGTAGCTTGTTTTTTCACATGTGTGCATCATCTCCTATTCCAAAAAAGGAATGAATGCCTTTTTCTATGGAGCTGTTTGCATATGCAAAGATATGCAGATTTGATCAATGAAAGCATCATCTAATTAACTAACTTCTTTTTAACAGTCCTGGTTACATTTTCCCCCCCATAATGTGTTGCCATTGGTCAAGAGAATAAAAATGAGTTATGGTGATTAGTTGAGAAATCTTGATGCTATTCTGCCTACCCATGTGACTTATGTTCACACTCATTTCCTGGAGCCATGATTCTGCATCATGGGGGGGGGGGATGCTCTCTTGGTGCTGTTTGTATATATGTGCAACCATGTACATGATGAGTTGAGAGTGAGCAGCTTATGCCAAAAAGTTTCAGGTGGGGTGAGCCAGCCCAGATCTGGATGAGGTGGTGGTGTCCACAAAGGCAAGGAGAAAGAGAGAGAGAGAGACAGGAGGTGAGGTAGACCTGGCCTCCGGTTCTCTGTCGGGCTGCAGCTGGAAACCTGGCCTCACTTGCCCAGCCATCTCCCCCCCCCCCCACAGAAGCCAGGTCTACCCGTTGGCTTTCTAGACCTGGCCTCCCGGTGGGGACTCCGGATGAGGGAGAAGGCAGGGAGGGCGCGCCTGGCCCGCGGGGGCCTGGCTGCACCCAGAAAGCTGCAGGGGGGTGGCAGGGAGGGCACGCCTGGTCCGCGGGGGTCTGGCTGCGCCTGGGAAGTGGCGGGGGGGTGGTGGCAGTGAAGGTGTGCGAGGCCCAAGAGGCCTCGCTGCACCTGGAAAGGACAGGGGAGATGGGCCACATGTTTGATACCCCTGGTTTAGAGTGTCAGGCTAGGAGCTGGAAGGTTCAAATCTCCACTCTACCAGGGGAGCTTGTTGGGTGATCTTAGACCAGTCACACACTTTCATCCTAACCTACTTCAGAGAGTTGTTGCAAAAATAAAATGGAGGAGAGGAGAATGATGTAAGCAGCTTTGGGTCTCCATTGAGAAAGACAGGGCATAAGTGAAGTACAGTAATAAATAAAGTTTTCCATAGACATTATTGAACTGGCTTGCTGTGTGATGTGCTTGAGAATTTATAGATGGGAACACTTATGATGTATAACTGTAATATTAGAAATAATATAAATATTAATGTCAACATTTCAGTGCTTAGTCCCAGATCAGCATTTCAAAGCATACATGAAAAACCTACTCCCCAAGCGATTTCACTATGCCAACAGTGACCGGATTGAACCAGTTCATTTTTATATGGACGAGCAGTGGCAATTTGCTCGGTAAGTTACTAGTTTTTCTTAAGTAGCTGTACAAGTTTAGTTTTTTGTGGACCCATTACAATGTACCAATTCATGGACGCAGGGCTTCCTTGCTGGACCATAAAAGGTATGGTCCCATTTAATTCTTTAGGTAGGGATAAGAGACGTGGTCAGATTCTCTTCTATAGTAACTTCAAATTCTTCTTGCCTGCCTGCCTGCCTGCCTGCCTGCCTGCCTGCCTTCCAGAGCGCTGAGACTGATTTTTACTGGCTGGTGCCTAACTGCTCATTCAACAGATATGTATCTGCCAAAGTGGGCCACCTGTGATTCACAAAAGCTCATATTAAAATGAGTGTTGTTAGTCTTAAAAACACCACAGACTTTAAAAAAATGTTTTGTTATGACAGACTAACATGGCTATGCTTTTGCAAGGAATATTAAAGGAAATGAAGCAAAAAATGTTAAAGAGATTTAACACTAAGGGCAATAAGGTTGTTTTGGATTTGGAACGGGATAGGAGGCCAATGAAGAGGTCTGAAAAGGCATGTCACACTGCCTGAACAGACAGGTTTATTATTCCAGCAGTGGAATTTTAGGCAGAGGGGGAAAGGGCTGAAGTTCAGAGAAAACAGGGTTGCAATACTCACAGTTTTTCTATAATACATCAAAGCAGGTATTGTCAGTTATGTGTTCATGGCTATATTTTGCAGAATGCCATCTGAGCTCAAGTATTGCAAAGGTGGATTCCATGGGTCAGACAATACATTTGCAAATATGCAGGTAAGTTTCAGAACATACTCATTCTTATTTTTAACTGGACCAGTTCTTGGCTTCCAGTGAACAATTCAAGAGAAAAGAAACATAATTACCAACTTCAGACTTAAATGATAGTAACTGGGACTGAACAAATTAAAGTCAGCAGAATGTTGTAGAGGCTGGTTTTCTTGGCAGAGTCTGGGGTAATAGGGGGAGGAGGAAAAGTATTGGTGTACCTTCAGTCTGCACTGTGCCTTTTGGAGTCTGCAAACCTTTCCCCATATTCAGGGTTCAGAGTGCACCAGTTCCATAGAAAAACATTATACTTCCTAGAAAATATAGGCCATCTCTTTTGTGCTACCTGAAAGCCCTCTAACAGCGCATTCCTGAGCCTCCAGGGTGAAAGCCCTTAGATGGTCAGGAAGGTGCTGCGCCGGCATTCGGGGGCCCCCGCCGGCATCTGGGCTACTTATGCC
The DNA here is from genome assembly GCF_029931775.1 of Euleptes europaea. Classification (NCBI taxonomy): domain Eukaryota; kingdom Metazoa; phylum Chordata; class Lepidosauria; order Squamata; family Sphaerodactylidae; genus Euleptes; species Euleptes europaea. The sequence continues at coordinate 78,626,543 of NC_079321.1, forward strand.
GGCTTTAGTGTCCCAAACGCCAGTGTGAAGGCCCTGTCGTCGGTCACTGCCATAGGAGTGCCACCCCTGGATGCCGACGGGGCCTTCTGCCAGTGTCCTACTGGCGTAAAAACCCATGGCAGCATTCCAGGAGGCATTCCAGTGTCCCGGGGCAGGATGGGTGGAGGAGCTGCCGTTAGGCAGCTTCCTGTCCACTTTCACCCAGTGAACACCGGCACAGAGAAGAGCAAAGCTGCTCCTGCTTTTTAGCAGGTGTAGCCTCGCTTTTCTCTATGGGGTGAAAAGGCCTTGTTTTACAAAAAAAAGCCGCTAAAAGGCTTTTTTTTTTTCTGCGTGTGGGGAATGGCTTTAGGAGGTGGCGCGGCTGCGCCTTCTCCCCGCCGTTCCCCCACGTCAAATCTCAGGAATGCGCTGTCAGGAACCTGAACAAGCATTAAATACTTGAAGAAAGATGCTGGGCACTGAGATTTCACTGATGTTTCTCACTCAGATCAGGTCAGCCTTGGCTACTGACACGCGAGGCTTCGGTTTATTTGTTGGACTTGTGTCCATCCTGTTTCCACATTTTTGCTCATTTCACTCATGTTTGTTATGGGGCAGGACACCTGGGAGAAAAACTGGAAAGTGTTTCATAGCTCCTTGCAATTCCTTTGGGAGCTTTCTTCCAAAAAACTATCATCAAGATTTTTCTGTTTATTGTGTAGTTGTTGGCATCCAGCAGAAAGTTTTCCTACAAATTAAGAGAGAGAGAGAGACAATCTCCCTCTCTCTCAAAACTATACCACTACAGACTTCTGGTGAGGAGATGCATGGCTGACTGTTTATCCTAGGTTAAAATGTTCGGCATATAAAAACTAGCAAGGCAGATGCCAGGCTAGGCTATATTGAGTGCAAAAGCTTCTTTTGTAGAAATAGAATCTGACATTTAATTTAAATGTTTTGACAATGTGTACAAAGCCTACATGGATATTATGGCAACACATAGACCCCTGCTGGTGTCAGAGGTGGGACCAAGGCACTGGGTGAGCTGGATAGTAAGGCATGCTCTCCCTCGTTCCACCACAAACAGGGCCAAAATATTGTCTGTTTTGGCCCTACATTGTTGTTGTTTTTTAAAGACGAGGCTAGATGGATTCTTAAAGCACTCTTTTTTGACCCATTTCTTTATCCAAAATGGTCTGGTGATGCAGTAGGGTTCCTGAACCAGTGCCTTACTTCTGTGGCTAAATGGCTAAGAGTGAACAAGTTGAAACTGAATCCTCACAGTATGGAGATGATGTTAGTTGAAAAGGTTGAAGTCCTGAAGGACTCTGTATGTTCCATTTTGGTGGATGTCCAGCTGAAACTCGCTGACTTTGTTAAGGGCCTAGGGATTATATTGGACCTAGCATTATTATTGGAGAAGCAAGTTAATGCAGCTGCAAAAAATGCATTTTTCCATCTTGATTTAGCTTGGAAGACAGTACCCTTGGCTGATTGGGCCATGTAGGTTCATTTTATGGTTACCTTGAGGCTAGACTATTGAAATGCACTCTATATGGGCCAAAGTCACTTGGAAACTCAAGTTGGTACAGAGCACTGCAACCCAGTTAATATCAGGTGCTAGGCAGAGCATGCATGTCACACTCATTCTTCAGTCATTCCATTGGTTACCAATCAGTTACTAGGTCTAATTCAACATATTGGTTATCACCTATAAAGGTCTTAATTGCCAGACCCACATACCTGCAGGACCACCTTTCTTGTAATGACATGCCATGCTATGGCTGTCATAACAGCTTCCCTCATCTGAGCAAAGCCTTCTGAAAATGCCAATTTACCAATGGATAAGATCAGCAACTGCCTTTTCATGTGCATTCCTTGCGGTGGCTCATGGAGTTCATGAAGGCTCTTATACTTCTATCATTCTGCAGAATGTGTAAAACAGAACTGCTCCGGGGAGCATTTTTATAGAACTGTAGTAGAATGGAACAGTCCATGAGGGTGCCTTTATAACGGGACAGGATTTCAGTCTACTACACTGATTATTTTAGGTATCATCTTGCTTTTACAGCATTGTCTCCTATCTGTATAATGCCACTAAACCTTGCCTTGGAAGTTGTGTTTCAAAGGGTGAGTGTGTTAGTTTGCATTAGAACAGCTAGATTTAGTCCAGTAACACCTTAGAAGCCACCAAGATTTTGGGGGGCATGAGCTTTCAAGAGTAAAAGCTCCCTTTGTCAAATACAAGTAGGAATGGATATCCATGAGTCCTTATATCACAATCTGAAGGTGGGAGGGATGTTACAAAGAAAGGAGTCAAGAGGCAGTGGTTCAATGTGAAATGTAATTAGCTTAAAGCAGGGGAGAAATGCATAGGGGCAGAAAATTAGCATCTGGGGTGAGATAAGAATCCTATGTCTGTATTCAGCCATGGGAGGCAATTGTTCTGAATGAACTCAAGTTCAACAATCTCACATTGTAATCTCCCCCTGAAGCTTCTCTGTTTGGGTACTGCCATTCTTAGGTGAGCAATGGAATGTGTGGAAGATTAAAATGTTCTCCCACTGTTGCAGGCAGTTGTGGTTTGCATTGTTTACTAATTTCATAATGCTAGTCCAATTGCACTGTTCATTGGATGTCTTATACTGTATGATTGCATTGTTTTTATTCTGTAATTTGCCTTGACTATCAGTGAAAAAGGTAGGCTAAAATAATGTTTGAAAAATGTAATATTAGTATAAAATTTGATTTGGACTTCTATATTAGCCTAAGAAATGTTCAAATTCTGCTTGCATGTATTGCTTTACAATAAAAAGTCATGTAAAATATTTTAGATACTATAAGAAGGCTGAGAGCCAGGATGGACTGTAGTGGTTAAGGTGTTGAACTAAGAGCTGGGAAACCCAGGTTTGAATCCCCACTCTGCCATGGAGAGTTGGCTGGGTGACCTTGGGCCATTAAGTTATTCTTATCCTCCACCCTGGCGAGTATTTGGATAGGAGACCTCCAAGGAATACCAGGGGTCTGACACGAAGGCAGGCAATGGCAAACCACCTCTGACAACAGCAAAAGAATAAAAATAAAAATCCATGTACTATCACTGATATGCACTAAGTCACGTTTGCATTCATATGTCGCAGGTATGAATTGCATTCATACGTCGCTTGACCAAATGGGGTCAAGCACTTGTCGACTGCAAATAATGGGCAGGGTAAAATAAGTGGTTAAATATCTTTCTTGAAGAAAATGTGTCCTTTATATTTGTGCTGTTAATGAGAAGCTCTACATACAAATGTTGTTTATAGTGGAAAGTTAGTTATTGCTGCAAAATGACAATTCTTTTTTTTTTAAAAGATGAACAACATTTACAAGAGAAGAAAACGAAACCGTTTTCTTGGAGTGCAGCGATCTTGTATTTGTTGTTGTTTGTCTTGATGCAGCTGTGTCTGAATGTCTGAAAAGAAATAAGAGGAGACTAAGATTTAAACCACAATTGTAATGCCATTCCTACTAAAACATGTATAATTTGTTGTTTGTTCTAACAAGAAAAGGAAAAGCACTTTAAATTGAAGATTTAACAGTGTCTCATGGCTGAGAGCCAACATGGCGTAGTGGTTAAGAGAGGTGGCCTCTAATCTGGAGAACTGGATTTGATTCCCCAGTGGGTGACCTTGGGCCAGTCACAGTTCTCTCAGAACTCTCTCAACCCACATGGAAGCAGGCAATGGCAAACTACCTCCCAACATCTCTTGTATTGAAAACCCTACAGGGTTCGCTGTAAGTCAGCTGTGACTTGATGACACTTTGCACCCCCCACCCCCACCACGCCAGCCAGGTTAGATCAAATCTTGCTTTTTTGCAGGAATCTGTGTGCCATTTGGTGAAGGTAAACGGGTGGGACTGGAGATAAACCTCTTCAAGGGCTGTGTGGCCACAGGCAGCACCATAGATTGAGTTAGAGAAAACCTTTGAAATGCAGATGTGAACTAAAAGCCCATTTCTATTGCTAGCATTCTATAAACTATCTGAACATTCTACAAACTATCTGAGCTCTCTAATGTATGCCAGAAATATCTTCCTTTCCCCCCCCCCCCCTCAAAAGAACAGATCATTTTAGGTTTGTTTAGGCAACATGTGTACCATCAGTTATTATCATTAAATTGTTGTAAATGCATGTTGTAAATATGTGTGCATCTTTCCCCTCATGTATATACTTTGTAACATATGAGGACTCTCCTTTTTTCTAGGCTCTGTTCATTGGCTTTGGACCTGGATTCAAGTTTCAAACCAAAGTCGAACCCTTTGAAAATATTGAAATCTACAATATAATGTGTGGTATGATGAAGCAGCCATTTTTATTCCATTTGGGAATTAATCCTTATTGGAAACAAATAGTTCATCAAACTACAATTTCACTGGTCGTTATTTCTTGCATTGGAATGCTGTAGTATGCCCCTTGTATGTTTGTGTTTCTGCTAATATAATTTCCAATCCAGTCAGTGTTGGACTGTGATATCCACCTTAATTTTTATGCCATCTCCCCTCATGCATTTACTGTTTCCTTTCCCTTGGAAGAATGCTGAGGAACAGAATCTGACATTTAATATAAATTAAATGAGTGCGAGGTTATGGTAGGTTCCTCCTTCAGGATGAGCAAGGGGTGGAGGCAGGCCAGTGTGGGTGTGCAATCCTTAGAAGATCCCAGCATGCCTAAATGGCATATTCATGTTCATACACGAAAACTGCAGTGCAGAAGTGCATTTTAGAATATCTTAACGGGTTGGATCCTCCTGGAGCCATTTCTGATCCTGGCAAAGTTTGTTCCCAGTATCAAGGGATTTGCATGTACTGATTGGGTGGCTGCAGTGGGGAGAGGGAAGGGAGTGAAATCGCTCCTTTCTGCTTTGTGAAGAGAGCTCTTCTTATACAAGAAGCAAAAAAGATTAATCTCATTCCCCTCCCCCTCCCTACTACAGCCACCCAACTGGTGCAGCTGTTAATATTTAGAAGAGAGGGCCTCACTAGTAAGCAGAACAAGAAAGAAAAGCAATTGGTGTAGTGGGAAAAGATATTTTATTTGACTCAATGACCCCTCCGCATTTCCCCATGCGTCATCAAGGGGATCTATGTATACCATTGCCAGAAAGTTCCAACAGCTACTAAGCTTCTGAGTCAAGTAAAATATTTTTTTCACACTGCGCCAACCACTTTTTTGCCTTTTCTTGTGCAGCTATTAGTACATAGAAGTCCCTCAGCCCTGGAATAAACTTTCCCAGGTTCAGAAATGGCTCTAGGGGAAGGCAGGAAAGATCCCAGATCACTGGTGGTTTTTCAGGATCCAAGCCATTAATTATGTGTCAATTGTTACAGATCTACTTGACTTGACACCAGCCCCTAACAATGGTACTCATGGAAGCCTCAATCATCTTTTAAAGAAACCCACTTATATCCCAAAGTTTCCAGAGGAAGCAAGTTATCCTTCTTCATGCCCTTTCACAAGGCGGAGAACTTCTACAGGTGATCTTGGCTGCTCATGTGATTTGTTGGTATGTACATACACTAATAGAAATGTTTAGCTGTTTGCTTGTACTCCAGACTGAAATGATATACCCTTTCAAACTGTGAGATCATTGCCAACATTACTTCAGATTCAGTTAATGTCAATGAGAAGTTCCCATTGGCCTGGAATAAGAATAAGGTCATACCTTCAAAACAGTCCCATCTAGGGTTGTGCCCCCACCAAGGGTTGTTGAAAAAAAATTCGGTGAAGTTCGGCTTCGGCAAAATTCGGCCCTTTTTAATTCGGGACGTGCTGAAGTCTGAACTCCCCCGCTTCGGATTCGCCCCTCCCCCGCGCGCCTTCATTGTGAATGGGTTGGTAAAATGTTTGTTCAGAATCAGGTCCCGATGACTTCTGGAGAAAAGTTGAACCAGGCAATCCCTTGGAACTTTATTTTTTGTTGCAAAAGCAGAGTTGACTCTATAAGCTGTTACAATCATGCCTTCCACAATTGTTTCCTCTTCCCGAAGAAAATCAGCCAACAGCATTTTCAGATAATTTTTTAAGTCTTTTCCCTCAAGTTTTTCTTTGAGACCGTGTATGCGGATCCAGCTCTCCTTTATTTTTAGTTCAAGCATTGCTGTATGGTCATCATGTCTTTCTTCTCTCTCTTGACTTGCTCCATTGACAATTCTAAGACATCAACTCGTTTTCTGGTTTCTTTGCTGTCCTTTGAATGTTTCTGAAGTTTTGCCTCTAACTTGTCCTGTCTTACTGTCAAAGATGAAATAGAGTCTTGTAATGCAGAAATGGCAGCTGTATTTTGACCTACAACTGCTGTGTTTTGGTTCAAACCTTGTTTAACTGCTTCCACCTCTTGCTTCATTGATGTCACCTCTTGTTTCATTGTTGTCACCTCCTGAAGTGTTTTAGTCAAGAGTTCTTGTAGAGAGTTCAGGGTAGCATCTGGTTTTTTAGCCATCTTTGTAGCTACAGTTGTCGCTGTTACTGGTGAGGTGGCTGGTGAAGCAGCTGGGCTGGTAACAGAAGCTCTTCTGCAGGGGTGGTAAAGGTTGCTGAATCTGAAGATGTTTAGGATCTTTAATGAAACCTTTGGGATGTTTTTCTATGTCTTTCTTTTCTTTCTCTTCTTTATCTCCCATCAAAAAACTTGAAGTGGCTGCTCTTTATAATCCAGTAAAAAGAAAAGGAGGGAGGTGAAACTTATTGTTTAAATCATCAGTTCAAAAGTCATTTGCCACTGGAACTTTAAATTGCTTCAAAAGTCAGACCTGGAGGAACACATTAGCACAGCTGTATCTTCAATCAGTTTTCCTTTGCCAGCTTTTAAACACTTTCAGGTTTCTACTTAGATTTATTTCAGAGTTAGCTTAGCTGGCAGACTGAATTCCAAGTGTGCAACAGCTGGCAAAATGCCAAGTTTCGCTTTGGTATTGTTAGCGAGTGTAAGACAAAATCCAGGGTGCTTTTCACTACTTCACAATTACTGTCAGACACCTTCGTGTTTTTAATATCCATAAAACGTAGAAAAAAACCTTATTTTGTTATAGCGATCCGAGTCTCTGCACCGCCTTCCCCGGCTCCTGCAATTTTAATGGTGCCGGCTCCTCCGTTCGCCCGTCCAGGCGCTTGCCGCCGCTTCCGAGGCAACAAGCGTGCCTAGGACGGGGAACGTGCCGGCGCCCCGATCAGCATCCCTTCTCCTCCAAGGGGTGCCGCGTGTCAGGTGTTGGGGGGGCGGATTCCCTACCCCCCAGCCGCTTTAAGCCCAGAGTGCGGTACTCGCGCTGCCGCGGCGTTCGCCCCCGGATCTGGAAGATGCCTTCTTTTGAATTAGATTTGATATGTTCATATTTTTATTTTATTTATGCTCAAAATTATTTATTTAGAAGTGCTCAAAGTAGCTAAGAATTGAAGCCAATAGCAAATGTAAACATGTAACAGAAAAACAAAATGCTAATGCAGCGGTGTTAAACTCAATTGTTACATGGGCTGGATATAACATAAATGTCACTTGGTTGGGCTGGGCCATGCCTTGCTAGCCCATATTGAGAGCGGGGTGTGTGGCTGCCTCAGCTGGTTCGCGGGCCTGATAAGAGCTCTCAGGCCAGATTCAGTCCATGGGCCTTATGTTTGACACCCCTGTGCTAATGCAACCATAAAACATTATATTTGAGGAAGCAGAAGTCTCCAAATATGAATAAAAACATGAGTAAACAGGGCAAATTACACCTGGCATCTCAAACACATTAGCAAAGGCACCAGGTAAATGTGTATAGGGAGTGAGTTTCACAGTAGGACCACTACCACAAAGACAAAGATCAGTTCTCTCCAGTAGCCATCTACCTAACTTTAGAAGGTGGAAGCAACTGGAGAAAAGCCCCAATGACTATCTTAATTGATAGGTTTGTATAAGAGGCAGTAGTGCTTTCAATGCCCCAGATCCTGAATGTTTAGAATCGTACAAGTAGGAATCTGCAAGAAATTGTAGGAGGCATCTCATTTCCTCCTCTCCCACTATTTCCTCTTTCCCTTTCCTGCAGACCCCCATAACCTCTTTCTTTTCCCTGCTTCCTTCTCTCCATCCCACCCAACAGGGAACCTACATTTATCTGTCCCTCAGCATTTCCTCCCCTTTCAGTAGCCTCTGCTGAGGAAAACCGTGGCCCAGTTGTAGAGTTGCCAACCTCTAGGTGGTAAAAAAAGAAGGAAAACCTCCTGCTAAAGCAGAAATTTGGCAAACAAACTGTAGCACTGTGGCTAGAAAGTTTCACTTGAAGAACTATGTCAAAGACCAATTATATAGCGTTTCTAAGCAAAACTGTATTTATATAACAATTATGTAGCAATTTCTAAACAACCAAAATCTGTATAATAACAAATAAGAGAATCCACAGGCTTAAGGATTCTACATATACAAAACAGGCCTATCGATTCGGTTGATCCCAAACTAGAAATCAGCTGAATCCAGTTTGATTTGTGTCTTCCAAGTTTGGGATGAACCAAAGGCAAAAACCGCTGGAGATTCCCGAAGCCGAACTAAGCAGCTTCAGGGAAACGCTGATTAAATTCTGCGAGTTCTGGGGAATCCCCCACGCCTTCCTGCTTTCTTTGACACCAGGGAGTTAAGTTCTTTCTGCTGGCCAGGTCAGAAGTTAAAATCGTAAATTGCCCTGGAGGGGAGCTTTTTTTGAAAGCTGCCCTCAAGGGCAATTTACGATTTGAACTTCTGTGGGCTGGGCTGGGCAGTGGGCACTGGTCTCTGAAGAAGACTTCTGGCTTTCTAATCCCTGCTGTGGCCTGGAGTTGGCATAGGCCAGAGTTAGGCCTGGCCTGTGGTCTCTTCTCATGATTTAAAAGTTGCAGTGTGTTCAAACTGCAGGGAGATCTGTTTGCCTCACCTTTCTTCAGCTAGTTGGAAGGCAGTTTTTCAATAGCTAGTTGCAGAGGGTAAGCTGGAGACAAATGCAAAATAGGCAATCTCCTTGCGATTCATATGCAAAAAATTGCATGTCAGAGTCCGAATGTTTGAAAGTTTTGAAATGTTGCACAAGAGGAGCTTCTAAAACTTGATTATGGATATGGGAGCAATGCTCACCAATATGATATTTTATGGGGTGAGTAGTATTCCCCACATAAAGCAAATTTCCCAGCCTGGAGCTGTCAACCTTAGCCAGGCCTGGTTCCAATAAGTCCTGGGGAGGGTGGGATATAAATTTAATAAAAATGCTAAAATAGGAAAAGGCTCTGCCACCCCCACCCCCCATCTTCTGTTAGCAGAACCAAGACTGGAATGCTGTGGTTGCCTAGCAACAGCCACTGAGGGAATCCATTGCTGAAAGCTACAGATGCTCTACTTATCATTTTTGGAAGGTTAAACCTCCAATGTGTGTGTGTGTATTTTTTTTTTTAGTCACATTATGAGAAGACAAGAGTCACTGGAAAAGTGACTAGGGAAAGTTGAGGGCAGCAAGAAAAGGGAAGACCCAACAAGAGATGGATTGACTCAATAAAGGAAGCCACAGCCCTCAGTTTGCAAGATCTGAGCAAGGCTGTCAAAGATAGGACATTTTGGAGGACTTTGATTCATAGGGTCACCATGAGTCAGAAGCAACTTGATGGCACTTAACACACACACATATAATATAATATAATATCACATTTCAGGTTTTTCTGAAAACCTGGGGCGTTTTTCAGGTTTGTAGAAAGATCTAGCTTGTCTATTCACATTTCCAGGCACTGGATTTAAGTATCCTCAGATTAGGCTGACTTCACTATTAGAATAAAAGATAAATCAATGCTGGACCTTTGAATAGTGCTTAGAAACAGAACCAGTGAAGTCCTTTCAAAACTGGGAAAATGTGTTCTCTAAAGTGTGTTCCATGTTACAGCAGTCAAGCCTGTAGTCAATCATATTTATGAATAACTATAAGATCATGTCTGTCTATGAGCAGCTGACATACTGGCTTAACCTTATGAAAAGCACTCTGTGCGATGGGTTCTACTTGAGCCTTAAGGGAAGCTCTGTGAATATATTCAAACTACACACATGATTCTTATGGGGGAATATAGTCCCAAGTAGAACTAGAGAAGTAAGACTATCTTTGATTAATCAACTACTTACCAAGAACTTACTAGTTTTCATCCAGCCCATTACTAACTCACAAGAACCTGTTCGGAACATCCACTGCTTTACCTGATTCAAATGTAAAGGAGAAACACAATCCAGTATCTGCAAATTATTGACATTTCATGCCAAATCTCCAGATTACCTCATACCACTATCACTACACAAAATGATTTGTTCTCACCTTTTTCCCCCTTTTGCTTCTAGGGTTCACCACAGAGACAACCACAGATAAGTGTCACCACTTTACAGGGTAAGCATTTTAACTGCTATGAAAAAAGGAAAACAAGCAGAAAATATCATCAGAAAATAGACTGCATATTGGAGGTATAATTCTTTTTCTTTTTCCCACTGTAGTAAAGAAGGTAGAACAATACAGTTTGCCTTTTGGGAGACCCAGAGTGCTACAAAAAGATCTAAACTATTGCCTTCTTCACAATAATCACTACATAAATGGATATAACAAGGATATCAAGATGCCTTTGTGGAGTGCATATACTGTTAACAAGCATGTGAGTATGTTAGTACTAAGGAATAACAGAGAAAGCCTCTTGAAGCCTTTGAGCATTTTGAGGGAAAGTGGTTGTCATGGAACCTGGTCATTGTAACGGCAGTCTCTCTCTAAACTGCAGGTATTACACTATCAGTGTATCTATGTATAGAGAATTTTAGTAAGTAGCAAATGCAAAAGACAGGTCTTTGCTTTGGGGAGTCTACAGTGTAAATGGGGCAAGAAAGGGGAAGATGACAGAAGGAGAATGGACCCTACCAAAGCTTTATTTCAGTTGGGGGTGAGGATTTAAGAGTCAAAGAAAATATTTCATGGTCTTGGTGAGTTATGAGCTGGATTTGAAGGACATGGTACCATGTTGGTATTGTGGTCTGAAATTCCAAGCATAAGGATAGCATGTGAGAATCGAAGGAGTATTTTGGGCTGATGAAAGTTGGAAGGCTGAATGGAAGTGGAAATGGTGGGAATATATTATGATACAAGTTGAGGGAGATAACTGTTGTAGATGGGGAGCTGTAGGAATCATTAAAGGCAAAGACAAACATTTATGCTGAATGTAGAAAGGGTTGAAAAGTGATCTGAAGGCTTTACTAGGTATAGTTCCAGTTAATTACTTCATATCTTTAGAATGGTTAGAAGTTAATGAGGCTAGGAATCTGGCCTGGTTCCTTGAAATTACCCAAGGACTGCAGTAATCTTCCATTATCCAAACAGCACATGACCTCCCCCCCCCCGCCTGTCCAGTTGCCTATCCTGTTTGGACTGCATCACTGATTCTGGTCCTCACTGGCTCTGAACTCTGGGGTTCTGTGGCATACTAAATAGAAGTCACCTAGCCCTAGACAGTGCCTCTGCTGTGGGAAAATGTTGGTAGATATTGAGAACTAGAAAATGGAAGAGGTTTTCAGAAGTCATCTGTTCAGCTGCCAGAACTGAGGATTAGTAGTTTACATCGGGTAAATATTTAATTATCAAATTATGTATTGGTTAGCTCTCTATAAAAGATGCTTGAGATGGCTGACAATGTTAAAAATGCTAAAGATCAAGTAGACTTCCTGGACTTCATAATTTCATAAAATAATAGTCCAATTTTAGTGTTCTACAAGAATAAAATTACAGGGGACTGTTGTGAATCCGTATCACACATATTACATAATGGGTACATTGTGCTTGTGCAGCTATTGATAACCTGTTTTGTTATCTAGGACAATCAGAATGCCTCTAAAGAAGCCATCTCCAGCTGTCTCCACATTGATAATCGTATCCCTTTAAGTCTTGGCCAGAGTTGTTCATTTTACAAAGGCCATCCACAGCTAAACTATGGATTTCTTTTCCCACCAAGTAATTCAGTTTCTTTTGCATTTTGAAGCAAAGTTATTTATGAGCAGACATTGCTAACAGAGTAACCATTAGAGTTTGTACTGGCATATGAAGATTGTGCAGGTTTTCAAAATGCGTAAATTAAGTTTGTGCCTTACATAATCATTAAATGTGGGAGATAATACACGTGCCTAGGGAATGCCTAGTTCATGTTTAGAAAGACATTACTGAGCAAAAAAAGCCCTTTAAAATAAAGCAACATAAAGTCTTGTGGCATTCTATTGACTAACAAATTTATCATGGAATAAACTTTCGTGAGTTATCATCACTTTGTCCAATAAAAGCATATAACAATAAATTACGAAATTATAAAAGGCAGATAAAAATAATGAGATCACTATCAGTTCCAGTTTAAATTGTAAGAGACATGAACCAAGGTGTCATGTACGAATGCTGTACATATAAGGGCAATCAGGAAATGTTTCCGTGTCTGTTATGGGGAAACCCAGTCATTTATATGTTCTTATGCCATTCACACTAAATGGTACCATGCATGTATTTTGAAGTTTAAAATCAAGACACTTTTTGTACTGAGTTTTCATAAACATAAAGGCCCCCATTCACAAGCATTCTTGTTGCTAATATACAGAAATGTCTTCAACATTGAAGTTCCCTTGCATACATGAGAATTGGATTAGTATGATGCCAACTACATCTAGTAAAGCACATTTAAATTCCCACTGGAGTCAAATTTAATTCTTTAGAACCATAAATTGGAAAGTAAGGCTACAATCCTGAAAGTGGGGGCAAAGCTCCTTAGGAGTCAGCGTGACCCCACACTGGCATGAGTGCCAATTTAACCTGGGATAACAGGCACTTACGAGGTCCCAGGGGCAAACACGCTGACATTGGGGAGCAGCAGAGCTGCGCCGGCCCACACCACCAGCACAGCCATGCCGACAGGGAATTCTTGGAAGGGAAAGCGTACGCTGGCGTGTGTGTGTGTGTGGGGGGTGTTCCTGGGGCGTTCCTGGGGGCAGAGCTGCCTTAACCCCTTTTGCCCCCTCTTGTACCTTTTTTGGTGGCGTAGCCCTGTTGCTTTCTACGGGGGATTTTCCTGTTTTTTAATTATTATTTTTTAAAGATTTTTTATTATTTTCCATAAAATCATATATAAGCTTTTCAACAAATACTCAAAAATAACTACATAAAGATTCATATCAAAATATAGTTGTTGAAAATACATCATTATTAAAAGATTAAATAAGTGAAAACTTCCCCTTCATCCTCCTCCATCTTTCTATTTGCTTGTTTGGTCTTTTGCATTTAAAATTCTAATCCTAATGTTATTTTATATTATGTCAAACAATAACTTTCTTATTGCATACTAATTTCTTCATTTCAACCAAAGAAAATAAAAACAAAAACATAATATATTGTTTACAAACCTTGGTTTTTAAATATTATGTGTAATAATAATAAAAAAAATTAAAATAAACTATTCGGTAGAAAGATATGGTTTGAGTATTGCAATTTTTTACCTATACCTTATTGATCAGTGGATTAGAACAAAGAATAACCTTGCAGTTTCACCATATAAGTTTCAATCTCACAGTAAGCCCTCCATGCCTCCCATTCACCCATAAACTGATTGTTTTTTTTTTATTTATTTTAATGGTTAGATTTTCTTTTTGGCAGCCAGGATACCTCTGTGGAGGTGGTGTGGCTGCGCTGCTCCCGGCCATCGTGGAGCTACCCCCCCCTTCAGGAATGGGCTGCAGTCAGCAAGACTTTCTTTTGGATAAGAGGCCACAGCCCAATAGAATTAAGTGCACTAAACTCATTGAAATTATTGCCTTAAGAGTGCTTAAATTTGATTTGGATTATAGCCAGTGGCCAGAGTCAAAAAAACTATATTAGATGTGCTCAAGAGTTCACCCACACTTAGACGGGATTTTTTTGCTCCCCCCCCCCCACCCTTAAAATAGACTTTCCATGGACATGTCACAAACTACTTCAGGAAATATTTGTAGCAAAAGAGACAATCCTGTAACAAATTAAATTTATTTTTTTAGATTTAATAAAAGATGAAAGAACTGGGAGCTATGAAGGATTTTTCACAAGCAACATTGCTCCAATGTATCATGCATTTCAAGGTAAATGTTACTTTTACATTTTTACAACAAAAAAGGCCAATGTTCGTCTTTGGTCTTCTGTGCCGTCACATGGGGACTGCACTTGCGCAGGCCTGCTGCGGGAAGGGTTTTTTCTTAGCTTGTTGACTATGGGCAGGGAGCGCCCGCTCCTCTGCTCATGTGTCAGGCTTTGTGCTGAAACGCAACGCTGGGGAGCCATGCCCACTGCCCTTCAGCTCTTCTTTTGCCACTGACGAGGAAGGACATCTCTTGGCTTGCTCCTACCGACTTCTCTTGATCTGTAAGTTCAGCCACTGAGGTTCTACGATGGCTCAGTTGGCCCTATTTAAAAAATGCCTACAATGTTCAACGGAAATGACTGAGACAGATGTTCTGTCTTTTTTGTTTGGGAGAATCCCATAATGTCGGGACCTGCAAAGTGTGTCAGCAGTTCACTGCCAAGGCCTGTGCTGATAGAGCCTCTTGTTTGAAGGCCTGGCTGTATGAGAAGGTTCTCTCTGGGTCTGTAATGCTGGCCTCGAAGCAATTTGCCAAGCAAGACCTATCCTCGCGCCCGGAGTCGGTTGGTTTGATCAGAGCCAACTCCTGTTCCACAGAAAAGGCGAGGCCATTCCCCTTAACCAAAGGATCCGAAGGAGAAGGCACAGAGTTCTTTGGAACCATTGCCAAAAAAGGCCAAGCAAAAGACAAAGCATTTAGAAAAGTGCCCTTCTAAAGCTCATAAGGATGCAGTTCCAGCCACCTCATGTCTATCAGAACTGAGTCTTTTGGGGAATGTCTCCACTCCACCACCTCTGCCATTCACACACCCTCAGCCTAACTTTACTCACATGGTTGTTGTGAGGATAAAATGGGGAAAAAATGATGTAAGTCACTTTGGGTTCCCATTGTGGAGAAAGGTGAAGTATAATACAATAAATATATTGACCATTTAATTAGAATGTGAAGTGATCTTAAGGGGCTGTGGTGGTTATGGAAAACTTGATATGGAAAGACTGTCCTAGATAACTACCAAAACGTCTTCCAGATTTTGAATATGGATGTGCAGAGTGCTTTCCAACCTAGTAACCAGACCAGAGCCCATGGCTTTCTATCAGGGTAGATATATTTGCAGAAACAATCTAGAACTGACTGCTTTCTAACAGTTTCTAGGGCTATTTTGTAAATACATGAAAGGTAGGCATAACAATTGTCACCATACCCTTAGCACAATGGAAGCTTCTGAATATCAAAGGCCAGGCCTAGAGCAGTTAAGGATGTCCTCTAGTTTGCATTATATATAACATTGTAGACTCCAGGACTTCAGTGTGTAATGACAGATGTTTTGTAGCCCTAGCCTGGCAGCAAAATGACATACAGTGTACCAAGGCAGTGGTGAATCAGTCCAGTTTGGAATTTTGGTAGACCAGAAATGCATTCATTTCACACAGATTCTACAGGTAAACAAATATAATGCAGCCTAAGAATTTAATGTGGGAAATGCAGTCCAATGTACTTTTATCCAGGACTGTGATGGGCTTTATCTTGTAACCATCAATCACACAAACTCATCCTTTTGTCTCCAGTGATCTGGAACTATTTCAGTGCAGTCCTTCTACCAGCATATGCTAAAGCCAGAAATGGAGTAAACGTAATCACTGGTCCTGTGTTTGATTATGACTACAATGGCTTGTACGATACACCCAAGGAAGTGAAAAGGTGGGTACATGGTAGGTTTAGCTTTTATAATAATGAAAATAAACAATAGTATGTTTTTATGAATTAGTTACCAAAGCAGAATTCTTCTTAGACTTAATTTCTGGCAAGAAAACTGCAGTCCAACTCTTTGTGACCCCATTAAGATAGTCACATAAACAAAACATTGACGAATTATCTGAGAAATAAGTGAAAGTCACAGCAACAGACACCCCCCTCCCCAGGTTTATGATTGTACAAATTCAGCTTTTGGTCCACAGTGCTATGAATCCTGTCTTAAGTTTTTCTATCAGCGGAATGCAAGTTTGCTTCCTCTCACTTCAGCCCTCTAACCTTCATGGAAAATGCTGTTCCTGGAGGATAGGAGAGGCTGAGGAATGACATGAGGGGGCTCTGCAGCAGGGTGGGGTAAATGTTGGAAATTATCCATTTAGTGGGGGTTCAGCCAATGAGGGATCAGCAACTAGAATGACAAAATGCAGAGGGATAAAAATGACAACGAAATCACAGACTGTCAACCCATCATAATTCAAAAGAATTCTTTGGCACAAGAACAGCCCATTCCTGAGACAGCTCAGCCGCATTACCTCCAGAGGAGGTTTCAGCCCCCTCACTGAGGCCAAAGCCGAAACCTTCCCCTTCTCACAAAAACCCATGCAACCATTCCATGCAACCACCCTATGGAGTGGTTGCATGGGGATACACCACCTAAAAAGGGCAAGAGGGCATTCCCGGGCCGAATGTGACTGTTCTGCTGCAGACCAACATGGCTGCCCTCTGAAACTATTTTCATGCATTATCTTTATGCAACACTGTGTTATCCATGCACTCAAAATTAACAATAATAGTGTGAGTGGAGAATCCTGAGGTTCACCTGAGAACACAGTGGGGAGCCTTGAATGCACAGAAAATCACAACCACAAATGGAGAGCAAGCAGATTACCCTGGGCTGTCTGGAACCTCTATTGCAAGGGCAGTTTCACACAGAATCACATCAGCAAACAAGCTACCACAGAAAATCACCCTGATGTGGAAGCAGCCCAGTTTGCAAAATAGGTGTGTAACTGAAGTTAGAAAGTGTGTTTCAGCCTGATGAAATCAGTAGATTAGGACTGGAGTAATTCTGCATTGGCTTGCACTGCAAATGTGCTTAAAAGTTTCACTGGGCTACAAACACAGTTGCTTGTTGTAGGTATGCAATTTTGTAAAAATGTATTTCTTGCTTTAGAGCTTTCATTGTTTAGTGTTATCATTGTTCTTGAAATATATGGGTGTTGACTGTAGTATACCTGCATAGGCCTAAATCTGCCAGGAAGTTCTCCTGTGCAGGTATCATTGAATTGAGTGAATTTATTGCAGTGGAACTTACCTCTAAGAACATGTTCCAGTACAATAAGTTCATTCGTTGTAATGGAGCCAGCACTGGAGAACTTCCTGTTGAATTGAAGCCGGTGGAACTGCATCAACAATTTAGTTAAACAGCTAGTAGGTTGTTCTACTCATGCTGTTGTAGTGTGTTCAATTTTTAGCTTACATAAATGCTAATTTTTTTAAAGAGTGATTTTTTTTAAATTTTAGATTTGCTAATAATTCAGAAGTCCTGATTCCAACTCACTATTTCATTATGTTGACAAGCTGTAAAAATGTTTCTCAGACTCCTTTGCAATGTGAAGGGTCTCTCGATGTAAAATCTTATATTGTACCTCACAGAGAAGACAACAGTGAAAGCTGCGTGGTGAGTAATCTTCATTTTCATGCATGAATAATAAGCACTTGTACGTATGTACTACCCAGCTTTGTGTTTTCAGCTTTTTCACCACAGTGTAAAAAATGTGCATAATTTTCTGTTCGGTATGAGTTTCTAGCCCTTATAGTTGTGAAAATAGGTTTGAAAACTGTGTAGGCAATGTCTGGCAAAAAGCTCTGAAGCCAAAAGAATGGGTAGTCTTGGGTAACTTGAATAACTCATTATTCTTTTTAGTAATAAGTTGAAGCCCCTCCAATATATGCAAATTTACTTGATCTTTATTTTATTTTATTCAGTTTGTACCCTGCCCTCCCCCAGTAAAAACTGGGCTCAGGGCGGCTTCCAACAACATATACAGTCTTGGTGCCTTACAAGAATTCCCAGTTTAACAACATTCTACATTTATAATGATAAAATCATTATGATCAACAATAAAATCATTTCCAATTAAAACTCAGCATTTGGCTCCTTCTATTCTAAACAGTATGGCACCCCCCAAAATTGTGGTTAGATGTAAGTTTTGGGGAGGGGTAAAAGTGAGTATCAACAATTTAGCAGAGTTTCTCTATGTTAATAAACCAAAGTAAACTTAGTCCTGGTCCTGTTTCAGATGCAAGCATCTTTGTTTAAAAAAAAAAAAAAAAAGACACCTCACAGGCATTTATCCTTTTTATGTAGAACCTTTCTCTCATATTAGCTTTCTGCAGAAGCCTGTCCTTCCTCCTAGCCTGCCCTGTTGCTGTGAGGAAGACTGGGATTGCTAGTTACCCAGGTAGTTGGTTGGTTTTCTGTAGTTCATACAGCACAACTGAACAGAAAGGGAATAGAGGAAACGTTTTCCATAACGCCCCACCGTGATCATCTCAAACGTATTCAGTTTGGGGAGCAGGGATGGGATGGATCAATCTCTTGATTTTTATCCTTAATACCAGGAATTATTTTAAATACCCAAGATGGCTTTTTATGCATTTTACTAAATATTGAAATGCTGTACTAATATTGTAAAGCAAATTCCAGTAGCTGGAATTTGACAAGGGGCAGGGGATGGAGAATCATTACATGCATTGCACAGCCACCTTGCTGAAGTAAAGCAGATCTTGGTCAGTACTTGAATGGGGGGGGGTACCTCCTGGGCCTCTGGTCCATGCTTCCTTGAGTTCCATCACTGGAGAAAGGCAGGATATATACAGTATGTAATAAATAATGTAAACATACAACACTTTAAATCTGTGGCAAGAAAATACACAAGGTTTTATAAAGACATTACATTAGCAGCGCAATCCTATACAGTGTTATTCCAGTCTACACTCATTGACATCAGTAAGTTTAGACAGGAATAACTGCACTGTAGTCTCACCTTATTCATTGAAATATTTTCTTCAGTGGAAATTACCGGCTTCTTTGTAGTTTGCTGAGAATGTAATCCCAACAATAAAGTATTTCTGTAGCAATCTTTTCCCCTCATATTCTGAAAACCCTCTCTCTATCCCAACAGAGTGGCAAGACTGAATCCTTGTGGGTTGAAGAAAGAATGAGATTTCACACAGCCCGTGTCAGAGACATAGAACTTCTGACTGGGCTAAGCTTTTTCCATGAAAGAAAAGAGCCTGTGTCAGACATTTTACAGTTAAAAACATATTTGCCTAGTTTAAACAAGGACTAATTTTAATGCTTGCACACTATTGGAATTTTTGTACAGAAAGAGAGCGACTATTATTGCAGGAAAGAAGTGTATATTAAACATGCTGGAAGATTGTCTGAGGATGCTTGAGCAAAACTGGAGCAGGAAAGAATCTGTGCCATGTTTCTATCTCAGGGACGTTTTATGGACCAGGCATAATAGAGGAGAGTAGCTTCTCTCAGCCTTATTATTCACAATGATGTGGTAGAATTTTGTTCTTTGTCATTAGTGCCAATCTGCCAGCATTTCATAAAATGGCACACATATGAGGGACAATGGTTTAATTAAAAGGGAACTGGCAGGCATGTATATTTTACACAAAAAAGAGAAATAATATAAATAGTGTATAAAAACACATTTCATGTTCTCTAGTTTTTTTCCACTCTGTAGAGGTACTTTCAGAGTCAAACTATGTGATTTAGAAAGCCATGACCAAACCTTCTCCCTTTTAAACTTCTTTTAATATCAGCCTGAATTGGATTGAAAGCACAGTACAGAAGGATGGGTCAGTAATCCTTCATTCTGCACCATTTTCCTGATGTAAAATGTTCTCCTTGAGTTTTTGAGGCATGTGGTAGCTCCAGAGGGACCATTTACTGTATTTTTCAGTGTATAAGATGACATTTTTAGTTTAAAATTTAGCCCCCAAATTAGTGAGTCTTATACACGGAAGCTGGCTGTTGCTGCCTCTTTCCTCGCTTGCTCTCTTTTCCGCCCGTCAGCTGTTTGGCGGGGAAAGAGAGCAAGCGGCCAAAGAGTCCTGTTGCCCTAGCCAGCCGGAAACTAAGGAAACATGCCAGTAGAAAATTTCTACTTTGGATTGGAATCCACCTCCCTGATTCACAGAGATCACAGAGCCCCTTTCATGTGGGCTCTTTAAGCTGCTTTGGCTTCTGAAGGCAAATGGATTTTTTTTTTTACAGTTTCACACACCTCGAGTACTCCTGTAGTTAATGAAGTCTTAATCTGGGTTTTCCAAAACCTATTCTAATCTGAGTTTTCTTTTTGTCGTTCACTTTATCCTTTAAGGTGTTTGAAACCTTAACAAAATCCATTTTCCTTTAGAAGTGGGTTTAAAGAACCCGTATGAAAGGGACCCGGCCAGCCCCTCCCTCCAGCACCCTCTTTCGTTCCTCCCAAGGATGGAGAGCGCTGTCTCTGCGTGCGGGGGGGGGGGGTCCTAACGCCCCCCCTAGTGGGTATTTTTTTTGTTTGTCTTTAAGGTACTACTGGACTCTTGCACTTTTCTCTGGTAAAATGTTTTACAGATCAGAAGAGATGCTGATCTACAAAGCCAAGACATGCTGACAGTGAAGCTAACAAACACTAAGTGTCTTGAAAAATGTGTTTATTTTGCCCAAATTAATCCTAATTACTATGGGTTAGAGTGACACTAGTTGCTTTTTTCATGACACATGATTTGAATTTCATATGCATATTATTTTAGCTTTCTTTACGAGAAATTCAGTTCTTCGTTGATGATTTTGTTTTCAGTTTAAGAGAGAACACATATATATGGGAAAATGAAATCTTAGTTGAACATTCAGTGTCTCTCATGCATGTGCCCCAGACATTACAATATCCTATCAACAGTATGTCAGCATTATCAATACTGTGCCTTAGGAAGAACTTCACCTGGTCAGACTCTTTGACTCCAGTCACCTTTCCAGCTACTTCCTCAATACTGAACTAATACTGCATTAATAGACAGCCATTTATAGTGAACATAAGATCATAAGAAAAGCCCTGCTGGATCAGACCAAGGCCCATCAAGTCCAGCAGTCTGTTCACACAGTGGCCAACCAGGTGCCTCTAAGAAGCCCACAAGCAAGACGACTGCAGCAGCATTGGCCTGCCTGTGTTTCACAGCACCTAATATATTCATCATGCTCCTCTGATCCTGGAGAGAATAGGTATGCATCATGACTAGTATCCATGAATACTCCTCTCTTCCATGAACAAGGGGCTAATCTGCAGCAAAAGCTGAGAAACCACGAGAGGGCGGAGCCAAAAAGCGGACACTCTGAGCTCTGAGGGGGAGAAAGAGATTCTAAGCTGGGTAAGGAGCCTGGGAGGAGGCTGTGAGAGACTCTGAGCTTGGTAGCGAGTCTGAGAAGAAGCTGGGAGAGGTTCTGAGCTGGTGAACCTGGGTGACCGGCAGGCAGCAGTGAGCAACTCTGTGGAACCCGAGGGGGGTTCTGTATAGGCAAAGCTAGTGGAGCACACGACCTGTGGAAGTGACAGGGGTGAGAACTGGGTGGAAAAAGGGGCCCTTTCTCAGGTCCCAAGGGGGAATTAGTCTCTGGGGCAGAGCTGTTCCGGTCGCAGGGGTGTGTGGACGATTACTGCCACTGGTGTGGGGTAGTCAGAACTGGAAGAGGGAATTTGGTAATTCCCCATACTTCTGTATGTTCTCTGGGAATAAGAGATTCAAAGTCTCTTCATTCCTGTGAGCCAAGCTGGGAACAGAGTTTGTGAAACTGAGTCTGTGAGAGTTCTGAGGAACAGAACTAAGCGTGAAAACTAAGAACTGAAGGAACTTGTGAAAACATCTAAGCTAAAGACAACCTGAGTAACACCTAAACTAAGCTATCTCTCTGAAAGAATCTTGTGTACATATATGTGATTTTGTGTTTTCCCTCCAATTCTGCCTTTTCCTCAAAAATCCATCTTATGAATACTGTTAAATAAATTTCCCTGTTTTGTTTGTTTACATTAAGAAGCCTCTTGTGTCAAATTTCTCTGAGGTAAAACAAGGTGTGGGACTGGAGAAGGAGAAAATTAATCTCCTCACAAATACACTCAGGCTAACGCTTTCCCTCAGCATACACAGTCAGGCTGAGAGACTGGATACTAAAGAGGGTAGAAGGGTGTGTGTCATACATGTCCACTCCCCTCTTAAAGCCTTCCAAGTTGGCAGCCATCACCACATCCTGGGGCAGGGAGTTCCACAATTTAACTATGCGTTGTGTAAATAAATATTTCATCAGTTTTGAATCTCTCACCCTCCAGCTTCAGCAGATGACCCCGCACTCTAGTATTATGAGAGAGGGAGAAAAACTTCTCCCTGTCCACTCTCTCCAAACCGTGCATAATTGTATAGACCTCTATCATGCCTCCCCTTAACCGCCTTCTTTCCAGGCTAAACTGCCCTAAGCATTTTAATTGTTTCTCATAGGGCAGTTGCTCTAGTCCCCTTATCATTTTGGTTGCTCTTTTCTGCACTTTCTCAATCTCTATAATATCCTTTTTTAGGTGTGGTGACCAGAACTGTACACAGTATTCCAAGTGTGGCCTCACCATAGATTTGTACAATTGCAGTATGATATAGCAGTTTTATTCTCTATTCCTTGTCTAATTATGGCCAGCATGGAATTTGCCTTTTTTTACAGCAGCCGCACACTGGGTTGACATCTTCATTGAGCAATCCACTACCACCCCAAGATCCCTTTCTAGGTCTGTCACATATGTGAAGTTGGGATTTTTTGTCCCAATATGCATCACTTTACACTTGCTCACATTGAATCTCATTTGCCATTTTAATGCCCATTCTTCCGGTTTGTAGAGATCCTTTTGGAGCTCTTCAGTCTGATTTTGTTTTAACCACCCTAAATAATTTGGTGTCATCTGCAAACTTGGTCACTTCGCTATTCACCCCCAACTTCAGATCATTGATGAACAGGTTGAAAAGCACCCGTCCCAACACAGATCCTTGAGGGACTCCACTGCTCACATCCCTCCATTGTGAGAACTGACCATTGATTCCTACTCTCTGCTTCCTATTTTTCAGCCAGCTCTCAATCCATAAGAGGACTTGTCCTCTTATCCCATGACTATGAAGTTTGCTTATCAGTCTTTGCTTAGCAGACTTTGTCAAAATCCTTTTGGAAATCCAAATACACAATGTCCACAGGCTCATTCCTATCCACATGCTTATTGACACTTTCAAAAAACTCTTATTAGATTAGTGAGACAGGACCTACCTTTACAGAAGCCATGTTGGGTTTTGCTCAGCAGGCCTTGCCCTTCTATATGCTTGACAATTCTATCTTTAATAATGGTTTCCATCAATTTACCTGGAACAGACGTTAAGCCTGTAATTTTTTGGGTCCCCCCTGGATCCTTTTTTATAAATGGGTGTAACATTGGCCTTTCTCCAGTCCTCTGGTACAGAGGCTGATCAAAGGGACAAGTTACATATCTTTGTAAAGAGTTCAGCAATTTCCCATTTGGGTTCTTGAAGAACTCTAGGATGAATACCGTCTGTTCCCTGTGACTTGTTAGTTTGCAATTTGTCTAGATGTTCTAGGACTTCCTACCTTGCTACCAATATTTGCCCAAGTTCCTCAGTCTCTCCTCCCCAAAACCTCTGTTCAGGAGAGGAAATCTGCCCTATATCTTCAACAGTGAAGATGGATGAGAAGAATTTAGTTTTTCAGCAATCGCCTTATCCTCCCTCAGTGTTCCTTTGCTCCATTATCATCCAATGGTCCAACCGCTTCCCAGCCGCTGAACCTCAGCCTCCCAAGAACGCAGTCACCAGGCGCAGTTCACCATTGACACACCACCACAACAGCCCCTTCCACAGCCATGCCCATCCCTCCCCAGGGTCCGCAAGTGCCGCATCTGATGTGGCAGCCCCCAACCCTCCTGCCGCTCCCCTGCCACAAAGCCAGGAGTCAGGAGATGCAGTGTTCAGGGAAACTGCCTTTATTGGGGGGGGGTGGCCCATTGGGGAATAGGAGCATGCACAGGGAGGGCATTGGGAAGACAGAGGAGCAACGCGGTGGGCCGGCCATGGTGCGGGGTGAGTTGGTCGGCGACATGGCCACAGGCCCTCCAGCCTGGCCTCTGCTGAGGCCAGGTGAGCAGCCAAAGAGCCACTGTCAGTCCTTGGGCCATGGAGACTCCGTTGGCCACCCTCAGAGCGGCAGGTAGCTGTTCCAGGTGGCAGTGGGTTGTGCTGGGGCGAAGTCCCGGACACTGGCCATCACTGGAAGGGTGGTGAAGTCTCTGCCAGAAGCAACTTCCAGCGGGGGAGGGGGGAGCTGATGCGGTGTTCCTCCCTTGTCATCCCCCAGCCGTGTCTGAGCCTTACCAAGGGGCTCCCACCCTGGTGATGCCCACATCTGGACCCAGGCCGCCCAACCTAGCGGGCGATGTCCGACCTGTCCGCAAGGGCCAGGTCTCTCTCTGCATGGGCCACTCACTGCTCCTGCAAGACCAGAGGACATAGAGCTTATGGGGGCCTCCAGAAGGTCTCCTGCCGCACTCGCCCCACCCTTACCCTGCCCCCACCTTTCACTGGCTGTGCCATGCTCTGGCAAGGGGTGCGGGGACTCGTTCTTCTTGTCCGAGCAGGCTGGTTGGGGTCCTGTCCAGGGCCCCTAGTTGCCGGTGACCCCACTGGAGGCTGGGTGGTCAGGAAACAAGAAGAGCCAGCTGGGCAGGAGAAGACGCTTACCCTCCAATGGGTAGGGCCGTGGGCTGCTGCTTGGGGGCCCATAGATGGGCGACTTCCGACCCTGCAAGGAAAAATAGAGAGTCATCACCCCCCCCTCGGCTGCCTCTGTGCCCACAGCAGGCTTTTTCATCAGACACATGGCCTGAGGCGGGGGAGTGGCCGGGAGAGACACCCCAGCAGCTGCCCCCTCAGTGCGCTCTACGCCTCCGCTGGTGGCCGCCCATAGCATCCGTCCCCCACCCCTGCATGAGTGGGAGTGGGGGGCATGAGGCCCAGGGGCCAGGGCACCCCAGCCCCTCCAGTCACCCCCTCTCCCTCCTCCTCTGTCCCCTCCCATGCAGTCTGCCACCTCATCCTCACTGCCCTCAATACGCAAAGCCCAGGTGTGGAGCATGAGGGAGTGCTTTTGAGTACCAGGGCGCCCACACACCAGCACACACTTTGGAACGGGGCAGGGCAGCCTCCCCTGAGCAGCCACAGGTGAGGGTGTGGTGTAATTGGGGCGACCGGAGCAGGAGAGACATCAAACCTCATGGAGACGTCAAACACCTGGGGGTGGCCCTGCGAGGATGCCTCCTCCATTGGTAGAGGGCAGCTTGTTCTTGTCACTGCAGTTGTTGCCTTCCCCGTGAGAAGGGCTTGTCTTTGCATTGTTGTTGTTGTTGGTGGGAGTCTTGGTCGGAGTGGAGGTGGAAAGCATGGTGGGTGATGTGGTGGGAGTCATGTTGGGTTTGTGATCACGGCTGTGGAGCTTGGGTGGCCCATGTCAGTCAACAGCAGATATTAGGGTTCCAGGGTTAGCTCAACGCCTTCACTTGGAAAGTAGCGGCTGGGGCCTGTGATCCCCTGCTAGGGGCAAAAGCCACCTGATCAGATGGCTGTTTCCACACCGGTGCAATGCCCGAGGAGGGTGGCTGCGGAGGAGAGATGAGCCACGGCAAAAGAGCTGCAGCCAACTTGCTTCTACTGGCTGCAGGAGTTGGGCGGCTCTGCCAGGGAGTGCTGCCCAACATAGGGTGGCCCAAGAAGAAAGGCCAACAGAGTCTGCCATGTAGCCGGCATGTCTGATATGAGCCCCAGGTGAGTTTCTGAAGGCACCCAGATGGGAGGGGGCTCAGTATGGGCAGCCAGATTAAAAAAAAATGGTATGCCATGCAAATTAAGGGGTGGCTCCTGCCAGGTGCCCTTTCTTGGAGCTCACTAGCACAGCACCAAAGGTTCATTGGTGGCCCACCTGGGCCGCCTGGCCCCCCAATCCACCCTCTGCACCAATCAGCGGCACAACCACACCACCCTTACACAGAGCTTTCCCCAGCCCCGTGTCTCAAGAAAAACTTTATTGGGAAAATCCATGGCGGGGGAGGGCGGTGAGGAGCCATGAGTGGGGCGGGATGGCTGAGCACGGAGGTTGCTGCCCGTGTCCGGTCGTGTGGTTGGGGGGGGGGCAGCAAGTCGACATGGAGGATGGAGGTGGCGGGAACCTTTCTCCGGCAAGAGCTTCCTGTTCAATTGAGTGCATGGGGGGGTTCAGGTGGAGCGCCAGCCCATGGCAAAACCTGAAACGAGAAAAAAGGGTGGGCCAGCCAGGGGTCTGCCAAGCTCAGCATGGTGGTGTTTCCGTGCCTGGGCTGGTGTGTGAAGGCAGCGGCATCGAACGCAGGCTGCCCCTGGAGGCTGCAGAGGGCTGACTGCGAACGCGGTGTGAGTGGTGGCCGGGCGGCCCACGGGTGGGCGCAATGAGGGATGGGCAGAGTGGCATACAGGCGTTGGCAAGCCCCTGTTCTGGGCAGGGCGGCTGCAGCATCTGGAAAAAAAACAGAGGGATCAGAGGCGGACTCAACAAGGGGTTAGGCCGAGGCTGTCACTGGCACAAGGACAGGTGTGCGCATCCACTGCTCCATTGGAGAGGGCGGAGGGCGGCAGGCTCCCAGCAGGCTGCAGAGCTTGCCCACCCACAGCCCAAGTCCTCGACAGAGACTCCCGCCCAAGAGGTGGCTGACCCCTGGTTTTCGGGGGTGGCCCAGGCAGAGTCCCCCAACAGTGAGAGTGTGCAAAGTCCCCCGAGAGTTCGGCAGCTGGAGGACAGAATGCGCCAAGTCACCCGAGAGTTCTGGGGTTGGAGGAGAGAAGGTGCACAGTCCCCCAAGAGGCTGAGAGTAGGAGGGGGGAAATTGCAATGTCCTGAACTCCCGGCACAGACTGGCAGCATACCGGCCCATGCAAGGCTTACCTCTCAAGTGACTGTCGGCTTTGAAGTGCCGTTTATGAGGGGAATTTCCCACCACCTAGGGCCCTCCCCCAGGGGGTGCTGCCACTTCCTGGCCCGGCCCCATTGGTCAGCCTTCTAGTTGGGTTCCAGAGACACCAGGCTGTGATGGGCAGTGCTTGCATGCGGTGCAGAGATGAGGGTCCAGAGTGGTTGCATGGTGGTCAATGGGCTACGCCAGGTTGATACCTGGAGTAACTTTTTGGTGGCAAAAGTGGGCATTCCTGGGCTGAAAGGGCCTTAGCAGGCCTCCTAGTCGGCGGCATGCCCCCGGGAACGCCCCCCCCAGCCACTCCTGCGCCTCTCGGCTGTGGGCGTGGCCCTTGCAGTGGTGTGCCCACGCCTTCCCCCTCCGCCACCTGCCACCGCCGGCCTAACTCCCCTTATGCTGGCATCCAGGCCAATTGCACAGGAGGAAGGCCCTGTGCGGCACTCCTCCTAAGCACTTTCGCCTCCAAAGCTCAGGAACGCGCTGTTAATCTACTTAAAGAATTTCTTGCTGTTTGTTTGATGTGTTTAGCGATATGCCCCTGAATTTTTTTTTTCATCTCTACTTGTTTGCTTATATTTCCTTTGTGCAAGTTTGTGTTTGCTTTTGTTTGCCTCGTTTGGGCAATCCTTCCAGTTTCTGAAGGAAACTGTGCTATATATCTTCTGCCATAAGCTAGGAGTTCACCTTGCTTTCTCTGTTTCGTGGCTTCCATGAATTTCTCAAAATGATCTTTTTACTTATGTATTCTACTCCAGGATCATATTCACACTGTTTTTATACCTCTGTGATGCTGCCTAACATCCACATAACTCCAGCAACACCCTTTGTGATTTTGCATCAGACCTATGTCTCACCTGAACATGACTGTGCAAGACTCAGTGCGTCGACGTATGATAATTTCTAGCTTGGTACAATTACAGTACATGTGCAAAATACAGGTGTAATGCAATAGTTATGAAGGCTGCGCATGTATAGTATGTCCCATCAAAAACTCACAAGTAGAGACCATTCCTAGTCACCATTTGTAAGTACTTTGAAGGAAGAAGCCATACATGCCCACTGATGTGTTACGTCTGTGTTTTGTATTTGGATACTCAAATCTGAGTCCTCAGTGTATCATAGCTGGTGGCCCTTAAAACCAGGCCAATAATCTGTAGAGGCAAAACAGACTGCAAGACAGTTCACAGAGATCCCCTATATGTAAATTTTTCACATAGGGGTAAAATATAATGTGTGTTTGGAAGATATGCACATTGTATGAGATGCAAACAAGAATCAAGATACATGGACTGCGCATACATACATTTGGGATGTACACTCATATGCACTGATCACGAAATGTTCTACATGTGATAAGGGAGCTTACATGAGCATGACACCTAGATGACTAAGTGAACTGGCTCGTGAAAAATGTTGCAGATGTAATAATGAATTTCTACTTCAAAAGACATTGCACCAAAACTACATTTATGGTTGCAATCTTATGCACATTTGTCTGGGACTAAGCTCAGTTGAATACAGTGGAACTTACATCTGAGTGACTATACAAAGGACTGTCTGAGTGGCCATACAAAGGACTATGAGGTACTGAATAAGCTTTCAGTGGAGCTTGAGAAATGCACAGGTGCTGTGGTCTTCTGGTCACCTGTTTCAGTATTGTGTTGGAGTTAATGGAAAGCAGTGATTTTTTTAAAAGGCAATAATTTATCACTGTATGTATTGTCAGTCACAAGTTTACAGTTCTCATCCATTACTTTTTCTGAAGGATAAATATGTGTGTTATAGCAACGGTACAAATTAGTACAATACTGTATCAGTTGTGATCTCATTGCAATGATCTTATAAAATCTCTTTGCCAAATAATTCATAATTACATCTATACCTTTTCAGTACCTAGAACATATACTGACTGTATTATATTATACCTTTTCTTTAGAAAATGAAATATTCTCATTACTGTTGGAAGGCTTCAAAGAAAGATTGAGAAATGATCTGTATTTATTTGTTGATACATTAATGAACAATGTTAAAGCACCCATAAACATGTCCATTGAGTGGCTAGAGTTGCCAGCAAAACATTTGGAGCACATGAAAGAAGTTTTTCAGTCACTTTCTAAAACGTTTATACAATGCAGTGCACATATTTATGATCCATGTATATGCTTTATAGAATTGTATTCTGGGCTTTGAAATAAGGGAAGATTGCACTAGCAATCTAATGGTTATGTAAGCACTTGTCCCGTGGTAATCCCACAAACAGCATCCAGAGACAAAGAGTCCAAAAGAGAGCTGATTTAGTGGAAAACATACAGGTATGCAGAGCTCACAGGTACATTGGCACGAATGGCAATTGGGAGCACAGGGCAGGCCTATAAGGGAAAGTATTAGTCACAACAGATCAAGGCGGGGCCCCCCTCTACTGAGGAGCCGTTCCCACGGGAGATAGCACTGGAACAGGAATTCAGCAGTTAGCAAGTTCGGCCTTGAGGGGCACCTGGTGGAATCGAAACTAAAACAGTCACAGTCTGACAGGCTGCTTAGAGCTGTGGAAAGCAGTCCTGACAGGTTATGAGAGTGATTTTCTGAATTGCCAGTGTGATTTTTGATACCTCTCATTGATGTCTTTGAAATGTGACCCCTGAGAACTTTAGAAAGGCAATTTTCTCTACTGAGAAAGGGCACATGCTGCATAAACTTGTACCTTTTTTGGTCATTTATGATAAGTTCTCCTGTTTGAATGTATAGTACCTTCTGTGTAACTTAATGATGTTCTTTATCGATAATAATCATGCATGGTCTTGAGAATGAGAAAAATTGTTGAATGTGTAGCTTTTAGGGAACATTGATTGAGAACAGCTTTATAGTTGAGAAGCAGAGATTCATTTCTCCTAGATCGCCAAGGACCTAACTACAGAGGTCACGCATAGTGGAAAATTTCTGATTTTCTTTGCTTTATGTTGGCTCACTAAAGAAACTTTAGCTGCTATACCACACTGGCTCTTAGTGGGATAATTAGCCTAGCGCATCATGGTTTTTCTGGATTGTGCAGATAGTTGACCTTCTGTTCCAAAAATAGTGTAATGTGGGTGCTAAGAATTCTGTTAGATAGCTCTCTTCACAACTGAAATTCCCATGGTTCTTAGGGAATGGGAATGACAGTTCAACAAGTATATCTGCAGTGCAGATATGGCCTGAGAAAGACAGAGAGAGTAAATGAGGAAAACAGAAACTGAGGAGGATAAAAATATATGTTTAAAATTAAAGTTTGTCTCGATCTGAAAAAGTTGAATGCTATGGCTCTACAAGCGGGGGGGGGCACTCAAATGGTAATGCTGGTCTGATGTTCTGCCATCCCTTCTGCTTCAGTCCTATCTGAGTTCTACTTAAGTCAGCAAACCTGGTAAGGGCCGGTCAGACAATCGGAGCACTAAGACTGCAGCATCTGGACTGAGTGAAGAATTAAGCAATTCTCTACACAAACTCTCCAAGAAAGATCTTGTATGTGTTGAATGGGAGTTAGGAGAAGACAGATCCCTGCAGGGCCCAAAAGGGGATAATCTTAGCAAAATGATAAGTAACCAACTGGAACCACTCAGAAATCTGAAGAGTCCTCATCATTTCATGATGAGCAATAAAAAAAGATCATATGAGATGAGATTAATAAGATCTCATTAACTGGTTGAGATAATAAAATCAGAGGTACCGCTTCTCTGCCCCATCACTCCCCTTTTCCATTATCTGTATGCTGATCCCCTGCTTGGGCCTATGATGCTGCCTTATACAGAGTCATAGAAGTTGTCTAACTGGCGGTCACTCCCTAGAACCTTTGACAAAGAAAGGTCTTTCCTAATGCCTTGGGCTCCTTGAACTGGAAA
Source organism: Euleptes europaea (assembly GCF_029931775.1). Taxonomy (NCBI): domain Eukaryota; kingdom Metazoa; phylum Chordata; class Lepidosauria; order Squamata; family Sphaerodactylidae; genus Euleptes; species Euleptes europaea. Next base: position 78,657,380 of record NC_079321.1, read on the forward strand.
GGTATGAAACCTAGGATGTTCTCGGGGGACAAGGCAAGTGATCTACCAGTGAGACACATCCCCTGTCTGATATTTCTTGCTGAGACAAAAAGAATGAGTAACTGATGCAAATTAAAATGTACTGGAAAAATGCAGAAAACCCAGGTCACTTTGAACTAGAATAAGTTCTTCATTGGAAGATATTTCTATTCAAAAGAAGCCACTGATGGGTATAAACATTTTCCTTTGGTTCCCAACATTTCATTTGTTTTTGCATTCATTTGTTTTTTATTTTCCATTGCTTTCAATGGAAAACAGATTTCTGGCTGCAAGTTCCCCCAAACATCCTTGAAATTTGAGCAATCTCAGCTCTCTCCCAATAAATTAGAAATTGGTTCAGAAGTGCTCAGACCACTTGGAACTTTCCCTTCCCCCATCTCTTGTTGCACCTGATCCATGTATGTTTACTTGGAAGTAAGCCCTACTGTGTTCAATAGGCTTACCCTGAGGAGACCAGGCCTCTTATTCAGGTTATTCAAAATGAGGCCATTTCTGTGACAGTGAAGGAGATCTCCGCAGGTAAACACGCTGCTGAGGTGTCCTTTAGACCTCTCTCAGCAGCAGTTAGCCTTCAGAGTCATGCATGGCTGTGCACAACCTCTTTGCCCATCCATACCAGGACACAAGTGGAGGACTTACCCTTTAAGGGTGACACATTGTTTGCTTCTAACACCACTGAGTTTCTAAAGGATATGAAAGAAGAGAGGAAGAAAGCTAGGGCTGTACAGCATACAGTGGACAGGGCAGAGAGAAACCACCCTTCCAGAGACAACAGGGTTACGCCACTCCTCAGAAACCAGTTTACCAGCAATAGTAACAATCCTTTCAGTCTGGAAAACACAGGGGTGGCCCTAGGCCCAAGCCTAATCTCCCTCAACAGTCCCAGAAGGATCAATAAGGGCAGAGCCAGAGATTCTGACTATCTCTGAACGTGCCAAGCTCTGGATGCCCATTTGAGGACAGGCTGGCCCCCTTTTACCCATGTTGGCCTGAAATTTGTTCTGATCGTTGGGTCTGTAGTATTATTAGAGATGGTTATAGGTTGGAATTCAAGTTTTTGCCCTCCTGTTCCTTACCTGAATCAGCAAGCGATAATCCTTTTCTTGAGCTGACTCTCCAACTACAGGAACTCTGGTCCAAAGGAGCAGTTGAGAGAGTTCAACCCATACATCCCATTAGGGGATTCTTCCCGAAAGTGTTTATTGTTGACAAGAAGGATGCGGGTCACAGGCCCATCCTTGATTTGAGAGATCTTAATAAATGTTTAAATGTTTCAAAATTTAGAATGGTTTCTGTTCCTGAAGTGCTCTTATTATTGTCCAGGAACTCTTGGATCGCAGTGTTAGATTTTAAGGATGCTTATTTCCATATAAGTGTCCACCCTGATCACCGCTGCTTCTTCAGATTCCGTTTTGGGGATTCCATTTTCCAATACTGGGTTCTACCTTTTGGACTAGCCACAGCTCCAAAAGTGTTCACTAAGTGTATGGCTGTAGTTGTGGCCCACCTCAGACAGCTAGGATGTTGCATTTTTCCTTACCTGGATGACTGGCTCTTGTTAGCCGATTCCAGGGAAATATTACAATGCCAGGTCCAATTAGTGTTAGAGACGTGCCTGGGTCTGGGGTTATTGATCAACAAGGAAAAATCTAAACTTGTCCCCTCCAGATGGGTCCAATTTGTGGGAGTAGTTTTGGATTCTGACTTGGAAAGGGATTTTGTCACAGGCTACCATATGTGAACAGGATTTTGATATGAAAACATGTCCCATTAGGCTTCATAAGGATAGAAATGTGTTAAAACATGTTAAAAAGATGTTATGTCACTTCATGGACTGGAACACCTTTGACTGTATAAGCTCAAGGCTTACTTGCTATACTGTAGAAGCAAACTCAGATTCTGCTGCTATAGTCATTTACTACAGCTGTCACAGATAAAGGTCACAGCTGCAGGTGTGCTTATCTGATTAAGCAAAACATACTGCTTGACAAGGAATGATAGACACTGTCATATCTACTAACTACTGCAGATGGCAGTCAAGTGCATAGTACTGCTTATAAGGCCTATTGATGAACTACTGGCTAAGTTACTGTTTATTTATAGAATGCTTTAGCTAAGGGATTCTAGAACCAAAGTTGCCTGGACCTATTCCAGCACAGACGCTTCCCTCAGGGGTTGGGGAGCACATGTGGGCCATCATTCAATTCAGGCCTTGTGGGATGATCAGTCCGTGGGTCTGCATATTAATGTGCTTGAGTTTCGTGCAGTTAGATATGTCCTAACCTCTTTTACAGATATATTACTGGGAGCCAGGGTGTTGGTACAGGCCAACAACATGTCAGTGATGTATTATATCAACAAACAAGGGGTGGGTGGGTTCCCTTTCCCTTTGCAAAGAGGCTCAAAGGACATGGCACTTCGCATCTCAACACAGGATGCAACTCAGGGCAATTCATATAGCCGGTGTCCTAAACTCACGGGCAGACATCCTGAGCTGGTCATTTCAAACAAATAACGAATGGACTATCAAGAACAAATACGTTTGATGAATGGGCACGTGCCCAGGGCTGTTGCCCATTTACTTGCTCAGTGGTTAAGGTGTTGGAATATTTGCTATCTCTAGCTCACAGATGCCTCTCTGCTTCATCTGTCAGGGTGCATTTGGCTGCTATTGCTGCTTTCCATGATGAAGTAGATGGTAAATCTCTATACAGCCATGCCCTGACTAGAAGATTTCTCAGAGGGTTGGTGAATATTTTCCCACCCAAGCCTAAATAGGACTTTATCTTTGGTTTTGGCAAAGATCCTTTGAGCCATTAGCTACCTCCTCGTTAAGCCACTTCTCTATGAAGGTAGCTTTCTTGGTAGCCGTAACATCTACAAGAAGAGTAAGCGAATTGGCTGCTTTGAGGAATGACCAGCCATTTTTAAAGGTGTTCTAGGATAAGATTACACTTCACTCTAGTGTGGAGTTTCTGCCCAAAGTGGTTTCTAGGTTCCATTTGGCTCAAGATATCTCCTTACCTGTTTTCTTTCCGAATCCTTCATCCCAGGCAGAGAAGACTTAACACACTTTAGATGTTAAAAGAGCAGTTCTTTATTATATAGATAGGACTAAAAGTTTTAGGTTAGATAAGTCCTTATTTGTTTGTTTCTGGGATCCTAAGAAGGGAAAGGCTGCTTCGTTGCAGACGATTTCACGTTGGATGGTATCCACTATTCTAGAAGCCTATAGGGCTGCTGGAGAGCCTTGTCCTCTAGGAGTGAGAGCCTATTCCATGAGAATGTTGGGTGCTTCGGCTGCATTCCATCGCAAGGTCCCTCTGTCCAAGATATGCAGATCAGCGACCTGGTCCACAGAGGAAACGTTTGTCAAACATTATGCCTTGGATTTGCAAGCAAGGAGAGATGCGGAAGTTGGAAAGGCCATTTTGCACACATTGTTCCAGTAAGAGGCCTGCCCTTTTCCTTTATTGGTAAGCTTGCTAAAATCCCCATGTGGGGCTGCACATGAAGACCGAAATTGAAAACAGAGTTGCACTTACCTGTAACTGCTGTTCATTGAGGTCTTCTGTGCAGACACATCCCTCCCTCCTGCCCCACTGCAAGTCCTGTTACTGGGTCTTCTGCTTGATCTCGGGGGCTTGCGGCGGCATACAGGAACTGAGGGAGAAGGGGTCGCTCTTCCCTAGTCACGTGACGGTTCGGCCGGGAAGCTGTCGCTGGGCAGACGAGGGAAAGAGCACCCCCAGGTTATTATTATTAAGCCCTTCAAGATAAATCAATCCGGAGGCAGGCCTGTACAAGTGCAGTCCCCATGTGTGTCCGCACAGAAGACCTCAGTGAATAGCAGCTACAGGTAAATGCAACTCTGTTTTTTCTTCAATTTGTTGGCAGCTTTCATAATTCATACAGATCTTTGGCTTGAAGATTTTGGACTAACACCTATGAAGGCTGCCAATTACTATCAGCAACATATTAATTGTGCTGTTGAGTTGGCAACTTGCTTCTCCTTTCAGTTATGACATAATATTCTTTTCATTTGCTTACCTTTTACCTAGCTGGGCTTCAAAACAAGCTCAAAGTCTAACAGTGTTATACTAAGCAAAGTTACATCTTAGTCCATTGTAAAGTTAATGGAGAGCACTATAAACCTCTTACATTTCAGAAGGTTTTTTTTAATAAATGGAGAAAGACACCTAAGAGCTTTCAAAACAAATCAACCACAGCCTATTTTTGACTGCAACAGAAGAAGCAGCACTTTAAATTATTATTGTCCCCTGATACTTCCAACTTCCACAGTTCCAACGAAAGCACTAAACCTGAAACACACGGGGGCAGCATGGCTTTTCACTGAGTTCACTGAGTTCCAGTAGTAAACTGCAGTTTTTTCAGAAATATGTGTGTGTTAAGTGCTGTCGAGTCGCTCCCAACTCATGGTGACACTATGAATTAATGTCCCTCCTAAACGTCCTGTCATTAACAGCCTTGCTCAGGTCTTGTAAACTGAGGGCCATGGCTTCCTTTATAGAGACAACCTTATCTCATAGCAAGAAGAAATTGGTATGTTCAGGGCCATGGACCATGTCTCGCCCCTGCAAAAATGATTCTGGCTAAACCTTCTCTATTTAAAGATAAGGGGGGATAAGATGAAAGAGAGATGGAGGAGAGGAAGGAATTCACCAGTTCTTAATGGAACAAAAAAACCTTTCTAGGAATGCCTAATTGTTCCCTTAACCCTTTGCTTAACTGTAAAATCCAACAATGTTCTTGCTGCAGGAGAACATTGGCTATTCTTAATTTCTCATGCTTTAGAATACTTCTTCATTGATTAGAACTTTGTCCTACCTAAATAAACCTTTCATTATCTGCACCCCATGTGAGAGAAGCTAGAACCTTTGACCTCTCTAATCTGTTACAGTCCCTTAAACAGAATCACACCTGAAAGACTGATGATGAGATTCACACCAAGCCTGTTTTTGCCCCCAACTCCTCCCTTTTATCCCTCATGGCTTATTTTACAGCTAAATTAAACATTTAGTAATTCAATCTTGAGCAACCAACCCCCCAAATCACACATAATTTTATGGGTCCTGACCATATACACGTTTGACCCAATACATTAGTGTTACAAGGTTCTTTATGGTTTATACTGCTACTTCTAATCCATACAATATTTAAATGTGAACAGTATTTTATTTTATTTTTGCCCTCAAAATAGCTCTGTGAAGAAAGGTGTTGTTTTCATTTGTTACAGACAGAGAACTGGAAATTGTGACTAATATCAGAGATAGAACCTGAAACAAGATTTCACAGCTACATAATTCAACAAAAGGATCTCAGCGTAACCTAGAATTTATACTCTAAATGTAATGTAATGGATCATGGTGATTTGCCCCTACACAGGATTTTTTGTGAACGGATACATTTTTATGCAAGAATGCGCACCCATAAATCCATCTACTTGTTGCAGTGCATGGATTGGATAGACAGGGGTGCTAAATGTATACAAGGCGATTCCTAGAGCTACCCAACTTCCAGATTGTACCTGGAAGGGATGTGCCAGCACAGCAGCCGGCAGCATTTTTATTTTTCTCACGCTGATGCTTGGAGTGGCAATGGGCCACAGTGGGAATCAGTGGGAGGCCTGGCAGCCCTAAGCCCCCCTCAAGTTCTTGAAACAGACTTTCCTGTGCTATCCTGATGCCTATGATGTGTGCTTGAATATTTCCATGCAGTTGGCCTCTTCCTTCATCCTTCCTCAATTGGTAGGCTTGCCAGCCTCCTGGTGGGGCCTTGGGTTCTCCCAAAATTACAACTGATGTTCAAACTGCATAGATAGCTCCCATGAAGAAAACGGTCACTTCAGAAAGCGAACTCTATGGTATCGCATCCCTGCTGAGCTCCCTCGCCCCCCCAAAAAAACTTAGCCCTACCCCAGTACTACTCAAAAATCTCCAAGAATTTCTCAAGCCAGAGCAGGCAACCTAGAGATGCTAGCCTCCAGGTGGGATCTGGGGACAACCCCCCCCCCAGAATTACAGCTCATCTCCAGACTACAGAGATCAGTTCCCTTGGAGAAATTGGATGCTTTGGAGGATGGACTCTGTGGCATTGTACCCCACTGAGATCCCTGTTCTCCCCAGGCTCCATCCCCAAATCTCAAGGAGTTTCCCAACCTAGATCTGGCAACCCTAGCCTTCATCCCCCACTGGTTGCCAAAGTGGACCGGGCAGCCCTAAGGCAACCCTACCAACAGGTGTTATGAGATAAAGGATGTGACCCTGAATCTGCTGAGACCACTGGAGCCATGAAGCAGTCAACAAGGACTAAGCAAGAAGTAGGCACACCCACATTTTGAAGGCTAAGGGGGAAGGATGAAAGAGGTGAAGAAACAGCAGAGAAGGGCCAGAGGCACTGTGTCATCACCAGCATTGGAAAGGAGGGGGGACAAAGAAGGAACAGTGCCCCCCTCCTCAAGCAGTCTGTATGCAACTGTTAGGTTTTGCCTACCCAACATGGGGAAAGTGAGAGTGTGAATGAGGTTAGCTTAGGATTCATAAGTAGTTGCAATAAATCTTTATTTCATTTTAAAAGATCCTTGCCCGCAGAAAGTTTCAAGCACCCAGGTTTGAAACTTGGGTGCTTGAAACTGATATGCAGTAAATAGAAGCATCCTATAATCACCTGAGTGGTATGCAGAACCTTATGCAAAAGGTGATACAAAGTGAATGTCTTATTCTGTGTATTGGTTGCTCTTGGTTATTCAGAAGTTATGTGTGACTATTTTTGCTTTGTTTAAGAATGGTGCCCTTCCCCAGTCTGTGTATGGGGTTGACATAGTCGGTTGGTATGAACAGTTGTTGCCACACAGGGCCAAGACAATAAAAGAAAAAGAAACTGATCCAAACAGGTTCAATAATAGACGTCGCATTTATAGAGACAGGACCATTAACGGTGGGGGTCAATGAGGTTGTACTACAGTCAGCTCTGCAGGAGTCAGCTATGGATTCTGTGCCGAAGAGATTTATGGAGCTGTTTATAAGCATTTCTGGGGCACTGACATGAAATTCCACAGGTAATACAAAATTTTCATGGGAGTATTGCTCCTCCCTCATCATCTGAACAGATGATCAACATCATCACCAAGGATATGACTTCTTGTGTACATACAAATCTAACTGCTGACCTGTAAGGGTCAGCTGCAGGTGGGGTATGGAGTTCTCCTGCAGGCCCAACTGACCTGAGAGATCAGTTCCCCTGGCAGATACGGCAGTTTTGGAGGTGGAGCCTATGGCATCACATCTCTGCTGAGCTCTCACTCCACCCCCCCCGAACACTGCTCCAAATCTTCAGGAATTTCCCAGGCCAGAGTTGGCAACCCTCGTGTACAGAAGCTGCTTCCATTGGATGCATATATTCTGCTTGCTGGAGCAACACAACAGTTGAACTCATTCAATATATAATTTTATTTTTATCTTGATAATATTTTGCTTTCCCATAAGTATGTCCTAAACATGTCGAACATATCACAAGCTGTGCACTGCGATCCTGGGGAGAGGTATGTTCAAAAGTGTGTTCCATTTAAGTCAGGGGAACTTACTCTGCTGTAATGGATTTTGGCCTTGTTGTATCCTTGGAAAAGGTTGTTTTAAGAAATCCCTGGTATTTCCTGGTTAATTCAGGCTGAAAATCCTGCTTAAATGTGGTATTTTGGTGACTTCCATGTATGGTCATATGTGGGAAATGCAGAGGTTAGGGGAAAAGAAATGGAAAAACGAAGTAAAAAAATATATTGACTGAACTCTTTCTGTTCTCAGGTTCCTCTTATTTTTTGGGCACAGCCTTCTGTTGCTTTTTCAGCCCAGCTGGACCGATTTCTTGGTAACTGCTTCCATATGTAAAGAACATAAAACAGCAGAGTCTATGTGAGTGAAAGCCACACCCTTCTCCAATGAAAGTGGGGAATCATAGACTGGAAGCACAACAAAATTTAGTAGCATGCCAGGTGGGTGGAATAATTTTTGTTTCGTTGATTTGATACCTTTCATTATAATAATAGCTAGCGTGTCTTCTTACCATGCTGTGTGTTTGGTAAAGGACTTGCAGTAATCAGAAGGAATGCAAATTACCTAACGGACTGTGCTATTTCTACAGAAGTTACTCAAAAGTCAGTTTTCTTAAGTGAATCCTGTTTCTTTATAAGTGAAACCGCTGGATTCTATACAAAAAATATCTTTGTTCTTGTGTAGTTAGGGATGATTTGTGACTAACCGTGCTGTCCTAGGAAGAGTTACACCATTTTCAGCCCACTGACTTCAATGGATTTAGAAGGGTGTAACTCTACTGTGGATGGCATTGTAATTCCTGAAGAGTTTCTTAAATGGCTATTATTATAATTAAATCTGGCTGCACTACATCTGATTGCTAGTATGACATTCTTACAAAAATTCCCATGTCTGTTGGATACATCTGCTTTTTTACAGAACTAAGGAACTTGTAGAGGATGGGACACCCTCCCCCTTTTTGGCTTCCCCAAGCTGTCTCCTTGCCCTTTCTCCCCCCCTCCCATTTACTCTGGCTCCCCCCCCCCCCCGCGCTTGCTGACCCCTGCTTTCCCCTTCTGGCTTTCATTTCCCTTCTTGTAGCCCCTGCATCCTCTTCTCCTATCCCCCCCTGCAATCCTTGCATCTCCTCCTGGTTGGGCATCCATTGGCACTGGGAAGGTAATGGAAGTAACAGAGGGCTGATGCCAAGAAAATGGCACCAACATGGGCAGGGCCTTCAAAAGTGAGCACCTTCCTAGCCACACAGTATGCAAAGGCACCTCTGCAGAGTAATCCCTCAAAGAGCTTCAGATCTAGCAGTTTATAAACCACTTCCACTTGACCTCTGGCATCCTTAGTCCCATCTTGCCCTCCTGTTGCTACCTAAGGATGCCATTTCTCATTTACTGTAGACCTTTCTCCATGATCCCTCACTGGATTTATTATCAGTTTCAGAGATCATCTGACCAAGGGAGCTCTGGACTCTCTCAACAGCTCAGACCCCGAAAATCTTGTTGGTCTCTAAGCTGCTACTTGACTTGGATCTTGCTCTGAATTCGCAACAAGGAGGAAAACCCTGAAAAGGCAATGCCAGAAATCATAGAACCCATGTGGAGAAAAAGCAATACAGCTGCAATGAGGAAGGAAACCCAGGTGAGATTATCCCTCCTCCCTCTAGCATCAGTGGAGAAGCTGGTAGGAACCACCACCTCAGATAACCATGCCTATGAAGGGGGAAGGATACAATAATTTATGTAGGAGTCCTGGTTCAGACACAATAGGGTATTTTTCTTTCAGAAATTGTGAACTACCTCTCGGCAAAATATAGGGTTGGGAGGAGTCTGAGGCTAATGTAGCTAGTTTTTCTCTGCCATAGTTCTAGGAGATACAGAAAACCATGGTGGCCATAGAGACCAAGTAAGGAGTGCCTGCCTTTTTAAAGCCAAGGGACTTAAGCACTAAACTATGCTCTTGATTTCACTAGGGTTTAAAATACTGTCTGTGCTGAAAAACCTAACAGAAAAAGTGTTCCCATTTTTCAGCATGCATGTTTATAGCTGAAGTCCATGTAGTAGTGAAATTGCTTGACTTGAAGCCAAGTAATCCCCATCCAACTCTTTGTACACTGAAAATAAATTCACTCAGATGAACAGAGTGGTTCTGCTTGTGCATTCATTTGTGGACAGGCAGATGTTCCCTCCTGCTGAAATAAATGGGGGAGCCCTGACAGGCAAGAAAGCTCTGAGTGTGTGTGTTTCAGTGGTACAGCATCTACTTTGCATGCAAAAGGACCCAGGTTCAATCCCCAGCACCTCCAATCATGATCATGTAGGAGGGGGTGTGAAAGGCCTGAGACCCTGGAGGGCCTTGCCAGTCAAAATACTGACTTTGATGGCCAATGGTCTAATTCAGTATAAGGCAGTTTCATGTGTGTGTGTGCGTGTCATTGCAAAAGTGCATTGGGTAATATTGGTGGGACTCAACTGAATCCATATAAATCCAAAATTTTGACTTAATGCAAACACAAGGCCTCCACATGCTACAATATGGTGTAGTCTAACTAGTGCACTTTACCGCCAAATCAAAGTTTCAGGGTAACATGATTTTCAAATAGTTGATGGCCAGCTTTTAAGAACTCTAGACATAATTACTTACATTTTCAGCCTTACTAACCAGCCAACATGCTGGACTTGCTCAGAACTTCCTGGTTGTGCTTTGGTTGACCTGGTAATTATATGCCATATTCACTCACCAATGCATCTGTACACATGGAGCATGCCAGAAAACAAGTAAAGAAACTTCCCAGGGTATTAGACTCAACAAAAGCAAGAGAACTGCAAATCAATTTATATAAAAAAATAAAATACTTTATTTTTCATCTAGAAAGGTGCAAACATGTAACTTTTGGTCACATTTCTCAACATATAACAAACTGTCCCCAAAACAGCCATGGTCAAAGAAAGAAACAAAGTTCTCCAGGTGGAAAGATTAGTAGTTGATCAATGAACCACTCTTCTTAACTTGGGGCCATTAAAGCCCTTCTTATCCCCGATTTGATGAAATGCTTCCCCAATTTGATGAAATGATTTGATGAAGGACATAATCAATCATCAATTCAGTTCACTATTCCCCCCCCCCACATTAACTGAACAAAACTCCTATTATCTATTTGAATGGTTGAATGTATTGGATTAGACAAGCCATTAAAAACAAAGGTAGAGGCTAACACTGATGTATCAAAGCATTTAAAAAGGCAATAAAACTTTAAATTAACTTAGATAACTGTACAAAATATATTTATATATATACACACATACACTATTTACAATATTAAAAAATCTGGCTTGTAACAGGGAAGCTCACTGTACAAGCTGTCCAGTCTAACACACACAAGACCAATTCATTTTGAAAGAAAGTACTTGAATCAGAACTTCAAAAAGCAGCATTATTGCTGTTCTGACTAACAGAATGTCATTACTTAGCACCTTGCTGGGTGAGGGGTTCCAGTCCAATTACCAGCACAGAAACTAGTGCTGGTAACCTTGCTAAGGGTCTTTTTCAATTGCACTATGTCTGTGAGTGCACATCTCCTTCAGTAATCCCTGTATATCATCCCCATAAACATTATATTCTATTCTGAGGCACAGTTTTTCTGTGGTTCCTCACTGTCCATCTTATTTTTTTTCCCTTCAAACCAAAGTTTGGGGTCAGTAGACACTTTTGTCTTAAGTCACATGGAACAGTTTGATTAAAAAAAATTAAATAACTTGTGCTATTGAATCAGGTTTTACAAAATGAGATGCAATTATCAGTTCAAGTTGACAGTCAAGTTTAAGAGTCCCTGGTCTGGCTTTATGCCATGTCTCCATACATCTTCCTGTAATACACAGACTCAAAGATATCATTGTCTCCAGGGCAGTTGTAGTGGCATGCACAGGTCTTGATGAACATCATCCTCTTCTTCATGACCTCACCGTCGGGACACTTGAATTCCACGGGGAGAGTGGCTGTTCTGTGGGGGGTGCAGCAACGCCCGTCAGTGCAGACGCCACAGAACTTGGCTCGGTATGTCTTCACACTGGTACAGCCAGACAGCTCAAACTTGACAGGACTGGAGATCTTGGGAGTACGAATACACTTTTTGCCTTTCTGTTGAGCAAAGCAGATAGGATTCATACATTTAAATGTCAGACATATTACGAATGGAAACCTGACATATGTAATGTAAACAAAGTATTTTTAATTTTACGTAATCTTAAAAACACATTGGGTACAATTCAGCTAGGAGACCATGTGATTATTGAAATCACAGAGGTGCTTAACTTTGACTGGCAAATCCTAAAAACTTCAATGGGGTTTGCATCCATGTGAGTTATATTACATGGACCCTTTGGAAAGCTTCAACACGTCAAGGACAAATCACATGTTCTCTTAGCAGCAAAAAAAATCTGCCTTTAAACTGCTTTATAATTGCTATGTATATTTGCATATTGGACTATACGTGCAATCTATTTGTTGCAGAGGGAAAGGAGCCGCAGGGCAATGCAGAGACATTTGCTGAAGAAAAACAAGCCAGTATTTACCCTGATGCTCTCCTCCAGGTCCGCTTCACACGGCCTCACCATGCACAGCCTGCTTTGCTTCTCCAGTCTGCAGTAGGCATTGTCATTGGTGACTCTGGCGGAGATGCCCATTCCACAGGTCTTTGAGCAGGCGCTCCATTCAGTGGTCTGGACCAAACAGTTGGCACGCATCAACGACGGGTCAGGGCCGTAAGTGTCTTCCAATCTATATGCTGAAGCGCACCGTGAAAAAAGAAGAATAAGTTGCAACTGTGTTGCGGGAGAGGTGGAAGACGTGGTCCCGGTACCCAGCGCCATGGGAGGCCGATGCTCCCATTGTCTGCAGGAAAGCTCCCACTTACCAGCCAGAGCCGGTCCCACGGCCGTCTGCTCCTTGTCCTTGGGCTGGTCGCACACCCATTCCTCGCAGCATTTGCCCGGGAGCTTCGCCCGCCGGGGGTGGGGGCAGTCGGGGCTCGGCAGGCGGACGTCCATGGCGCAGAGGGGCACGCAGCCCACCGCCCCGTCCAGGCAGGTGCACTGGTACTTGCAGCTGCTCTGGAACGACTCCCCGCTCCGGTAGACCAGCCCTCCGAACACGCACGGGGCGCCGTCCTTGGCTGCGAGGGGGCAGGGAAGAGCGCCACTGAGGACTCGCCCCGAAACCCAGCCCAGCCCCCCCAGTGCTCGTGCGCCCCCTCCCCGCGGGCCGGCAGGAGCCTTCCCTCCCCGGGGAAGCGAGGGAGGGGTGTGGGGGGGGGTGGGCGCTCACCGGTGCACACGCCGACGCGGCGTCCGGCGGGGGCTCCGAAGTCGCAGAAGAGGCCCTTGTGGGGGTCGCAGGGCTCCCGCTCGCCGCACAGCTCGCCCAGCTGCCTGGCGCACACGCGGCAGCAGCCGCAGCCGTCGCCCACCAGGCTCACCCCGGGCGGGCACGTCGGGGCCGTCGTCGCGGCGCACCGGCTGCACGGGCCGCCGCACTCCTGGCCGGACGCCTGCTGGGCAGACAGACAGACAGACAGACAGTCGGACACGCGCAAGAGCCGGGCCGGGAACAGCCCCCCGCCCGCCCTCGACGCCCCCTCCGGAGACGCTTACCCGGCCCGAGAGGGCGACGAGGAGCGCCAAGGCCCAGGCGCCCAGACCCGTCCTGGCCGGCATGCTGTCCGCTCGCTCGCAGCTGGGGGAAGCAAGAAAGCAACGAGGAGGTGGCGGCGGCGGGGGAAGCTGGCGGGCCGGCGAGAGAGTTGCGCTGCGCTGCGACGGCTGGGCTGGACTGGACTGGACTGGTCTGGTGCGGCGTCGTCCTCCGGCGCTGGTCTGAGGCTGCGGCGGGCGTCGGCGCGCCTTTTATGGCCTCCCGGCGGCCGGGCCGGGCCAATGGGCTGAATGGGCTCCTGCGCAAACAGCCGCATTCCTTGCATTCCTCGCCACCTGCCCGCCTCTTCGGCTCGAGCCTGACCCCTGCACACGCCGCATTCCTGCCGTCGGGAAACGCCGCCGCCGCGCTCCGGCCCACAGACGAGGCGCTGGGTGGCCGCCGCCGCCGCCGCCGCCGGCCGGGAAGGGAGGGCGTTTGCGCCAGCCGCCAGCCCGGAGTCTTCCCACCGCCACAGGCCTGACGGAGAGGACCCCAAAAGACGGCTCCTTTTCGCGCGCAAACCCCCCCCCCCCCCGGCCTTCACCGCACCAGACCCGCGTTCCGCAAAAACGCGGCCGCGGCGGGTGTCCGCCCTACCCCCCAGAACACAGAAAGCACCTTTACGACAAAAGGGAGCAAGAAACGAGATTATTTATTGCTTGGAAAGTACTGTGGCTACAAAAGAATCAAGTCCGCGGTTGGAACCCTCGCTGGTTACTTTTGAGAGGGGGGGGGGGACAATCCCCTTTAAATCCACAGGGTTCAAAATAAGCTGCTTGTAAAACTCTCTGGTCCTCGCACTTTAATGGAGAACTTGAAATGAACAGAGGGGCCCCTAAAAATCATCTCCATCTTTCAGGACTCCCCAGTTACATACAATATCTCCTTAAAACAAACGGATACGTTAAGAACACCCGCCTTTCAAACTTGGATGATACGCAGTACCAAGAAACCCTTAAAGACTATTTATTTAGATACTTATACCCTGCTTTTCTCCCCAAAGGGGACCCAAAACATCCTTTGCCCCTGTGCTATTTTATCTTCACAGTGACCTTCTAAGGTAGGTGGGACTGGCCCAAGGTCACCCTGCAAACTTCCATGGCAGAGTGGAGATTCAAATCTTGGTCTCCCAGATCCGAGCCGGACACTCGAACCACGACAGGTTAGAATCCCACCTGTGCTCACGAGACAAAAAAATGTGGCGTGCCTCGACTGCCCCTTTCTTTGCAATGGCAAGGTGAGCTCCTGGTGCAAAGAAGGATGCAGGTGCAGTCTGGTTCCTCTCCACCGACAGAAACGAGACGCCTCCGTTTCGAGAATTTGTGGCTGGATCTTGGCAATTTATTTATTTATTCTCAACAATTGTACTTCACCTTTGGCCATAGGAAGGGCCCCAGTCTCAATAAAGTGCAGCCGAACTGTGCTCTTAAGACCCATTTGCAATGAATGAAATGCGCACACTTTTCTTTGGATTGTGGCCACTGTGTGACATCCACAATGCACAGGATTTGGTGCAGAAGCCTAATAGGAATGAATGAAGGCTGCACAGTAAACGTTACCTGGTATCTGGGATGTAATCCACTAAGCAGCAGTTTATCAGCTCCATTTCCATTTATTTACTAGCTCCTTTGACCAAAGGTCTTGAGCTTAACCATAACAATAATACATAATACAACAACACATAATCAATTTACAACACCCAACGTATAAGTTTATCAGCTCTAATAAGAATTGACTTGGTAGCCAGTGGACTGGGCATTTAGACCCCGTTGGCTAGGTTCTTAGCAGAAGGCATGATAAAACTTCTGTTTGACTGGACGGGTTAAATCTCTTGTTTTTCTCAGGCACTTAGCGCCTCCCCCCCCCCAATATTTAATCCTCCCCAGAAACAGGTTAAGAATGTATTGTTTGATTCATCTCATGCCATTAGTGTTGTGATGGGCAGAGAGTTCAGATGGAAGAAGGGGGGGCAGGGAGAGGTTGCCAGGGTGGTTGCTATGATCATGCCTGGGAATTCCCCCCTCCCAGTTTCTTATCTGTGCAAGAAGACAACAAGGCTCGACAAATATAGAAGCAGACTGTTTTTGGATAATTTCTCATGATGAGTCAGTTTCCGACTGTGGTTGCGCTTTTGTGTGTGTGTGTAACATAGATATTTGTGGACCTTTCTTATTATCTCACTCCAAAGTAATATGTTATACAGTGTCTGGTTTGCAATGGGCTCTGTGGACTGCTGATTCACGCAGGGATATTTTTCCTAATAGGTACTTTCTATGAATAGAGAGAGTGAGCATGTTTGCCCTGAAATACTTGGCACAGGAAAGTGAGGCTGAAGCATAGAAGATGTGGCTCTCTTTTTCCCACTGCGTACGTTCAAGTAATTTGTAAGCAACACATTCCGCCCTCACACTTCTGTGCTCCTTATCCCCCCCTCATGACTATAAAAATCTATTAAAAATGAAAGGTCACCACTATTCCCCCCAAAAAATATTTTAGTAGAATATGGCACAGTGAACAGCAGTAGGCTTGCTATGGGAAGCCTGCTTGAATACGTCTCTCCCCCCCAGCTATGAAACTTATGGGGCAATCATAATTTTTTAGCTTATCCTACTTCACAGTGTTGCTGGGAAACAAAAACATTGCTCTAAGAATGGTCAGCAGCACCCTAGTCCGAAGAGCAGGACAGTTGCTGATTCTTCTCCCTTAAAGTTCTCACTGGTTTACCACAGCTGGTGCTGCTATCCTGCCTGTTAGCTTTCCAGGCCATGCCCCAAGGGATGCTGTCCACATCTCTTAAGACAATGGGAGAATCTTCTTCTTTGGGGTAGAATATGACCATGCTGGCCCTGATCTTGTCAGATCATGGGAAGCTAAGCCCTGGTTAGTATTGGGATGGGAACAAGGCTGGTTCCAGGTTTGGAGGGACTCCAGGCAAGGGCTCCCCTCCCCTCCTCTGCTCATCTCAGGCCCTCCTCTCACACTCTCCTTCTTTCCCACTCATCTGCATGCCTCCCACTTGCCTGTGTGTCCTTCCCCTGCCCGCCTGCAGGCCCTCTCACCACTGCCAGTGTTCACAGTCATCTGCACTGCCTGCGATCCTTTCCCCAGTGGCACTATAGCAATGTGAGTATCTGGGAGCACAGGTGGTGGAAAGCTAGCAAGTAAGTGGGTGGGAGTGACAGCAGTGAGACCTTCCAGAAGCCCTGGGCCCTGGCAGCTGCCCCACCTCAGGGTATGCTGATGCTGGCCCTGGATGGGAGACCATCAAGGGAGTGGAGGGTTGTTACGCAGAGGCGGGTAATGGCAAACCACTTGTGTTAGTTTGTTGACTTGAAAATCCTACAGGGTCACCATAAGTTGGCTGTCACTTGATGACACTTTCCACCACCATCTTGGCTCCAGGGAGGTCAACAAAAGTCCTCTCCCACCTCACTTTCACATTCCCACCCCTCCACCCCACAGTTCCTCTGGCCATCAGGAACAGTCCCACCAGGTACAGGATGTTGGGTACCATGGACATGCATCCATCTAAATTTCTCTTAAGTGGAAGTGAAAATATTAATATCCGTGCATAGAGTGGTAGCTTTTCTTTCCTAAATTCTACATTCTCTTAAACATTCTTCTTAGTGCTATTTGAAAAATGCTATTTAGGTCATATAAGAATGTATTTCTGTTTAACCGTTTAACAAATCAATGTGAATAAATTTAAAAGACAGACAAATAGATCAATTAAAATCAGCTACCAGCTTTAATCTTGCCCCCCCAGCGCAGCGCAGCTTGAACATTCTTTTTCACACACACCCAAATAAATCCCCCATACTTCCATTTATGATTCTATAGTATGTAAAGTAAGATAAGGAGCCCTGTGGAGCAGAGTGGTAAGTTGAAGTACTGCAGTCCAAGCTCTGCTCACGACCTGAGTTCGATCCTGACGGACATTGGTTTCAGATAGCCGGCTCAAGGTTGACTCAGCCTTCCATCCTTCCGAGGTCGGTAAAATGAGTACCCAGCTTGCTGGGGGTAAAGGGAAGATGACTGGGAAAGGCACAGGCAAACCACCCCGTAAACAAAGTCTGCCTAGCAAATGTCGGGATGTGACATCACCCCATGGGTCAGGAATGACGCGGTGCTTGCACAGGGGACCTTTACCTTTTTAAAGTAAAATATCTTCATCCAATAGTCATTAGATCATTTTAAGCTTTCTTTTTACCTGGCTACATTTTCATTTTTGTAAGCAGGTTGTATATAGTTTCGTGTGTCCACTATTTACTCAGTGCTGAATAAATGCAGCCATTTGCTTGCAAGCGTTCAAATAAATGTAGGTTTCAAATAAATGAAAGGATTTTTTCCATTAAAAAGGAGATTTTTATTCAAAACTAGTGTGGTACTGGAAAGAGGTATTACGTATGTTGTGGGATGGAAGGAGGAGAGAGAAACTGGAAATACAAATCACTAACCTATAAAGTTCATGGCATGTGAGAATGAATAGCTCTAATCCCATATGGGAATAACTTTTAAATACCTCTTATCTACAAGGTTGTTTTTTTTTTTTGGGGGGGTGTCATTTAGGAACCTGAAAATCACCCAGTTAATTCTCCTGAAGATAATTTGCATGTAAACTATCCTTAATATTCACCCATATAACAAATAATGCTAGATTGAGAAGTCCGGTTTTAATAAATAAAAGCCACTGTGCTGTGTTTCAGAACCCTTCTGGATCCAATAGAAAGCCAGCATGGAGAGGTCAGAGTGTTGGACTAGGTTCTGGGAAACCCAGATTGAAATCCCCACTTTACTATGAAGCTTGCTGAATGACCTTGGGCTAATCTCTCTCTCTCCCCATCTAAGGGTTGTTGGGAGGATAAAATGAAAGAAAGGAGATGTGCCTCCTTGACTTCCTTGGATGAACAGTAAGATAAAAAGGTACTACATAAATAAATACTGCAAGCCACAAATGCCCTGCTTACAAAAATGAAGATGATTACAACACAACCCATAAACAGGTTAAGTGTGGTGCTTAGATCTGAGCCAATAGCATGGGACTACCCTCAGTTATTTTGAATTACCAACGAGATTAATGGGACTTTGAAATATGTGTTTCTAAGGTCAGAGTGCCAACCAATTTCTATCCAAGCATTTCAGCTTCTCAGTGTGATAGATCAAATAATTGTGTTTGTTGTGCAAGTTACACAACTTTCTCCCACGAAGTTCAGAGCCAGGTGTTGAGATGCAATGTGGCTTTGAACAGGCCTGTACTTGTCAAAAGGGAAGGAGAAGTGAAGGCACAGTTAGTGGCAGACAGAGGTGGGCATGGCCTATGAGCTTAGAGAATGCCACAAAGTCCCATGCTTTGTCAGAGGGTACTGTTGGAAGTCTATCACAATCAGAGGCCATGTGTGACTCTTCAGCATGGTCATGTGAGTGTATGTGTCATGTGTCATAAAGTCACAGCTGACTTAAGGTGACTTATGGGGTTTTAAAGGCAAGAGACTAACAGAGGTAGTTTGCCATTGCATTCCTCTGCGTAGCAACCCTGGTATTCCTTAGTGGTCTCCCATCCAAATACTAACCAGGGCTGAACCTGCTTAGCTTCCAAGATCTGACAAGATCGGGCTAGCCTGGGCTATCCAGGTCAAACCAAGATAGGTTTGGATAAAATTAACCACACATATCCTTCACAAATTCATCCAAATCTGCCTTGAACTCATGGAGGTTGTTACACTTATAAGCAAAGAAAATCTGTAGAACTTCATCAACAAAAACCATAGAGCCCAAAATAATCACTTGTATAGCACTTTAGGTAGGGTCCTTCCCAAATAGGGTTGACAATCACATGGACTAGCTGGAGATCTGCTATTACGACTGATCTCCAGTTGATAGAGATCAGTTTACCTGGAGAAAATGGCCACTTTGGCTATTGGACTCTATGGCACTGAAGTCCCTCCCCAAACCCTGCCCTACTCAGGCTCCACCCCAAAAACCTCCCGCTGGTGGTGAAGAGGGATTTGGCAACCTTATTCCCCAAGGCATTTTCTCCAGGTTTGCAACAGTCCTAAGATGTCTATGAATATCACTTGAAGCTACCCTACTACGTATATCATATATTAGAGCTGTTTGCCTTATGTATTATCTTGCTCTCAATACATATCTATCTATCTATCTATCTATCTATCTATCTATCTATCTATCTATCTATCTATCTATCTATCTATCTAATTTCACTTTTGGGCATTGTTAACATATGTCTAATACTGATACTTTGTTTTCGGATTTCTGACCAATTTTATTCTCCATTTTGTTTTCAGAACTACACTGTGAGATAGATTAGACTGAGAATGTATCACTAGCCCAAGGTCACCCAGCAAGCTTCTATGGAAGAGTAGGGATTGCAACCTGGGTTCCCCAGATCATAGTCCAACCCTGCCCATGTGCCATGGTGAGAAGGTGCTGCCCTCCCTCTCCCCATACCCTGGCAGCCAAGCAACCCACTCTCCTTGCCCCCTGCAAGGCCATAGAAAGGTGGGAAGCCTGTGCGCACTAGGGGTGCCAGCTCCAGATTGGGAAATGCCTGGAGAGTTTGGTGGTGGAGCGTGAGAAGGGTGGGGTTTGGAGAGGGGAGGGACTTCAGTGCCATAAAGTCCAATTGGCAAAGTGGCCATTTTCTCCAGGGGAACTGATCTCTGTCGCCTGGAGATCAGCTGTAACAGCAGGAGATTTCCAGCCACCACCTGGAGGTTGGCAACCCTAGTGCCCACCCCTCTGCACTGTGGTGAGAAGCTGCTGCTGGCCTTCTTTGCCCCCACAGTGGTGAGGTGCCTGGCATGGTAATGCATGCCCTCCTTGCCTCCCACACTGTGGCAAAAAGGAGCTACATGCCTCCTCGCCATTCCTTATACTTTGCTTCACCATGTGAGGGCCCTTTACATGGACATTCATGTATTTCTGAGAAAGATTTATTTTGGTGTTTGAAATATTTTGAACTCAGTTGAGGACTGGATCGCGTATAGGAAGAACGCCAGTGGGCGGATTCTACAACTCCCATTCCCTGAGGGAGGAGCTTAATTCCAGAGGAAGGTCCCTTGCTCTACTCTAGAAAGGCTTCCTCACTCAGCAGAAGGGAACTGAAAGGTCTGGCACTTTGCGTCCCGGCTTTTTATTCTTGTCACTCAATGCACTTTTTGAAGTTATTCAACAAGCATCATTTGTGCTGATGGGGTGATGAGAAAATAAAAAGAACAACTTTTCTTAGTATGGGTCTTTGTTTGCCTTGAGGCCGTGCCACAATATCAAGAAAGAGGCTGCCATTGATACAGAGGATTGTTAAAATGGACTAATTTGGACTTGCATGCAGGTGTTTATACAGCAGATTCTTTTCAGACAGTATATTTTTTCTGGTAAAATTAGGAATTCACTGCATTGGCAACAGGGTTATGTTTACACAGCTATATGTGGAATGTGTGTGCTGACATTTACTTCAATTGGTTAAGTCTTGTAAAATGTACAGGTGTGGATATGTGGGGTTCTTTCTTTCATGTTTATCCGTCTTCTTCCCCCCTTCTTTTGGATGCTTTGCCCACTTCCCCAAAGAAGTCACCTGATCGAGTATCAGACGTACTGAAAAACCTGGCAGGACTGCAGGAAAGTGGCTAGACTCAGAGTGTTTGTGTACTTAAAGAAAGAATCTTGCACATTTTCAACCTTCAGCTGCAGCTATTTTCTTATAAGAACCACTGGAGGTCTGTGCCAGCCCTCAAAG
Organism: Euleptes europaea; assembly: GCF_029931775.1. Classification (NCBI taxonomy): domain Eukaryota; kingdom Metazoa; phylum Chordata; class Lepidosauria; order Squamata; family Sphaerodactylidae; genus Euleptes; species Euleptes europaea. The sequence continues at coordinate 78,678,425 of NC_079321.1, forward strand.
CGGAAATCAAAGGCTCCTGGAGAAACACACCCGAAGAATGTGAACCTGATCCAAGAGCTGTACGCAATGCTCACACTGGGCTGTCAGCCTTGGAGGAAGTCTAGCCGTATATGGACATCGGCTCCCTGAGTTATTTGTCATCCTGATGAGCTGGTAGGCTGGCCTGCAGACGCTTTTGGCCTCAGGTTTAACGGCGTTTATTAATTCTCCTTGCCAGGATATTTCCACAAAATGTTTATCTTGCACTCCTAAGGGATCTTTCTTAACCATACATTAAATGTGTATTTACTTAAAGCACTGATTCCAAGCAAGGCTATTCAGCTTTGGAGCTGGAAATGAAGGACAAATAAAGGAAGTTTGCTTTTTATCCGGAACTTTGCTTTTCTTGTGTTTATTTTTTTTAAAGTTCATTCACTGGCTCATTCAATATATATATATATATATATACACACACACACACACACACACACACACACACACACACACACACATACATACAGAGTAGAATACACACATGTGTACACAATATATATATATTATATATATATATATATAAGCATCCCATTTTATAAACTACCACGAGAGTTTCATAAAATGTTTCCACTGGTTTGGTTTGGTTCCTCAGGGTGCAGCTCAAGGAAAGGCTAGATTTACTTGGGCCTTCTGCCTCATCTCCTGCAAGACCTCCCGTGTGCCACCCATTCAGTGCACTGGAGCCCTAAGAGCCAGTGAGGGGAGTCATTAGGTTTCCTGAAAGAGGTTACTGGATTGTGCTATGTGCCTAGGCTTGTCAAGCCCCTGTTGGGGGGGTGGGCAGGGGTTCCCCAGCTGCCAGTGGGCGCTTCCCACTCCTGCTCAGCTGGCTGGCGGGGGGGACATGGCAGGAAACTGGGGAGGGGTGGGTGCCAGCAGTTTTCTGATGCATTCCGATGTTCAGAAGTGAGGACTGTGTATCCCCCTGGACATCAGTACATCACAGCCAACATTATATCAGCAGCAAGCACACACCCCCAAGGTCAGTTTCCCACTGGTTGCTGTGGAGGGGGGTGGGGCTGGCAACCCTATATAATGTGCCTCTCCTTGTCTTCTTTGAAGCAACATTGCTATCTCCTTGGCATGCTATAAGCATGACAGATGGACATGGCATAGCTTTGGGACTTCCTGGGCCATTCAGTTCAAATACTTTTAGCACCAAACCTGCCAAAAGATGTGGCTGATGTATTCACTGAAAACACTTCTACCCTACTGGAAGCCAAAGAACTGTGACCTACCCCCTATATCCAACAGAGCTTGAGTGGAAGGAAGGGGCACAACGTTCAAGGCTGTTATGTGCTTTTTTCATTTCAAGTACAGAAATCCAATCTTGTCCCACACCAGGGTTGCCAGGTCCCTCTTTGCCACCAGTGGGAGGTTTCTGGGGCGGAGCCTAAGGAGGGCAGGGTTTAGGGAGGGGAGGGATGTCAATGCCAAAACGGCCATTTTCTCCAGGTGAATCAATTTCTATCAGCTGGAGATCAGTTGTGATAGCAGGAGATCTTCAGCCACCACCTGGAGGTTTTTCAAAAACACAGATGTAGGCTAATAATTCACTTATAACTATATTTTATACATATATAATCTTATAAGGTTGCACTATTACTTCATAGTGCCATTTCAACCAGCAAAATTAAATGTACAGAATTGTATATACAACAAGGCAATATTCTTATGAAATTAATAAAGTTAATAAAGTTCAACAGAAATCAGCAATTAGCTTGTAGTGTCTTTATTTCATGAGTTATGTATATACTGTCCATAAATGTCCTTAATTCCAGTTGGGTAGAACAGGATTCCGGTATCTTTGCCTGTTTCAATATTTCTTCAGCTACCCTGAAGGACATATATTTATGACATCTGGATCCTCTCTCAGAACGTCCTTTGTATCATCAGCATTTGCCTGCAATTTCAGAACGCTGCTCTGTTGATAAATTTTTCAAGTAGAACTATGATTAACATTCTTAGTCTTGAAACATTAATTATTTTATACATGTGTAATATAATTACATTTATACTCACAATCATGAACAAATTTTCATACACAGTAACTTGTGTGGTTTCATCTTGTGTGTGATATCTTGCATATAACAAAGTTGTTTTAGAAAAAAATCTTTCAAGAAATAAAAATAAATATACTATTAGAAAATCCTTCTTCTAAAGACTTACTAAAGCTGGTGCCATAACATCTTGCAAATGCTTGAACGCCAGGGTTAAGACATTGCCATGAAGATCCAACATGCATTAGACTGGTCTCCCTTATGTATGTTTTGGTTTCAGTGAAAAGACTTTAGCATTTACTTCCTTTCTTGATTTCACACAGAGATGTTTAATTGGCTTGCAGTTACTTACAGCGCATTCCTGAGGCCGCAGGCGTGGCACCGTGGCGGGGAGAAGCACAGCAATGGTGCAGCCAGAAGGCCTCCAAAGGGGCTTTGCAGTGGCATACGCGGCCAAGGAGGGGGGAAGCAAAAAAAAAAAAAAGGGAGAGGGCGAGGAGCTGGGCTGTGGTGGCACTGGGCTGCGGCGGTGCAGCCTGAGCCCAGCTACGGCCGTCAGGAGGCCGAGGATGGGGGCTGGAAGGCCGGGGGCGGGCCCAGGATGGGAGAGGATGGCCAGGGGACCCTCGAGGTTGGATCTGGAATTGTTGTGCCAAGAAGGACCACTGCGGTGGGAATATGGAGAGCTGCCTTGCCGAAGTCGGCACCCCCCCCGGGTCAGTGCGCCTACCTGTAGTTGCACCGAAGCACTACACCCTCTCTTCTCATGTCTGCCAGGGAAGCTCACGAGGAGTCAGCAGGAGCCATATTGCTGTGCTGCCTGTGTCCTGTTATCTGGGGCGACCGTGCAACAGCTGCAAGGGCTTCACCTGCTGGCGACTGTGGCATTGGGGATGCCTTGTGCCCGGCAGCACCGTCACCAGCACCGCAGGTACAGGGAGAGTGTCAGGACCCTCTGGCTAGTGCACAGGGAGGGCCTGGAGTGCTTCCACCTGCACAGGGCAGTCATGCCATGGCCGCGGCCATCCCTCCCCAGTTTCTGTGAGTGCCTCATTTGGTGTGGCAGCCCCCTACCCTCCCGCTGCTCCCGTGGCACCAAGTCAGGAGTTAGGAGATGCTGTCTTCAGGGAAACTGTCTTTATTGGGGGTCACCAGAGCATTGGGGAATAGGAGGACGCGCAGGGAGGGGGTTGGGAAGACAGAGGAAAAATGAGGTGGTGTCAGCACTTGCCCTATAGAGAACCACTAGCCACAGCAGGAGACGTAGGTGTCCAAATAAGTTGGTTTAATGGTAACAAAGGCAAACAGAGCATAGAGAACCCAAGACAGCAATGGGGGAAACTGGCATGCACTTGATAGTATAAAAGCATTGAAAAAAGCACTCAGCAGTACAGTCTCATGAGATTACTTCGAATACATTACAAACAGCACAGAGGTGCCGCTGCTCCCACGGACATCTGCAAGCTTCAAAGGGAACAGGAATGCAGTTTTGGGAAAACAGTCCTTGAAGGGGAGTCTGTGAGAAAACGAAACTATCTGAGACACAGGCCTGACATTCTGCTCCCCTTAGGGCCCCCTCTCATTCTGCAAGGGGGACGGTTTATGGGGGTAGGCGGTGTGGAAGGCGCTCACCAAGTGTGGGGCGGAGACATCTCGTGCATGAACCCATTCATCGTAGGCAGGGGGGAAGTGTTTCCAACAGACCAGGTATGCAGGGAGCCGTGACGCACACAAGAGTCCAGGATCTTTGACACTTCAAAATGCTCCTCCCCCCCCACCATCACAGGCTGCTCAGGAGGCAGTTCCGGGTGCCAATCTGAGGAGGCAACATGAGGCTTGAGGAGGCTGACATGGAAGACAGGGTGGATACGCCTCAAGGTTTTAGGGAGAGTCAGTTCCACAGTGACTGGGTTAATTATCCAGGCAATGGGATATGGCCCCACATACTTGGCACTGAGCTCATCACATGGTCAGGTGGACTGCAGATTCCTGGTGGAAAGGTACACTAAGTCACCAACCTGAAAGTCTTTGCTGGGAGAGCGATGCTTATCTGCTTGAGCTTTGTATTTGCGTTTGGCCCTGTCTAAGTTCTTTACTAGCCAGGGCCAGGTGGTGTGGATAGCTCGAGTCCAAGAGGCTACATCATCATTTCCCTCCTCCCCCGCCATATCTACATGACCAATAGGACAGAAATCCTGACCATACACAGCATAGAAAGGACTAAAGCCTGTAGATTGATGCACACCATTATTGTAAGCATATTCAGCAAAAGGCAATAGTTCAACCCAATCATCTTGGTGATAATTGACATAACTACATAAATAACACTCCAATACAGCATTTACACGTTCAGTTTGCCCATCCGTTTGGGCGTGATAAGCACTAGACAAACCCTGTTCCACCCCCACCAACTTGAGAAAGGTTTTCCAAAATTTAGCAACCTAGGTACTTCAGCAGTCGCAAATTATCTTACGCGGAAAGGAATGTAAACGGAAAACATGTGACACAAAGAGGCGGGCCAACTTGGGGGCAGAGGGTATACCTGCACACGGAACCAAATGTACCTGTTTGGAAAACAAGTCAGTAATAACCCATAGCAGAGTTTTCCCTTCACTGAGCGGGAGATCGGTCATGAAATCCATAGCAATCACTTCCCAGGGTCTGGTGGGAATTTCCAGCGGTTGTAACAGTCCTGGGGGTTTACCTTGGGAACGTTTGACAGTGGCACAGATGGGACAGCTGCGAACGAAGGAATCTACATCAGTACGCATGCCCGCCCACCAAAACTGCCTGCGCAATAAGTGAAGGGTTTTTAGGAAACCAAAGTAGGGCTGTTGATTCGGTTCGGCCCGAACTGAAAATCAGCCGAATTTCCCTTGATTCGGCGGTTTTTAGTTCGGGACAAACTGAACTCAAAACTGGCGGGCAACCGGGGGGCGCGAATTCAGCGAGTTCAGGAGTTCACGAATAAATCCGGCAAATTTGGCTTCAGACAATCCTTCTTAAGAGACCACCCAAGTTTTGTAAAGATGGGTTCAGTGGGGGCAGAAATATCGGCTCCCCCCTTTTCTCTTTCCGTGGCCGCAGGGGGCGCATTTCTGGGTGTGCCGACCCCAAACTTTCAGCGGAGCTTCAGACAAGGCTTCAGACAAGGTTGGGGCGTCAGTAAGCAGCATTCTCCTCTCCCGGCCAATTGGTGGCCAAGCTGGGTCTCCTTCTGGCCAATCAGTCAGGATTGAATACTGGAGGAATCAGCTGATGTGCGGCCCGGCCGGGGGGGGGGGGAGAGAGAGAGAGAGAGAGAGAGAGAGAGAGAGAGAGAGAGAGAGAGAGAGAGAGAGAGAGAGAGAGAGAGAGAGAGAGAGAGAGAGAGAGAGAGAGAGAGAGAGAGAGAGAGAGAGAGAGGGAAATCCTCCTGTGTGTGTGTGTGTGGGGGGGTGCTTGTGCACATTCGCTCCTTTCCGTGGCTGCAGGGGGTGCATTTTTGAGGGTACAAACCCCAAACTTTCAGCGGAGATTCAGACAAGCCTTTTTAAGAGACCACCCAAGTTTTGTAAACATTGGGTCAGGGGGTCCCGAGATATGGGCTCCCCCCTTTTTTCTTTCCATGGCTGAAGGGGGCGCATTTTTGGTGGTACAGACCCCAAACTTTCAACGGAGCTTCAGATGAGCCTTCTTAAGAGACCCCCCAAGTTTTGTAAACATTGGTTCAGGGGCCCCCGAGATATGGGCTCCAACCCTTTTTCCTCTCCCCCCTTTTCCATTTCCATGGCTGCAGGGGGCACTTTTTGGGCGGTGCAGGCCCCAAACTTTCAGCATAGCTTCAGACAATCCTTCTTAAGAGACCACCCAAGGTTTGTAAAGATGGGTTCAGTGGGGGCAGAAATATCGGCTCCCCCCTTTTCTCTTTCCGTGGCCGCAGGGGGCGCATTTCTGGGTGTGCCGACCCCAAACTTTCAGCGGAGCTTCAGACAAGGCTTCTTAAGAGACCACCCAAGTTTTGTAAACATTGGGTCAGGGGGTCCCGAGATACAGGCTTTCCCCTTTTCCCTATTGGGATGAATGGATCACCCTCGAGAGATGCATACATATGGATCTCATATTGGATACAAATGGAATCATATTGGATTACCCAGCCTCCCAGCCCCTCCTGATGGAACAGAAGACAGCCACAGTAAGACCCCTTTGGGGGCTTTAATCTAAAAATTTTCCTTTCTGTGTGTGTGTGGGGGGGAAAGCAAAGTCTGTGTGTGTGTGGGGAGGGAGCAGTTTCTTTGGGTGGGTGGGAGCCAAAGGGGGCTTTTGCCGGTTCTGCCTGGGGTGTGTGTTCTCCCTCCAGTCTCTCTCTCCCTGGTTTGAGGGGGGGGCTTCAGTTTTGTGTCTTCAGGTTTTCCCTCATTCATAAGATCAGTTAGGTTATTTTGATGCTTGCTCAAAACTGGTTTTCAAATGGTGACTTAAAGAATGCATCTGCCTGGTCCCAAGTCCAATGCAAAAGGAGAAATTCCACCCCTTCCTGCTCATTATGCATAGCTAGCTGCCTCTGTCCCTTTCCATGGTTTGCAAACTCCCAGGTGTCAGGTATTGCTTTCCACTGTTGCAAAGGTGTTGCATTGCGTGCTTGTGTTGCTTTGCAGTTGTATTGCTTTGCAATTTTTTTCACACCTGCCCCGCCCTTGCTCTCAGCTGTTTGTCGGGGCTGGGAGCTTTGTGCGTGGGTGGCAAGCTCTGCTCGGAGATACACATTAAGGGTGGGGGGAACCCTTTCGGGGCCCATATCTCAGCCCCCCCGACCCAATCTTTACAAAACTTGGGGGGTCTTTCAAGAAGCGTCCTTTGAAGCTCCTCTGAAAGTTTGGGACCTTTACCCCCAAAAATGCCCCCCCAGAGCCATGGAAAGGCGCGGTTGTGTTTTTAATGGCTTTATTCGGCCGAATTTTTTCCCCGAACTTTGAATTCCCACTGAATTGCACGGACCCGAAGCGAAGGAGTTCGGACTTCGGCATATCCCAAATCTAAACGTGCCAAATTCAGCCGAATCCGAACTATACCGAATTTTTTTTAATTCAACAGCCCTAAACCAAAGTGTCCTGTCGTTTTAGCTCCATGGATCTCTCTCCGAAGTATCTTAGGCACATATAATTTAGTCTTTGTACCAACAACCACCCCGTTCTAGCTGGCCTGAAGGTAGTGCCTGAGCAGTGCGCTCAGCTAGGCACTGAGTACGAAGGGAGTCCAGGAAGGAGTCGGGCAGGATCACCCCCCCTGCAGAGGGTGAAACAGGAGCCGTCGGCAGTGGCTACAGGGTGGAGGGGGGGCCCGGGTGATGTGGAGTGCTGGTAATAGGTGGCGCGGGTGGGTCTGGTGAGGGAGTCGGTTCCCTTTGGACAGATGCTCTGCTGTCCACTGCTTGGGTTTGGGACTGGAGCAGAGTTTGGGACCGAGTTTTTACAGCTAGAACTGGTAGAGCTCCCCTGTGTACTGGGGTGAATAAGGAGTCCGTAGGACGGTCGATTTTCACTGGATATTGGGGAAGCCTGGAAAGAGCATCAGCAAGCACGTTTTGCTTTCCAGGTACAAAACAGAATTGAGAGAAGTCAGCCCAACGTTGTTGTTTTGCGGACAGTTTGTGGCTCCCCATGAGGGCCTCTAGATTTTTGTGATCGGTCCAGACTTTAAAGGGGACCCTGGAACCTTCCAAAAATTGCCGCCACATAGTGAGGGCATGATGGACGGCTGCAGCTTCTTTTCCCCAAATGGGCCAGTTTAGTTGAGAGTGCGCAAATTTCTTAGAAAAATAAGCACAGGGGCGAAGAAGACCGTCAGGTCCCCTTTGCAAAACAGCTCCCCCCATGGCTTTAAGTCACCATTTGAAAACCAGTTTTGAGCAAGCATCAAAATAACCTAACTGATCTTATGAATGAGGGAAAACCTGAAGACACAAAACTGAAGCCCCCCCTCAAACCAGGGAGAGAGAGACTGGAGGGGGAACACACACCCCAGGCAGAACCGGCAAAAGCCCCCTTTGGCTCCCCCCCCACTCAAAGAAACTGCTCCCTCCCCACACACACACAGACTCTGCTTCCCCCCCACACACACAGAGAAAGGAAAAATTTTAGATTAAAGCCCCCAAAGGGGTCTTACTGTGGCTGTCTTCTGTTCCATCAGGAGGGGCTGGGAGGCTGGGTAATCCAATATGATTCCATTTGTATCCAATATGAGATCCATATGTATGCATCTCTCGAGGGTGATCCATTCATCCCAATAGGGAAAAGGGGAAAGCCTGTATCTCGGGACCCCCTGACCCAATGTTTACAAAACTTGGGTGGTCTCTTAAGAAGCCTTGTCTGAAGCTCCGCTGAAAGTTTGGGGTCGGCACACCCAGAAATGTGCCCCCTGCAGCCACGGAAAGTGAAAAGGGGGGAGCCGATATTTCTGCCCCCACTGAACCCATCTTTACAAACCTTGGGTGGTCTCTTAAGAAGGATTGTCTGAAGCTATGCTGAAAGTTTGGGGCCTGCACCCCCAAAAAGTGCCCCCTGCAGCCACAGAAATGGAAAAGGGGGGAGAGGAAAAAGGGGTGGATCCCATATCTCGGGGGGCCCTGAACCAATGTTTACAAAACTTGGGGGGTCTCTTAAGAAGGCTCATCTGAAGCTCCGTTGAAAGTTTGGGGTCTGTACCACCAAAAATGCGTCCCCTTCAGCCATGGAAAGAAAAAAGGGGGGAGCCCATATCTCGGGACCCCCTGACCCAATGTTTACAAAACTTGGGTGGTCTCTTAAGAAGGCTTGTCTGAATCTCTGCTGAAAGTTTGGGGTCTGTACCCTCAAAAATGCACCCCCTGCAACCACGGAAAGGAGCGAATGTGCACAAGCACCCCCCCCACACACACAGGAGGATTTCCCTCTCTCTCTCTCTCTCTCTCTCTCTCTCTCTCTCTCTCTCTCTCTCCCCGGCCGGGCTGCACATCAGCTGATTCCTCCAGTATTCAATCCTGACTGATTGGCCAGAAAGAGACCCAGCTTGGCCACCGATTGGCCGGGGGAGGAGAATGCTGCTTACTGACAGTTATGCTGCTTACTGATGCCCCGAATTTGCCGGATTTATTTGTGAACTCCCGAACTCGCTGAATTCGGCTCCCCGGTTGCCCGCCAGTTTTGAGTTCGGTTCGTCCCGAACTAAAAACCACCAAATCAAGGGAAATTCGGCTGATTTTCAGTTCGGGCCGAACCGAATCAACAGCCCTAATGTGCTGTTATGCTTTCAGAAATGCTAAATTGACTGGGTGAGAATGCTCCCTCCCTCCCTCTCTCTCTCTCTCTCTCTCTCTCTCTCATTATTATTATTTCTTTCATATGAGAAGGCTCAAGAGTCATAATACAATTGTATACTTTGGGAATTCATCTACTCACAGATTATAGCAGTCAACAAGGCAGGGAACCTAATGATCAATCTAGTGACTACAATATCTTAATACTTTACCAATCCTGCTCTTCCCACTCCTTCTAAAATAGTTTCCAGTATCAATTTTTAAGTATATGCAGTTGAAGTTATGTGTGCTAGGCAACCTGCTGCATTAGTGATGCAGATAGGAACCTTGGAGGTAGCACAAGAAGTCCGAGGCTAAATCATGAAGGCTTTTCTTATTGATCTGTAGATGGCATGTGAAATTTTTAGCAATTTGTCCAGCACTTAAGCATCATTTCACACGCACCTGAAAGTGGTTTGCTAAGTTGCTGCTGACAATGAGGTGAATGTGGGAGTGGTTGATGCAGGAGTTGTATGAGCATTGGAATTCCCTTCAACCTTTGGATTAGTACTGTTTTTATACATGTGCTAGCAAAGGAATAATAAATACACATTATTAAAAATTAAATTGCAAAGAGACATCCTTTCTTCCGTAAATAACTGTACAATTCTGAACTCAAAAGACTGAAAGAGACTGGTTAGCACCATCCCTGAACCTGGCCACTTGCCCTAGTTTGAGTTCTGATGATGATATTCTTTGATATTTCTTGGATAGCTATGCATATTTATCAGGGGATATGCATATGCAAAATGCTCTCAATATGCACATTCTGCTGAAAATTGTGCAGGCAAGATGCACGCTTTTCTCTTATATTATATATTTATTTTATACTATGTGCACAGTATCCGTGATGACTAGAGAGCATGCCTATTTGAGTATTAGTTATTTATTACTTTAAAATATTCATATTCCATGCTTTCCATAAAATTATGCCCCAGGAAGCTTAGATTTAACCAAAGTAAAACAATAAAATGACATAACAATATATGCATATATAAAACTAGACAGATAAAATAGGAGGTAACAAAATTATCAAAAGTTGTAACAAGTAAAAAAATCTCAAATAGTCCTTGAAACTACTGTCATAAAAGAAGAGTATGCAAACAGGCAATAGGCACCTTTTACCCTGTGCATACTGACTGGATAATGAACAAACGTTTGTCCATATAATCTCCACATTCTGCAAACTCTCTCAGAAACACATTCTGCATGATGCCTGGAGAGGTTTAGTGTTTATTCACATTGTCTATAAGTCCAGAAGCAGTCTTACTGATTCTGGAGCCTTGGAAAAAGTCCAGGATGGGTCCCAGGATACTGCCATCCGCACATATACACCCACCCCAAGCTCAAACAAGGGGTGGTCTTTTTCCTGTGCAGGGTGGGTAGGTACAAGTGGCAGGCCACCAAGACAGCTGGCTGCTGTGTGAGCCCTTGAGGGGGTGGACAGGTTGCATATGGGCCATCAGCTCTTCTTCTTCTATCCCCCCTCCATTATGGGGTGGTGGGACTGTGGGCAATCAGGGCTTGGGGAGGGTGCCCCAGGTGCCCCCATGACTAGACTGACCCACCATACTTCACATATTAACCATGACAGGGAGTATAGAAAATTTTTGCTAATTCCTCCTCTCCGTGATGGTCCCAAAATGGCACCTCACATTCTTTCTGAAGGTCACCAACCCTGAAATCTGTTTTTAGGAAACACAAGGAGTTTCAGCAGGAAAAGGAAAGTGGGAGGACACACTCCATGACCAAGCTGAAGTCCTTTGGCTCCACCTCACTGTTCTTTGCATATTGCTTACATTTTATTTTTACTTCACATTGAGCACAATCCTGAAGGGGGGTAGATTTGTGGTGGCCAGGAGCAGTGGAGCTGCGATGCCTCTTCAGAGGCTTCCTGGCTGCTGCAGACACAAAAAAACCCTTTAAAAAAATAAATTTTAAGGAAAAGAGGGGAAAGGCCCATGGCAAACAGCAAGGTTGCACCACCAAAGATGGTGGCACAGCAACGCGGTTGTGTTAGGGGGTGTTCCCAGAGTGAACAGGGTTAGGAAGCTGCCCAACAGCAGCTCTGCCCCCAGGAAGGCCCCAGGAATGCCTCCTGGGATGCCAGTGTGTGAGCTTGCACCAGGAGAACACTGGTGGGAGGCTGTGCCGGCATCAGAGGGCCATGTGGAAGAGTGGGGAATCAAAGCCAGGTCTCTAGATCAGAGTAAACCGCTCCAAACCACCACTCTTAACCACTACACCACAATGACAGAGATAAATGAACAGGTGAATTAGGAGCATAGCAATACAAACCACGTTCCTGATATATATTTCACAATTATCAAGCAAAATTCAGTGGAAAAGACAATAATGTTAGGAAAAGTTGAAGGCAGTAGAAAAAGAGGAAGACCCAAAATGAGACAGATTGATTCAATAAAGAAAGCCATAGCCTTCAGTTTGTAAGACTTGAACAAGGTTGTTAACAATAGGACATTTTGGAGGTTATGAATTCACAAGGTTGCCATCAGTCAGAAGTGACTTGTGTTGTAATAGTCAAGATCTAAATTTAGTCATTATGGGGTTAATGTATTTGTTTAGTAACATCATAGACCTGACCTCGAAGTGAAATCTGGGTTTTAGCCAATCCTATGTATTATTTGATGTGTTTGAGAAACTGATTTGCCAATTTGAATTATGTCATTGTTTGAGTTGGTTAACAAGCTCGATTGCTTTCCTGTAGAGATTTTAGTAAAATGGCTAATTTGTAACTCAGTCGTATAGCCACTTGCTGGCCATGCCTAATTGCTTCTTGGTATGCAACCTAATGTTTTAGTAAGTCTACTATGTAGAGTTTAGGAGTTTATTATTTTATCAGGAATTTCCCGTTTTATCTTTTCCCCTATAGACTAGATAAAGTTTGTTACTTTGATTAATAACTACCATCTCAGCGTTATTATTTTCAACAAATGGTAGCAGAGCATGGTTGCCTTTTTTTTTTTTTTGACGGTTGTTATTTACCTCATTTCCTATGGTGTTTGGATTGAAAGTTTTTCGGCAGTCTGAGAAGTTTTTCCTTTGCCGGAAGATAAGATACTGAAAGCTGGCACTGTATCTTGAAACTAAAGCAGAAGGCATTTGCAAACTTTCCTTATACTCAAACTGAGGAATATGTTGAAAAGAGCAAGAGTCCAGTAGCACCTTAAAGACTAACAAAAATATTTTCTGGCAGGGTATGAGCTTTCATGAGCCACAGCTCACTTCTTCAGATACAGCTAGAATGTATCTGAAGAAGTGAGCTGTGGCTCACGAAAGCTCATACCCTGCCAGAAAATATTTTTGTTAGTCTTTAAGGTGCTACTGGACTCTTGCCCTTTTCTACTACTGCAGACAGACTAACACGGCTACCCACTGTGAGGAATATGTTGTATCTGCTTCTTGCTCAGAAGTAAAGGAGATAGAGAAGGCAAGAAAGTGCTTGCACACAGCCAGCGATTTTCAGAGACTTAATTAGTACCGGAGTGTGGAGTTTGTAAACGGGAGGAAAGGAATTTAATTCTCATCAACCAGTGAACCTTTTTGGCAGCATAAATGTCCTTGCCCACTACTACAACAGCCGTTACTTCAACTTCTTCAGATATGCCTACTCAGCATTCCCAACAGGGAGTAAATAACAATAGTGTCATATTTGCAATTCCAAAGTTAAATCAGAACAATTTTCAAATGTGGAATGCCAGACTAAGAGTTTCTCTTGAATTACAGGACTGTTTAAATGTAATAGACCAAGAGATGTCAGAAAGTCAGCTTGAGCAGCATGAATATAAAAGGAAAGAGACAAGAGCTTTAATGACAATGTATTCCTGCATAGAAGACCATGAGAGTCCTTTAGTAACCTGTCAGGCTGTTATCTCAGTTTCTATGTTGCCTCTGTTCCTTTGCTGAACCGTCCAGACCTCAAGGACAGCTCCACATACCAAAGCCTGGGAAAGTGTGCTCTGTTTAGGCTTTGGTGATGCTTTGTAATCTCCCGCTGTTTTCAAGCCTTATATTGCCAACTAGCTAGCAAGACACTCATAGCTGTCATTTTATCTTCTGTGCACTGTATTGCCTATTTGACCAGTAAAAGCCATCTGCTTGGATTCTAAATGTCTCTGTGGTGATTTCTGGTTCTTTGGGTCAAGAGCTCACATGTAACAGCATGTAACAGCTAAAGGTTTATATGATGCTCTTAAAAGGAAATATTCTACCAAATCAAATAAGAATATCAAATTCTTAAAGGAAAAGCTATACAGTATGAGAATGAAAGAAGGAACCAGCATTGATATGCATTTAGATGAAATGTTAAGAATTGTTTCAGAACTCCAGTCTGCAGGAGCAGAAATATCTGACTCTGAGTTTCATACATGTATATTGCTTAGCTCACCACAGTCTTTTGCAAATCAGAAAGCTATGCTTGAGTGTACTGCAAAAGTGGATTTGGATTATACAATTGCTTATTTAAGAGACTCTGGACTTAGAAGGGCAGTGGATGATGGGCCTGGAAAAATATCTGTATTAAGAATGAGACCTGATCCTAAAGAGAGGAGATGTTTTGTATGTTCAAAGGTTGGACACATTTCTAAGCACTGTAGATTTAAAGGTGCAGATGGCCAGAGGTTTAGAGGTGCAACTGTGTCAACTGAAAGAATGCCCTCTAATGGTCAAGGACATTTTAGCAGTCATGGAAATTTTAAGTCATCACGTGGTAGATCAAACACAAGATATAAGCAAAGACATAATGATGGCAGAAATGCTAATGATAATAACCAAGTTATTGTCGAATGCTTTCATGCTCAGAGTTCATTGGTTCTCGTAGGTTATCCGGGCTGTGTGACCGTGGTCTTGGTATTTTCTTTCCTGACGTTTCGCCAGCAGCTGTGGCCGGCATCTTCATAGGGGTAACACTGAAGGACAGTGTCTCTCAGTGTCAAGTGTGTAGGAAGAGTAATATATAGTCAGAAAGGGGTTGGGTTTAAGCTGAATCATTGTCCTGCAAAAAGTAACAAAGGTAATGTGCTAACCATTGTCCTGTAAGTATCAAGATAATGTGCTAATGAGGGTGTGGTATGTTAATATGGAACCATTGTATCCTGAAGTGATCTGTTAATGTGTGAACTCCAAAGCTAATCTGCATGGCTATTGTTGACTGTAGTCTTTGTCAGTCTGGACAACAAAACGCAGCATGCAAACAAGGATAAAAGAACATGAAAGATACTGCAGACTTGGCCAACCTGAGAAATCAGCAGTGGCTGAACATGGACTGACACAAACAGGACACAGGGTCTTATTCCAAGACACTGAAAGACTGGACAATTCTACCAACTATTTTGTCAGATTGCACAGAGAAGCCATTGAAATTCACAAATATCAGCACAACTTTAACAGAAAAGAACTTTAACAAAACAAAAACAACTTTAACAGAAAAGAAGAGAGTTTAAGAATGAATAAGGCTTGGCTTCCTGTCTTGAAAACCTCCAGACTAACAAAGACTACAGTCAACAATAGCCATGCAGATTAGCTTTGGATTTCACACATTAACAGATCACTTCAGGATACAATGGTTCCATATTAACATACCACACCCTCATTAGCACATTATCTTGATACTTACAGGACAATGGTTAGCACATTACCTTTGATACTTTTTGCAGGACAATGATTCAGCTCAAACCCAACCCCTTTCTGACTATACATTACTCTTCCTACACACTTGACACTGAGAGACACTGTCCTTCAGTGTTACTCCTCTGAAGATGCTGGCCACAGCTGCTGGCGAAACATCAGGAAAGAAAATACCAAGACCACGGTAACACAGCCTGAATAACCTACGAGAACCAATAATAACCAAGGGTTTCAAATATCTGACTATCAATGTGTGAATGATAAAAGGCATTTTCTTCTTGACAGTGGCAGCTTCATCCATATTTGCAGATTTAAAGAAAGCTTCAGTGAACTTGACACAGAGAATAGACCAAAGATATTACAAGCAAACAAGCAAAGTTTAAATGTGCTTGGAACTGGGACAGTACCTTTGAAAGTTCTTACTTCTAAGGGTGAAATTGTAAACCTTACAGTAACCAGTGTTGCTTTTGTCCCTGAGGCTTCAAATAATCTTCTTGGTACTAAAAGGATTGTAAAGAATGGTTACACTGTCATACTTAAGTGTGATACTGGCAAAGTTATTAATGAAAAAACTGGTCTTGTACTTAAGGTTGATGAAAAGGATGGATTTCACTATATTGTGGATGTTAATGATGTAGTAAATGAAGAATGATCTAGACAGGATGTTTGTGACCATACAAATTGCCTGTATTCATGGCATGTAAAACTAGCGCACAGAAACATGCAGAGTATTGAAAAAACTATTGACTGAATGTGGAATTAATGCTGTTAAATGTGATAAGACAAGAGAAAGATGTGAGATTTGTATAAAAGCAAAGGGAACTGCTCCCAGCAATATTGGAAAATCTAATACAGAGGATAAAAAGTTCCTGAAAGAGGTCTATTAAGATCTTGTGGGTCCCATGCCATTATCTGCAGGCAAGAATAGATACTTTCTTACCTTTAATGAGTCTAAAAGTAAATACAGCTACTGCATGTATATGTACTCAAAAGTAAAGATGAGACTCTTGACAGATTTAAATGTTACATTGCCACAGTTAAGAACAGATTTGGCAAAGTACCCTTGGCTTTACGTACTGATGGAGGTGGAGAATATTGTAATGCATCCTTTAAGAAATTTATGGAACAGGAAGGTATAGAACATAAATTCACCATATCTCATTCCCCACAACAGAATGGATGTTCTGAAAAACTTAATCGTACATTGCAAGAGATGTCTAGGTCAATGTTAATACTAGCTGGATTATCAAACACTCTATGGGCTGAATCAGTAATGACAGCAGTTTATCTGCACAACAGAGTTCCATGTAGAGTGACAGGTAAAACGCCTTTTGAATTATGGTTTGGAAAAAGACCTGGCTTAAAGCACTTAAAGGCTTTTGGTGCTAAGGCATACTCGCATATTCCCAAAGAAAAAAAGAGGGAAACTTGATCCTAGAGCTGAAATTGGAATTATAGTTGGATATCCCTTTGGTGGGAAAGGATATAGAATTTTGAATCCTGAGACTTTGGAAGTCAAATGTTGTAATGTTGTGTATGTGAATGAGAAAAATACAATGTTAACATCAGAGACAACTAAACCCGCAGAAGTAATTGATTCACAGAGTACAGAGGCTGTTTCTGAAGAATTGGTTGATTGGTTACCTGCAGAGATCACTGGTCAACCAGTAGATCCACCTTTACAAGAAATCACAGAAATAGAAGGGGAAGCAGGAACTGGACCAAAGGAAACAGAAACCATAACTACTGTGAGGCGATCAAACAGAGATAACAAAGGCAAACCTCCAGAAAAATATGGATTTTGTGAAAATCTACAAACAGTGAAATACGGAGTTGACTACCTTGAAACATTTGCTCCAGTTATTAATCATACTACACTCAGGATACTTCTCAGTGTTGCAAGCTCAAGAAATATGTTTGTGGAACATCTAGATGTTAAGACAGCTTTTCTCAACGGAGATCTACGTGAAGAAATTTATATGCAGCAACCTGAAGGATTTCAGATAAAAGGACAAGAAAATCTTGTGTGCAAATTGAACAAGAGTGTGTATGGACTTAAACAATCAGCTAAGAGTTGGCATGATAAATTGAAAGATCTTTTAAACAAACAAGGATTTAAACAAGGAAAGGCTGAACCTTGTCTATATGTGAGATCTAAACATGATCAGTATCAATATATCTTCACTTATGTAGATGATTTGTTAATATGCTGCCAACATAAAGAGCATATTCAAGAAATAGCTGATAAACTGAAAGAGGACATAGAGATTAAACAACTTGGAGAAATAAGACATTACCTTGGAATGGAGATTGAAAGACTCAACGATGGAAGTTTTCTTCTAAGTCAGAAACGTAAAATCATGAACTTTTTTGAATCAGTCGGTATGACAAATTGTAAATCAGTAAATACTCCATTAGAACCAGCTTATTTGAAATTGAAGGATGGACAACCACTTAGAAATGTTCATGAATATCAAGAAGCTATAGGCAAGCTCCTATATTTAAGAAAAACTACAAGGCCTGATATTACAGCTGCTGTTAACATCTTAAGTAGAAAAGTGAGTTCACCAGATCACCATGATTGGAGCGCCATTAAAAGAGTGGCAAGATATTTGCAAGGAACTAAAAAACTTAATGTTAAAAATTTCGCCTTGTGAAAAATTAAGATTAATTGGGTACATGGATGCCAGTTGGGGTGAAGCATCAGCAGATTATAAATCAACTAGTGGATATTTGTTTTATTATGGAGATGGTCTTATTGATCGGACTAGTAGAAAACAGAATGTTGTAGATATTGTCGAAGGCTTTCACGGTCAAAGTTCATTGGTTCTCGTAGGTTATCCAGGCTGTGTAACCGTGGTCTTGGTATTTTCTTTCCTGACGTTTTGCCAGCAGCTGTGGCCGGCATCTTCAGAGGAGTAACACTGAAGGACAGTGTCTCCACTGTCTTTCAGTGTTACTCCTCTGAAGATGCCAGCCACAGCTGCTGGCAAAACGTCAGGAAAGAAAAAGACCATGGTTACACAGCCCGGATAACCTACGAGAACCAAAGAATGTTGTAGCTTTATCTTCAGCAGAAGCAGATTGTATATCTGCAGCTAATGCAATTACTGAATTGGAGTGGATTTTTCATCTGTTAAAGGACTTTGAAATTAATGAACCAACACCAGTAGTACTGTATGAAGACAATCAAGCCTGTATTACAATATGTAAAGGAGAAAGTACTAAGGCTAGAAGTAGATCAATTGGATTAAAATGTCAATTTGTAAAGGATTTATATAAAAAGGGACTAATTGACATTTAATATTGCCCTACTAATGAAATGGTGGCAGATATTTTGACTAAGCCATTGATAACAGAGAAATTTGTACACTTTCGTGAACTGTTGAATATGATTGATCCTAATGTGACAAATTTTGATGATTAATGTCATTGTTTATGTGAAATGATTAGATCTTGAAGAAGGGGTGTTGTAATAGTCAAGATCTAAATTTAGTCATTATGGGGTTAATGTATTTGTTTAGCAACATCATAGACCTGACCTCGAAGTGAAATCTGGCTTTTAGCCAATCCTATGTATTATTTGATGTGTTTGAGAAACTGATTTGCCAATTTGAATTACGTCATTGTTTGAGTTGGTTAACAAACTCAATTGGTTTCCTGTAGAGATTTTAGTAAAATGGCTAATTTGTAACTCAGTCGTATAGCCACTTGCCGGCCGTGCCTAATTGCTTGTTGGTATGTAACCTAATGTTTTAGTAAGCCGACTATGTAGAGATTAGGAGTTTATTATTTTATCAGGAATTTCCCATTTACCTTTTCCCCTATAGACACCACACATTAGACTATACCATTTGGTTGCCATATAATGCAAGAATGAAGGAAAACTGGCTATAGCAGAAAAAACATGTGCTCCAAAAATCAAAGGATTTAAAGCAGTTTCACATAGATGTCCTGGTCACAGCCACTGGTTGTTCTGGGTGATACTCTCCTTTCTAGAGTTAGACATAGAATTGTGACGCATGCTGAACTTCATACACTTTATGAAAGTGCGTTGTGGAGTCTATGGCTTTGTTCAGACATAACGCAAAATGAGTGTGATCATGCAAACACAGAAGACTCCACTACGGTTAGTTGGGGTAGGTCAAGCCAGGATCTGAATCTATGATTGGCAGTCGGTTTATTAACCAGATTAGTCATAATTGTGGTTTGGCATGAATATTTATTTATTTAATTAAAACCCTTTCCACACATTATGGACCCCAAGATGTCGAACCAAAAACATTATAACAACTTTGAAAACACTCACACATAAAACATTTAACCAAAACACATAAATGGGAAGAAGAGTCAGTGAGGGAATTCCAAACAAAACAGAGACGTCTTCAACCACTGGCAGAAAAAATGGTAGAAGGTGACAAATGAATCTCCCTAGGGAAGGAATTTCATAATTTTAAAGATGGAGAAATAAAACTTTAGGAAACTCCTCTAGAATCAGAAGTACTAAAATGTTCTGGGTGCCTAAGTTAACGTATTTATTTCAGACGATACCACTAGGAATTAGTACAAAAAAATTAGAACACTGGAATAGAATGATAAGAGGGTGGATATTCGATAGCAAAAAATGTAGAATTCAAAAAAGGTTGGTATATAGCCTTAGATCAGAATTGGGTTGGGGTGTCCCGGATTTGAATAGCTATTACGCCGCCTTTCAATTAAAGTCATTATTAGAGATAGGAGAAGAAAGTGACCAGAAATGGGTTAGATTTGAAAATAAGATTAACAGTGACATAGGAAGATTTGGCATTTTCTCAAAGGTCATAAGTAAAGATTTAAAATTAACCATAGGGCCCAGACGCACAGCACTAGAGGTATGGAATAAATGGCAACCTTTATGGCTAGGAAGGACTTCAAGATGGGCTCCACTAGAGACTATCCACACTGAAATGAGGGAATGTAAATGGTGGGAAACCCTAAGGTCAAAAGGATACTATAGACTGGGTGATATGTACAGAGGAGGAACCCTAAAACCTCTACAGGAGATAGTAGAAGAGATAGGCAAGCAACATTGGTTAAAAACAACAGGCCTTTACAGAAGGGTTAAAATGATTAATGAAAAAGGGGAAATATGGTCAGAGGAACAAATGGAAGAAATATATAAAGAAATGCAAAAATCAAAACAAGGATTGGCAGGAAAAATCTACAGGAAAATGATATCAAATAAAGATAAGACAATATCATATTTACAAAAAACTTGGAGTAAGGAAGGTCAGATATCAGAAAATACAGCAGATAAAATTATGAAAGGATTAGAGGAAATTAAAGTGATTAAATTTAATGAATTGGAACACAATTTTTTCACAAAATGGTACAAAACACCAGCGCAATTAGCGAATATGTTTCCAGGACTAAGCCCCATGTGCTGGCACTGTAGACAATCTAAGGGATGGTTCTCCCACACGTGGTGGGAATGCCCAGAGGTTAGTGACTTTTGAACACAAATACTAAAAATTATAAGGAGAATATGTAAAGTATCCTTAACCGTAGATTTTAAGCTAATGTTAATGAGTACAACAGGGAACTCGGGGGTAAACAAGAGGGACCAGGCCACATTCAAGGCTATGTTATTAGCAAGCAAAGCAGTAATAGCTCTGGGTTGGAAGGATAAAAGTAAATGGACTATAGAAATCTGGCACAACTATCTGTTTGAATTTATACAGTCGGATATCGTCGACATGATGAGTCAGAAGACTTCATGGGAAGATAAGAACAGGGAAATCACGAGTAGATGGAAGACCTATTTAGAGTGGATATCAATGGAAGGAAGAAAAGACATTCGGTGGAAGATTCAGACTTTGTGCCCATGGCTGGGGTTAAGAGACTAAAAATTATAAGGAGGAGGAGTGGGGTTAGCGAGGGGGATGGGTGGGATGGAAGGGAATGAGAAAAGAAAACGTTATACAAACAATGTATGTAGAAAAAGAAATATATATTTGAAACTTGTATAAAAAGAAATAATAATAATAAAAAAATGAATTTCATAATTTTGGTGCCACAACTAAGAAGGTCCTTTCTTGGGTCGCCACTACGGTTGTGCATATTGATAAACCTGAACCCAACCCCCCCACACACAAATTAACAATTTCTGTAATTTTCGGGTTTACCTGGGGATCTCCTTGAAGCTGAATAGGCGATTCCCAAAAAAGCCGAATAATTATTTGGCTTTTTGGGGTTTGGCTATTCACCTTTGCTCAGATGCACGGCTCTGTGCTTCCTCCCATTTTTCTATCTTTTTTTTAAATGGTTTTGTTAGGGCCCAACCCTGTTGAGGTTGAGGCCATGTAATCAGAGTCAGCTTGGTCTGACCAACCATTCAGTGGGTTGATATGGATCAAGCATAAGGTTTTTTTTTTAAAAAAAGACAGGGCTCACCAAGCCCTGTCCAGAGGGATATACCCTTCAACTAAAAAGTGCCAGTTTCAACTGCTGCTACCACCAGGCTTCTGAAGGAGACCCCCTCACCTGTGTGGATGAGCCCTCGTGGTTGAGACTTTGGCTGGCTCCTATAACACCCCCCCCCCCCGAAAACGTGCTCTGAAACTGAAGGTCGCCCCAAGTAGAGGCTTCATTTCCCCGCACTGTGATCATCTCTTGAAATCAGATTTTTGATGACTATAATAAAGGACTGCTCACAGGATGTCATTTGCCACAATGTCATTCTCCTAGGAACCAAGAGATTAAGAACGTTTAAAACAATATAGTAGCTCATTCAGCAGTACAATTCTTATGTTCCAATGCTTCACACTACCCACATGCCATGTGACTGGCCTCCGCTCTCTGTAGCATGCGTATTATGTACGCATGCAGTAAAAGAACCGTTTGTGTGAGATCCTCACATATGATGAGGTTGTAAGTTGTTTGTTGTACAATACTTTCAGGGTAGGATTTTGTAACACATGAATCAGTCCATAGTTTCTAGCACAGATGTCAAGGAAAGACCATATAGATGGTCTTTCCTTGACATTGTCCTTCAGTGTTACTCCTCTGAAGATTGTCCTTCAGTGTTACTCCTCTGAAGATTGTCCTTCAGTGTTACTCCTCTGAAGATGCCTACCACAGCTGCTGGCGAAACGTCAGGAAAGAAAATACCAAGACCACGGTCACACAGCCCGGATAACCTACAAGAACCGACCATATACATTAGATGCATCATGAAAATGTGGCAGTATGATTCCTTCCTGCTGAACAGCTTGAGATATAAAGGACCACCAGCTACCATGTATCCCTGCCTTGACGGACTCTTGTGTTCTCTATCTCAGGCCCTCCTTCATGCCCACCTGCATTCTCAGGCAAGGTGGATGGATTCAAGGACCTTTCCAGGGGCTGCCCCCCTGGCTCTGGAATGCCCTCCCCCTTTCTCTGCCCTTGACACTTTCACTGGGCATTTTTAAAATGCTTAGCCAAAACCTTTTAACAATAATGTGCTAATTTTTATTTGTTTCCCTCCTTGGTCCATATGGCCTTTAGTTGATTTTAGGGTTTGATTATCATTGCTGGGACTGTTTGAAAATCTGTTTGGAAATGTGCATTAAAGTTTCATCATCTTTCCTGTCTTCTTTTTCTTCTGATTTATTTATTGTCTGTATGCTTAACAAAAGCTTTGTTGTTTTTTTGAAAGAAGTACTTGTTATCCAGACTGCATTCAGCTGAATCAATCCCATAAACCTTTGCTACAGGTCCTCAGAGACCTATAATGTGTCTGCAGTCCCTCCCTACTCCCCTTTCAACTTTATTCTAAATGAAAAACTGAACTTCATTGCTTGGAATATGTAATGGATCAATATTAAAGAGAACTGTTATTCGGTTCTTGTAGGTTATCCGGGTTGTGTGACCGTGGTCTTGGTGTTTTATTTCCTGACGTTTCGCCCACAGCTGTGCCAGGCATCTTCAGAGGAGTAACACTGAAGGACAGTGTCACTGAAGGACCGTGAAAGCCTTCGACAATATTTAGAACTGTTATTATTTTTATAATCAGGACTCCCACTTGTACTGTAAGATTCCAGCATCTGTCAGCATTTCTTTATGAATCTGCATCTCAGGAGGATATAACTCGTCCAAAATTCTATTGTTGGGGCTGAAAGCTGGAATAGACACTGTCCATTTGGAAATGGTCCTTATCCCATCCAACTTCAAAAGCAATATGTGATACAACCTCATTTCAAACACAGCATTGTATTGTTTGCTGTTTTTTCCCCCTGTCATAGTGCTAGCCTCGAAAGAAGTCTCTAAAGGCCTGAGAATAAATTCAGATAAGCTTCCAACATTCTGTACCTCCCCCTGTCCAAAGCACTAAAAACAATTAATATAATAGGAAATGATGTGTATATCACATTGACAGTGTCTACTTGAACACACATGTACCAAAGTATTCCCATAAGATAGGGTTCCCGCCTTATCGGGAGCCATGTTTGCTGCCCCGGGGGGAGGAAGGAGCGATCGCGGCAAAGGGGGAGGGAGATCGGGTCCGGCCGGCCAACATGTGCGTTTGCGCGCGCACGGAGGCTCGTGCCGGACCCGATTTGCCCGGATACAGCCTTCTCATTGGCTGGGGCAAGGAAGGGCTCCAGCCAATGAGGGCGGAAGGCGGGAGCTGGGTGGGGGCGTGGCTAGCCTTGCCCCCTCAGTATATAACAGGGGAACGGGCCCGCCCACAGCTCACTCCGTTTTCTTTGTGAACCCACCCACCCTCCCTAAGGTTTATTGGCTTATAGTCACAGCTTGGTGCGGTTTAGCATGTGGATGTGTCATTTTGGGGGGGGAAGCTCCATAGGAATTGGTCGCTTCCCTGGTTTTGGGAACCCTATCCCAAGGGTTTGGGGAGAGGCTTCAGGGACATGCCCTGGCGGCAGGGCAGGTGTCGGCCTCTTCCAAGTGGTGGGGGATAACACCCAGTGGCGTTCGTCCTGGTGTCATCCTGGTACTGCCATCCCAGTTGCCCACAGCGGGAGCCCTGTGGGCGGAGGTTACTTCATGGCCATGGTGGACACGGCCTGGGCACTTGACACATCACGCATGCTGCGCCACAAGGGTCGCAGCTGTTTGCCAATTCCAAGCTGTGGCCAATTTATTCCAAAATCAATCTAATTCCTACAATTAAATGTTTATAATGTTGTTGTTTAATAAAGTTGTGTTTTAATAAAATGTTAACTTTTTAAAAAAATGTTTGAATTTATTGAATAGCGACGTTCCTTTTAATTAACCCTGGGTCAGCAATCAAAAATATATCAAAGGTTATCATGACAGGTTCTGAATCAGCTCAGGGAGGGCCCATGGTTCAGTGGCAGAGCACATATTTTGCACACATAACATCCCAGCTTCAGTTCTAATGTCTCCTGTGAAATACATAGCCAAAAAAGCTTTCTCTGCTTGAGAGCCTGTAAAGCAGCTACCACTGCTAGATAGAACATTGGACTGATTTGATATAAGACATCTTCATATGTTTATATTGACTTTTCCATCCTCCAGTCATGTAAGTAACAGCTGAGAATCGGGAAGCTGAACATTAATGGCCAAATTGTGTCCTCACCCCATGTTTGTAATGGAAAATACAAAAAAAAAAAAAAGCCATTTAATTATGATAACATTGATAGCCACCAACTTGGAATACTTTAAAAGGGAAGTGGACAAATTCATGCAGGATGGGCTTTCAGTGGCTACTAGTCATGATGGCGAGCAGTTGTGCTGAATATCTACTCCCTCCAGTACTAGAGGGAGTATTGCTCTTCGTATCAGTCGCTAGGGAGCATGGGGCAGGAGGATGCTGTTGCAGTTATCCTGTTTGTGGGCTTCCTAGAGGCAATTGGTTGACCACTGTGTGAAAAGAATGCTGGACTTAATGGGCCCTTGGTCTGATCTAGCATGGCTAGTCTTCTGTTCTTATATTCTTATAACAGGACAATATAAGCTGTTGGGGAGATGAGTGAGATGTGGGTCTATTATACAAATAAACCTCTGTGGTCTGGCTTAATTCTTGAATGTCCACAACAAAGAACTCAGGCCATGCAAAGCTAGACTGTGGATGAAAATGTCTGTGATAGAATCACCACAAAAGTAAAAACTAACCCCTTATTTTTACTGGTGATCCTACTAATATCAAACTATTGCCATAGTCACTCTTACTATTAGAATATTTATGTTTACCAAAAAAAATTGAATGTTCTTTGCATGCCATGCCAGTGGATGACATAATGAGTGACAATAATATTAATGTAGCCACAAAATTGTGCTGAAAATTTTGTGAGGATCAGCCATCTCATGTGGTTCCTGGCCCTTTTTGTCACAGAAAGAAAGGAAATCAGGCAAGCAACCATCTAGAACCCCCCCCCCCCATGAAACTCACTGAATAGTTCTTAAGTCCAGCAATGATTCATCTTGGTGGTTAGTTCTAAAATTAGAAGAAGAAGAAGAAGAAGAAGAAGAAGAAGAAGAAGAAGAAGAAGAAGAAGAAGAAGAGTTGGTTGTTATGTGCCGACTTTCTCTACCACTTAAGGAAGAATCAAACCTGCTTACAATCACCTTCCCTTCCCCTCCCCACAACAGACACCCTGTGAGGTGGGTGGGGCTGAGAGAGTGTGACTAGCTCAAGGTCACCCAGCTGGCTTCGTGTGTAGGAGAGGGAAAACAAATCCAGGTCACCAGATTAGCCTCCGCTGCTCATGTGGTGGAGAGGGAAATCAAACCCAGTTCTCCAGATCAGAGTCCACTGCTCCAAACCACTGCTCTTAATCACTACACCATTCTGTAGATGAAGAATGTTGTCTTGAGGTGATTAGAATTTGATTACTGCCATAAATCAGTTGTTTTTTACACGTTAGTGCAGGTTTGAGAAGGCTCCCCAGTTGCAGGTTCCTCTGCCCTGTACAGACATTCAGTTTTGGTGATCCACCTGCCCAATGGGAACAATCACTAGGAATACATTTTGCAGGAAAAGGGACAACTCACATATTTTCCATGTCTCTTCAGTACTTGTGAACAGAACTCCAAATTTATGATGGAACATGTTCACACATACCAAAACTGTATGTGCATGGAAAATATGCCCATTGCTCCCTTTTAGACAAAATGGCAATCAGATGTATTGAATGGATTGTGAGTAGTATGCACAGCAGTTACATCACAGAATCATAGAGTTGGAAGGGACCACCAGGGTCATCTCGTCCAACCCCCTGCACAATGCATGAAATTCACAACTACCTCCCCCCACACACACCCCAGAGACCCCCATTCCATGCCCAGAAGATGGCCAAGATGCCCTCCCTCTCATGAACTGCCTAAGTTCATAGAGGCAGCATTGCTGACAGATGGCCATCTAGCCTCTGCTTAAAAACCTTCAGGGAAGGAGCACTTACCACCCCTCAAGGAAGCCTGCTCCACTGAGAAACTGCTCTAACTGTTAGAAAATTCTTCCTAATGTCTAGACAGAAACTCTTTTGATTTAATTTCAGCCCATTGGTTCTGGTCAGACCTTCCGGGGCAACAGAAAACAACTTGGCACCATCCTCCATATGGCAGCCCTTCAAGTACTTGAAGATGGTTATCATATCCCCTTTCAGTCTTCTCCTCTTCAGTCTTCAAGTTATCATATCCCCTCTCAGTCTTCTCTTTAGGCTAATGTAAGCCCTTGGTCCAAATGAACCAGAAACTACGACATAGACAATTAGGTCCAAAGAAGCTGGTCTTTACTGGTCAAATAGAATAACAGAGCATAAAGGAAAGGGTGACTGCTATGGGGCTGTCTGGCTGAAACTTAGTAATATAGATGCACAGGAAGGGCGAGAGATTACATATCGAAAACAAAGTAGCTTCAAACAGAGAGTAGTAGGCATAACAGTCCTTGCAACCTTGGCTGCAGTTCAGTAGGCATAACATTCCTTGAATCTGGTTGGCAGGATGTGAAAAAAGTGAACAGCACTGATATGCCTAACAGCTAAACATACCCAGCTCCTTCAACCTTTCCTCACAGGACTTGGTCTCCAGACCCCTCATCATCTTTGGTGCCCTCCTCTAGACCCGTTCCAGCTTGTCTACATCCTTCTTAAATTGTGGTGCCCAAAACTGAACACAATACTCTAGGTGAGGTCTAACCAGAGCAGAGTAAAGTGATACCATCACTTCACATGATCTGGGCACTATACTTCTGTTGATGCAGCCCAAGATTGCATTTGCCTTTTTAGCTACCGCATCACACTGCTGACTCATGTATCCAATAGTCTGCATTTTAATCTTTGGAAAGTTTCTTCCTCAGTAAGCATAAGCAAGGAGTCGAAATTAAGGCCAATAGATTTAATTTTGCTCTCAATGTGTTGAAACAAAAGCATGTGACTCCATAAACATATAGTAAATAAGGGAAGAGGGGTCTACCTTAAAGTGGAGGCATAACCAGAATTTTACAGTCAAGAGCCATGCTCTAGTTTCAAGTAGCATTTGCCCAGTTTCCAAGCACAGTGCAGCATATGGGACACAGCAGGGCATAGCCATTATTTTTCTGAGAAATTTGGCTTGAGTGCATTCCAATGAATGTTCCAGTACACTAATCCAGACAGGAATACCATACAATAATTGCGCATTGACTTTAGCGTTATAGACCTTAAGGGCAGCAGGAATATATTGATTCCCTCTACTGAAAAAAAGACGAGTAATTTGTCAGGAGCAGGCCATGGGGATGGTATGCGGTAGTCTGATTGTGCTGCTTCCAGGTGCTGTTGTGCTATTCTGTCCAAGGCCAGTCTATGCCCCGTGTTTAGTCTTCATAGATTCCCATACTGTGGGAATCGCCAAGTACTCCTTCCTGTCTCTGGGAGGGGGGTTGCCTGGGTTACCAGTTATCTCCTTTTGCTCTTCCATATATGCTGTGTACCTTACCTTTGCCCCTTACTAGGGTCCTTTTGAATATGGCTTCTAAAACCTGTCGATTCTAACCAATAAAACTGCTTTTGTGGATTTGCCGTCTGCTGGAATCTGTTTATGGGTTTGCCGCAGGGCTAGAGCTGTCAGGCCTCAGCAAGTCGATGCGTTCCAGGCAATAACTTTCCTCCAGACGATAAAGTGAGTAAAAAGTTTATTTCAGAAGAACAGCGATTTCAGCAGGTCAAAAGACTTAAGGCTAGCATACAGGTATGGGGGAATATTGAAACATATATAGGGTGGATACAATGGGGTTGATTGGATTATTGGAAACAAAGACACAATACCGAAGCAAACTACCGGTAAAGACTTGAGCAAAAGTATTCAGAGTAAAATGCGTGCGTTAAGTGGCTGACCTTCCCGGGCTCCCAGTATTGTTCTGTGGGACCCGGTATCAGATCAGCCATTACCGGGTGGGTCTCCATTAAGCTGCAGATCTTGGGCAGGAGACCAGGTGCAAATGGGGAGGGACGGAGTGCAAAAGGACTCCATTTTGTCCATGGGGGAAACCATCTTGTTTCTATCTGGGGCCGGCGGAGAGCCTATCTGACAAGAGCTTACATAATTGCTAGTGAGCTGAGTTCTGCTGTTTTAGCTGCAAATTGATAATGGGGTTTCCAAGATGCATTATAATGGAAATAAATGCCTCAATTGGTTCTTGTAGGTTATCCGGGCTGTGTGACCGTGGTCTTGGTATTTTCTTTCCTGACATTTTGCCAGCAACTGTGGCAGGCATCTTCAGAGGATTAACACTGAAGGACAGTGTCTCTCAGTGTCAAGGGTGTAGGAAGAGTAATATATAGTCAGAAAGGGGTTGGGTTTGAGCTGAGTATTGTCCTGCAAAAGTAATGTGCTAATCATTGTTCTGTAAGTATCAAGATAATGTGCTACAGAGGGTGTGGTATGTTAATATGGAACCATTGTATCCTGAAGTGATCTGTTAATGTGTGAAATCCAAAGCTAATCTGCATGGCTATTGTGGACTGTCGTCTTTGTTAGTCTGGAGGTTTTCAGGACAGGAAGCCAAGCCTTATTCATTTTTAAACTCTCTTCTTTTCTGTTAAAGTTGTGCTGATGTTTATGAATTTCAATGGCTTCTCTGTGTAATCTCACCTCTGAAGGAGTATACCTTGCAGTTGTGGACAAGTTTACATTGGGACCACAAAACGCAGCATGCAAACAAGGATAAAAGAACATGAAAGATACTGCAGACTTGGCCAACCTGAGAAATCAGCAGTGGCTGAACATGGACTGGCACAAACAGGACACAGGGTCTTATTCCAAGACACTGAAAGACTGGACAATTCTACCAGCTATTTTGTCAGATTACACATTATACCCCATTGAAATCCCTCCCCTCCCCACACCTCACCTTTCTCAGGCTCCACCCCAAAATTCTCAGGTATTTCCTAACCCAGAGCTGTCAACCCTAACTTCTGCTCATAGATGTTTTGGTGGCAGATGCTGTCTTATTAAATATTATCTCTTACAAGGCCGAAGAAATTAGCTCCATGTTATAACAAGGCTATAATGAGATGTCTCCGAGCTAGCATTACTCAGCAGCCAAGGCAGATAAGATTAGAGTCCTACCATAGATACAGCTGAGGATGAAACCCAAACAACAAATGCCTGGATGCTGTTATGAGTTCTGAACAGCCAAGAGTTGGTCTGACACCTTTACAAGAGGAGTTAATAAGAATTAAAAGCAAAGTTGTGGGAGAGCCTCAGAGCAATGCTGTTGATTTGTCCGCTATCTTGGGACCCGCCTGGCAGATACTGAATACTCAGCACTTTTGAGAATGTAATGATTACTTTGATACTTTAATGGGAACAGGAATCTTAGAAAGTCTGGTTCTGACTCGGAATGCTGAACTGTTAGAAAATCAAATCTGGCTATGGTCATATCCAGCCTTTTCTCTTTATGGGCTTCTCCTTTGATGGAAACCCTTAACAGTGAGTCCTCCTGACACACTTGTCCAGTTCTTGTATACTTCAGATTTTGAATGCTTCTGGGTCTAGTATGCCACCTTTTATTTTTCAGGGCTTTTGCATTTATAACATGACAGAAAGGAAACAGCTGTGTTGGATGGATCCATGGATAGGGTAGCCAACCTCCAGGTACTAGCTGGAGATCTCCTGCTATTACAACTGATCTTCAGCCAATACAGATCAGTTCACCTGCAGAAAATGGCTGCTTTGGCAATTGGCAATTGGCATTGAAGTCCCTCCCCTCCCCAAACCCCTCCCTCCTCAGGCTCTGCCCCCAAAACCTCCCACCAGTGGTGTAGAGGGACCTGGCAACCCTATCCATGGAGCTTGTGTGGGTTAGGAAGGCCTGACTGAGCAGACATGCAAGAAAGGATGTAGCATAATCCTCTCTCAGACTTGTGCCATGTTCCTTGTCTGGAAGTACTCGATATAGATCATGTTTATCCTTCCTTTCCTCCAAGGAACTCAGAATTTCCATTTTCTCATCTTCACAGCAATCCTGAGAGAGAGTAAATGGCCCAAGGCCACCTCAGTGAGACTTATGGCTGAGTAGGTATTTGAACCTGGGTCATCTCTGCAGGCCAAAAACCTTCCAGCTGTGGAAACACTCCAGTGGTTCCAAGCTAATGTATCCCAACTTTTTGACATCTTAATTATATAGGAAAGTTTTGACTCAACAGTTTTTTAGACAAGTGATCCCACCTCATTCTGAGGTGGTATGGTCCAGAGAGAAGATGTTGGAATCAGTTATTCTGCTTGCAGCATCTCCAATGCGCCTTATGGTTTCTAGCAAACATTTTGCTCCCTTGGAGACATGTTTCTGCCTTCTTATACCAGCATTCCTCAGGGCCTATAATGTGTGAACCAGCTCTTAGGAATTCAGACTAGGTGAATGCTAAAAGCACCTGTGCTGTGAGTTGGAAATACAATAAATAATTCTGGGTTTTTTGTTCATATACTTTTAATAGCTGATTTGGCCATGGGGTCTTTCATGTTTTTCCTTAAACGTCTTTTATTTTCCAAAGAATTTATCTACATTTGTTTTCAACATCAAGTTGGAATTGTTTAGAACAGTGGCAAAAATGTGTTTTGGTAGTTACGGAAAGATGAGGAAAACATTCTTCCTTAAGTTGGCTTTCTAGGAGGTCTATGCTCGCAAATCATAAATAACTAAAAATAGAAACACTTGTTTTAGAAATTATACTGAGATATAAACTGAAGGCAAGTTTGGGAGAGGAAAAACAGTATCAGCACTATGTGATATTTAAAAATATTTCTTTTACAAGATTCTAAAATCCATCCACTGCCAAAACGATGTTTGTTCAAAATCATCCATTTAGGGTGTCTTGATTTTAGGGCTGCATCCCACCTGTATTCCATAGGTGGAAGTCCTAGCACCCCTGGAAATGGTAGCTTGAACCATTTCCAATGCACATGAAGCTGTGCATAGTATAATGTGGAAATCATTTATTTATATTGTGAAAATGGCTATAGGGAAGAAAGTGTGATCCATGCAATGTGCATGTGATCACATCAGAGTGATACCAGAATTGTCCTTCTGCTGTCTCTCTTGCTCCCCAAAAACGTAGTCAGTGATAAAAGGAACTCTCTTCTCCTGGAACTAGAGGAGAAAGGCAGCCTCAGTCAGCACAAGCATGAAAGGGCTTCCTACAGCACATAGGAAAGTGCCATTTGTCTGAAGATGTCAACATGAGTTCCACGGATTATTCCAAGCAGCATATATTGGTCATGCTTCCAAGTTTCTTCCTGTCTTAGCCTGCATATTTAAGACCTTCACAATGATAAACTAATTGTACTTTGGGAACGCTAGATGATTATGAGGGAACTGTCACAGCTGCTACGACTTTAATGTATAACATTTTTGTATGTTTGATACTAAGAGCTTAACAATTTGCACATCCTCCCCTTCAGTCAGACATGCCTTGGGTGTTCCTTGCTTGGAATTTAGTTCCCAAGTGGGCCCAAATCAGGTCATGGTGTGTAGCCAAGTGGTTGCCATCTCCCGGACTGTATTACCTGGTAACCGCAAAGACACGTGTCATCGCCATCATAGACGGGAGTCAAGCCCAGATGTTATGGACAGAGGCCCCCATACTACCCAGCCAAACGGACACGGAGGAAAGCCCTCATGTAGAACCAGAGGGAATCCATTTTCTCTCTGTGGACAGATTGTGTCTCCAGCAGCTGCCTTTTCACAAGAGACGACCAGACACGCACACAGCCCCCCTTCCATCTGCATGATTAGTGGCTCATCGGAAACCTCTGAGATAACAGCGGCCAGAGATCGCACCTCAGGCATCAAAGGAATGTGTCACCCGGACGCAACATTGCACAAACTTTTGTTTTAGACCAGATGGCCCCATCTACCGACGTCTCCCAACCCTCCGGAATGTGCTTAATCAATAAGTTAGGTTTAGCCCGTCTAAATTGCCCATTGCCCCACCTCTCAGCCGACCATCAAGGTCTTTGTTCACACTGGGAACCACGAGAGAGTAATCTAATTAGCCCCCACCCCAGAAAGGGTATATCTGGGGATACCAGTATACACTCGAGATCTATCTCCCTTTCGTACTTGCTGTTACTCTGTCAGTTTGAGTAAGTGCTGCCCTACCACGCACCCCTCCCGCCTTGCTGGCCAAATCACGGGAATCCCCTGCCCCCTTTTTCTCTCTTGTCTTTGCCACACAGAACTCAGGACACCGTCTTCAGAATCAGGTGAATATTGCCCCTCTTCAAAGGGACCCTCCCACATTGGCGAACGTCTCTACTCCTACCACATTTTATTTCTTAGGCTCTGTTTGTATGCTATGAAAGTTGTTATTTTGCTTGTGTGTGAGTACATATTAATTGAGCAAAAACCTTTTAACTAAATCCCCTGCCTCCACCTTATTTTGAGAGTCACGGAACGGACTCAGGTATACACAGGTTAGATCCCATTTTAGTTACGCCCTTTTGCCAGTTATTAATTCGTGATTCCCCTATTTAATCATTCATAACTGAGCAATTTGGCTAACAGGTGTGTAAGGAGAGGGGTCTGAGTCATTCTTTCCCCCTCATTTTAAAAGGAAAAGGTCCCCTGTGCAAGCACCGGGTCATTCCTGACCCATGGGGTGACATCACATCCCGACGTTTACTAGGCAGACTTTGTTTTATGGGGTGGTTTGCCAGGGCCTTCCCCAGTCATCTTCCCTTTACCCCCAGCAAGCTGGGTACTCATTTTACTGACCTTGGAAGGATGGAAGGCTGAGTCAACCTTGAGCCGGCTACCCAAAACCAACTTCCATCGGGATCGAACTCAGGTCATGAGCAGAGCTTGGACTGCAGTACTGCAGCTTACCACTCTGTGCCACGGGGCTCTTATTTCCCCTCATTTTACTGACCTGTAAACAGTCCTAAAGAGCTGTTATTTGCCACATTCAGGAAACCTAAATGTATCAGTACATTTCTGCTTCTGCAGTGGGCAAATAGTATATACTAGACAAACTAGCTTTTAACATTCAAAGTTTTAATTTCAGCTTTTGTATATTCTTTTAAACATATGCCAATAAAGGTATTTGTATTTGTATATGCTAGGGTGAAAATTTATTTATTTGTTTGTTTAAAGCATTTATATGCCACCTTTCCTCCCAATTAGAGCTCTCAAAGTGGTGAAAAACTAACAACTAAGAAAACATTAAAATAATTTAAAAACAAATCATACATATATAACCAAGAATTAAAACCAAAAGAGGAGGAAAGGTCACTAAAGGTATGCCAGACAAAACTGAAAACTCTTCACCTGTTCGTGGAAGACAGTGATTGAGGGGGCATAGACAAATCTCCCTCAAGAGAGAATCCTCTAATTTTGGTGCCATTACCAAGAAGGCCCTTCCTTGCGTTGTCATCCATCTAACTTCAGATGGTGGGGGTACTAAAGCTGAGCCCTTGAAAATGATTGTAGTGGTCCAGTTGGTTCATATGGGCGTAGGAGGTCCCTAACGTGTATGTAGGGATGATGAAAGCCCATCCCCTTGTGTGATGTACCCTCCCCAGTCTAAAGCAGTTCCCTATGCACTAGGGAAATGAATCCTGACCATGGAATTCACCAGGCACATCTTATTGGAAGTCCTAATGCTGTATCTGAGGAGGACTGTATAGTTAGGTGCTTTAAAAAATATAGTAAGGAATATATAGTTAGGCTCTTTAAAAAATGAAGACTCTTAAAAGTTAAGTTTATCTATGTTATCTTGAACATGACTTCAATTATATCCTCTTCTTTTTACAAATTTCTGCTTCTAAAACCTTACGTTTCTGCTGACATTTTGGTTCTACACATATTTACTTACTGGAAGCAGTGATTGTTTTATTCATTATGTAATTAGCAGATACGCTTACATATTTGGTGAGCTTCAAACTCAGTAAAACAGCTAAAACACCTAAACCAGATTACTTGCTTGCTTGCTTACGTACATAGAAAGCCTATTTACAAAACAGCTTTTGTTTTTAGTATGAGGATCACATAATAACTGAATTAATGTGATGTATTTAGATTAGATGCGAGTACACAAGCAGCATTCTCAAAATGATTAGTTTTGGATATTTTTAAAGGTCAGACCATGTTTCTCTGATCTTTGGAACAAGAACTGAATTCATTAAATCTTTCAAGTTGTTGGATGATAAATTTATTTTCTGGAACCGTTCTGGAGGGGAAAAATGTCTTGTCCATTTAATAGAGACTTGATGCAATGTTATTTACTTCCATGCCATTAAAAGCTTCAGCAGTTCATTTCCACACATTTTATTTATTTATTTATTTGTTTATTATTTCAACTTACTACCCCGCTCTCTCCGGCTGAGGCCAGGGAGAGCCTTTATTAAAAGAACAGGAAGGTTTTCTTTGACCTGATGGCAACCTTATCAGCAAATCAGGACAACACTAACAGAAAACTGAAAGAGTTAAATTTCAGTTTACTGCTTGATATTACACACATACACGTTTGTAAAATTATGCTCAGAAATAATTGCTCGGATCCAACAAAGACCTGTGAACAGAAGGGATTTCTATCAGCAGAGCACAACTTCTTGTGCTCTGCTGCTGACCCTGCCGCAGGCCCAACTAAATTCTGCTCCTGGGTGTCAGGCCTACTTGCTGTGTCTCAGTTCCCGGATACCCGCCTGCACCCCCAATGCCATGGAGGCAACCGAAGTTGAAGATTACTTATGACGGCTCAGTTGAAACTTTGCCCCGTTTTTTACATCATGTGGATAGTTATATGAGGGAGCAAAGACAATTCTTCCCTACCGAAGATAGCCGCGTTCGTTTCGTTGCCTCCCTGCTAACGGAAAAAGCGGCCGATTGGATGATTCTCCAGTTTGATACGCGATCCCGCTCCATTCGCTCCCTCAACAATTTCATGTTCGCCTTGAGAAGGCGCTTTGAGGATCCCTTCATGGGAGAGAGAGCCAAAGCGGAACTTTTGCAACTCAGGCAAGGCTCCTCTCCGGTTCGGGAATTCTACTTTGAATCTCTCACCCTCCAGCTTCAGCAGATGACCCCATATTCTAGTATTACGAGAGAGGGAGAAAGGTTTCCCCCTGTCCACTCTTTCCATACCATGCATAATTTTATAGGCCACTATCATGTCTCCCCTTAACCACCTTCTTTCCAAGCTAAACAGCCCTAAGCATTTTAACTGTTCCTCATAGGGCAGTTGCACTAGTCCCCTTATCATTTTGGTTGTTCTTTTCTGCACTTTCTCAAGCTCTGCAATATCTTTTTTTAGATGTTGTGACCAGAACTGTACCCAGTATTCCAAGTGTGGCCTCACAAAGATTTGTACAAGGACATTATGATAGCAATAGTTTCATTCTCTATTCCTTGTCTAATTATGGCCAGCATGGAATTTGCCTTTTTCACAGCAGCTGCACACTGGGTTGACATCTTCATCGAGCTATCCAGTACCACCCCAAGATCCCTTTCTTGGTCTATCGCTGCCAGCACAGATCCCATCAGTGTATGCCTGAAGTTGGGATTTTTTGCCCCAATATGTATCACTTTACACTTGCTCACATTGAATCTTATTTGCCATTTTAATGCCCATTCGTCCAGTTTGAAGAGATCCTTCTGGAACTCTTCACAGTCTGATTTGGTTTTAACCACCCTAAATAACTTGGTGTCATCTGCAAACTTGGCCACCTCGCTGTTCACCCCCAACTCCAGGTCATTGATGAACAGGTTGAAAAGCACCGGTCCCAACATAGATCCTTGAGGGACCCCACTGCTCACATCCCTCCATTGGGAGAACTGACCATTGATTCCTACTCTCTACTTCCTATTTTTCAGACATTTCTCAATCCATATGAGGATTTGGCCTCTTATCCCATGTCTATGAAGTATGCTTAGCAGTCTTTGGTGAGGGACTTTGTCAAAAGCCTTTTGGAAATAAAAATACAGAATGTCCACAGGCTCTTTCCTGTCCACATGCTTATTGACACTTTCAAAAAAGTCTAAAAAGTTAGTGAGACAGGACCTACCTTTAGAGAAGTCGTATTGGGTTACCCGTATGGTAATAAAGCCCAATAAGGACTTTACTTATTTTAACTTCTCTGCAATCTATTAAAAATTCTCATTTAACAGTCTTTCTGTTGAAATAATGATGTTTTGTGTTATATTACAGCCTGTCTTTAACAAAAACCACTTCCTGGCACAGCGACCATAGAAACCTAACAGTTTGCAGACCCCCTGATGGTATGGTTCTAAATTGCATCATGTTCAGTGAATTAAACAACTTCCAAATTTATTTCATGACTAGCGGCAAACAGATTCTGACACAAATTAAAGTTCAGGGGTACTACCATGAAAGCAAAACTTCATTAAATGATAATTCCAGAAATTGAGGATGAAAACCTTTTTTTAAAAAAGAGACCCTGTTCAATGCACTTCCACCATAAAAATAATACACAATAATGATCACGATTATTTAATTCATATCTGGATAATTAGTATTTAGGGGAAATTATATACAAAATAAAACGATATATATATTCAATGGCGAATCCAGCCCAGCATTTGAAATAATGTTCTGGAATCAACTTTATTATGATATGATAGGCATTTTATCAATACACTAACAGAGCAATCCACAAGGGGTGTGTGTGAAAGGGGATAGGAGCCAGCGTGATCCCAGCGCCACTAGCGCTGGCTAAACTGGCACTAAACTGGCACTAATGCACAGGGCCACTTATGCTGGCTCTGGGGAGCAGCACAGCAGTGTGAGGCTCAGGCGCCAACGCCTTGGTGCAAGAGCTTGCACTAGCACTGAAAGTGGCGTTCCTAGGCATTCCCGGCGGCGGAGCTGACTTTACTCAGCTCCCTAAGCCTTCTTGCACTGGGAATGCCCCCTTTTGCAGGCAGCAATTTGCGTCTGCAAAATCTGTAGCACAGCCCTGTGAAACCTTATGGAGTGGTTTCACTGGGTTTTTCCAGAAAATAGCCTTTTCAGCTTGCTGTACCCAGCAGCAAGCAGCTCAGGAGGCGGCGCAGCTGCGCCATCCCTGGAAGCTCCCTAACCACCACCCCACACTCAGGATTGTGCTGTTAGGCTTCCAGGCCTCCCGCTGGCAGTCCTCATTGTCCACCACTGCTCCAAGCCATGGTGGGAGGAAAAAAAATGGGCATTGTTTGTGCTACAATGTCACTTCCAATGCCGTTGGGTACCTCTAGGAATTGCTAGAAACTCTATGGTTTAGTTTCTGGTGATTCCTCGAGCTATCCAACATCACTTCTGGGTTTTCCCTGGAAGTGACATTGCGGCACATGTGATGCCGCACCTCACATGTCCCTGCTCTTGATGCTCCTTACAGTTGCTAGGCATGGCCTGGCAATCCTGCAATACACAGTCCCCTGTGCAAGCACCGGATCATTCTTGACCCATGGGGTGATGTCACATCCTGACATTTTCTAGGCAGACTTTGTTTACGGGGTGGTGTCAGGAGCAGGCCATGAGGATGGTATGCGGTAGTGCGATTGGGCTGCTTCCAGGTACTGTTGTGCTATTCTGTCCAAGGCCAGTCTATGCCCCGTGTTTAGTCTTCATAGATTCCCATACTGTGGGACTCGCCAAGTACTCCTTCCTGCCTCTGGGAGGAGGGTTGCCTGGGTTAACAGTTATCTCCTTTTGCTTTTCCATATATGCCATGTACCTTGCCTTTGCCCCTTACTAGTGTCCTTTTGAATATGGCTTCTAAAACCTGTCGATTCTAACCAATAAAACTGCTTTCGTGGACTTGCCGTCTGCTGGAATCTGTTTATGGGTTTGCTGCAGGGCTAGCGCTTACATTAGGACACTAGTCCTATCCTTACTTGCTGACCTTGGCTGGGTTTGCCGCAGGGCTAGAGCTTACAGGTGGTTTGCCAGTGCCTTCCCCAGCAATACACAGTACTGCTACCTTAATTATCTTCATACTCTCAAATGCAGTCCTGGTTACTGGAAAGTTGACCTTATGGATCAAGTATATTATCTCGGTCATTTCCATCTGAACACTTGTGAGCCAGGCTGTGCCCCCAGTCCGTCAGTAAGTACCGTTCGCTGTAGTTAGTACAGTGTGTAATGTGGGGAACCTCTTCACAAAAGAGTGGCTTGTGCAGTGCTAGAAAATCATGCTGTTTTATGTCCAAGGTCCAGGAATTTCCCTTTTCGATCAGGAGGCAGTCTCTGGCTTACATGCTCCCTTTGTCTGTTCTATCCGTGCTCCTTTTAGCAAAGGGAAAAAGAACAGATTTGACAACATTCTACTACCAAATATATGCAGTATTTCTTTGTGGTCTCAGGCTATATAGAAATGAGAAGAAGACATGATCTGGATAATGAGTTCGCCATACAGTGGAAACAAAAAATAATACGGACCGCTTAAAGAAAATCTACATTTTCTCCACCTAGAGAAACAGCTCAGATTCAAGGTTCACCTCAGTCCAAGAGCTTATCCATAATAAACTAGTTTTTCTTAAGAGTGGGTGAAAAATAATCTTTTGTTCAAAACGAAGCACCAAAATGATCTTTGGACCATGTCACTTTCCCCTTTAACGTGCTAACTCTGCATTATTAAGTAGTATAGAACCCTAAACCCCCCCACCCCGAAGAACTATGAACTTTTTGGTGACTTAAAGCCCAAAGCGAATTACCGTTACAATGCAGGAAAAGGTCATCAGGAAGAGATCCACAACCACTTTGAGTATACGTCTGGGTGGGTGTGAGTATGTACACAAAGAAATTAAATTAAACACATCTTGTGGCCTGGCTACATTTTACTTTACCGTTTATGGGTTGATAGATTCCTATAACAATTCCTGATGTAATACAGAAGCTATCAGGTACTAAATAAAACCTAACTTATAACTTACATTAGGGTAAAGTCAAATGTGTGTATAGATCTGGGGAGGAACAGCAACTCTCCATCCCAGGAAAAGTAAAGACGTTACAAAAGGTTGAGGGTGTAGCTAGCTGAGATGTCTATGCAGGACTCTGAGTTCTCCATAAAGTTGCATGTAGGTACAATGTCAGATTTGGATATTTTCAACTACTGCATTGTCCCCACCTGTCATCCATCTTTCAGCATGCAAAACAAGAACTGTAATGAAGGAAGTTAGTCTGCTAAAGTCATTATGATGCATTACATAAAAGAAAACCTCAAAGAAAGTTTAAAATGATTAGACTGCTTGTTCATTACAGATCAAGTTATTTTCCACAGTTGCCTCCCAGCATGGAGTATTTAGTCACTAGGGCCTTTAAAGATCCAAAAACGGCACAAGAGGCCTCTTAACTATTAGTCTGCCCTGTATGTTTGGCACCAAATTCAGACGACTTGGATAAGTTTCATTCAAATGGCCTATTTTTTCCCTCTTCTACTTTGTATACCTTTCCTTACGAAAGCTGGCCTATTTTTAGGAGTTGGCTGGTGAAGTTCACCCCAGTGGTTTTGACTTTCAAAGTTGTTGTTTTTCCTATCCTTAAATCAGAAAGCAGGAGCCTTTGCTGATGGGAGATTTATTAAAGCTTTCCTTCTCTGTGTTCAAAGTGGTGATTCTGTAAGTGTCTGGAAATCCTCTACTCATTTCATCAAACCCAAACAGACCATTTAGCCTGGGACATTTGCTTCTTCTTGACCTTGTTATTCCAGTTACGTGTCCCACTGACTTCAATTTGGGCTGCTCAAAAAGTGAGGAATTGTAACTTTATGCTACTACCCCACTGGACGGCTTCGGCTGCCCCAGGAGGAACCGTGATTGCAGCAACTGCTGCTGCCGCTCACTGGATTCAGTGCCTGGGAAACAGTTCAAAGCTACAGCCCTGCTTGCCAAACAATCTCCTTGAAACGGGAAAAGGTTCTTTTATTAATCATACTGGTAGGCAACCGTCTTGGTCCACCGTCACCCCTACTACTTTCAACACCTTTCAGACTCATCAGGACTCTTCCTCAGGCTGGTTGCTAATTGGGGACATCTTCTCAGTGTGTTGCAGCTATGAAAAAATCTCCCAGAGACTATTAGAGAAAGGGTTACATACTCATACTTTTTACCATTTGTGTTGGTCTGATCAGACATGGCAGCTCTGTATATATTAGGATTGCAAGCTCTGTGTGGGGAAATACCTGGAGATTTTTGGGGTGCAGCCTAAGGAGGGTGGGGAGGGGAGGGGAAGGGAGGGACTTTAGTGGGGTATAATGCCTTAGAGTTCACCTTCCAAAACGGCCATTTTCTCCAGGTGAACTGATCTCGGTCACCTGGAGAGCAGCTGTAATAGCTGGAGATCTCCAGCTGCCACCTGGAGGTTGGCAACCCTAGTACATGTACATATAATGATCCATACTGACACATGTGCAGACATTTTTAAGTTCCCCCTTCAAATGGTATCCTCATGTAACCTCAAAAACAAATCTTCTAAGGTAAGACTAGCTCCTAAGCACAACCCTGTAAGGCATAAGGAGCGTCACTGGAAGCCACCTGGCTCCTTCCCTCGGTGGTTGAGAGAAATTCTTTCCATTCACAGATTGCAAGGGGGGGGGGAGGCAGAATCCTACCTAATAATTTTTGAAGAGAATTTATATTTTAGAGTATATGGGGAAACAGGCCCCTGCATATGTTTTGTAATTGAAGGAAATGAAATTTACCTCATTTTCACTGAAGATTATACGAAGAGTATGAAAGAGATAGAAAAAGTATCAGCAAATACAATCTGAATGTGACCTGACTCCCTTGGTGGTGATGTGGGGACGGGGGAATCTGCAACATCTCTCATTATTTGTGTTGACTATATTTTAAAAATCCTGTGATGCTATTCAATGCTAATGAGAATCTACTCTGAGAGGAAAATAGAATAAAATGGAAAAGAGCAGCCATGCCAAACTGGATTGATAACTTTGCCTTCCAATCTCTTTTTCTAGCTGCTAGATGGCATCATATAACCTATAGAAAGCCTGAGCCTGCAAGGTTAAAGTCAAAGCTAGGACAGTCATCTTAATGGATTTGTGCTTAATCAGATATTTTGGTGTGAAACTAAAATACTACCCTAGCTTCTAAGAGAAAAATATTCAAATACTGAGTGAAAGTGAGTGAAATATCGAGTGAGTGAAAGCAAGCATCAGAGGAAATGCAACTAGAGAGTTTGGAGTAATGCCTTCTAGGCATGAAAAGGGAATTGGAATTTTAATGAGTTTGACTTACAAAATTAATAGCCTCCCATAAAAATCCACCTGCTGCCAGTTCAAGTGCCAAGCTCTGAATGCTTACTGATCCTTGAGACCTTCTGTTTGTTCTCCTTTCCTTTTCTCCTTTGTCTTCCTGGAGGAGAGGCCAGAGCTCCTTGGCTTTCTCAATGCGGACATTTAGGGTTTCAAAATCCAGTTTGTTGATCAGTTTCTTAATCTCTGGGCTATGGTAAGTGAAAATATGATTACCGTATATACTCGGGTATAAGCCGACCCGAGTATAAGCCGACCCCCAAAATTTGAGGCCAGAAAAGGGAATTTCTTATTGACCCGCGTATAAGCCGAGGGTCAATAAGAAATTCCCTTTACCGGCAATGCTGCGCTCTAAAATGCCGGCCGCCATTTTAGAGCGCAGGGCCCCTGCCCCAGGTCGCCCTCCCGCCGCCTCCCAGGCCCTCCCGCCCCACCCCACCCCAACCCCAGTGCCATCCAAGGGGGGAGGGGGAAGAGCCCCTGAACCCCCTACTTACCGGGAGACGCGGCGAATCGGCGGAGTGGCCTTCCTGGGCCGGCAGGAGGCCTTTCCAGGCCCCTGCCGGCCGGAGGAAGGCGCTTGGGCGCGTGGGTGGTGGCGGCGCAGCCGGCAGGGGCCTCCTGCCGGCCCAGGAAGGTCCCTGCCAGCAGAAGAAAGGCGCCCGGGCGCCTGGGCGGCGGTGGAGCAGCCGGCAGGGACCTCCTGCCGGCCCCTCCAGGCCCCTGCCGGCAGGAGAAAGGCTCCTGGGCGCCTGGGCGGCAGCAGAGCGGCCGGCAGGGACCTTCTGCCGGCCAAGGAAGGAACCTGCCGGCAGGAGAAAGGCGCCTGGGCGGCGGCGGAGCGGCCAGCAGGGACCTCCTGCCGGCCCCTCCAGGCCCCTGCCGGCAGGAGAAAGGCTCCCGGGCGAGGCGGCAATGGCAGCGGTAAGTTCCTCCCTCCTCCCTCCTCCCCCTCCCCTCTCCTACCGTATTGACCCGTGTATAAGCCGAGTTCGGCTTTTTCAGCCCTTTTTTTGGGCTGAAAAACTCGGCTTATACACGAGTATATACGGTATTTAAACATCTTCTCCCTTTTATGATTTTTTTTGTTTCATGAAAAAGAGTTCTTCCCACACATTTCTCATTTTGTTTCCCTATCTAGTTTATCAAAATAATCAGCTGTCCCTTATGTTTCTGTTTAACATTTCAAGACAAAATGTACTGTCAAAAAAGATTTACATTACAAACAGGGAATTTGAACAGTCATAATCCAATGCGATCTATATTCCATGCTTTACAACCAGTACATCTTATGTTATCCATCTAATTCCGCAGCCCTGGTGCCTCTGCTGTCTTCTGCTAGTAGAAAGTACTGGATGCTTGATGGCTAGTACCCAGTGAAACAGGGTGCTGAGGTTTGCATTGATATCAGTGAGAATGAAAAGTAATATTGAAATAAAAATAAATGAAACCATATAAAAGTGCTAATAGCTACAACATTCTAGGATGAGTCAACTGTGATCTAGAGAAAGGTCTGGAGAGCCAGTGTGGTGTAGTGTTTAAGAGTGTCGGACTAGTATCTGGAAGACCCAGATTCCTATGCCATGGAATCTTGCTGGGTGGCCTTGGGCCAGTCACACTCTCTCAGCCTAATCTACCTCACAGTGTTGTTGTGAGGATAAAATGGAGGACAGGAGAATGACAGAGGACAAGAGAACAAAG
The DNA here is from genome assembly GCF_029931775.1 of Euleptes europaea. Lineage (NCBI taxonomy): Eukaryota > Metazoa > Chordata > Lepidosauria > Squamata > Sphaerodactylidae > Euleptes > Euleptes europaea. The sequence continues at coordinate 78,721,802 of NC_079321.1, forward strand.
TTTGCAGCATCTCTAGAAATATTCCCTGCCTTTATTTGACTTTCAGACCAATACAATCTTATGACCATGCATGAGTGAAAATGAGAAATATTACAAAATCATACAACTAACCAATGACTGCTTCATGCTTCATTTATTGTATCATGAAGACAAAGACAATGCACACAAAGACAATGCTTCATCAAGCATGAGTAGTTCAAATGCATTTAAATGGCCAGTTTTCTCTACAATAAACAAAGAAGTATGAGCTTTGTTTTGTAGCTATCATAAGGGCTTCCGCTACAAAATGGAAGTGTTTATTTACATTGCCTTCTGACTAAAAATCATCTATAGCCACTAATGTCTACTGGTTGTTGTTGTTGTGGTGGTTTTTTTTGAGATGGTAGTGATGGCCTGCTGGTTACATAGCTGGTCCTGCACAAGAACTTCTGTCTATATGTAGATCTCCAGAATACCACTGTTTAGTCTTACAACACCTGATTGAAAAGTATTCCTCTGGCTCCCGAGCCGCATGCGGCACTTTGGCCCATTGAGTGGGGCTCTCCAAACTTGGTTCGGAGCCCCTGCTCTCGCGCCCGCTCGCGCCGGCAGCCAGGCTGCAGAGCCGCCGCGCCAGAGAGCGAGCGAGTGCAAGAGAGCAGGCGAGCGGGCATGCTGTCTCCCCCCCCCCCCGCCATGGAGAATGGCCGGGTCCCCCTTTCCCTTGCCCTCAATGGTTGGGAGGCTAAAGCCTCCCCTCCCCTCTAGCCACGCGATTGCTGGGCAGGCGGCTCGGTGGTTCCTGGCCCGCCCTGCCCACCTATCAGCTGTTGGGCGGGGCGGGCTTCCTTTGGTGGACTTGGCCTCCGGATGAGTCCCATTGGGAGGCCATGTCTACCCACTGGCTTTCTTGGCGGTAGACCTGGCCTCCGAGGAGGGGAAAAGTCCTCCTTCAGAGGCCAGGTCTACCAATTGGCTTCTATGGGCCTCCGCAGGTCAGGTCTACTGCCAAGAAAGCCAATGGGTAGACCTGGCCTCCCAATGGGACTCAGCCGGAGGCCAGGTCTACCAACAGGCTTTTATGGCGGTAGACCAGGCCTCCAGATGAGGACGGGGAGGGGGAAATGGCAGGGACTTACAATTTAATTTTTATCAATAAATAAGATCACTATTAAGTATGATATCAAGTTTTATTCAGTGTACCTATAGTTTAATTAAGACTTAAAATTTTAATTAAAGTTTATTAAGTTAATAAACGGTGTACCTACCTATATAGTTTAAGTTTAAGAAATTTGGCTCTCAAAAGAAATCTCAATTGTTGTACTGTTGATATTTGGCTCTTTTGACTAATGAGTTTGCCGACCCCTGCTCTAGAGGATCCATTACGTTATATGCACCCTTTGTTGATCTGAAGGCCCCATTTGACATGGTCTCTAGGCCCAAACCTTGGAACAAATTGATGACATCAACCATCGATAAAAGACTTCTTTTTCTTATTTATACCCTGCACAACCAAACTTATCTAAGGGTCAGATGCAGCAGACTGGGACACTTGACTGACCCCATTAGAATCTGTAGAGGGGTTAAACAAGGTTGTATATTGGCACCTATGCTATTTGCCCTCTACATTAATGATATGGGAAGTCACCTTCAAACACCCGATTGTCATCCCCTCAAACCTGCACAAAGGCACACACCCATGCTGCTTTATGCAGATGATGCAGTCATACACTCCAGGACCCCCATAGGTATGAAGAGAGTCCTGGAAAGGTTAATCGAGTACTGCAATAATGAACGCCTTACCATAAATTACCAGAAAACTAAAATTATGGCATTTGGGAGACCCCCCCCCAAAAGATCATGGGTGATTAAGGGCCACAAAATTGATCAGGTAGACTGCATTAAATATCTGGGAGTGATGGTCGAGGCATCTGGTTCCAGGATCATTCACTGCAAATATGCTGCCGACCAGGGGGATAGATCTGCAAGTAGTATAGTATTATTAAATTTATGCAAACACAAGGTGGCCAACTCAGTATCTGCAGCTCTGAAGTTATTTAAAGCTAAATCTTTAGCTCAACTTCAGTAAGGTTCCTTCTTGGGCCCGTCAACCTCTTGCTTCTCACCACTGGAGAGATTGCAATCCAAATTTCTAAGAGCAACTCTCCAGGTTCTCAAATGTGTCCCAAATGCCTGGATCAGATTAGAAACTGGAATGCTGAAGGTGCAAGCTAGAGTTTGCATCTCATCCATTCAGCTATGGTTGAAAGGAATATTGAACCCCCAAGGGCTCTTTCCTTTGATATTCCAGGATAAATTTCAAACAAGTTGGTTGAGTACTGTCAGTAAAAGAATCAATTCCTTGGGATTATCCCCGCAGGCACTGTTGAAAAGTGGGTATGAACGAGGGAAAGATATTATTCAACAGAGGGTGGAAGACATCGAGCGACAAGCAGACCTATCTAGGGCCCCAAATGTTAAATGTCAGCTGAGCATTAAATATGTGGTTGCCCTGGCAGCCTATTTAACCAAACTAGAATTTAACAACAGCAGAAGGGCATTTACCTTGGCAAGGTGCACGGCACTTCCTTCTGCCATGCTGGCAGGGAGATTTAAAAAGATCCCTTGCTCAGAAATATTATGTTTATGCTCGATCGGGGAAGGTGGAAACTACAGAGCACATGCTTCTGAGATGTCCACATTACAAGGAGGCCAGATCAAACTATCTCCAGCCAATGGTAGTTGGGCTTCTTGATGAATCTGATGCGGCCAAACTGGAATATCTGCTGTCTGATAGAAACCATTGGGTATCCAGACAAGTTGCCAAATTCTGTCTAGGGATATGCAAGACATGGGGAAAAGATATTAAAGCTGATGCAGAGTTTTAAAGCCATTTGACTAGCTCAAATGTACATGCAGCTATTTTTGTTGTTGTATTGGACTATTGTTGTTTTAATGATGTTTTAACTTTGTAATACTGGTTAAAGACCGCAATCAATTATAATGAATGATCTCCAGAATGATCGCAAAGATGCAAAATGCATACATGCATGCATACATTTACCAAGTAAATATTTATTTGTCCTTTTGTGAATTACAGGGTTTTTTTGTGCATGCCAGTCTTGGGAGAAGCCTTCCTACATGAGACACTGCAGGAGTTTAGTCACATTAAGAGAAACACTTTCTGGATTTCACGAGCACATCTGCAGGCTCTGCGCTTGCAAATTAATGGCTTTATTCCCTTAACACTCCAAGCAGTGAGTATTAGGTTTTGTTCCACAAAGCTTTAAGGAAACAGTCAAAAAGGAATTGACCGTATGCCACATAAATGGCACATTATGCTGGATTAATTATTGGCATTGACAGGGCACTGGGAAATTCTCCAGTTAGGACATAGTTTGAAGCACTGTGATGCCAACCTGACGTATTATTGGGAGGCAGCTTTCTCTACAAAGCAGCTTAGGTAGAAGTGGCACTAAATGAAGACACAGAGTACCCTTAGGAGGCCAGTAAGTGAGCACAAAAGAAAATGCTTAATGGTATTAACTAATTACATCAGTTACACTATTTTGCTGGTTACACTATTTTTCTGGTGAAGTTGCTGCACACACAATTTTACCTTCCATACTAGGAATTAAAGAAATGCAAGTAATTGGAAAGTAGTTGAAAAGTTAATGTGTTCAGGATCAGTGTTACATCTCCTACTAGGGAAGGGTAAGAACATAATAAAGGCCATGCTAGATCAGGCCAAGGCCCATTAATGCTAGCAGTCTGTTCACACAGTGGCCAACCAGGTGCCTCTTGGGAGCCCACAAACAAGACAACAGCAGCAGCATTGTCCTGCCTGCATTCCAAAGCACCTAATAGGCATGCTCATCTGATCCTGGAGAGAATAGGTATGCATCATGACTAGTATCCATTTTTACTTGTAGCCATGAATAGCTCTCTTCTCCATGAACATGTCCACGCCATCACTACATCCTGGAGCAGGGAGTTCCACAATTTAACAATGTGTTGTGTTAAGAAATACCTCCTTTTATCAGTTTTGAATGTCTCACCCTCCAACTTCAGCAGATGACCCCACATTCTGGTATTATGAGAGAGGGAGAAAAGTTTCTCCCTGTCCACTTTGTCTATACCATGCATAATTTTATAGACCTCTATCATGTCTCCCCTTAATCACCTTCTAAACAGCCCTAAGTGTTTTAACCTCCCCTCATAGAGCAGTTGCTGTAGTCCCCTGATAATTTTGGTTGCTCTTTTCTGCACCTTCTCAAGCTCTGCAATATCTTTTTTGGCGTGGTGACCAGAACTGTACACAGTATTCCAAGTGTGGTCTCCCCATAGATTTGAATAAGGGCAGTATGACAGCAGCTGTCTTCGGTCATTTATGCATGGAAGATTTGCCTGAGGTTCGTTGCTGGCTGGACTCACATTTTCCTGTTGGGAATCTCTGCACCAGCAGCCCCCAAGCTCAAATCAAGTTCCGCCCCTTTAAATGCTGCTTTGTAATTGCAATGCTCACTGTGAGAGTGCCAGATTTTTTAGCTCAGTGGTTTAATGTTCTATGTACAGCCCAACTTGATCATTTGTGTGCCATCTCTAGCCCCATTTTACACTGAAATGACTGACATCATGCAGCACAGTGTTTGCAAGCTCAATCCATGTAATCACCACCAGTACTGGAGAACAATAATTTTTCAAGTTAGGCCTATACATATAGGGTTCTCCCTTTTGCACAAAAACCTCCCGTTGGTGGTAGAAAGGGACCTGGCAACCCTACTTTTATCTGCCCCCTATCTTCAGCTATATTTATTATTCATTTATACCCCACTTTTCTCCACAATGCAGACCCAAAGCAGCTTACACCATTCTTCTGTCCTCCATTTTATCCCCACAGCAATCCTGCAACATAGGTTAGGCTGAGAGTGTGTGACTGGCCCAAGGTAGGGTTGCCAGTTCCCCACTCTTTGGGCAGAGCTGGGGCAGGGATTGCATGCGTAGCCACACAGATGCGATCATGTCAGTTCCGGTTTACACCTGGAAGTGCTGCATTGCAGAAGTGACATAATTGTGTCGGTGCAGCCGTGCACATGCGATCCCCACTCCTGAGCCGGGCGATGGATTGGGGGGTAATTGCCCACCAGTCCAAGCGACCTGGTAACCTTAGCCCAAGGTTAGCCCAAGGTCAACTAGTGAACTTCCATGGATATTCAAACCTGGGTCTCCCAGATCCTAGTGTAAAATTCTAACCTCTGCACCACACTGGCTTTCATGGGGTGGCTGCTGTAGCACGCGTCCAGGCCTGGATGAGTCATGCAGGTCAGGCAGCAGCAAGTCACCAAGTGGTTACTGGTGGATCTGGCTTTTATGAGTCCTCTCTTAAAGGCCCAAACAACCCTGGAAAGGGTCCTGCCCCTGCTTTTTACTGAAAGAAACCACTGAAGGCATTCATTTCTTAAAGCTACAAGTAGGGCTGTTGATTCGGTAAAAACCAAACCGAAAAAATACTGAAAAAAATGAAAATTTGGTAAAATTCGGGTTTGGGTTTACTGAGTTCACAAAATCCAGGAGGTTGGCAAAGACGAATTTGCCATTCCTGAAAAAGCCGGATAAAAAGAATGTCTTTCCATGGCTCCTGGGGGGGGGGGGGGGCATTTGTGCAGGTAGAAATCCCAAATTTTCAGGGTAGCTAGAAGGGACTCTCCTTGCAAGAACCCCCAAGTTTGGTAAAGATTGAGTCAGGGGTCTGGAAGGGTTCACCCCCATCCTCGTCCATTGAAAAGCATTGGCAAAGTGGCTGTGTTCAGATGCTTTAGTGTGATCTTCACTATGTATCTCAATGGAGAAGCTGGGCTTTAAATGGTGGGAAAGTTTGCCCCGAGCTTCCATAAAGATACAATGGCCATTTATGCAAGGGAGGTATTGCCTTTGATTTGCCACTCTCTAGATGTACATTTTCCCCATACACATTCTCAGAACTCTGCATGAGTTTTAAGAATTTGGATGGGGGAAATATGCATCTAAAGAGCGGCAAATCCAAGGCGAAACCTCCCATGCATAAATGGCCAATATATCCGAATACATTGTATCTCTATGGAGGCTCGGGGTGAACTTTCCCACCATTTAAAGCCCGGCTTCTCCATTGAGAAACATTGCAAAGATCACACTAAAGCATATGAACACAGCCAATGCTTTTCGATGGAGGAGGATGGGGGTGACCCCTTCCAGACCCCATAACTCCGGACCCCCAGACCCAATATTTACCAAACTTGGGGGTTCTTGCAAGGAGAGTCTCTTTTAGCTACCCTGAAAATTTGGGACCTCTACCTGCAAAATTGCCCCCCAGGAGCCATGTAAAGACACAAAAAGCCCCCATAGGTATTGTTAAAGGCTTTCACGGTCAGAGTTCATCGGTTCTATTAGTACCAAGATCGTGGTCACACAGCCCGGATAACCTACAAGAACTGAAGCCCCCATAAGGTTTAAATGGCCGGATTTTTTGGGAAACCCGAATTTAAAGCCAAATTCCTACCTTTACCGGTATAGGAAATTTGACATTCAGGTTTTCCCTGGGGGAAAATGGCCAATAAACCTGAACCTGAATTTTACTGATTGTTTTTCCCAACAGCCCAAGCTACAAGTGCTGCTTCTATAATTTGGGAGGAGGGTTAGCACCAAAATGTTTTTTTTAAAAAAGATTTCAGATTTTTTTGCAAACCTGGAGCTTTTTTCAGGTTTGTAGATTTGGCCATGTTTAGAATTATATTGATGATGAATAGTATGCAGAAAGTGGATAGAGAGGAATTTTTCACCCCTGCCATAATGTTAAAATTCTGGGTCACTCTATGATGTGAAAGAACATTTTCACACAATGCATAATTAACTCATGGAATTCACTGATATCTTGAAGACTTTAAAAAGAGGATTCAACAGATTCATGGAGGATAGGTCTATCAATGCTTATGAGCCATAATAGAAAAAAAGAACCTCATTTTTTGGTGTTGTGTTATTTTGAGTACTAATTGCTAGGGACAAACTACAGAGGAGGCTTGCTTCTGTACTGTCAGGACCGGCCTGGCCTGTGAACGGAATACTGTGGTTTGGCCAGGTGCTAAACCCAAGGTCGCAACTGTTATTCTGTCTTGCTAATGTTTTGAGAGTAGTATGTGTAGTCTAATTTCTGTGGGAACTGAAGAGTTGCCTTAGCAACCAAAAGTGGCCTGACTTTGTAGCCTTTCTTCTATATCAGTGGTGGCGAACCTATGGCACACATGCCAGAGGTGGCACTCAGAGCCCTCTCTGTGGGCACGCTCGCCGTCGCCCCAGCACAGAGTTCGCCTGAGTTCGTTACTAGAAAGCCAGAGGGATGCGGGGCTGGGCTGCTCCCCTCCCCCTCTCCATGTGCGCCTGAGGCATTTCTCACATCACCCACCCCTCTGCCCAGCAGCCTAATGGGAGCGCTTCCTCCCTCCCCTGTCACATGCGGCAGGGCGGCTCACATGCGGCATGAGGGTGCGGCGCGGACAGCAGCCTATTGAGTCTGTGGTGAAGGTGATTCCCGTAGTGGGGTTGGAGAGGAGCTAGGTTGGAGGGGAGCATAGCTCACAGCATGACATAGCTGGAGGGGAGCAGAGCGCTCAGGCCACAGCACAGGCTTTGCAGCGCCTCCCGCCTTTCAGTGAAATCCCCTACTAAAAGAGGAACACCCACTTACCCAGCATGTAATTAACATGTTCAAAAGCATGCCAAATGCAAACTTTTACCTTTCAATAAAAAGTTGTTTGTATCATTGAAAGTTCTGTTATTGTTTTTCTTTTAAGACAAAAGATGTTAATGTATGAGTTGTTTTTTCTAAACTAAAACCTCAGTATTCAGGTTAAATTGCCATGTTGGCACTTTCCAATAAATAAATGGGTTTTGGGTTGTAGTTCGGGCACTCGGTCTCTAAAAGGTTCGCCATCACTGTTCTATATATACCACCCTCTGTAGAATGCACCCCCATTAGACTCCTAGTTTTCTGTCTTCTGCAACTCATTGTATATTTCCAAATAAACCAGCTTTATTAGGATTACCTGCCTATGGAGTCTGTTTATGGATTTGTCAACGAGCACAGAGCTTACATTAGGACTCTAATCTAAACTTTATTTCTATTTCGGTGGTACCCTGGCAGGAGCCGGGGAAAGACCGTCAGGGAACCTCCAGCAGGAGCTTCTGGAAGAAGCATGACGCACGCATCAGGAGGCTCATTGGTTGGCGGGACTGGTGGCGGCAGTGGCTTGTGTTGTCCAGAGAGGCGTCTGTGCGGTTGCGGCAAGCAGCTCATCATGCCCGGGAGGAGGCCCAGTGGCTCGCGACTTAACGGAGGAGGCCCAGCTGGCACAGGAAGACGCTACTCTGCTTACCCGGTTGGTCGCCCAGACGGGGGATTTGGAGGTCCTGTTGGGGGGAACTTTCCTTTCCTTTCCTTTTATCCCTTAGAAGCTCCTCGATCAATTGATCTTGAGCAGCATATATCTAGTGTTGGAGGGATATAAGGACTGAAACAAATCTTGCCACTGACAATGTAGCCTTGGGGTCCCTATCACTTAGTAAAAAAGGCATTATGTCAGTCACAGAGGCATTGGATTTGTATATTAAAAGGGGGGAAATATAGTGCGATCGAAGTTCCTCGTAAAAGCGGCATTCCAAAAGGGCATGGGCTAATGAGTCAATACAGCCAGAAGAGCAAGGGCAGATCCTGTCTGAGTATGGTATATTCAGAATTCTGCCCTGCATTACCATAGAAGGGTTAGCATTCAATCTAGCCAAGCAAAAAGCTCTACAGAGACGAGGAGTTGTTAGATAATATGTATAGGCAGGCAGACCACGTGGAGGGGGTATTCCAAAGAACTGGGATGAACAGACACGACGAGCACGAAAAGTAGTGCTGTTATAATCAAGCTCTTTAATATGCTTTTTAATTTTGGCAAAAGCTTCAGTTTTCCCAAGATCTGATAACATATCCTGCGAGAAGCCCAACAACGCCAGTTTCTCATCTAAGATTTTTTGCCATGAGGATTTAAAAGGGTCATGCTTCAGAGAAGCTAGGAACCCCTCAATGCTAAAGCACAGTTTAAGGTGTAGTTTAAAGGCGGCCAACCACGCCCTAGCTTCAAGTGACATTTGGCCAAACTCGGAACGAAGAGTAACGCCAGCAACACATCGAGGGGCATTTAGGAGTTTTTGTAAGAACTGAAGCAGTGGACGATCTATAGATTCATTGATGACTGTAATCCAGATGGCAACACCAAAGAGGATAATTGGGGTAATTTTCAGGTTAAAAACCTGAATAGCCCCTGGAATATATTTGCCACCTTTGGTGTGAAAAAAATTGACAATAGCACCAACCCCAGGTTTAATTTTGTTGGACACTGCTTTTTGATGGGCATTCCAATTTAGGTTATGGGAAAACAGAATGCCAAGGTAAACAAACTCCTTGACTTGGTCAACCTCAAAGCCATCTAATACCCAGCGAAAAGTTGGGGGGAACTAGTACATGTACCCAGCAGTCTGTACCTTGATCCCTGATGGTGGAGGGGGGGGCACGGTCAGTGACTGTATCCGAGTGGATACCGAGAATGCTGCTGCCAAGGCTGTCCTGAGTGTCATGGATCTACCACCGGCCACAGCCATGGTGGAGGACGTCCAAAAGGTCCTGGAGAAGGAGTTTGGACCGGCATCCGCAGACCTGGTGCCTCAGGCCCTACCGCTGTTGGCGAATTGTGAGGAGCTACAGTTGTTAATAAAGCAAGCAGTGGAGACACTGCTAACGGATGCGGCGGCTTGAGCCGCCATGACTGAGGCGGCTCTAGCCAAGGCCGCCCAGGAGGATGCTGCCCGGCAGGCGGAAGCAGCCCAGGCGGCAACTGCAGTGACCAGAGTGACATCCAAGGGAACTGTCCCCTTGCAAGGACTGGGTTTGGGGGAGGCGATTGGTCATTACCCTCGTTTTCTCCTTTGTTTCATGCCCTCCTGAGGGAGACGGTTTGTCAACAGAGGGCTACTCTTCGTTACGAACTCACGTCGGGCATCCGAGAATACCCGCGCGGGGAAGACTCGGACGACAATGAGACCGAGGATTGGAATACCAACATAGGAGTTTCCCACGGGTGGCGAGCCGGTGGTGCGGGAGATGAGGTCCAACGTCTGCGGATTCAGAACTGGGACCTCAAAGAGCGAATGGCCCAACTACAAGATCAAATGGATATTTTGTGTCGAGAGTCTGGACAGTGGCAGCGGACTTGACACCTTCCCACTCCCGTGCCCACGCAACCTGTTACGGTGCCCACTCAACTGGTCCCAGGAGTGCCTGGAACCCTTCAGCCAGCGCCGCCAGGAGCGCCGCCACCTGCGGTGCTGCCACCACCTGCGGTACTGCTGCCGCCACCACCGCCGGTAGTGCCGCCGCCCAGAGGCGGGGGGCCGTTACCTGTGCTACCAGGGGGCCACTATCCGCCCCGCCAGGATTACAACGAGTGCCCATACAGCCGTGGCCACAACCCCTGCCTCGGCATCTGATACTGCACAGAGACTTGCGAGTGACTTTTAATGGCAGTGCAGAAGCACTGCCCTACTTTTTGCATCAAGTGGATAGTTTCATGAGAGAACAGGGACATACATTCCCCACGGAAGATAGCCAGGTTCGGTTTGTCTCATCCCTCTTGGAAGGCACGGCGGCAGAGTGGATGATTCAACAGTTTGTTCTCCGGGCCCGATCCATATGAAATTTAAATGACTTTATGCAGGCTCTGCGGAGACGCTTTGATGACCCATTCGGGGGGGGGGGAGCTAAAGCTGCTATTTTGCAACTGCGCCAAGGGACGTCTTTGGTCCGAGAGTATGCTAGCGAGTTTCAACGGCTTGCTAGCAAAGTTATGGATTGGAGTGAAGCTACTCAACTACAATGTTTTCGGGAGGGACTGCACCCTGACATCCTGTACTGGGCATATATGCAGTGAGACCCCCCGAATCTCGAGGAGTGGATTATGCTTGCGGAGGAGGTGGAAAGCCGCCGACAATCTCTTTTCCTGATGCGGCGCAGGGCAAAAGAAGGGGGACAGAAAGAAAGTTGTGCTTTAACCAGGGCACCCGTCCAGCCACCACGGAGACTGACGGTACCCCACCCGGAGAGGGCGGAACGCTTTCAGAGAGGAGCCTGTCTCATTTGTGGTGCCATGGGCCACTTAGCTGCAGCCTGCTCATTACGCCAGGAACAGGCCGTCCAACCCCCTCACCCAGAGAGCACACCGTGGGGACATGGGAATCGAATCTCCAACTCAGGTTGAGCTGTTCCTCCTGCGCTCATTCTCTGGGTGGAAGAGTCCCCGAAGACAACCCTAATCACCGACCCATCAGGGTCCCGGATTACAAACGTAGCCATCAAAGGTGAAGATAGTTCATCATTGTCCAAAGGTGAAGAGAAGTGGACTTCCCCAGCGTTAAACTTAGATGCACCAAAAACCCAGGAGCAGCCAAAAAACGAGACGGGTCTGTGGGTGACGGAGTGACACCACAGACCTTGGCTCCCAGCCGGCCTGCTGCTCCAGAGATGGTGAGTGATGTGGAGGACACTGTTTTCCTAGATGTGATTTTGCAACATCCCAAAGGAGGTCCTCAACTACTAGTTAAAGCCAAGTCGATTTGGGGTGTGCACGCACCCTGATCAGTGAGGACATATTTAAGACTCTCAATGTAAAAGCAGTACGTCTGCCTCATCCCGTCCAGTTTGCCCAAATGGATGGCAGTAACATTCTGGGGGGACAGTTGATCGGCGCACCGGCAGGGTGGCCATGGGAATAGGCCATCATTGGGAACAGCTCCACTTAATGTTAGTACTGGGCATACGCTACGCTGTAGTGCTAGGGTCAAAAAGACGGGATTTGCAGCTTTGTATAGACTTTCACAAACTCAATGCAGTCACCCTCACAAACGCCTACCCCATCCCTCTCATCTCCGACTTATTGAGCCAGCTAAAGGAGGGACACATTTTCACCAAACTAGATTTGGTTGAAGCCTATTATCGAGTGAGAATTCGAGAGGGGGATGAGCCACTGACTGCCTTTTCCAGTTGCTTTGGGATGTTTGAGTACCTAGTGATGCCCTTGGGGTTGAAAGGCGCCCCAGGGGTCTTCTTGCAGCTGATTAACGAAATCCTGCATGACCTACTGTTTAAGGGGGTGGTAGTTTATCTTGATGACATCCTCATCTATTCCAAATCTCGTGAAGAACACGTTGCCCTGGTACGGGAAGTGTTGCAGTATCTTAGAGCAAACCAGCTCTATGCCAAAGTGTCGAAATGCGAGTTCCACCAAGACCAATTGACTTTCCTTGGCTATGTAATTTCCCACCGAGGGTTAACCATGGACCCTAAAAAGGTACAAGCAGTAAAAGACTGGGAACCGCCAACAACTCTCAAACAAGTTCAAAGATTTCTCGGGTTCGCAAATTTTTATAGAGGGTTTCTCCCCAACTTTGCTCAAATTGCCCTGCCTATCACGGATCTACTCAAAACCAAGGGGATGGGAGATGCGGCCACGCAACCGTCTGCCCGGGTAGAATGGACTCCCCAATGTCAAAACCCTTTTGAGATTCTTAAGCGCTCATTCACCTCCAAACCCATTTTGAAACACCCTGATTGTAGCCAACCATTTGTAGTGCAGGTGGATGCTTCTGAGGTTGCCATGGGAGGCGCCCTGCTGCAACGGGGAGAGGATAATCAATTACACCCCTGTGCCTACTTCTCCAAGAAGTTTGCCCAGGCTCAACTGAATTGGCCTATTTGGGAAAAAGAGGCAGCTGCCGTAAAACACGATCTCACGGTGTGGAGACAGATTTTGGAAGGATCTGACTGCCCTTTCGAAGTCTGGAGTGATCACAAGAATCTTGAAGCCCTGACAGGTGCCCACAAATTCTCCGCAAAACAGGTCCAATGGGCGGACTTCGTCTCCAAGTTTCAGTTCGTACTTAAACATGTTCCAGGGAAGCAAAACCTACTGGCGGATGCTCTGTCTCACCTACCCCAGTACCCAAATAGAGCTGATCGCTCCACAGAGTCCCTCTTCACTCCCGCCCAAAGGGGTCTCATACCTATTGCAGCAGTCCAAACCCGGGCTCAGACCCAAAAGCACACATAATCGTTCCCATAGGTTGCAGAGAAGCAACCTTTGAACGAACCCTCCATCCCACCTACTCCGCTGCCCTCCGCGACAATGCCAGAAGAACCTCCAGCCGCTCCCCGCACAGCGCCTGCACCAGTGGAGGAACCCGGGTGCGCCCCGTCTCCACAGAGCCCAACTTCCAGGAAGTCTGATGAACGGAGGCTGGAAGGGTTACCTGACTCTTTCAAAGACACACTTCTTCGGGGTTACCAAGCAGAACAGTTCTCAGATGTTTTCCCTACTGGTCTTGCCAAGCAAGGGGACTTATGGTACAGAAATGATAAATTGTATGTTCCTGAAATGTTGAGGGGGGAGGTGTTAGGTCTCATGCATGGAGCTAAAATAGCGGGCCATTTTGGGTTTGTAAAGACGTTACATTTGCTGCGCCATCAGTTTTGGTGGGTGGGGATGCGATCGAACGTGGACTCTTTTATCCGCAGTTGCCCCATCTGCGCCACTACCAAACATATTCCAGGGAAATCGCCTGGATTGCTCCAGCCCTTGGAAACCCCAGCAGGGCCATGGGAAATAACTGTCATGGACTTTATAACGGACCTCCCTCCCAGTCAGGGGAAAACTGTACTTTGGGTGATCATGGACCTTTTTTCTGTGTACAGGTGTGTCCTCTGCCCCGAAACTGGCCCGCCTCTTCGTGTCACATGTCTTCAAACTAGGGCTGTTGATTCGGTTCGGCCCGAACTGAAAATCAGCCGAATTTCCCCTGATTCAGTGGTTTTTAGTTCGGGAGGAACTGAACTCAAAACTGGCGGGCAACCGGGGGGGCCGAATTCAGCGAGTTTGGGAGTTCGCGAATAAATTCGGCAAATTCAGCCGTCAGTAAGCAGCATAACCGTCAGTAAGCAGCATTCTCCTCCCCCGGCCAATCGGTGGCCAAGCTGGGTCTTCTTCTGGCCAATCAGTCAGGATTGAGTACTGGAGGAATCAGCTGATGTGCGGCCCGGCCAGGGAGAGAGTGAGAGCGAGCGAAATCCTCGTGTGTGTGTGTGGGGGGTGCTTGTGCACATTTGCTCCTTTCTGTGGCTGCAGGGGGCGTATTTTTGGGGATACAGACACAAAACTTTCAGTGGAGCTTCAGATGAAGCTTCTTAAGATACCCCCCGAAGTTTTGTAAACATTGGGTCAGGGGGTCCCGAGATATGGGCTCCCCCCCTTTTTCTTTCCATGGCTGCAGGGGGTGCATTTTTTGGGGTACAGACCCCAAACTTTCAGTGGAGCTTCAGATGAAGCTTCTTAAGATACCCCCCCAAGTTTTGTAAACATTGGGTCAGGGGGTCTCGAGATATGGGCTCTCCCCCTTTTCCCTCCCCCTTTTCCATTTATGTGGCTGCAGGGGGCGCTTTTTTGGGGATATAGCCCCCAAACTTTTAGCATAGCTTCAGACAGTTATTCTTAAGATACCACCCAAGTTTTGTAAAGATGGGTTCAGTGGGGGCAGAAATATCGCCTCCCCCCTTTTCTCTTTCCGTGGCTGCAGGGGGCGCATTTTTTTGGGTGCAGATCCCAAACTTTGAGCGGAGTTTCAGACCATTGTTCTTAAGAGACCACCCAAGTTTTGTGAACATTGGGTCAGGGGGTCCCGAGATATGGGCTTTCCCCTTTCCCCTTTCCCCTTTCCCCTATTGGGATGAATGGATCAGTCGATCCTGTGTGCATCTTCTCCAGAGCAAAACGTCCCGTGCCTAATTGGAATCATCTTGGATTACAAGTCCTCCCCAGCCCCCCTGATGGAACAGAAGACAGCCACAGTAAGACCCCTTTGGGGGCTTTAATCTATAATTTTTCTCCTGTGTATGTGTGTGTGTGTGTGGGGGAAAGCAGAGTCTGTGTGTGTGTGGGGAGGGAGCAGTTTCTGTGGGTGGGGGGGAAGCCAAAGGGGGCTGTCGTCGGTTCTGCCTGGGGTGTGTGTTCCCCCTCGAGTCTCTCGCTCCCTGGTTTGAGGGGGGAGGTTTCAGTTGTGTGTCTTCTGGTTTTTCCCTGTTGCAAAGGTGTTGTTTTACAAGGTTGAGTTGCTTTGCAAACTGTTGTCGGGGCTGGGAGCTTTGTGCGTGGGCTGCAAGCTCTGCTGAGAGATGCACATTAAGGGTGGGGGGGACCCCTTTCAGGGCCCATATCTCAGCCCCCCCTGACCCAATCTTTACAAAACTTGGGGAGTCTTTCAATAAACGTCATTTGAAGCTCTGCTGAAAGTTTGGGATCTCTAACCCCAAAAATGCCCCCCCAGAGCCACGGAAAGGCACGATTGTGTTTTTAATGGCTTTATTCGGCCAAATTTTTTTCCCGAACTTTGAATTCCCGCCGAATTGAACGGATCTGAAGTGGGGGAGTTCGGACTTCGGCATATCCCGAATCTAAATGGGCTGAATTCGGCCGAATCCAAACTATACCGATTTTTTTAAAATTCAACAGCCCTACTTCAAACATCATTCGTTCCTGCGCAAGGTGCTCAGCGACCGCGGGACTAGTTTCGTGGCTACATTCTGGAGAGCTTTTCTCAAACTGGTGGGGATGGAACAAGGATTGTCAAGTGCCTTTCACCCCCAGACAGATGGACAAACCGAACGGGTGAATGCGGTTTTGGAATGTTATTTATGATGCTATGTTAACAAACACCAGGATGATTGGGTAGACCTGCTGCCTTTTGCTGAATATGCTTACAACAATTCGGTGCATCAGTCCACAGGGTTCAGTCCGTTTCACATTGTGTATGGGAGAGAATTCAAACCTGTTGCTCATGTGGATGTCTCTAACGAGGAGGGGGGTACCGAAGTGGCGGAATGGGTAGAGACTGTCCAGACAACCTGGCTGTGGCTGATTAAAAATTTGGAACGAACCAAACGTGCATACAAGGTGCAGGCTGACAAACACCGGTCACCGGGTTGGATAAGCAAGGTGGGAGACCTGGTCTACTTGTCCACCAAAAACCTACGGTCCCTGCATCCATGCAGAAAACTCAGCGCCAAATATATAGGACCGTTTCCTATATCAAGAATCATAAATGCTGTCACAGTAGAACTCTCCTTGCCTAAGTCCCTGAGGAGAGTCCACCCAGTGTTTCATGTCAGTCTCTTAAAGCAATATGTACCCTCAGCAGAGTGGCATCCTGAACCTCCTCCCGAAGTACCGCAGATGGTGGGAGGGGGGAAGAACATTTCGAGGTGTCTAAGATCCTGGATTCGCGTTTTCATCACGGGACACTTCAATACCTAGTTCGTTGGAAACACTTTGGTTCTGCTTATGATGAATGGGTGAATAGCCGGAATGTCTCCGCCCCTCGACTTCTGCGTCGCTACCATGCATCCTACCCTGACAAGCCCGCGCCAGTGGAGGTGGGGTAAGAAAGGTCTTAAGGGGGGCAGAATGTCGGGACCGGCCTGGCCTGTGAACAGAATACTGTGGTTTGGCCAGGTCCTAAACCCAAGGTCTCAACTGTTATGCTGTCTTGCTAATGTTTTGAGAGTAGGATGTGTAGTCTAATTTCTGTGGGAACTGAAGAGTTGCCTTAGCAACTTTGTAGTCTATATATACGACCCTCTGTAGAATGCACCCCCATTAGAGTCCTTCTAGATTTCTGGCTTCTGCAACTCATTGTATATTTCCAAATAAAGCAGCTTTCTTAGGATTACCTGCCTATGGAGTCTGTTTATGGATTTGTCAATAAGCACAGAGCTTTACTTCTACTTCGGTGGTACTCTGGCAGGAGCCGGGGAAGGACCATCAGGGAACCTCCAGCGGGAGCTTCTGGAAGAAGCGCGCCACACACATCAGGAGGCTCATCGGTTGGTGGGACCAGTTTTGTGGCTAAATTCTGGAGAGCTTTTCTCAAGTTGGTGGGGGTGGAACAGGGATTGTCAAGTGCCTTTCACCCTGAGACAGATGGACAAACCGAACGGGTGAATGCGGTGTTGGAATGTTATTTGCGATGCTATGTTAACTATCATCAAGATGATTGGGTAGACCTGTTACCTTTTGCTGAGTATGCTTACAACAATTCTGTGCATCAGTCCACAGGGTTCAGTCTGCACAGGGTTCCATGCCAGCTCAGCCAGTGCCAGCGCCTGTGCAAACAATGCCAGGACTACTGGGGGTGCCACCATCTGGAGGTTTGGGACAGCCAGGGGGGCCGCAGCCCAGAGTGGGCCCCCCCGCTCTGCCAGCGTTTCCACCACCGGGAGTACCGGGGTAACCAGCGGTACTGCCGCCCAGAGGTGTGGGACCACTGCCTGCAGCACCACGGAGACCGCTACCCGCAGCGCCAGGACTACCAGGGGCACCATGCAGCCGTGGCCACAGCCCCTGCCTCCACCGTTTGCCCTGAACGGGGACCTGCGAGTGACTTTTAATGGGTCTGCTGAGACTCTTCCCTGCTTTGTGTTTTTGAAAGAGTCAGGTAATTTTTTTAGCCTCCGTTTATTGGACTTTTTGGAAGCTGGGTTTTGTGGAGGCTGGGTGTGCTTGGGCTCTTTTGCTGGTGTAGGCGCTGTGTGGGGGGTGGCTGGAGGTTTTTTGGGCATTGCTGCTGGGAGAAGTGGAGCAGGTGGGATGGAGGGTTTGTTTGGGGGTTGCTTTTTTGCAACTTGTGGTGACGATTGTGTGTGCTTTTGGGCCTGAGCCTGGGTTTGGACAGCTGAAATAGGTATGAGACTTTTTTGGGCGGGAGTGAAGAGGGATTTAGTGGGACGATTAACTTTATTTGGGTACTGGGGTAGGCGAGATAGAGCATTTGCCAGTAGGTTTTGTTTTTTTGGAACATGTTTAAGCACAAACTGAAACTTGGACAAGATGTTTGCTTATTGTACCTGTTTTGCGGAGGGTTTGCGGGTACTTGTCAGGGCTTTAAGATTTTTGTGATTATTTTAGACTTTGAAAGGGCAGTTAGACTTTTTAAAAAACTGTCTCCATACCGTGAGAGCGTGTTTTACGGCTGCAGCCTCCTTTTCCCAAATAGGCCAACTCAGTTGAGCCTGGGCAAACTTTTTAGAGAAATAGGCACAGGGGTGTAATTGATTATCTTCTCCCCATTGCAGCAAGGTGCTTTCCATGGCAACTTTAGAAGCATTTACTTGCCCTACAAATGGTTGGCTGTAATTAGGGCGTTTTAAAATGGGTTTGGAGGTAAAAAAGCGATTAAGAGTTTTAAAAGCGTTTTGACATTGGGGAGTTTATTTTACCTGGGCGGATGGTTGCGAGGCTGCATCTCCCTTCCCCTTGGTTTTGAGTAAGTTTGTGATAGGCAATGCAATTTGAGCGAAGTTGGGGAGGAATTTTTTATAGAAATTGGTGAACTTGAGGAATTTTTTAACTTGCTTGCGAGTTACAGGCAGTTTTTAGTTTTTTACTGCTTGCACTTTTTTAGGGTCTATGGTTAACTTTTGGTGGGAAATTACATAGCCAAGGAAAGTTAATTGGTTTTCGTGGAACTTGCATTTTGATATTTTGGCGTGGAGTTGATTTGCTATAAGGCGTTGCAATACCTCTAGTACCAGGGCAACGTGTTTTTTGCGAGATTTGGAATAGATTAGGATGTTATTAAGATAAACTACTACCTCTTTAAACAGCAAGTCATGCAGGATTTTTTTAATCAGCTGCATGAAGACTTTCGGTGCGCCTTTCAACCCGAAGGGCATTACTAGGTACTTAAACATTTTAAAGCAACTTGAAAAGGCAGTCAGCGGCCTATTTTTCTTCCGAATTTTTAATTTATAATAGGCTTTAACTAAGTTTAGTTTGGTGAAAATGTGGGGTTTTTTTTAGCTGGCTTAATAAATTAGAGATGAGAGGGATGGGGTAGGCGTTTGTGAGGGTGACTGCATTAAGTTTGGAAAGTTTATACAGAGCCGTAAATCACTCGTTTTTTTGCATACAAAGAAAGCAGGAGCAGAATAGGGTGCAGTGGACGGTTGGATAAAACTTTGAGCAAATTTTTTGTTTAGAAACTTTCTGAGCACCGTTTTTTTGGGGGGCTTATTGGATAGATTTTGCTTTTAGGCAACTTGCCATTCCTCACCACTTTAATAGCACAGTCTGACTTGCGATGAGGGGGCAGAACGTCACACTTTTTTACATTGACGACGTCTGCAAAGTTCAGATACTTAGGAGGCAATTGGGAGACGTTGGAAGCCGTAGTAACAAGTGCAGGTGTTTTTATGGCAATTTTTTTGGTGGTGTCTCTTGCATTGAGGTTGGGCAAATTTAATTGTTTTGGCCGCCCAATCGATGGAGGGGCTGTGTTTTTTTAGCCAGTATGCCCCTAACACTACGGCGTAGCATATGCCCGGTACTATGGTAAAATGGATTTGTTTTTAGTGGTGGCTTATTTTTATGGCTACCTTGCCGGTGCGCTGATTTACTGCCCCCTCCCAAATGTTACTGCCATTCATTTGGGCAAATTGGATGGGATGAGGTATCTGCACTGCTTTTACATTTAGGGCTTTAAAGGTGTTTTTACTGATTAAAGTGCACACACACTTAGAGTTTACTAAAGCCTTAACTGGTAGTTGAGGACTTCCTTTATAATGCTGTAAAATTACATTCAAGAAAACAGTTTTTTTTTACCTTGCTTACTATTTGCGGAGGAATGGGTTGGCTGGGAGTTGGCAGAGAATGTGAGGTACTGTGTTGCTTTTCTTTAGGACTCAGATTTTCCCTTTTGAAAGTTTACCGTCTCCCACCACTTCAATCGCACAGTCAGCCAGTTCATCCCCAACACGACAGGGGCCTTTATGGGGGCAATAGTAAAATAGAGTTGTTCCCAATGTTCTCCCATGCCCAGTACTACCCTGGCAGTACGATGAGTGACTGGTCCACCCTTACAGTCACTCCCGTCCATCTGGGAAAACTGTATGGGCTCTGGTAACTTAACTTGTTTAACTCGTAGCTCCTGGGCGGTCTCCTCACTTATTAAAGTGCGAGCACAGCCAGAATCAACTAGAGCCGCCACTCGTAATAGCGGTCACCCTCTGAGCAACGTAAGGGCAACCTTCATGTATACATTGTCCTCCTGGTCACTTACCATAATCGGAGCTCCCTGCTTGAGGTCCGGAGCTGTCTGCTGAGGAGCCCCCTTTACAACAGACCGACGGCGTTTTTTGAAGGTGGGACCCAATCCTCCCTGTCACTAGAGGAGGGTGAGTCGGAATTTGTAATCCACAGCTCCGATGAGCCCATAGTTTCGTTTGTATTCCGTGGCCCCGGTGGGCCGGTAGCTTTCGACGGTCCCTGGTCGGGCTACACCTGTAGAGCCGAGGAGGTACTCCGTCTCCCTGGTACGCTGCTTCGGCGATGAGACTGTCCCTCGGAGCGTGCTTTTCCCGGTTCTCCTGCCATTGGTTGAGCCGGTCCCGGCTTCCCGGCATGGGATGGGCATTGAGAGGCGAAGTGTCCCATACCACCGCAAACGAGACAGGCCCCACTCTCAAAATGCTTGTGGTGTTCCGGGACCGACTGCCCCCCCTGAAGGGAAGCGAGAGTACTTCGGGGCGCCAGGCCTGTCTCCACGGGGTTTAGCCTCTCACCCCGTCCTCTGCTTGGACAGGTACAACAACTGCCTTCGGTTTTCGATGTCGCTGCGTGCCGGACCCAGCCCTCCACGTCCGGAGGGTTTCCTTGCATAAAAGCCCAATGTTGCAGTTCAGGGTTAAGTCCTTCACGAAAATACTGCACCCAAGTGGCTTCACTCCAATCCAGGATTTTACTTGAGAGCAGCTGAAACTCGCTAGCATACTGCGCCACTGATTTAGTCCCTTGGCACAGCTGCAGCAAAGCGGCCCGCTCACCCTGGTGCAGATCTTCGAACCGGTTCCGGAAGGCTATCATGAAGTCATCGAGACTTCGCAGCACATGGGAGTGCAATTCATACTGCTGTACCATCCAAGCTGCCGCCTCTCCCTGCAGCAACGAGGCGACATACTGTACATGGCTTTCATCCAAAGTGAAAGTTCCACCTTGCTCCCGCATAAAAACAGCCACTTGGATCAAAAAATACGATAATAGATCACTTAACCCATCAAAGGTGATCTTCAAGTCCTGCTGCGCTGGTGGAGCGGGACGATCTGGCGGAGCGGGCACCACGGGCTGTCCGACCCCTACGGGCACTGCAGGCTGCAGCGGGTTCTGTCGCAAGTCATCCAACTCGCGGGCCATGCCAAGCATTGCAGCCTGCATGGCGTCCATCCAGTCGGCCATCTCCTGCCTCTCTGAACGCCACTGTTGACGTTCCTCTTCCATCTGGTGCTGCCACACCGCTTCTTTTCGAGCCGGGTCCTCCTCGAACCCAAAACCCAGGAATCCGGGTCTCCGAGCCCATGTGTCCACCCCCGACACCGCCCAGTGTCGAGGGGACTCCAACCAGGCACTCACCCGGGTCGCCTTCGACTTTGTGCCCAAGCCAGATCCAGAGCCGGCCCCGCCGGGTGTTTTACCTGCCGGCTTCTCCCCCTTGGAATCAGGATCAGGCCCCTCTGGCACAGTCTTGTCCTCATCCTTCTTGTCATCTCCATCCCCTGCCATAGCTATCCAAACGTAGAATAGGAGCAGAGGCCGGAGCAAGAGACTAGCAGCTTAATGTGAGGCTCTCCAGCCACCCTGGGCAATTCTCAAAAAGCCACTCGCTCAGACGATCAGGTCAGAAGCAGGTAAACTTTATTGTAGAAGCAACAGGCTCAGCCAGGCCCTCGCAAAGGCAAAGCTGCTAGTGACTACTTAGAAAACATTGCATAGTTATAAACATATCTACATCACAGGTGCACAACCCAGAGGCCTGGGAAAGGGATTAATAACAGAGTCTTGAGCAGGAAGGCAAATCAGACATCAAAACACAGTCTTGGGCTTGCTCGTTAGCAGTTGCTTGTTAGCAGTCAAGGACACAGGGGGAGGGAATCACCGGGAGTGAGAACATACCGGCAGAGGTCTGACTCATGTCAAGAGCCTGGCCTTCGTACCAGACCCTAGCCGCTTGTACAGACAAAACCAAAAGAAAAGCAACACAGTACCTCACAGGGGTGGGTGGCGTTGCTCCATCCGCCACGGATCCCTCCCAGTCTTTTGGCTGCTCCCGGATCTCAGTAACATTTAGGTTTAGTGCTGGGGAAATCCATTTTTTGTCACCCCCTGATGAGGCGGCACTGTCCCCACCCGGGACGGCAGCATTTGTAATTTGGAACTTTGACGGGTTAGAGGAGACTGTCTCTTCCACGCGAAGGGCAGAGGGGACTTTGAGTTCCGAGCTGGCGGCACGATTTTTTGGTGTGCTTTTGCGTCTGTTGCTACATTTTTGGGGGGCGCTTTCCGGGCAAGGAGGTTGGACGGCCCGTTCCTGACGTGACAGGCAGGCTGCGGCAAAGTGGCCCACAGCACTACAAACGAGACAGGCTCCCTTTTGAACATGTGTGGCTTTTTTTGGGGTGGGTGTCACTAGTTTCTGTGGTGGTTGAGTGGGCACTTTTGTTGCAGTATGGCTTTGTCATTGTCCCCCTTCCTTTGCTTTGTGCCTCACCAGGGAAAGAGATTGCTGGCGATATTCCACTTTTTCGGCAAGTAAGATTCACTTTTTGAGAGTTGGGGGGTGTCGTTGCATGTATGCCCAATACAAAATTTTGGGTTGCAGTTTTTCCTGAAAATATTGAAGTCGGGTAGCTTTACTTCAGTTTACAACTTTTCCTGCGAGTCGTTGAAACTTACTAGCATACTTTTGGACTGCTTATAGCCACTGTGAAACAGTGTTGGAACAGGATTCTGGAAGAAATGGGCTAGATGGATTCTTTATCTGATCCAGCCGGAATCATATAATTACAAATATTCACAGAGAGATCCACATGACTGATTTTCCCCACCTACATCTCATCTTGAATAGCAGTCTGGTTTCCTATGTCTGAGTATGATCTAAAACATCGTCTTTGTGATATCCCAGTTATAGATTTCAGGTCCCCTAATATCCTTCACAGCCTACTCAACCCAAAACCAAAAATTTGCAGGCATAGTTGTCAAAGAACTGACAATGGGTGATAAGTCCTCCAAGTGTTTGAAGAGGATGATTGCAAAAGTGTGATGAATTTTGAGTTGACTGTGGATGTTTGTTGATCATTCGTAAATCTCATTACAAGTCTCTTAGGAAGGAAAAAATACCTTTACTTTTTTGAATGTAATGCAATATGGATTTATTACAGTTACTAAGTAAAAAGAAACTATTATGATGATTATGTTTTTTCAACCTCCTCCATGGTGCTCACAAAGTTACAGGAATGGCTAACCCATTTAGAAAATGTAATATAAACCCTATGACTGATACAGTATGTGCCAAACTCAACTTTACTAAAGGAAGGTGAATGAATTAGTTCAGAATTTAATTCAGCCCCTTTGCAATTGCCTCATTTACTGGAAAGGAACAACAAATCCCTTTCTATTCTAGCACAAGTACTGTGTATTGGTAAATATTTTGGGAATGTTGCCGGTAGTGTTTGCCTAGTGAGACAAAAAAAAGTTGTGGATGTAAGGAACTAATAACATGGTTTGGTCGTATCTTTTTTTGTACTCTCAGCCTCATGCTAGTAAGAGAAACCAGAGGGCCATTTTATTCCTTTGTAGCTGTTCTGAACGTATATTTTCTGTGGGGTTCCATTTTGCAGGAACCAGAAAAATCTTGTTATGTTTTCATTTCCTCACTACCACTGACCAGAATGGCTGCCAAAGGGTATATGCAATAGGAAATGGAACCACAATAAGGATTGTTGCTACTAAACACTTTCCTCATCTTCAAATCTAATTTATTTACTTATGGAAATTCTTTCATACACTACGCATTTGTTTATCATCTTGATTTTTATCTATGCAGCATAAAGTCCCTTCAACCTTTCTTATGAAAGAATGTTTACACCTGTGGGCAAGGGCTAACGGCACTGAAAGGCTTGCATTCACAGGAAGAGTATTTTAGCAATTCAGGGTTGCCAAGGTAAGCAGCAAAGGCATTCCCTCTGCTGCCTCAAAAAAAAAAGTCTCTGAGGTAACAGGCTAACTTCCTTGGAGATGAACATGTCTCCTTTTCAAAATATTCAATAGGACAGAGAAAAGCAAATTTTTAAATAAAAATTAACACTGTATTCTATTTTTAGGTTTGCAAGAGAACTTAATTCTGACCTCCTCCAGGTGTATGGTCTAGTTTTGGGATCACTGGGTATGAATGCACCATAGAATAGTTGAAGTTGGACTCTGGAGTTTCTCAGTCTTTGTGGCTGTGAAAAAGAGCAGACTACTTCCTATATTACAAAGTTACCAATAGGGTTGTGCATATCGATAAACCTGAACTGAAAATAAACCTGAAATTAGCCGTTTTGGCTTTGTTCAGGTTTTGGGTTCACCGAATGCCAAAACCTGGGAAGCGGCCCAAAGCTGAATAGGCGCTTCCCGAATATCTATTCAGCTTTTTGGGTTTTGGCTAGTTGCCTTCTGGGAAGTCACCACTTTGTGGCCCTTGTTGTGTTTAAAGGAGAGCTATCTCCTTTCTTTGTAATCCTGCCCCCTGGCTGGTTTACAGGGCAGCAAGAGGGAGGGAGCAGGCATCTTGGAGTGGCCAATAGGAAGGCTCACTGGAGCTTCCCATATGGCCAATGGCAGTCATACATTTTGCATGGCTGCAAAGCCAGCTGGTGCAGCCTACCTTGATTTTTGCAACAGAGGACAACCTAGAAAGGAGGAGGGAGGATGGCAAGGATTCTTATTGGCCAATAGGTACCCAGGTAAGGAAGAAAAGTGTTCTTTGGCCAATCACAGAAGGTGTTTTCTATGCTTGGCTAAAGATTATAAAAGCAGGTCTGGTTCCCAGACCAGGCCATTCCTCAGAGGTTTGAGTTTGGTGGCAAAGCTTGGCTTTAGCTCCTGCTGCCCGATTCTCCCTCTGTGTTCCTGGATCCTGGTGCCTGGATTGGGTTACTTCCTGCCTGCTGCCTGGAGGAGAAGACATCGAAGGGTTTGAGATATAATTGTTTTCCTTTTTAACCAGTTGTTGTTTTGGGGGCTTATTTTCTAGATTTTGCTAGAAGCCAGCTGGCCTTGGCCTGTTGGTTGGGAGGGTAGCTAGATTGAGGGGGTGATCTGATTGCTGAAGAAATATGGCCAGAAAAACAGGTAGTCTTCCACTATCAATGAACATCAGTTTTCAGAACTAATTTAGATTGGATATGGGTTGAACAAACATCTCAATATAGAACAGGGATATGAATTTATTCCAGCAGTAACGAGCTATCCAGAAATAATAATAGAGCATCCTATTTAATCTGGGGGAAGAACAGCAGGAGAAGAACATAAATCCATTTAATACCACATTTTGCTCCCGACAGTGATCAGACAGATCACTCTGAGACTGAAGATGATGGCATTGCCAACAGATTGTCCAAGGCATCCAGTGGTCAGAGGTATATTAACTACTTCAGTATACACCGACATCATACACAGGTACTGGAAAGACCAGTCTAGTGACCTAGTGTCAGGCTGCTATCTCGGTTTCAGTATTGTTTCTGTGTCGGTACTGTACTGTCTAGCCTCAAGGCCGACCACACATACCAAGGCCTGGGAATACTGCTCCTGGGAAAGTTGACTCTGTCTGTGTATGCTGATGTTGTATAATCTCCCGCCATTTACTGCCTTATATTATCGTTCGGCTAGTGAGACTCTCATAGCTGCCATAGTTCCCTGTATGCACTGTATTGCCTTTTTGACCAGTAAAAGCCATCTGCTTGGATTCTATATGACTCTGTGGTGATTTCTGGTTCGAAGGGTCAGGAGCTTACATTATGGCAGCTATCTATCACCTTCTTTATTGTACTACTAGTCAGGCTGGAGCCCAGGGGGGTTCGCCTGCCGCTTGGATGGGAGCTGAGAAGCTCTCCGAGTGACCTACTATCCTGGATTCCTCTCGGAAGGATCCCACCCTGTTACAGGACATAGTCGCTGAACTCTTCAGAACTACCCTAGAGGTTTGCCGCTTGAGGGGACTGGTACAGGAGCAGTGGCAATCTCTTAAAGGGACTCTCTGGATGTTGACGTCGGAGGATACTGATACTCGTTTAGATCTTCAAGACTTGGATCAATTACTGGACGATGCCCGGTTGGCAACTGAGGATTTACAAGTACTAACTGGACTTTTGGATAATCTTATTTCTCGAGAGACTCTTTCCTCTAGTTCTACCATGGCAGGAGCCCCGCCGGAGGGTTTTTCCCTGATCCCGGATGCGGCCAGCTGTCAGGCTGAAGCCAAGCGAGTCGCTATTCGCACCGCTCTTCTCCTTGTGGAATGTACAAAGGACACCCCGGTCGCCACCTTGGCTCAAGCTTTGACCTCGACTTTTGGAGCCGATGCACCTGCACTGGCGGTTCGAATACAACCCTTGCTGGGCGGGGAATCCGACCCCATACTCTCACTCCTGGAAACAGAACTTTTACCGCGCATTACGGCGGAGGCTGCCCTAAGACTTGAGAACACCAAAGTTCTTGCGGATAAGGATGCCGCCGAAGCGGCTAAGGTCGCAAGAGAGAGAGGCTGCTGAGGCAGCCAAGGCGGCAGCAGCAAGGGTTAGGGATTGGGCGAGAATGGATACGCGCCCCAAGGACACTGTACAAGGGCTATCAGGTCTGTCTTTTCCCCCGGCGTTCGTCCCGTCGCGCGCGACCCAACGCGCACGCCGTTTGGCTGACCGACGTCGAGACTCAGGAGAGTCTGAAGACGAGGATCTTTATGGAGATAGCTCTCAATGGGCCACGAGCTTCCGGACCAGTAAACCTCATCTCACTGGTGGCCCAAGTGAGGAGGTTCACCTCTTACGAGCCCAGAATCGGGAGCTCTCCGACCGTGTTGATCAACTCCAAGAACTAATGGAACGTATGCTTCAGGATAACAGGCAATTACAACAAACCCTGATAGCCCAAGCACAGCCTGTTCCGATACCGGGTCAGGGGGTGCCCATCCAGCCACCCCAACCACCCGCTAATGTGCCTGTTCCACCCTTGCCTCCCGGAGCTCCCGTTGTTCCTCCGCCCGGACCACCCGTGCAACCGGGCCAACCTGCGCCCGGCCCTTGGAAGCAACTTAAATTGAGGACTACGTACGACGGATCTCTCGAGACTTTGCCTTGTTTCTTGCATCAAGTGGACAGTTATATGCGAGAACAAGGACAACTTTTCCCCACGGAAGATAGCCGGGTGCGTTATGTAGCTTCCCTTCTGACAGGTAAAGCAGCTGACTGGATGGTCCTCCAGTTTGACACCCGCTCTCGGGCTATTCGTTCCCTCAACAACTTCATGACTGCTCTGAGAAGGAGGTTTGAAGACCCCTTCCTGGGGGAAAGAGCCAAAACGGAACTCTTACAACTAAAACAAGGCTCTGCTACAGTTCGAGAATTTGCCGATGAATTTCAACGACTGGCAAGCAAAATTGTAGGCTGGCCCGAGACCACCCTAATTCATCATTTCAGGGAAGCCTTGCACCCTGACGTTCTGAACTGGTCATACATGCGGGGCGATCCCGATACCCTTGAAGACTGGATTCTATTGGCCGAGGAAGTGGAAAGCCGCCGGCGCTTTATTTCCCTAGTCCGTCAAAAGCACAAGGAAAAAGGCACCCAAAAGCCTCAATCCAAGGCACCACCGCCCGTCCCACGAAATCCTCCACGTCCGCCCCAGGAACGTGAAGCTCGATTTCAGAGAGGTGCCTGTCTTACTTGCGGAGAAATGGGCCACTTTGCAGCTGTTTGCCCGCACCGCCATGAATTATTTCGTCCCAGCACGACGACCCGCGCCAGAGGTCGTCCACCACGCAGAGGCACCGCGGCCACCTGCAGCGCAGCTCCGGGAAGACCCACACCCTCTGCACTCCATGCCGGAGACCCAGCCTCCCTGCCTGCTACCAACGACCCCGCCGGGTCTCGGATTACAAGTGCCCCATTGGGGGACAACTTTCCCTCTTCGGATGAGGAAAATCCTTGGAATTCTGTAGCCTTAAACCTGGAATCTCCCCTCGACTTGTCAAAAAACGGCTCCGGTCTGTGGTGAATGGAGCGTCTCCACAGACCTCTCAGGATCCTCCTGTTAAACCAAATGCTCCTACCAAAATCAAAGAAGTGGACTCCACCGTCTACGTGGATGCAGTTTTACAACACATTAACGGTGGCCCACAACTACCCGTCAAAGCACTAATCGACTCCGGTTGCTGTCGCACTCTCATAAGCGAAGCCACTTTTGCTGCACTCAGAGCCGAATCTGAGGCTTTACCCGCCCCTGTCCAATTTGCCCAAATGGACGGGAGCCATTTCCAGGGGGGTCCAGTTGATCACCGCACCATAGGGGTGGCAATGGGAATTGGCTCCCACTGGGAGCAAATAGACTTCACTATAGCCCCTATCCGTTTTGAAGTGGTCTTGGGTATTAACTGGATTAAAGGACATAGTCCCAGTATTAACTGGGAAACAAACACTATCTCCTTCGCCAGCCCCATGTGCGATCAGCACCGGCAGAACTTTGCACTGTTATATCCGCCCGTCCCAGCATTGGCCTCCGATGTCCCAGCACTTCCAGTCCTACCTAATGTATATCGAGACTTTGCGGATCTCTTCGACCTGAAAGAATGTGATACCTTACCCCCCCACCGGGCCTCGGACTGTACAATTGAGGTGGTCAAGGACTGCACATTAACCAAAAGTAAAATTTACCCTATGAGCGCTTCCGAGCGCACTGTTCTCCGGGACTTCCTTGACAAAAACCTCGCCAGAGGGTTCATTCGCCCATCGAATGCCCCGAACTCGGCCCCCGCGTTTTTTGTCCGAAAAAAAGAGGGCGACCTTCGTTTATGCATTGACTTCAGGAAACTCAATGCGGTTACCCAAACCAACGCCTATCCTATCCCATTAATATCTGATATTTTGGGACAGTTACAGGAGGGCCGGGTGTTCTCCAAGTTAGACTTGGTGGAAGCCTACTACCGAGTCCGCATCCGCGAAGGAGATGAGCACCTCACTGCCTTCTCTAGCTGTTTCGGTATGTATGAATTCCTCGTGATGCCGTTCGGATTAAAAGGGGCTCCGGGGGTCTTTATGCAACTCATCAACGAAATCCTTCATGACTTGCTGTATCGCGGGGTGGTGGTTTACTTAGACGACATTCTTATTTATTCAAAAACCATGGAAGAGCATGTAACTCTAGTCCGAGAAGTTCTGCAGCGCCTGCGCGACCACCAACTCTTTGCAAAACTGGCTAAATGCGAGTTTCATCAAAGCCAGCTCACATTTTTAGGATACATAATCTCCCACCAAGGTCTTCGCATGGACCCTGTCAAAGTCCAAGCCGTTCTCGATTGGACTCCTCCCACCAACCGCAAGCAAGTGCAACAGTTTTTGGGATTTGCGAACTTTTATCGAGGATTCATTCCTAACTTCGCCCAAGTGGCCCTACCCATTACTGATCTACTAAAAACCAAAGGGAAAGCAAACACAGCTACCTTACCCTCCGCAAAAATCCTGTGGACTGATCAATGCCAAGCCGCGTTTGTGGCTCTCAAACGCCTCTTCACATCCGAACCCGTACTACAGCACCCGGACCCAAACCAAATGTTTATTGTGCAAGTCGATGCCTCCGATGTAGCTATGGGAGGGGCTCTCCTCCAGAAAGGTCCGGATGGCCTCCTTCACCCGTGCGCTTACTTTTCGAGAAAATTTGCGCACGCACAATTGAACTGGCCCATTTGGGAAAAAGAGGCAGCGGCCGTTCACCATGCCCTGACTCTATGGAGGCAATTCTTAGAGGGGTCCAATATCCCCTTCGAGGTTTGGACCGATCACAAGAATCTAGCTGCCCTCACGGGGTCCCATAAACTATCAGCAAAACAACAACGTTGGGCTGAATTCTTCGCTCAGTTTCGTTTCGTCCTAAAGCATGTTCCTGGGAAGCAAAACGTTCTCGCAGATGCCCTCTCCCGGTTGCCACAATACCCGGTAAAACTCGAGAGACCAACTGACTCTCTGTTCACCCCTACGCAAAGGGGAGCCCTTCCTGTACTGGCCGTGCAAACCCGATCTCAGCAACAGCATCCCTGATCCAGTTCTCCAGCACCTCCAACCCGAGCGGCTACCCAACCGCCCTCGCAACAACAACGAACCGACGATTCCACTCCTCCAACCCCACCAGCTGCCCTACCGCCTACAATCTGCGCACCACCGCACGTAAGCACTACCCCCATAGCTGGTCCTAAGACTACTATAGCCGGGGGGGGGGTTCCCGCCAAAGTTCCCATCTCCGAATCCTTTTTAAATACCCTTCGGAACCACTGCCTTTCTGAACGCTCCACTCACACCCTACCCCCTGGGGTAATAGAACAGGGAGGCTCATGGTACAAAGACTCTAAATTGTATGTACCCAAGGCACTTCGAAAAGACGTCTTACACTTAGCTCATGGAGTAAAAACAGCTGGACACTTTGGATTCCTAAAAACTCTCCACTTGTTGCGCAGACAATTTTGGTGGGGGGGAATGTGTTCCGACGTTGACTCTTTTATTCGCAGCTGCCCTGTTTGCGCCACAGTGAAGCGATCACAAGGCAAACCCCCGGGGCTACTGCAACCTCTAGAAACACCCACCAGACCATGGGAAGTGATTGCTATGGACTTTATGACTGATCTCCCTCTCAGCGGGGGAAAAACTGTATTATGGGTTGTTACTGATTTATTTTCCAAGCAAATCCATTTAGTTCCATGCGCAGGGATCCCCTCTGCTCAAAAAATGGCCCGCCTCTTCGTGACACATATCTTCAAATTACATTCGTTTCCGCGCAAAATAATCTGTGACCGCGGCAGTGGCTTTGTTTCCAAGTTTTGGAAAGCATTCCTCAAGTTGGTGGGGGTTGAACAAGGATTGTCTACTGCATACCATCCTCAAACCGATGGTCAAACTGAACGTGTAAATGCTGTCCTTGAATGTTATTTACGCTGTTATGTAAACTACCACCAAGATAACTGGGTAGAACTGTTACCTTTTGCAGAATATGCCTACAATAATGCTGTACATCAATCTACAGGTTTTAGCCCATTCTATGCAGTGTATGGACAGGATTTTGGTCCTGTTACGCCCAGAAGTAATGTGGAGGGGGAGGGAGATCCTGACGTTGCTTCCTGGGCACACACCCTCCGTACCACTTGGCCTTGGCTCGTTAGCAATCTCGACCGAACCAAGCGCAAATACAAAGCACAAGCTGATAAACATCGTTCCCCCGGGGGCGAACTGCGAGTGGGTAAATTGGTCTATCTTTCCACCAAAAACCTACGTTCCACCCGTCCGTGCCTTAAACTCAATGCTAAATTCATTGGCCCTTTCCCGATCACACGGGTCATAAATCCTGTCACGGTGGAATTAGCTCTCCCGAAAACCCTGAGGCGTGTGCATCCCGTTTTCCACATTAGCCTCCTGAAGCCCCATACGGCCTCTCCACAATGGCATCCCGATCCGCCCCCCGAACAGCCCATTATGGTGGGGGGGGAAGAGCACTTCGAAGTCTCCAAAATCCTTGACTCTCATGTTCACCATGGAA
The DNA here is from genome assembly GCF_029931775.1 of Euleptes europaea. Lineage (NCBI taxonomy): Eukaryota > Metazoa > Chordata > Lepidosauria > Squamata > Sphaerodactylidae > Euleptes > Euleptes europaea. The sequence goes on from NC_079321.1 coordinate 78,753,556, forward strand.
ACCTACAGTATTTGGTCCGTTGGAAACACTTCCCCCCTGCCTACGACGAATGGGTTCGCGCACGAGATGTCTCCGCCCCCAAACTAATCGATGCCTTTCACACTGCCTACCCGGACAGACCATCCCCCTTACAGACTGGGAGGGGGCCTTAAGGGGAGCAGGATGTCAGGCTGCTATCTCGGTTTCAGTATTGTTTCTGTGTCGGTACTGTACTGTCTAGCCTCAAGGCCGACCACACATACCAAGGCCTGGGAATACTGCTCCTGGGAAAGTTGACTCTGTCTGTGTATGCTGATGTTGTATAATCTCCCGCCATTTACTGCCTTATATTATCGTTCGGCTAGTGAGACTCTCATAGCTGCCATAGTTCCCTGTATGCACTGTATTGCCTTTTTGACCAGTAAAAGCCATCTGCTTGGATTCTATATGACTCTGTGGTGATTTCTGGTTCGAAGGGTCAGGAGCTTACACCTAGCAGTCCTAGGGCCACTGCCAGAGTTCTGCCAGGAAAAGAGCTCCCTTCCCCCCAAACTGTAAATGCCCCCTTTTCATTACAAAAAATCAGTGTGAATGAAAACCCCAGTGGTGGGATCAGATCATTCCACAAGGGCTTGGATTTTATTGCACTATTACACAGCCAGACCCCAAATAGCATCTACTCTACCATAATTCCTGCATTAAATTACTGGCACAATATGTTTATTGCCAGTGGTTAGCCTTTGAAATAGTTCATGATGTGACTAGTTTTTTTTTAATATATTACTGTTTGTAAGGAAATCATAATTCAAATTTGTTTTGCAAAGGCTTTCACAGTTTTCTGTTCTTCAGTACTCGAAGGTAGGATGAGTCCCTTTGAGGAATTTTTGCGATTGAAACCACATAAGGTAAACATATGCTGTTTCTTGATGTGCTAAATGGTACATGTAGAAGGTGCAGCACAGCCATCCCATATCTGCTTTATAGCCCAAAGATGGCCACCTAAGAAATGAAACCTCAGCAATGTTTTCTTTTCAGACTTACTCAAACATTCTTCCCAACATGTTTTCAGTTCCGGTATTTGTTTTATATATAAATAAGAAGCATAATTTCTCAAACTCTGAACCTCAGTATTTCTAAGGGTTGGTACCCACAAGCATCCATCATAAGATGACTAGCATGCGTGAATGAATTATCAGACACCATAGCCATATCACCTTATATCACCTTCCAGTACAATGCTTTTCAATAGAATCAGTTCATAGGCTAAATTCCATGTCATCAAATGTGCTTACATCATGTGTGAATATAGAAGATTTTGATAAAAGGCATATAGACTTCTTGACCTTAATGCAGTGCCCCATCTGTCCTTCTATGGTTTTTAAATATTATTGAATATGATTAGGGTGCCTTTTGAAAATGTTTTCTGCAGTGTTAAAAACCACCAGCACCCCTTGTGACAATTTTAAGTGAGTAGTTTAATAGTGTTTAACAGCTTCCAGAAGCAATATTCTCAATCTGCATTGGCTTAATTATCTCTCAGTGATGTCAGCACAAAGCCAAATCTGATTGGCTACATAACATTGTAGTGTCATCCTATTCAATACATGACTGTGATTGATTGGGAACATCCATGTTGATGATCAAAGAAACATTGTCTTAATTCTCAGTTGGCTTTGTTTGTCCAAAATAGCATAGACTTGTAGTCAAATCTAATCATCTGCATGGTGACATGACATAATTCTGCCCACTACAGAATGTGTTAACTTGAATGGCTGGGATTGTGGATGTGATTAATCCAGGGAGTCAATAAAAATGGCATGAAACAGGAAGACATATTTTAAAAATTATGATTTGATGCAGGGATTTCATTGAGAATGTGTATATATCAGTGTACAATCTGCATTCAGAAGTCATCTTTTAGTTATAGTTTGACTCTGACCATTGCTAAGTACCACTTTTGCAGCCTCAACTCTGTTTAGATTAATACATACACACTTACAGAGCAATCCTAATGGAGGGATAGTTGCAGGGCGACCGGGGACAGCGCAGCCAAGCTGCCTACTGAGCAACTTGCAGGGGCTGCAATGTAAAAATAAAATCTCCTCCAAGCCCTGAGAATCTACTCCATACAGTTCCAAAGGCCTGCACCATCCTTTTTGCCGGTGCAAGTTTATGCTAGCAAAAAGAGGTGTTCCCTGGGCAAAAGGGCTCAGGGAGCTGACTAAAGTCAGCCCCACCCCCTTTGGTGCCACCATGAGCCCCTGCACTGGAGAAATGCTGTCAGCAAGGCTCCGCTGGCGCCCCTGCCTCATGCTGCTGTGCCACTCCTTGGTGCCAATGTAAGTGGCCCGGGGCTGGCATTGGTACATGTTTGCATGGCACAAGTGGCACTAAAGTTAGCATAGGGGTCACGCTGCCTCCTAACGACATTCTCCCCCTTTCAGGATTGTACTGTTAGTGTCCACATCATTTCATATCAATATTTGCAATACTGAGAGTATTTATTAGTTCAGAGTAGGTATATTTTAGAAAACAATGTGACTATATAAGGATCAGTATCTGGTATCCATTCGACTGCACTGTATAAATAGTATTTATTATGGACCCACAACTAGAAATTACACTTGGGCAAAGAATAAGAAAAGGTAGCCTCATGATTTGGTGTATTTTATGGTATAAATGGCTCCTCACACAGTTCGTCTCTTTATGTCATCTGCACTGTCTTTCTAAAACATTTAGAACCTCCTGAAGGAAAGTTTGATTTTGACTCCCTTGATATCAATCCCATAACAGTCTCATGTCCAACCAAATCCATCCTTTGCTTCAGAAACCAAGAAATTATAATATGGCCCTTTTGTCAGGTCTTGGCCTGCTTCTGTTTCCCCTTAGGGCCCCCTCTCGTTCTGCAAGGGGGACGGTTTATGGGGGTAGGCGGTGTGGAAGGCGTGCACTAAGTGTGGGGCGGAGACATCTCGTGCATGAACCCATTCATCGTAGGCCGGGGGGAAGTGTTTCCAATGAACCAGGTACTGCAGAGAGCCGTGACGCACATGAGAGTCCAGAATCTTTGACACTTCAAAATGCTCCTCCCCCTCTCACCATCACAGGGTGCTCAGGAGGCAGTTCCGGGTGCCAATCTGAGGCGGCAGCATGAGGCTTGAGGAGGCTGACATGGAAGACAGGGTGGATACGCCTCAAGGTTTTAGGGAGAGTCAGTTCCACAGTGACTGGGTTAATTATCCAGGCAATGGGATATGGCCCCACATACTTGGCACTGAGCTCATCACATGGTCAGGTGGACCGCAGATTCCTGGTGGAAAGGTACACTAAGTCACCAACCTGAAAGTCTTTGCTGGGAGAGCGATGCTTATCTGCTTGAGCTTTATATTTGCGTTTGGCCCTGTCTAAGTTTTTTACTAGCCAGGGCCAGGTGGTGTGGATAGCTCGAGTCCAAGAGGCTACATCATCATTTCCCTCCTCCCCCGTCATATCTACATGACCAATAGGACCGAACTCCTGACCATACACAGCATAGAAAGGACTAAAGCCTGTAGATTGATGCACAGCATTATTGTAAGCATATTCAGCAAAAGGCAATAGTTCAACCCAATCATCTTGGTGATAATTGACATAACTACGTAAATAACACTCCAATACAGCATGTACACGTTCAGTTTGCCCATCCGTTTGGGGGTGATAAGCACTAGACAAACCCTGTTCCACCCCCACCAACTTGAGAAAGGTTTTCCAAAATTTAGCAACGTAGGTACTTCTGCGGTCGCAAATTATCTACTCGGAAAGGAATGTAGACTGAAAACATGTGACACAAAAAGGCGGGCCAACTTGGGGGCGGAGGGTATACCCGCACACGGAACCAAATGTACCTCTTTGGAAAACAAGTCAGTAATAACCCATAGTACAGTTTTCCCTTCACTGAGTGGGAGGTCTGTCATGAAATCCATAGCAATCACTTCCCAGGGTCTGGTGGCAATTTCCAGTGGTTGTAACAGTCCTGGGGGTTTACCTTGGGAACGTTTGACAGTGGCACAAATGGGACAGCTGCGAACGAAGGAATCTACATCAGTACGCATGCCCGCCCACCAAAACTGCCTGCGCAATAAGTGAAGCGTTTTTAGGAAACCAAAGTGTCCTGCCATTTTAGCTCCATGGGCCAATTGCAGGATCTCTCTCCGAAGTATTTTAGGCACGTACAATTTCGAGTCTTTGTACCAACAACCACCCCGTTCTAGCAGGCCTGAAGGTAGAGCCTGAGCAGAGTGCTCGGCTAGGCACTGAGTACGAAGGGAGTCCAGGAAGGAGTCGGGCAGGATCACCCCCCCTGCAGAGGGTGAAACAGGAGCCGTCGGCGGTGGCGACGGGGTGGCGGGTGGGCCTGGTGAGGGAGTCGGTTCCCTTTGGACAGATGCTCTGCTGTCCGCTGCTTGGGTTTGGGACTGGAGCAGAATTTGGGACGGAGTTTTTACAGCTAGAACTGGTAGAGCTCCCCTGTGTGCTGGGGTGAATAAGGAGTCCGTAGGACGGTCGATTTTCACTGGATATTGGGGAAGCCTGGAAAGAGCATCAGCTAGCACATTTTGCTTTCCAGGTACATGTTTGAGCACAAAACGGAACTGAGCGAAGAAGTCAGCCCAACGTTGTTGTTTTGCGGACAGTTTGTGGGTCCCCGTGAGGGCTTCTAGATTTTTGTGATCGGTCCAGACTTCAAAGGGGACCCTGGAACCTTCCAAAAATTGCCGCCACGTAGTGAGGGCATGATGGACGGCTGCAGCTTCTTTTTCCCAAATGGGCCAGTTTAGTTGAGAGTATGCAAATTTCTTAGAAAAATAAGTACAGGGGCGAAGAAGACTGTCAGGTCCCCTTTGCAAAAGAGCTCCCCCCATGGCTACGTCCGACGCATCAACTTGCACAACAAACATGCGGTTTGGATCGGGGTGTTGCAGCATAGGTTCAGAATTGAAAAGCTGCTTGAGAGTTACAAAGGCAGTTTGGCATTGATCAGTCCAATGTACCTTGGTGGTGGGCAATGTAGCAGAGACCCCTTTACCTTTAGTTTTAAGGAGGTCGGTGATCGGTAGGGCCACCTGAGCAAAGTTGGGAATGAAACCACGGTAAAAGTTGGCAAAGCCGAGAAACTGTTGCACTTGCTTGCGGGTGGAGGGAGGAGCCAAATCAAGTACAGATTGAATCTTAGTAGGGTCCATGGTGAGGCCCTGATGTGAAACTATGTATCCCAAGAAAGTCAATTGTTCCTGGTGGAACTCAGACAACTTAGTGTAGAGCTGATTGCTCCTGAGACGTTGCAACACTTCTCTGACCAGAGCAATATGTTCATCCATGGTATTAGAGTAAATAAAGATATCATCAAGATAAACCACCACGCCCCGATATAATAAATCATGGAGGATCTCGTTAATGAGTTGCATGAAGACCCCCGGGGCCCCTTTTAACCCGAAAGGCATCACCAGAAATTCGTACATTCCGAAGCAGCTCGAGAAGGCTGTGAGGGGTTCATCCCCATCCCGAATTCGGACTCGGTAATAAGCTTCAACCAAGTCCAGTTTAGTAAAAATGCGCCCCTCTCTTAGTTGTCCTAAGATGTCCGAGATCAATGGTATGGGGTAGGCGTTGGTTTGGGTGACTGCGTTGAGTTTTCGAAAGTCAGTGCATAAGCGCAAGTCACCTGTCTTTTTACGTACAAAGAAAGCAGGGGCTGAGTTGGGGGCGGTTAACGGTCGAATGAACCCTTGAGCAAGATTTTTATCTAAAAAGTCTCGTAGCACGGTGCGTTCGGAAACGCTCATAGGGTAAATCTTGCTTTTAGTTAGTTTGCAGTCTCCCACTACAGTCCATGGTGCGGTGAGGGGGTAAGGCATCACACTCTTTTAAATCAAAAACGTCCTCAAAGTCTTGGTATACCTCGGGCAATGGGGTCGGCAGTAGAGCATCGGAGGTTAAGGCTGAGGCGGGTGAAAGTACAACCGCAACCTCACGTCGATGCCGTTCACATCCAGGGTTGGCAAATGTAATAGTGTCAGCTTCCCAGTCTATGGAGGGACTGTGTCCTTTGAGCCAGTTGATCCCCAAAACGACTTCGTACCGGATAGGAGCTATGGTAAAGTCTATTTGCTCCCAATGGGATCCGATACCCATCGCCACCCCCCGTGTGCGACGGTCAACCGCCCCCCCTTAAAGTGGCTACCGTCCATTTGGGCAAATTGGACAGGAGCCGGTAGCTCTTCGGACTTGACTTCTAGGGCTGCGAACGTGGCCTCATTGATTAAAGAGCGCCCGCAGCCGGAATCTATGAGCGCCTTGACACGTAACTGGGGGCCCTTTTTATAGTGTTGTAACACTACGTCCACATAAACAGTGTTTTCAACTTCACTCACCATGACAGGAGCCTTGGGTTGTTGCAGGAGATTCCGCAGGGGTCTGTGGGGACACTCCACTCACCACAGACCGTATCCGTTTTTTGACAGGTTAAGAGGAGATTCCAGATTTAGAGCTGGGGAATTCCATTGATGATCTTCGTCTGAAGAAGGAGAGCTGTCCCCCACTGGGGCACTTGTAATCCGGGACCCTACGGGGTCGATGGGTGCAGGGAGACTAGACGATTCTCCAACGTGAACTGCAGAGGGTGTGGGTCATCCCGGCGCTGCGCTGCGGGTGGCCGCGGTGCCTCTGCGTTGAGGTCGTCCCCGAGCTCGAGGCAGTACGCTTGGTCGAGTGGGTTCTGGACGTTGAGGGCAAGCCGCTGCAAAATGGCCCATAACACCGCAAACGAGACAGGCTCCTCTCTGGAATCGGGACTCGCGATCCAGAGGGAGTCGGGTTGGTCTCCTCGGGTGGGAGTCGAAGGTTTGGTGGGAGGTTTTTGCCCGCCTTTCTCCTTGGTCCTATTTCGGACTAGTGAAATGAATCGGCGGCGGCTTTCTACTTCCTCGGCCAGTAAAATCCATTCCTCAAGGGTATCTGGGTCGCCTCGCATATAAGACCAGTTCAAAATGTCTGGGTGCAAGGCTTCTCGAAAGTAGTGGATAAGGGTAGCTTCAGGCCAGTGCACTACCTTACTCGTGAGTCATTGGAATTCATCTGCAAATTCTGGAGAGGAGCCTTGCCTGAGTTGTAAAAGTTCCGCTTTGGCTCTCTCTCCCATGAAGGGATCTTCAAAGTGCCGTCGCAAGGCAAACATAAAATTGTCAAGGGAACGAATGGAGCGGGACCCCGTATCAAACTGGAGGATGATCCAGTCAGCCGCTTTTTCCGTTAACAGAGAGGCAATGAAACGGACGCGGCTATCTTCGGTAGGGAAGAACTGTCTTTGCTCCCTCATATAACTGTCCACATGATGCAAAAAACGGGGTAAGGTTTCAACAGAGCCGTCGTAAGTAACCTTCAGTTTCGGCGGCTTCCATGGCATTGGGGGTACAGGCGGCTATCCAGGAACTGAGGCTCCTGGTAACCCCGGTGCACCCGGTGGCACTGGTAAAGCAGGTGCAACAGGCACTCTGCTGGGCGCTGCGGGGCCTCCGCCCGGAACTATGGGGCCTTCACCAGGAGCGACTGGACCCCCGCCAGGAGCTGCGTGGCCTCCGTCAGGAGGAACCACCGGTGCAGCTGGTTGCTGTGGGGGTTGTTGCGGCGGTTGTTGCGGTGGCTGCTGCGGTGTCACGGGAGTGGGGGCAACAGGCGCAGCTTGAGCCCGTTGTAACTGGTCGTTGTCCCTGAGTACTAAGGTCACTTGATCCTGCAAGCATGCCACCTGCTCCATAAGGTCCAGATTTTGGTTATGTAACAAAAATACCTCGTCGCCAGTGCTGCCAGCCCGGCGGGACTGGCTGACCCATAAATTAGTGGCCCAGAGAGACTCCCCACCATACAGGTCCTCCTCGTCAGAATTATCTGGCCTCTTGGGCAAAGTCCCCGCCAACCTGTGGGAGCGTTGAACGCTACACGACAGGACGAAAGACGTTCTCTCTCCTACTGCTCAGCCTGAGCTTTTGCCATGGCTTCAGCTGCTGTCCGTGCTTGCTCCTCCGCTCTTTTGCACTCCGTCAGGGCCTGGTCGGCTTCCAGTTTGGCAGTCAGTGCCGTGGTAACGAGTGGAAGGGCCTCCTGTTCCAAAGTGTAGAGGAGCTCAGCGCGATCTGCCAGATCCAACATCGGCTGGATCTGTACCGCCAAGGCCGCTGCATCAGCACCGAAGTCGGGGGTGAGATGTTTTGTGAGTTCAGCCACTGAAATAGTGGCCGCAGTGTGGCCCTGGAAGAGGGCAGGCACCCGGGCGGCCACCGCTTTCGCTTCCGCTCTGCAGAGCTCGGGGGGGTGGTGTGACTGGGGTCGCCATGTCGGCAGAATGGATCGGGACCGCAGTCAGAGTTGTTTGCGTTTCACAGGCAGTAAGTCCGGCCAACAGGCTAGTCAACAATTGTAAATCCTCAGCCGCCAACCGAGCATCTTCCACCAACCAGTCAAGGGTATGGAGGTCTTGGCTGGTGCTGGTATCTGCAACGTCAGATGTCCAGGGGACCGTCGTGGCTAGAGAATGCCACTGAGCACAAACAAGTCCAGTCGGGCGATTAACTTCCGCATCAGTTCGATGTAGTTCAGCTATAACGTCCCGTACGAGTTTGGGGTTGTCAGTCGCTGTTCCCAACAGAAGGGACCACGGATGGAAGCCCTCCAGGGCTCCTAGCAGAAATCTGTCACCCAGGGAACAGATTCGCCGGGTCCGGGCGAACCGCATGGGGCTCCAGCCACGGGTAGGTCACTCGGAGAGCATTGTCTTTGCTCCCATCCGAGTGGCAGGCGAACCCTCCAGGGCTCCAGCCTGACAGGTGAGAGAAATAATTGCTGTCTTGATGTCAGCACTTGCCCTATCGAGAACCACTAGCCACAGCAGGAGACGTAGTTGTCCAAAGCAGTTGGTTTAATGGTAACAAAGGCAAACAGAGCATAGAGAACCCAAGACAGCAATGGAGGAAACTGGCATGCACTTGATAATATAAAAGCATTGAAAAAAGCACTCAGCAGTACAGTCTCATGAGATTATTTCGAGCACATTACAAACAGTACAGAGGTGCCGCTGCTCCCACGGACATCTGCAAGCTTCAAAGGGGACAGGAATGCAGTTTTGGGAAAACAGTCCTTGAAGGGGAGTCTGTGAGAAAACGAAACTATCTGAGACACAGGCCTGACAGATACAGACTAGAGGCATAACCGCTCAGAGTTTTGAAAAGTTGGCAATGTCCTTCAAGGGGAGCTGTAGGGTTTAAAAGCATAAGTCTGTAAGGTTCTCCAACCTCCCTGGGCTATTTCCATAAAACCACTCGCTCAGACGACCATTCAGAAGCAGGTAAGTTTATTGGAAGGCATCAGGTATGGTCAGGGCCTACACGGTCAAAGCTACAAGAGCTTGCATTTGCAAAAGAACCAGAATATAAACATTTCTACATTGCAGACGTCGGTTACATGTTTTGGGAACCAAGTGATAACAGCACTGAGCTAAGCTACTGAATACACATCAAAGACATCAGGGAAGCTCGTTAACTCAAGCCTGAGAAAGCCAAGGTCGGAGGAGGGAGGAGGGAACGAGGAAAGGAAAGCGAGCGGGACATTCCAGCAGGGGCCTAGATGGGAAACAGTCCAGCCAAGGCCTGAACCATTCTACTGAAAGAGGTCTGGCCTGTCGCTTGTACGGACAGTCCAAACACGGAACAGAGCAGTCCCTCACAAAGTCCCGGAAACTTGCCTGACATTGCCAGGCAACTCTGATAAGGTTCTCACAGACAAAGACATGGGCAGAGACACAACAACTACCAGGTGCTGAAACAGCATAACAATCTGGGAAAACACTCTGGGAAACGGAAGCAGGCCAAGACCTGACACCTTTCCCTCTTTTTGTTTGGCCTTTAAGCTAGGTAAGAACAGGAGCTATAAATTCAGGTACATGAAAGTGGAGTGAGAAATGGAGGGAGGAACATTAACAGTGTGAGATATGCCGATGATACTACATTACTGCCAGAAAATAGCAAAGACTTGTAACGACTACTGCTGAAAGTTAAAAGAGAAAGTGCCAAAGCAGGACTGCAGCTGAACATCAAGAAGACAAAAGTAATGACTACAGGAGAATTACACAACTTTAAGGCTGACAATGAGGAAATTGAAATTGTTGAAGACCTTCTATTCCTTGGCTCTACCATCAACCAAAAGGGAGACTGCAGCCAAGAAATCAGAAGGAGGTTGAGACTGGGAAGGGCAGCCATGAAGGAGCTAGAAAAGATTCTTAAGTGTAAGGATGTGTCACTGGCCACCAAGATCAAGTTAATTCATGCCATCATATTCCCTATTGCTATGTATGGGTGTGAAAGCTGGACAATGAAGAAAGCTGATAGGAAGAAAGTAGATTCCTTTGAAATGTGGTGTTGGAGGAGAGCGTTACAGGTACCGTGGACTGCCAAAAAACCAACAAATCAGTGGGTTATAGATCAAATCAAGCTTGAACTGACCCTAGAAGCTAAAACGACTAAACTAAGGCTATTGTATTTTGGTCACATCATGAGACAACAAGAGTCACTAGAAAAGACAATAATGCTAGGAAAAGTTGAGGGCAGCAGGAAAAGAGGAAGACCTAACAAGAGATGGATTGACTCAATAAAGGAAGCCACAGCCCTCAGTTTGCAAGATCTGAGCAAGGCTGCCAAAGATAGGATTTTTTGGAGGACATTGATTCATAGGGTTGCCATGAGTTGGAAGCGACTTGACGGCACTTAACACACACACACGTACAGCTGAGTAAATAGAATGAAAAACAAGTATAAAAGAAGGAAAAGGTGTTTCCTAATAGAGATTTGGCAGAGAAGTGTGTGGAGGGGTGGGGGAGGAGACCAAAACAAACCAGGAAAATATTCGGCTTATAAATTACACTTCTTTAACCTGAATCTTTCTCAATAGCCCAGAAGTAATAAGAACGAGTGTTTCTTGGACCGTCTAAGCAAGCATTCCAACTCTAAATGGCTTCCTGTTCAAAAGGTTCAAAGCCAAAAAGACTGGTTTTTTTCCCCCTGAGGTTGGTTACAAGTGTGTGAAGCATGTGCTTTTATTTCAGGCCAATTAAAATGTTTTTACATCTCCCCTCTGGTCATCCAAAAGGATGGCAAAATGAGACCAAACTGTTTTTTCTTCAGCAAGGAAGTTCAACAATTAGCCCTCAGTTAATCTGTAAACATTCACACTTCCCGTTACAGATAGTTAGGGAGGAACTGCTCAATGTCATTCTGTTTTGGCATTCACACATTTGGGGCTGTTGCCACCCAAACTGCACATAAGAATCAAAGAATTGAGCCTAAAGAGAAGGAAAGACTGGATATTTGAGGGTGTGAAGTATACTAAACCATTTCCCTCTTGATACACTTGAACCTATAATTCACAAACTGTAAATTGTCAGTCCAATTTTGCTTTTTGGTCACTTCAGCCTCAAATATTACTTTGTACAACCTGTTCTTCATAGATGTTCTTTACGAAATAAAAAAATACTCTAATTGCATTGCTAAGAGTGAAAACAATGCACACAAGAGTCCGGGTAAATAATGAGATGTGCCACAGATCCAGCAATGAACATTCCTGATGAGACCACAGGAATGTCATAAATCCAGCTTTAATTATTGACCCATTGAAACCTGTCTTCAATTACCAGCTCCAACTGCTCTTTTTTGCACTCTACGAAGAAGATGAGGACATGATGATTATGAGTAGTACTTCACATAACAACTTCTCTTTCAGTAGCATCTGGGCTTCATTTCAGTGACTTTAGGCAAGTGGAATTGAAACCTAACAAGCAATGAAGTTGATTCTCAATACTAAAAAGGTCAAGTTTAGGGCTGTTGATTTGGTTCATCCTGAACCGAAAAACAGCCGAATTTCCCCCGATTCGGCTGTTTTTTGGTTCGGGACAACCGAACTCAAAAAAGACAGGAAACGGGGGAGCCGAATTCACCGACTTCAAGGGTTTGGCGAATACATTCGGCAGATTCGCCCCCCGTGCCTTCACAGGGCTTCCATGAGGGCGCGGGGGGGGGGCTTTAAACAGGTCTGCGCCTCCCAGCGGGGAGGCACATATCTGTTCCACCCCCCCTTTAAACAGATCTGCGCCTCCCAGCTGGGAGGCGCAGATCTGTTTAAAGGGCCCCCTGCGCAGAGAGTGCAGAGAGGCTTGACAATCCCCTGCCTGCCTTCCCGGAACTCCCGGGAAGGCGGGGGGGGGTTGTCAAGCCTCTCTGCACTCCCTGCGCAGAGGGGTTTAAAGACCCCCCTTCCCGGGAGTCCCGGGATGGCGGGCGGGGGATTGTCAAGCCCCTCTGCGCTCTCTGCGCAGAGAGCACAGAGGGGTTTAAAGCACCCCCACCCCCTTCCCGGGAGTCTTTAAACCCCTCTGCCCTGCCTGCGTAGGCAGAGCAGAGGGGCTTGCCAACCCATCCCCCCTCTTCCCGGGACTCCCGGGAAGAGGGGGGTCTTTAAACCCCTCTGCCCTGCCTGCCCAGGCAGAGCAGAGGGGCTTGCCAACCCACTGCCCCTCTTCCCGGGAGTCCCGGGAAGAGGGGCGGGGGGTCTTTAAACCCCTCTGCCCTGCCTACGCAGGCAGAGCAGAGGGGCTTGCCAACCCATCCCCCCTCTTCCCAGGACTCCCGGGAAGAGGGGGGGTCTTTAAACCCCTCTTCCCCCCGTGCCTTTACGGGCTTCCCTGAAGGCGCGCGGGGGGCCCGTTAAACAGATCTGCGCCTAACAGCTGTTAGGTGCAGATCTGTTTTGCCCCCTGGGCGCCTTCAGGGGGCTTCCCTGAAGGGGCGCGGGGGCCCTTTAAACAGATCTGCGCCTCCCAGCTGGTCTGTTTAAAGACCCCCCGTGCCTTCAGGGGGCTTCCCTGAAGGCGAGTGGGGGGGCCTTTAAATAGATTTGTGCCTCCCAGCCGGGAGGCACAAATCTGTTCCACCACTCCCCGTAGCCTTCAGGGGGCTTCCCTGAAGGCGCATGGGGGCCCTTTAAACAGATCTGCGCCTCCCAGCTGGGAGGCGCAGATCTGTTTAAAGGCCCCCCGCGCACCTTCAGGGAAACCCCCTGAAGGCCCGCGGGGGCCCGAATTTTCCCCCGAACTCCGGATCTCGCCCGAATTTCAGGGATCCGAAGCAGGGCAGTTCGGACTTCGGCACGGTCCGAATTTAAAACGGCTGAATTTTGCCAAAGCCGAACTGTACCAATTTTTTTTTTCAACAGCCCTAGTCAAGATCCTTTCTGCTGGTTGCTTGGAATTGCCACATTGTCCCAAATCATACTTTGATGAGTCTAAACAAGGATGCTGATTTTGAAGGGCTTTATATTTGCATAGGGATACCAACCTCCAGGTGGGGCTTGGCAATCTTCCAGAATGACACTTACAGATTACAGAGATCAATTCCCCTGGAAGACTCTCTGGCATCGCACACCCCACTGAGTTCTCCCCCCTCCCCAACCGCTTCCCTCCCTAGGTGCTGCTCCCAAATCTCTAAGAATTTCTCAAACTGGAACTGGCAACTTTATATATGCAGGTTATGTGCTTCATAGAGCTGCCTCTCAAAGAAAGTGAGAATGAGATTATGTAAGTATTAGGTTTGCTAGCCTCCAGGTGCTGGCTGGAGATTTCCCACTATAACAACTGATCTCCAGGCAACAGTGATCAGTTCCCATGGGGAAAATGGCCCCTTTGGCAATTGGACTGTATTGCATTGAAGGTCCTCCCCTCTCCAAACCCCACCCTTTTCAGTCTCCACCCCAAAAATCTCCAGGTATTTCCCAACCCTGAGCTGGCAACCCTAGTAAATATGCTTATTTTGTTGTGAACCTTTGCACAAATGGAAAGTAAGGCCTGACTCACATATGTAGGAAAATGAGAGAACGCTGAGGTGGCAGAGTGGTCTGTACCACTCAGGCTTTGTGTTTTCCTACTGGGGGTGGAGAATCCTGTCAGAATTCAGTACCTCGTTGCATTTCAGCAATAGTAAACCACTCCAGACGGTGCAGAGAGTTTAAAGTTTTATTAAGAAAATAAATGAGTTCAGGATATCTTACAAACTTAAGGTTGGAATACGGATTGGCGAAACAGTGGTCAGCTTTATAGGGAACATACAATACAATTGATTACATCAGCGGTAGGACATGAAAGGGTGCAGCAGAGTTGTTTTAAATATAAAAGGATACAAGGTGACAGTAAGGAAATGTTCACCGGTGATTGCCCTCTACTAAACCTCCTGGTGAGATTGACTAGCAAGCGGCCGGGTGATCACTGGGCTCCCAGGCATTTGTTTCGCGGCACCAGAGATCTCACCTGGATCTCTATTGAAATGCTAATGCCAGGCGATCAAAGGAAAGAGAATGGGGGGTGGGAAGGAGACACGAGGTCTGCTTATCCGGGGCTCGACTGGATGCCCTCGCTGACACTCCGCCTCCCCAAAGACCCCTCCCCGGGGTCCCTTGGTTTGGCGGGGTAGTGTCGATGGAATTCCGCTACCAGGGTGGGGGCTTTGATGTGCACAGCGGACACCCACTCATCGTGGCTAGAGTTCAGGTGTTTCCAATGGACGAGATGTTCCAGCTGGCTCCTCCGAGAATCTAACACCTTGGAGATCTCAAAGTGCTGTTCCCCTTGTACCATAATTGGGGTAGCAGCTGCGGGTTCAGGGTGCCATTCAGGTGCTGGTACGAAGGGTTTTAATAGACTTACATGAAATACCGGGTGCACCCCCTGTAAGGTTTTTGGCAGTTCCAACTCCACTGTAAGCTCATTGATAACCCGGGAGATTGGGAACGGCCCCACAAATTTTTGACTCAACTTTTTGCACGGACGTAAGGACCTGAGATTCTTGATGGAGAGGTACACCTTCCCTTCAACCTTTAATTCCAATTGAGGTGCCCTGTGTTTTTCTGCCTGCGCCTTGTACCTCTCCTTCGCCTGTTCCAAGTTTTTTACAAGCCAGGGCCAGGTGTTCCTCACTGTGTTGGCCCACACTGATACCTCAGGGGGGTTGCCGCCTGGCAGGAGGGGTATGGCCCCCAAGGGCCCGAAGTCCATCCCGTAGACTGCTTTGAACCGGCTTATACAAGTAGCAGAGTGTACCGAGTTATTGTAGGCATATTCCACCAATGGCAGCAGGTCAACCCAGTTGTCCTGGTGGTAATTTACAAAACAACGCATATAACATTCCACCACCGCGTTAACCCTTTTGGTTAACCCTTCTGCCCATCCGTCTGTGGGTGATAAGCCGAAGACAAACCTTGTTGCACACCCACAAGACCTAAAAATGCTTTCCAGAACTTTGACACGAAAATGGACCCGGTAACTCATGACCTTCCGCGGGAAGCCGTGCAATTTGAAGACCTGGTGCGCAAATAACCGAGCCATTTTGTGTGCGGAGGGCATCCCCTCGCATGGAACGAGATGAACCTGTTTTGAGAAGAGATCTGTGATTACCTACAGAACCGTCTTCCCTTGGCTAGATGGGAGGTCAGTTATAAAATCCATCCCGATCACCCACCAGGGTGCTTCGGGAGTGTCTAGGGGTTTTAATAATCCAGGAGATTTACCCATCAAGCACTTGCTCGTCGCGCACACAGGACAAGATTTAATGAACACATCGATGTCCTGGTGCATCCCTGGCCACCAGAACTGCCTTCTTGTTAGGTGCAAGGTTTTTACAAACCCAAAGTGCCCCCCCGTTTTGGAACTGTGGCTCCGTTCCAACACCTCCCAACTGGAGCTCCAGGGGGATGTTGTTTTTATCCTTGAGGGCACCATTCTCGTCCGTACCCTGGGAAGGGAGAGACTTGTTTCTCAGTTCCCGCTGAAGAGCCGCTTCCCACCTTTTCCCGACAGCCTCCGGGAGGCTTCCCGGGACTGTCCAGGATGGGGGAGTGGAAGCAGCCGACCCCCGAGAGGAGACTGGG
Organism: Euleptes europaea; assembly: GCF_029931775.1. NCBI lineage: Eukaryota > Metazoa > Chordata > Lepidosauria > Squamata > Sphaerodactylidae > Euleptes > Euleptes europaea. The sequence continues at coordinate 78,769,528 of NC_079321.1, forward strand.
ACCGGCCCCTCCGCCCTGTCTCCCCGCTCTCGCTGAGAGGGCCCCCTCCCTTCCCCTGTGACCGCGCTCGGAAGACCCCCCAGGACCGTCGGGGAAGGGGGAACAGGAGCGGCCCCCACCTGAGAGGAGCCTGGGACTGACTCTCACCGCTGCGCGGGTTTGGGCTCGGGTTAGAACTCTGGCGCTACTCTCCTCCGGTGTCAAGCCCAAGTGTTCTCAGGTAAAAAGGGACCCCACTGGTCGTTCGTCCCTGCATTCATATTGCGGCATCCGGGACAGCCTGTCGGCCAGGCAATTTTCCTTCCCAGGCATGTGTTTAATGGAAAAACGGAATTTGGAGAAAAAGTCCGCCCAGCGCAGCTGTTTAGCCGATAGCTTCCGCTGACCTAATATAGCCTCAAGGTTCCGGTGGTCCATTCAGACCTCAAAAGGTTCAACCACCCCTTCCAGGAACTGCTGCCAGACCGTAAGGGCATGCTTAATAGCCATGGCTTCTTTTTCCCCAATTGGCCAGTTTAGCTCCGGGCCGGATAATTTCTTAGAGAAATAAGCACAGGGTCGAAGCTCCCCTTGGTCATTCCTCTGAAGGAGCGCACCTCCCATCGCCTTCTCCGAGGCGTCCACTTGAAGTGTGAAAGGCTTTGAACAATCTGGGTGAGCCAGAACGGGCTCGGAGGTAAAGCGCTCTTTCAGAGTCTCAAATGCCACCTGACACCGGTCAGTTCAAGGCACTTGGTATTGGGCAAAAGTAGCCTTTTGCCCCTTTCCCTTGGTTTTGAGCAGGTCAGTGATCGGTAAGGCTATTTTGGCAAAGTCTTGAATAAAAATTAGCGAACCCCAAGAACTGCTGAACCTGCTTGCGAGTTCTGGGGGGTTCCCACTCCCAGACCGCCTGAACCTTCTCGGGGTCCATAGTCAAACCCTGGGGGGATACAGCATATCTGAGAAAAGACAACTGGTTCTGGTTGAATGCACATTTTGACAGTTTGGCATACAAAATACAAGCAATGCAAAACCTCCCACACCAATTCCCGGTGTTCCTCGGGATCCCTAGAGTAGATCAGAATATCATCTAGATAAACGATTACCCCTTTAAACAGTAGATCATGTAGGATCTCATTAATTGCATGAAGCACGACAATGCCCCAGAAAGACCGAATGGCATGACCAAAAACTCAAACAATCCATAACAACAAGAAAATGCCGTCTTTGCTTCATCCCCCTCCTTAATCCGGACCCTGTAGTAAGCTTCAGCCAGGTCAAGTTTCGAGAATACGCAGCCCTCCTGGAGAGCACTTAGGAGGTCCAGGATCAAAGGAATGGGGTAGGCGTTAGTCTCAGTAATGGCATTAAGCCCCTATAGTCCACGCACAGTCTGAGATCAGAGGTCGCCTTTTTCTTCACAAAGAAGCAGGGAGAAGAGAACGCAGCCTTGGATGGCCATATGAATCCCCACGCCAAGTTCTTGTCAAGGAATTCTCGCAGCACTGTTTTCTCTTGGGGGCTCATGGGATAAGCTCGAGCTTTGGACGGCTTGATGTCCTTAAGCAGTTCTATGACACAGTCCGTAATGCGGTGAGGGAGTAACAAGTCACAGTCAGTCCCCTCAAACACGTCCGCAAAGTCACTATATTCCGGGGGGAGCGTGTGCACCTCAATCGTAGCAGCATCCCCCCCTTCGCCTCTGGGCATGTAATCCCGGCCGTGTCTCTCGCAATAGGGAGCCCCAAACACAACTCGCCTCTGTTCCCAGTCGATGCTCGGGTTGTGTCCCGCCAGCCAGTTGCTACCGAGAACCACCGGGTAGGAGATCTTAGGTACTACTGTGAAGTGGATCTGTTCCCAGTGATCCCCCACCCCCATCAACACCTTGCGAGAGCGCAAATGGACCCCCCCCTCAGATCACTCCCATCCAATTGGGAGTGGATGCCCTCACTGACAAATCCCCTGCCCCCATTTTCTGCCACCACTGCTCTAGTTAGTGAGAAAGAAAAAATGGGGGGAAAGGCAAGGGATGGTGTGATGGTCATTCTGCTCTAGAAAGCACCAGAGAGGCATGACAGAGAGGTTTTCCCTGGAAGTCACAGCATGCTATTGTCCAACATTGCCCTCCCCACCACATACCTGTGCCTCCCCTGACTCCCACTGGTTGCCACTGGCAACCCTAATACAACTTGAGACTGCAGGGAGTGAATTCCAGCTCAGAATCTTACTTTATATTTTAAAAAATCTTCTTGCAGATAGAAAACTAGTACAGTAGGGAGAAAGGTTCTACTCTCTCTTTAGAATTAAATATAGTTAGAAGATAGTACATAGAGGGTATAAAGTATAATCATATATGACTGATAAAGGACTTGAAAGAGGACTTGAAAGTTGAAAATACTAAATAAATATCTTTGACCTTTGGATACTTTTTAAACTTTTTGATAGCAAAACAATTAGGGTAAAACAAGGACAGATGAAGGATGCTTGTATGTAATGTTTTAAAGTTACTTGGACACAGATACCAAGTCTACATTATTATTTCCTCTTTCCCAATTTCTTTTCTTTACCCTTATTATAAAAAATTAAAAATGTTATTTAAAAAAAGAAATTCACAGATGGACTCAGGCAAACCAATATTCAGTTTCCCCATTGTTGTAAAAGTTACTAAGAAAATGCATGTGAATTGCTTTATGAACACTCAAAAGCATTACATTAGTGTTCGGTATTATGCAGGCAGAGTATACATCATCTTCATCAACAGGGCCATTACAACCTTTTTGCCAAGCAGTGGTACTGTAGGGACTTCCCCCACAGCAGCACCTGTCCCAGATCTCTGCTTCAATAACTGCCATACCTGTGTCATTCCTGGAATGGCAGTTTAGCAGCTTATATGGAAAAAAACACATTTTCTTGTGCACTCTAAAACAATTGCAAAGAGTGGGGAGAGGTGAGCCCAAACAAGATGGGTCCAAATATCTGAAAGAATAAACCTGAGGATCTGGGGACTGGGGGGAAAGTTAATCTGTACAAGTGGCATTTTGATTTTTTTTAAATTGCTATTTGAATCTAAAAAGTCATTAGCTAGAATACTTCTAGCATGGTGTGTATACTGAATTTACACAACTCTCTTTGGGTCACTAGTCCACATTAACAATGTTCACAAGGGACACATTCGATACTAAAAGGTGTTTGTGGCTTCTGAAAACACTAACCTCCTTTTCCTAGTTTGTTTTCAGCAGAAGAAAGAGTTTAGTCAGCTCATGTAATGCAGCTATAAAAATCAATCTGTATTCCAAAGCAAAATAATGATTTCATGGGCAATTTGCCATCATTGAAACCCTTATTTGTTTTGCCAGGGAAGGAAAAACCTTAATCCTGTTACGTGAGCCTAATATACTTCAGACTATTCAGTGAACGACTGCCATTACCAATACACATAACTCTGTATTCATTAGCTTCCTAGACACTGAATATAATGCTGGCAAAATTGATAAAATATAAACTTCATGAGTTAGTCACCAAAACTTGTTTTTGCTTTGTAATCTCCAAAGCATGCAGAAGATGTTCCAGATATATTGCTTTTGGCACTGCCATAGAACTCTTGGACAGCTTGGATGATAACATTCTAACTGTTGACAAATGGTACAGGAGGACTCACATGGAAAATATAAGAACTCTTTTGGGGAAACCAGGCACTTATTAACATCCTGGAGAGCTTCTTCAAGATCAGTTGGGTCAAGTGCAAGAACCTGGAAAAAGAAAATATGGACAGCTTTCTTGGCTGAAAAAGTCCATGTTCATCTCTTTCCTGTGTACAGGGCACTTCAGAGACTATTGCTAACTGGCCATTGGTATTTACTCCCTTTCATTATGGTACCTCCCAGTTTTATAGTACAGCAGATCCTATATTATCACAAATACTATGAATCTCTTGTGTGCTCTGGATCAGTGAACTTTTCTGTGTTTATCTGAACCAAAGCCTCCAACTAGACTCTTTTCCCACAATGTCTCTGTGCTGAACTGCATGAAACACATGTGGCCACAAGCAAATCTGATTCACCCATTTGTTGAGAAAAACATATCCAGAAAACAGGACAGATTATTTGGCTCAGCCAGCACCTGCTTGTTAGGTTAGTATGGAAGCATTCAGGGAAATGCGGAATTGACAGCTAACTTTCTTAATGTTTCCCAGCCATTCATATAAATTATGTGACATTGCACATGCAAAATGGAAACACAATGCTCTTTGGCACAGCTATCTGTTTTGAGTTTCCATAGGTCTGATAAATATTAGTTAGCTGTGTTGCTCAGTAGCTTTCAAAAGCATGGGGGGGGGGGGGAAGAGCCGAGAGATTATAGCACTCTACCAGTATGTTAAAAGGAGTAGCATTATGCATGTAGTAGCAAAGAATGATTTATCAGCAATGAATCTGACATAAGAATCAATGGCTATAACAAAATTTAAATGTAAATGATAATTTACAAGTTAAGGTTGAAAACTGTCCATGCTGACACAGGAGAGGGAGGTAGACAAGATTTGTTTGTTGAGTGGAGCTTCTGCTCATGGTTCTCTGGATCCAACCCAAGTTTATTATCCATTAGAGGTGAGTTATGCCGGAATAACTCATTGTGTTGGTTGAAGGAATAGAGAAAAGTACATGTTTTAACACACAAGGATACATTTATGCAAGAAGCCTTAACACCTTTATTTGGGAAATTCATCTTTGACCATAAGGTTTTTTTCCTACTTGAGGGGTGTCCTTTCCTTTATTTCTTTGATTTGTCTTCTTGGTTTTCATGAGCCTATTTACTTGAGTACAAAGAATGTTAAAACAGAAACACAGGGCAGTCTTTAAGCAGAGTTATGCCCTTGCAATCCTGATTTCAATGGACCTAAAAGGGCATAACTCTGCTTAAGATGGCTGGATCCAGCCAGTGTGCATGGTGGGGGGGAGAGGAAAGAAGGCCCCTGGCTTGAGTGCCGGCCCTGATCCAGCCCCAGTGCATCGTGAGAGAGAGGAGGGCTCCTGGCTTGCGCACTGGCCCCGATCCAGCCAGTGTGCATGGCGGGGAGGGGAAGAGGAAAGGAGGCCCCTGGCTTGCGTGCCGGCCCTGATCTGGCCCCAGTGCATCGTGAGAGGTGCTCGCCCGCCAGCCTCCGGGACGGAGGGAGAGAAGTGCCAGGACTCTAGGCAGGCAGGCAGGCAGGCAGCAAAAGGGGAGGTATTCTTGTCCGAGCGTGAAACTCCCCCAGCCAATTGCCGTTCTTGGGGGAGGAGAAATTAGCCGGCATGGGCAGGGACAATTGTTCCAAACCAAGGAACAAAGGCAGTTTTTTTCAATGGAGCTCCGAGCCAAAAACTGCACAGCAACAGGAAAGAACGGCACAAAAGTGGTTTGACTTGCCCCGGTTATAACGCGGCTTTTATTGCTCAATCCGAAAAAAATCGGAGCAGACATGAATAACCAAAAATTTGCAGCGACGCAAACTGGCTGTGAAACCGCTGCAAAGCCCGGTGAAAAATCCACCAATAGTATGACTAATTTCTCCTGATCTGGGAAACGGGATAATATGGTCTGCAAAAATTGGTTACGCTCATCCTCATATCTTGGACATTGGAATGTGATGTAGGATAGATCCTCAATAGACTTTTGATCACAGGAGCATACTCTTTTCCTATATGGGATCCCATTGAAACGGCCTTCCAAGACTGCGAGTGGCAGAATATCTAAGCGTGCCCTGGTGAAGGCCTTTTTATGCTTGCAATTCTTTAAACGGGTGAACTACTCTGGAAGAGTCAGGGGAGAGAGTGAGAGCTGTCTATAAAGTATTGATGTTCTCAAATTGCCTACAAGACCTACAAGTTTGAGCACTCGGCTCTAACAATCTTTGTTTTATGAGTAGTTTGGCTGCATAGAATCTGAGGGTCCTCAAATATTCTACTGAGAAGCCAAGACTAGCCACCAATCTCAACACACAACTGCCACCAATCTCAACACACAAGTTACTCTTCATCTCTTCATACTCCAAGGTCAAAAGGCCTGGGGATGTACAAAAGATGATTGTCAGCCAGTAATTAATGGTTGTGTTATTAACTAGTGTGACGTCTCCCCATGGGTCAGGAATGACCCGGTGCTTGCACAGGGGACCTTTACCTTACCTTTTATTAACTAGGGTTGTTGATATTGATATTGAAAACCTTTAATGGCATAAGTAATATTACAATTGTTACAAAGGTACATAAAATATGCAGTCATTAAGATAAAAACATAGGCCAGTAAATTCCAAAAGTAGAAATTACAAATTACAAACTTTGGGCTTTTTGAACTTTCATCACATCCACTAGAAAATTGGCAACATCTAAAGTAACCTCCGGATTGGAATCGTTTAATAAAAATTGACGTTTTGCAACTAGGGTTGTTATTGAGGGTAGAGTTAATTCTACTCTAGCCATAGCTGAAGGTGTTGATGTTGGGACCATTAACAACCGGCGTGCAAATTTGTTTTGAGAAGTTTCTAAAGACTGGAGATTTCCAAGACCCCAAACAGGTGCTCCATATAGAAGCTGAGGCAGTAATTTCATTTTATAAATTTCTATAGTTGGAGAAATCAGACAGCCTTCTCTTCTCCTATAAAATCTAGGAAGACAGCTTTTTCAAGGTTATCCTTAGTTGTCCAAGAGCCTGACTGATGAAACAGCACCCCTAAATATTTAAAGCTAGACACCTGTTCTAAGGGTTTCTCATCCATTGTCCGTTTATAATAATGTGATCTTCTACCAAAAACCATAATCTTGGTTTTATCATAATTAACATGGAGTACATTTTCTTTACAGTAGGAGCTGAACTGTCTCAACAGCCTTCTAAGGCCAATTTGGGTATGGGGCGGGCTTGGCATGTGGGTGGGTGAGCTCACAATGCTGATGGGAGCCTTGGCCATGCCGACCGTATCCACTGAAACAGTGGGCATGCATATTTGCCCTCACAATTGCGAGAGGCACTACTGAGCACCTCTGGGAGTCCGCCTCTGATCGCTCCTTGTGTTTTTTTGCAGATGCTGAGACCTGGCTGCCAAGCAGAGGGGCTTGCCACTGCAGTACAGACGCTCGGCCTGATTGTCCCTCCAGCCATCCACGGGAGATTTCACCCCACTCAACCCCCAGCATCTTGGTCTGACCAGCTGCCATTTGCTCATTTGTTGCAGTGGCCACCATCAGGCCTCTACAGCCTCCATGGGCAGCCTGATGCTGAGCCTGTCGGGGTCAGAGATGATGCTGGGGCCGGGGCCATCACCATGCCACGGCCGCCAGACCTGGCCGGCCCGCAAGCCACCCAGATGTCTGGGGGCTCCCACAGCCTATTTTGTTGTTGCAGAGACCACCTATTGGCAGGCTGGGCCCTCTCCTGCCACTCCTTCCCACTCGACTGGTGTCTCAGGCGGGAAGCTACAGAGCCGCCGCCACTGGCTGCAACCCCCGACTGAAGGCCAGCTGTTGGGATATGCAAGTCTCTGCATCCAGTGATGAGAGAGTTAACTGCTTCTGTCTTAGTATGTAGCCAATAGGGCGTTGAGTAAAGCAGTTGATTCCAAAAAGAGGGAGTTTAACTGATATTGTGCTATATCTAGGTTCAGTTGTTGTTGTTGTAGTTGATTTAGCTTTTCCATAGTATAGGATTTATATCTAGTATGTTGGTTAAGGAATAAATCTTCATGTTTAAGCTAACATTAGAGTCTGTTATTATTTACTCTGCTAAATGTAATGTATAATATCTAACAAAAGGTTGTGGGCCCAGATGCTGCAGCTGTGTATATGTTCTTAGAAATTGAGGGTTTTTTTGAATTTATCAAACAAGGAAGACCTCTTTTCATTGCCAGAGCCTGCTGTGGGAGATTTGAAGCTCACCCAGAGGACAAAAAAGCAGAGTTTACTCCAAGCAGATGGGTCCCCATTATGTGTTGACGACCATATGGTACCTCATCCTCATAGCATATGAGGCCCATTTCTCGGGATTGGCTAGGTTAAACGGCTCCATATTACCCTGGGCCCTGCTAGCCATTATCGTGGCTCTGTTTGTACCTTAGTGTTTTGTTCAGTTCTTCCTGCGCTAGTGGTCTACCAGCATTGGGATCCCATCCTTCATCGCCACTATTATGTATCGTGGGTAACACCAAGAGGCCAGAGGCGCAGTTAACAGCTAACTCCTTTATTAACAGTAACACTCTGTAACGGTAACAGTAACTGACTGAACTGAGAATTCCGGCCCCCCGCCTGCTTATATACTGTCAGAGTGCCCGCCTTCTTTCTCCCCCCCACTCTCGTGATTGGGCGGCTCAACGGTGGGCTGACAGGCTCTTGCTTAGTATTCCATTCTTTCCCGCTTACTACAACATCATATTCAACCAATACATAACAGACTGTGAGACTCGAAGTTTTAAACATAGATGGAAATTTGACTGAGAGATGGTATGTTTGCACCTAAAGCCAGTGAAAACTTGTTGTCAGTGAGAAGGATATTAGACAGTGGGAATTGTTTTCTGCTATAATGCAATGTGTGTAGTATTTACCACCCTGAAGCAAAGGTTGAGATAAAACGAGAAAGAATTGGGGCATTTTACTACCTCAGGAATATTGAAGAGACAGTTTATCAGGTTAAACAAATTGAATGCTCTCATTGTGATATTAAGGTGTGTGAATGTAATCATATGGAAAAGCGTTGTGAGTGTTGGAAGTGAAGGACTTTACGCGGTCTCTTAGCCTCAGACTCCAGAGGGGGACAAGACTAGTGAGTCAGAGAGATAGAGGGGACAAGACACTGGGACATCCTTTCTCTATTGCTCTGACCTATCCCCTTGATATGTAGATTGCTACTCTTAGGGAAACTTCCTTCCTTCCTGTTTCTACCCCACCTCCTCACACACACTGGCACTCTTCTCCATCTTGCCACCATGAGGGAAGGACTCATGTCCTGGATCTCCCTCCATCCAAGTTAGTTAGAATAGATAGGCAACTATACTTTATCCTATCCAGAAATAGATTTCCTACAATAAATGAAGTATATTAGTTAAATAGAGAAAAGGCTCCTAGCAATTTTGTTCCTGACACACACACACGTTTGGATGGTCTTCTCTGCGCACAACAGCCTTTATGCACTCTGCTAATTTAGCAGGGATTTGGGCATAACAAAGCCCTCACAATCCAACAGTGAGATCTGTTTAAAGGCAAAAGGTACTGCACCAAGCTTTAAAGGGCGTCAGATTGAGCATAATGAAGAGTTGTTAACACAAGTACATTCTTGGCCTTGCTGGGAGAGGGCAGGGTATAAGTTAAATAATATATTTTTTTAAAGCAAGTACATTTAGATCTGATTGGTCTTTTCAGTGCTTCAACTAGGGGAAACAAATATGTATTGACTTTCATGGATGCTGGAAGTCGCTTTGAATATCATATCTAAGGATCAAGTGTTGGAAAATTTTAAAGTGTATGTCGCAGCTGTGAAAAACAAGTTTAACAAGGCTCCAGAGGTGTTATTTACTGATAATGGGACTGAATATTGCAGCAGAGAGTTCCAAAGTTCCTTGGAGCAAGAGGGAATAGAGCACAGGAGTGTAACATATTGTCCTCAGCAAAATGGGTCTATAGAACGTCTCAACAGAAGTATACAAGAGAGAGCATGCTGCCTACTACTCCAAGCTGGCTTACCTGACCCCTGCTGGGCAGAAGCAGTGAACACGGCTGTGTACCTTTACAATAGAGTTCCCTGCAAAGCAACAGGAAAAACTCCATTTGAACTATGGCATGGGAAGAAGCTAGGTTTAAAACATTTAAAAGCATTTGGATCTAAAGTCTTTGCCCATGTACCCAAGGAAAGAAGGGGGAAACTAGACCCCAGAGCTGAAGAGGGAATCCTTGTTGGATATGCTCCAAGTGGGAGAGGCTACTGAGTTATGGATTCTAAAACCTTTTTAGTCAAAGAGTACAATGTAGTACACATAGATGAAAGCAATATACTCCAAGCATCCAAGCAAATGGAGCCCACAGAGCAAACTAGCCCTGAAACTGAAGAAGTCTCTTTTACAGATATGGCTGGATGGCTGCCTACCTGGACCAGCAATCAGAGAGAGGCCCCTCAATCAGAAAGGGAAGCAGGAGAAACTGAGCCTGAGGAAGCAGTGACTACTCTGAGGTGATCAGAAAGAAGCAATAAAGGAATGGCACCAAAGAGATATTATCTCCATACCAATGTACAACATGTAAATGAACCTTCGAGCTGGAAAGAGATGACTGAACTGTCTACACGTGAAAAGGACACATGGATAAAAGCAGCACAGGAAGAGAAAGCTGGGACTGATTTTACTGAAACGTTTGCACCTGTTGTCAAGTACACCTCCATCAGGACATTACTCATTATAGCAGCATCAAGACAACTACATGTTGAACACCTGGACATTAAAACAGCATTTCTCTCTCTCTTTTTTTAAATAAATTTTATTGGTTTTTTTAAACTATAAATTCTTCATAATATTAACAACAGTCTAAAAGTAATATCAATGTCATAAATACATAAGTTGCTGTCTTGATTAAAAATAAACATAAGAAATTGGCTTCCCCCCACCTCCGTCTACCTCTTAATAAAATATAACAATCCATCGTTAATATATTCTGATCCTAATATTAATCTAATACCAAAATTTCATATCATATAAAATTTTACATTTTGGATCAGGACAAAAGGTAACCTTCCATTTCCCCCAAAAATTATATATTTACACAATAATTCTTCTAATCCTCCCACTATCCCAAGAGTTAATCTCCATCTCCTCCAGCATTTTAATCCAATCCCTTTTTTGTTTTTTCTTTTCTGGAACATCCATCCCTTTCCATTTTCTGACATAAATTTAATAATATCCTTTAAATCTAAATATCATTTAAAATCATATTCAATATATCATCTTATTCTAGAAATGTTTCTATATAATCCATTTTATTTTATAATGTCCAAGTCTCAATTTTTGTGCCATAAATAGCCATGCCGCCCATTTATATTTGAGTCAGTCTTTTAGCCATGGTCTAATATTTCCTTCTGCATTTGTAGTGGATCAGTCAGTTGCAAAAACCTCCCTTTATTCTCTTGATATTTTCCTCTGACTTTCTTTATCATGGCTAATTGAACGTTGACTGCATTCTGATCGGTACATGTTACTTCGATCTGTTTTTCATTTCCTGCTATCTTTTCCTGTGTCTCCATGCGACCCTTCACAGCTCTTTCCATCAGTTGCATGTCTGTTTTCATCGTCACAAGCAGGTTGCATTCATGTTCTTCTGTCTTCTTATTGATATCTTTATATTTTTCCATAGCTTATTTGACAGAAGAATCCATTTCTTGCTTGTCTATGTTGTTATTCTTCATCTGATCCATAACATCTTTTTCCATCTTTGTAGTCATTTGGTTCTTAACATCTGCTATGACTTCCATAACAGCGTCCATCTTCTGATTAATAGCTTGTGTAGATTGGTCGAGAATAATCATCTTTGAAGTCATTTGAGCCATTTGTGTTATCATCTGTTCAAATTGTTTGGCTACTTCTTCCGATTGTTTGGTAAACATGTCTTTTAATTTTTTCTCCATGATTAGAGCTGTGAGGTTCCTTTAATTTTATATAGGCAGGGCAACAAGTTTTACCAGACTCTCTAGATCGGCAGAACTAGGAAGTCCTCCAAATGTTACAGTGTCACGGACCTTCTATCGTCCTGTCTCGATGGTTATTTCCTTCAGGAGTAATATTGATGTAACACGAGTAAGACGAATATCCGGTCCTATGACCTTCTTCCTGTTGCTTTGCTTTGCTGGCCAAGCAGTAGAGAGGGATAATCGATGAGTCAGGGAGTCTTCCAGTTTAAGATATCCCCATTTTATAAAACATGGCAGGAGGACTCTTCTTTACCCGGAAAAAGCTCAAAATAACTCCCTCCCCTTCCTTTGAGGACACGTCGGATTGGTAAGTCTTAAGTCAATCACTGCAATTTGTTGTTTTGGTTTATGCCGATCAATTTGATAAGGTTCCCATCGCTTTATCTGATGGATCTTTTAGAAAAAAATCATCCCATTGATTTAAGGGAGGGCCAGGGTTACTGGAAAAATCTTCATCAACCCCCCGGTTGTTCGATAACGCCAGTGAAGAACAAAGGATTTTTATTTACTCACTTGGGCGTCTGGAGGTGAGGCTCTGATCATATTATAGTCCTTATGTTGGTTATAGAGTGGTGGAGGGTAGAGTCTAATGCCGAAGTTGCGTCCAGGCGATTTTATTCCCTCGGTGCCCGCAGGACTGGCATCTAAATCTCCGGGGGGCTTTATAAAGCTCCCTCGGAGAATTTAGGAGGTCAGACCGCATAGAGGGCTGCAGGGAGTTCCTGCTTCCCAACCCACTTGCAAGGGTCGGGTTGGGGTGCCATAGGTCACCCCAATAGGCGCAAACTTGGATTCCCCCCAGGAGCCCCTGGGAGGACGTAGTACTCAGCCCAGCGGCACCACCGGAAGTCACAAAACAGCATTTCTCAATGGAGATTTGTCTGAGGAGATCTACATGGAACAACCAGAGAGTTTTCAAGAAGGAGGAAAAGAGTCTTGTGAGCAAACTTGAAAAGAGTATTTATGGGCTTAAACAGGCAGCGAGAGCATGGAGTGAAAAATTAACTGCGCTGTTACAACGTCAAGGTTTTAAACATGGAAAAGCAGAACCCTGCCTATTTTCAAGACTAAAGAATGGAGAATATCAGTATGTACTGACATATGTTGATGGTTTACTACTATGCTTAAATGAAGAGGTAGAAGTGAAACAACTTGGAGAAGTGAGCCATTACCTTGGAATACAAATCGAGAGATACAGAGATGGAAGTTTCCTGTTAAACCAGAGACACAAAATTATGGACCTTGTTGAATCCCTAGGTCTGAAGGATGCCAATGGAGTGAGCACTCCTCTTCAACAAGGTTACCTTAAGTGGAAGGATGGAACTTTACTCAAGAGCAGGTAGAAGAAGAAGACTTGGTTTTTATATGCCAACTTTCTGTGCTACTTAAGGGAGACTCAAACCAGCTTACAATCACCTTCCCTTTCCCTCCCTACAACAGACACTTTGTGAGGTAGGTGGGGCTGAGAGAGTGTGACTCACCCAAGGTCACCCAGCTGGCTTCTCCTGGGGAGGACTCCCACTCCTTAGTCAAGAATAGAGAATCACCTGGGCTTGCTACAAGCAAGGCGCACCCTCCGAGGGCAGGCCCCACAGGTGTTAGGTGTCTCCATCGCAGCGTGGTCCCATGTAACTCTCGCCAAGAGGCCAAACCACCCTCACAAGTATATGCTGGGGAGAGGCCGTGGGGCCAGCCATCTCACAGAGGATAGAGGCCAATGGGGCTGCCCAGGAGGCTACAATGCCCCCCCCCAAAGAGCAGACCTCAGTTGGGGTGGCCTGGCCTTTTTAAGCATCCCTTCAGGGTTGACACCTGGGCTTTGGATGTCGAGGGTGGTGAGGATGAGCTGAAAGCCAGGAGAAAGGGAGGAGGACCTGGTGGCTGGGGGCGCTGATGCCCTCTGGCACCCGAGGGAGGGCCACCCCCACTCCCTCCCAGAGAGGGGTCTGGGGCCATTGCCTTGGCTGGCTAGCATCTGCATGCCGGTGATTGCTGAGGGCGAGGCTGCCGGGTCGCACTCTCCTGACGGCCACTCCACTGCCACACGACATCTGGATGACCAGGCAGCTTGGCCTGGAGATGCCCCTCCATGGTTGGGAGATGCAACCTCCTGGTTGGCAAGCCCGATGAGGGGGGTCATTGATCTGTCCCTTGCCTTGCAGGGACACATGCGGTCTCTCTATGGGTCCTCGAGCTCTTGGCCCAGGCCGCACCCGACGCTGATAGAGCTGCAAGGACTATTTCTGCAGGGCTGACTTGTCATGTCCCCAGACTGTCCGGAGACCATGAGCCGTCCCGACAATGGGGATCCGTGGCCTGGATCCTGCTCTGGATGGGCAAACCTTGAGAACCAGCCCCCGGCTCACAGGGCAGAGGCACACGTCCCAACATCAAGGTGCAGGCTGGGCCAGGGGGGCAGGCCCCACTCCTCAAGGTGTCGACAACCTCTGTGTCATCTTGTATTGCAGGAGCGGTGACTGGCCGCACCTCGCTCAGCAGGTCAGGGCTGATGGCTTGCATTTTTCCTTCTTTTCCTATCTTATATGATTTGGAGCCTCACAAGTTACTCTATTGGCATGCCCTGTAGCGTTTCCTACACCACTAAAGTGAGAAGGTATCCAGGGTATTTTGGAACTGTGTTCCAAGTTCTTATAGAATCTGTTATTTTTCAATGCAATATCACTTTCAAAACACTATTCCTTTTTTTCAGTAAGCTTAACTGTTACTGTCCCCCTTCCATCTTGCCTTGAAGGTTGTGTACTGAGTCCACAATATACTTTTTTTCTTTCCAAAAGCTTCTTAATCTGAAACAGTATTTTTTCCAGTTGGTCTGATACAGAGCCCTGTGAAGTAGAAGGGAACAGCACCATGGGATATCAAAGTGGCAGGGCAAAAATATTGCTCAACCTTTAAAATTTGTTCTGCCCTATTAACGTGAGGTAAGAAATTAAAGGCTTATCTATGATCCATCTTTAATTATGTCAGAACACAGCTGGGGTTATTGAGTTCTTTAAAGCTGAACTTTCCCCCCTTCTGCTTTTGGGTCAACGGGAATGGGTAAATGTAGTTATCATCCTTTTCTTAGATCAAAAAAAAAATCTGAATAGATGACATTTGAGAAGCAGAAAGACCTCTTTTTTGCTCAGCTGCTTATTACAAACATTAAAGGAGCTTTGAACAGAGGCCCAGAGGTTTTAGTGACATTTGAAGAGCAAAGCACTTTGGGGGAAAAATCCAACACAAACACATGAACAGATTCTGACATTCATTTTAAATTGCCATAAATTGTATTGTGAGTTGTTGTTCCTTTTGTTTGAGTAAATATAGTTCTAAAATTAGGGACAATATTAAGAAGACTGGAAAACTTCCCTAGAAGAGTTTAGAATTCTGCATTATAGCCAAAAATTATGAAAGTGATTTCCAGGCAAATTTCTAGACCTTCCTTTCTTGAGCCTGAACCAGGAAATTGATCAGTAACTCTGATCGGAACTAGTCATTTTCACTCCATTAACTTAAATGGAACTAGAGTACTCTGTAATTCCAAAAACAGAGCTCATGGGATTGCTTACCTCCTGTGTAGAACTACATTTCCTGTCCCTTCCCTTAAATGTTTACATGGCCAAGCTGACCATGATAAACCAGATTAACACCCCAGTAGCAGTAAGGCAATAGTCTCTCCCGTTGTTTCAGAGAAACAATGATTTGTGCACAGGCTATGAAGTAGGGCAAAAAATATTTCAGGTAAAAGAGACATTTGTTCTGTTACTCATTCTCTTTCTACTTCCATACTGAGATATTTACACACAGAGAGAGTGAGATAGAATAAATACAAGTCTCAGTCTGTAGCCATTAATTTAAAAACAACAACAACTTGCCAATTTGGTCAGTTAGAGAAAACATCCTCTAGTGGTTGGATCCAAACATTTTTTTTTATTGGTACCCATCTGGCATTTTTTTGCCTTTTGATGATGCAAGTTGCACCTTCATCAATGAAAGAATGTCTTGTGTCAGAGGAAAGTTTTTAACTGAAAGAATCTGAGGACACCAATAGAAGAAAAGAACAGACTCCAGCTTTGTGTCCCATGCCTCCAGAAGGGAACACAGCAGCTCCCGGGGTTCATCTGAGAGTGTGAAAATAGCATTCAAGAAAGAGCCCAAAACCACCACTGTCCTTCATCACAGCCAGAATCCAAACCAGAGCCTTCCAGAATCCAAACCAGAGCATATTTATCGTTTAAAACATGCTGGAGCTCTGTTCATGGATCTTCCTGGCTTGATCCTACTTATGGAACAGGTTGACTGTTAGCTATTTGCAGTTACATTCTTTTGAACTTTATTCTACCTGTCAAAACATTGTAGGAACAAAATGGAAACCGCCCCCCAAATATATAATTAATGAAAACATTTTCTGATGCTGAAGCCAGTTTAATGAATACATTAAAATTACTTCAAAATTTCAGGCTCATTAATATTAAAGTACTTCTAGAAGTAGGGGTCTGAGCAGATGAGGCCAGGTACTTTATTTCAAACATCCTTGCAGATGAAATACAATCCTTTCAATCAATAAGTTCTCCATGCAAATCTTCTTTTCAGGGGTTGATCAGAAGCAAGAAAACATGCCAACAACCCAAGGTTTAAAATTTCGAGGTATAGGAGGGAATTCAACTGAAATGGTGCTTTGAAGAAAAAACAAACTAGATCTGCTACCTCTTTTTTAAAAAAAACTGCTTGGTTATGATTTTGCCTTATTTATTTATTTACTACATGTATAATTTGCCTTTCTCCTCAGTAGGAATCCAGGCAGCTTATATTGTTCTCCATTTTATGCTCAGGCTGAGAGAAAGTGCGTGAATGGACCAAAGTTACTCAGTAACCTTCCATGGTTAGGGTTGCCAGGTCCTTCTTTGCCACCGGCAGGAGGTTTTTGGGGCAGAGCCTGAGGAGGGCGGGGTTTGGGCAGGGGAGGGACTTCAATTCCATAGAGTTCAACTGCCAAAGCAGCCATTTTCTCCAGGGGAACTGATCTATATCGGCTGGAGATCAGTTGTAATAGCAGGAGATCTCCAGCTAGTACCTGGAAGTTGGCAATCATATCAGTGGTATAATGGGGATTTGAACCTGGGTCTCCCAGATTCTAGTCTGACACACTAATTACTACACTACACTGGTTTCCATGGGTGGATAGTTTTTAATGTCACCTATGCTAGCTAAGTGGTAATCTGTATATTTACATGCATAAAACCTGATTAACATAGGTTAAAAAACAACGATGCCCAGACTGTGATAGGTGTCCCTTTGAATCAGGTTTCAATCCTAAACACAATGGCAAGGAATGGTTATCAGAAAACATAAAACACTCTGATCAAACTACTATGAGGGAAAAGGAAAAAAGGGCCACAAAGTTCCATGCTATTAAACAGGATGCATGCCCTTATCTCTTGTGTTGATAGCTTATTGTGTTTGTTACCATTGCTATGGCCCCCATCAAAATTAAAAGACTGAAATGTTTTCACTTGTGATTTTTCACAATGTCAAAAAGGAATACAATAGTAGCAAAGTGGTCAATACTGAAATTAAAATTGGTTCATCACTTCAAGGTTTCAAAATTTTCTCTGTCTTGTGTTCTCTGCTGTCTATTTTTTTGTCTCATAGGAATTTTTAATATCATGAATTATATTATGGTAATGTGGTAGAAAGCATATCTTCAGAAAAACCTGCCCAACAAGATGGACAACAGTGCTAGTTCTACATTAAAAATACATGACAATACCACTTTAGTTCAATATTCTTTAAAAAGGATAGGTCCTTATCTGTTGGGTTGCCAACCTCCAGGTACAAGCTGGAGATCTCCTGCTATTACAACTGATCTCTAGCCAATATAGATTAGTTCCCCTGGAAAAAATGGCTGCTTTGGCAATTGAACTCTATGGCATTGAAGTCCCTCCCCTGCCCAAACCCCGCCCTCCTGATCAGGTTCCCACATGAATGAGCAAGAAAGGGTAATAATCTGTGGGCTTGATGAGTCTTCCTACCCTTTCTGTCACATCATGGATGTGTGCACCTAGTAGACAGCAGACCTCTCGAGATGACAAGTCAGGTCAGCACACTTTAGACTCTACCCCTTTTAGTAGGGAATCCCCAGTTACCAGAACACGCCTCTTCCTAACTTAGAGAGTGGAAGATCAAGTCCTCTCATGTGCAGGACCCTGAGAAATTTCTTTCACACTTTGGGGGGGGGGTAGCCCTTGTTCCAGTGGTCCAGAATCAGTATCTATGGGGAGATCCTGGAACTGATTGCTGAGCAACAGAGGATCAGAATGAGTCCTGATTTTCCTGCTCCTGTGGGTCACATTCTTCCATGCACCCTCCTCCTGTGTTGGTCATGCCTCCATTTGTTGAGATTCCTTTCTCTCCTCCTCCTGTTGCCCCCTAAAGAGTGCTTCATGCATTCTGTCCATGAACTCTTCACCTTCCTTTATAAAATGGAGTGTGAACAAGCGTGCCTCAAATCCCTGTATCTTCTCCTCCAGCAGGGTTACCAACTTACACTTGCTGCAAGTGTAATTATTGTTACCCTCAGATAAGAATACAAACATGCCACAGACCTTGCATGTTGCTGCCTCAGCTCCCTAACTAGCCACACTACTGTGATCCATTGCTGAAGTTGTTCAGTTTCTTTCCTGCACTAGTCTGGTAGTTCCCCTGACAAACTGCCTCTCAAGGCTCCCTGCTTGAAGAAGCAAAAACACTCAACATAACAAAATATATAGAAACTTGACAGCTGCTTGTGCTCTTGTGCTCTTGCCCTTCGGCTCACACCAAAGACTCGTGTCTCTGGCAAGAGGAGCCTTCCAAATGAAGAGCTCTCAGTCCCACCCCTCAACAGCCAACAGCAGAGGGCGGAGCCAACAATTAACCCCATACACTCTAGCCCTCCTCACTCAGGAAACAGCAACTCTTTAGAAACTGTGGGTCCTGCAGACTCTCAGCCAGGTGCCTCAGCTTCTGCCTCTGGCGAGAGGAGCCTGTGTCTGCAATGAAGCCACATTGTTTATTAAGATGAGAGACTCAATAAAAAGAAGACAGATGAAAGATTTTTTAAAACTATGTGAACTAACTTAAAAGAATTAATTACATTGTATATTTATGATATTTCTAGCACTCGTGGAGAATATGTAGTGCATACCTGAATATTTTATTATTATACTCATTTGACTTTAGTCCTCTAAAATGGCTAACCAGCAGGAAACGGCCAAATTTAGAAGATGATTGACTAAAAGCCGAATTTTGATTTTAGCAGAACCCAGGTTAGAGGGTTTTTCCCCCTTCCCTACCTCATGACTGCATTACTTTAGAAAAACTCTTTCATAAAGTGATAAATGTTCTGGTCTTTGGAAAAAAAGAGATTAAACATTAAAAAAAGGAGAGATATTCAAAATCTTTTTTTAATAATATTTTATTATTTTCCTTCATTTAATACATCCATATAAAAATCAGCATTTAACACTAAAATACGATAAAAATAATAAAAAATCTATAAGGTCTATAATAAACGTATATTGACTTCCCCTTCACCCTCTTCCACCTACAAATAAAGTGTACATACTTTTGCTATTTAAACTAATCTCCATATTGGTTAATGAATATATATAAACATTTACTTATCATA
Organism: Euleptes europaea; assembly: GCF_029931775.1. Lineage (NCBI taxonomy): Eukaryota > Metazoa > Chordata > Lepidosauria > Squamata > Sphaerodactylidae > Euleptes > Euleptes europaea. The sequence goes on from NC_079321.1 coordinate 78,788,873, forward strand.
TCTGATATTATTCGTTAAGTATCTTATTATGTTCGTAATACAAAGTATACATGAGAGATTAAATCAAAGAATATCCTTTAAAAGGTCCCATTAAAAAGTAATTTTCACAATAATTTCTCCACGCCTCCCATTCCCCCCAAAATTGTCCATTATCATTCTGATTTATCAAAGCCGTAGGTTTCGCCATCTCTGTCAATTCCTGCATTTTATTTATCCAGTCTTTTCTGGTCAGTATCTCATCCATCTTCCATTTAGCTGCATTTATCACCCGTGCAGCCGTGGTGGCATATATTAACAAAGTCCGATGAGTAAGAATAGTGTCCGGTATCATGCTCAATAGCATCATTTCAGGTGTTTTAGGAATATTTTGATGTAAAATCAACCTTATTTCATTATATATCATCTCCCAAAACTCCTTTGCTTTTTTACAAGTCTACCAAATATGATGAAATGTTCCAACTTCTTTGTTACATTTCCAACAGTTTGGTGACATTGTGGGAAATGATTTTGCTAGTTTCTTCGGTGTTACATACCATTTATACATCATTTTTGTCAGGCTGCTATCTCGGTTTCAGTATTGTTTCTGTGTCTGTGCTGTACTGTCTAGCCTCAAGGTCGACCCACATACCAACGCCTGGGAATGCTACTCCTGGCAGCAAGGGTTAGGGATCAGGCGAGAATGGATACGCGCCCCAAGGCAATTACAACAAACCCTGATAGCCCAAGCACAGCCTGTTCCGATACCGGGTCAGGGGGTGCCCATCCAGCCACCCCAACCACCCGCTAATGTGCCTGCTCCACCCTTGCCTCCCAGAGCTCCCGTTGTTCCTCCGTTGTTCCTCCGCCCGGACCACCCGTGCAACCGGGCCAACCTGCGCCCGGCCCTTGGAAGCAACTTAAATTGAGGACTACGTACGACGGATCTCTCGAGACTTTGCCTTGTTTCTTGCATCAAGTGGACAGTTATATGCGAGAACAAGGACAACTTTTCCCCACGGAAGATAGCCGGGTGCGTTATGTAGCTTCCCTTCTGACAGGTAAAGCAGCTGACTGGATGGTCCTCCAGTTTGACACCCGCTCTCGGCTATTCGTTCCCTCAACAACTTCATGACTGCTCTGAGAAGGAGGTTTGAAGACCCCTTCCTGGGGGAAAGAGCCAAAACGGAACTCTTACAGCTAAAACAAGGCTCTGCTACAGTTCGAGAATTTGCCGATGAATTTCAACGACTGGCAAGCAAAATTGTAGGCTGGCCCGAGACCACCCTAATTCATCATTTCAGGGAAGCCTTGCACCCTGACATTCGGAACTGGTCATACATGCGGGGCGATCCCGATACCCTTGAAGACTGGATTCTATTGGCCGAGGAAGTGGAAAGCCGCCGACGCTTTATTTCCCTAGTCCGTCAAAAGCACAAGGAAAAAGGCACCCAAAAGCCTCAATCCAAGGCACCACCGCCCGTCCCACGAAATCCTCCACGTCCGCCCCAGGAACGTGAAGCCCGATTTCAGAGAGGTGCCTGTCTTACTTGCGGAGAAATGGGCCACTTTGCAGCTGTTTGCCCGCACCGCCATGAATTATTTCGTCCCAGCACGACGACCCGCGCCAGAGGTCGTCCACCACGCAGAGGCACCGCGGCCACCCGCAGCGCAGCTCCGGGAAGACCCACACCCTCTGCACTCCATGCCGGAGACCCAGCCTCCCTGCCTACTACCAACGACCCCGCCGGGTCTCGGATTACAAGTGCCCCATTGGGGGACAACTTTCCCTCTTCGGATGAGGAAAATCCTTGGAATTCTCTAGCCTTAAACCTGGAATCTCCCCTCGACTTGTCAAAAAACGGCTCCGGTCTGTGGTGAATGGAGCGTCTCCACAGACCTCTCAGGATCCTCCTGTTAAACCGAATGCTCCTACCAAAATCAAAGAAGTGGACTCCACCGTCTACGTGGATGCAGTTTTACAACACATTAACGGTGGCCCACAACTACCCGTCAAAGCACTAATCGACTCCGGTTGCTGTCGCACTCTCATAAGCGAAGCCACTTTTGCTGCACTCAGAGCCGAATCTGAGGCTTTACCCGCCCCTGTCCAATTTGCCCAAATGGACGGGAGCCATTTCCAGGGGGGTCCAGTTGATCACCGCACCATAGGGGTGGCAATGGGAATTGGCTCCCACTGGGAGCAAATAGACTTCACTATAGCCCCTATCCGTTTTGAAGTGGTCTTGGGTATTAACTGGATTAAAGGACATAGTCCCAGTATTAACTGGGAAACAAACACTATCTCCTTCGCCAGCCCCATGTGCGATCAGCACCGGCAGAACTTTGCACTGTTATATCCGCCCGTCCCAGCATTGGCCTCCGATGTCCCAGCACTTCCAGTCCTACCTAATGTATATCGAGACTTTGCGGATGTCTTCGACCTTAAAGAATGTGATACCTTACCCCCCCCACCGGGCCTCGGACTGTACAATTGAGGTGGTCAAGGACTGCACATTAACCAAAAGTAAAATTTACCCTATGAGCGCTTCCGAGCGCACTGTTCTCCGGGACTTCCTTGACAAAAACCTCGCCAGAGGGTTCATTCGCCCATCGAATGCCCCGAACTCGGCCCCCGCGTTTTTTGTCCGAAAAAAAGAGGGCGACCTTCGTTTATGCATTGACTTCAGAAAACTCAATGCGGTTACCCAAACCAACGCCTATCCTATCCCATTAATATCTGATATTTTGGGACAGTTACAGGAGGGCCGGGTGTTCTCCAAGTTAGACTTGGTGGAAGCCTACTACCGAGTCCGCATCCGCGAAGGAGATGAGCACCTCACTGCCTTCTCTAGCTGTTTCGGTATGTATGAATTCCTCGTGATGCCGTTCGGATTAAAAGGGGCTCCGGGGGTCTTTATGCAACTCATCAACGAAATCCTTCATGACTTGCTGTATCGCGGGGTGGTGGTTTACTTAGACGACATTCTTATTTATTCAAAAACCATGGAAGAGCATGTAACTCTAGTCCGAGAAGTTCTGCAGCGCCTGCGCGACCACCAACTCTTTGCAAAACTGGCTAAATGCGAGTTTCATCAAAGCCAGCTCACATTTTTAGGATACATAATCTCCCACCAAGGTCTTCGCATGGACCCTGTCAAAGTCCAAGCCGTTCTCGATTGGACTCCTCCCACCAACCGCAAGCAAGTGCAACAGTTTTTGGGATTTGCGAACTTTTATCGAGGATTCATTCCTAACTTCGCCCAAGTGGCCCTACCCATTACTGATCTACTAAAAAACAAAGGGAAAGCAAACACAGCTACCTTACCCTCCGCAAAAATCCTGTGGACTGATCAATGCCAAGCCGCGTTTGTGGCTCTCAAACGCCTCTTCACATCCGAACCCGTACTACAGCACCCGGACCCAAACCAAATGTTTATTGTGCAAGTCGATGCCTCCGATGTAGCTATGGGAGGGGCCCTCCTCCAGAAAGGTCCGGATGGCCTCCTTCACCCGTGCGCTTACTTTTCGAGAAAATTTGCGCACGCACAATTGAACTGGCCCATTTGGGAAAAAGAGGCAGCGGCCTTTCACCATGCCCTGACTCTATGGAGACAATTCTTAGAGGGGTCCAATATCCCCTTCGAGGTTTGGACCGATCACAAGAATCTAGCTGCCCTCACGGGGTCCCATAAACTATCAGCAAAACAACAACGTTGGGCTGAATTCTTCGCTCAGTTTCGTTTCGTCCTAAAGCATGTTCCTGGGAAGCAAAACGTTCTCGCAGATGCCCTCTCCCGGTTGCCACAATACCCGGTAAAACTCGAGAGACCAACTGACTCTCTGTTCACCCCTACGCAAAGGGGAGCCCTTCCTGTACTGGCCGTGCAAACTCGATCTCAGCAACAGCATCCCAGATCCAGTTCTCCAGCACCTCCAACCCGAGCGGCTACCCAACCGCCCTCGCAACAACAACGAACCGACGATTCCACTCCTCCAACCCCACCGGCTGCCCTACCGCCTACAATCTGCGCACCACCGCACGTAAGCACTACCCCCATAGCTGGTCCTAAGACTACTATAGCCGGGGGGGGGGTTCCCGCCAAAGTTCCCATCTCCGAATCCTTTTTAAATACCCTTCGGAACCACTGCCTTTCTGAACGCTCCACTCACACCCTACCCCCTGGGGTAATAGAACAGGGAGGCTCATGGTACAAAGACTCTAAATTGTATGTACCCAAGGCACTTCGAAAAGACGTCTTACACTTAGCGCATGGAGTAAAAACAGCTGGACACTTTGGATTCCTAAAAACTCTCCACTTATTGCGCAGACAATTTTGGTGGGGGGGAATGCGTTCCGACGTTGACTCTTTTATTCGCAGTTGCCCTGTTTGCGCCACAGTGAAGCGATCACAAGGCAAACCCCCGGGGCTACTGCAACTTCTAGAAACACCCACCAGACCATGGGAAGTGATTGCTATGGACTTTATGACTGATCTCCCTCTCAGCGGGGGAAAAACTGTATTATGGGTTGTTACTGATTTATTTTCCAAGCAAATCCATTTAGTTCCATGCGCAGGGATCCCCTCTGCTCAAAAAATGGCCCGCCTCTTCGTGACACATATCTTCAAATTACATTCGTTTCCGCGCAAAATAATCTGTGACCGCGGCAGTGGCTTTGTTTCTAAGTTTTGGAAAGCATTCCTCAAGTTGGTGGGGTTGAACAAGGATTGTCTACAGCATACCATCCTCAAACCGATGGTCAAACTGAACGTGTAAATGCTGTCCTTGAATGTTATTTACGCTGTTATGTAAACTACCACCAAGATAACTGGTTAGAACTGTTACCTTTTGCAGAATATGCCTACAATAATGCTGTACATCAATCTACAGGTTTTAGCCCATTCTATGCAGTGTATGGACAGGATTTTGGTCCTGTTACGCCCAGAAGTAATGTGGAGGGGGAGGGAGATCCTGACGTTGCTTCCTGGGCACACACCCTCCGTACCACTTGGCCTTGGCTCGTTAGCAATCTCGACCGAGCCAAGCGCAAATACAAAGCACAAGCTGATAAACATCGTTCCCCCGGGGGCGAACTGCGAGTGGGTAAATTGGTCTATCTTTCCACCAAAAACCTACGTTCCACCCGTCCGTGCCTTAAACTCAATGCTAAATTCATTGGCTCTTTCCCGATCACACGGGTCATAAATCCTGTCACGGTGGAATTAGCTCTCCCGAAAACCCTGAGGCGTGTGCATCCCGTTTTCCACATTAGCCTCCTGAAGCCCCATACGGCCTCTCCACAATGGCATCCCGATCCGCCCCCCGAACAGCCCATTATGGTGGGGGGGGGGAAGAGCACTTCGAAGTCTCCAAAATCCTTGACTCTCGTGTTCACCATGGAAACCTGCAGTACTTGGTCCGTTGGAAACACTTCCCCCCCGCCTACGACGAATGGGTTCGCGCACGAGATGTCTCCGCCCCCAAACTAATCGATGCCTTTCACACTGCCTACCCGGACAGACCATCCCCCTTACGGACTGGGAGGGGGCCTTAAGGGGAGCAGGATGTCAGGCTGCTATCTCGGTTTCAGTATTGTTTCTGTGTCGGTACTGTACTGTCTAGCCTCAAGGCCGACCACACATACCAAGGCCTGGGAATACTGCTCCTGGGAAAGTTGACTCTGTCTGTGTATGCTGATGTTGTATAATCTCCCGCCATTTACTGCCTTATATTATCGTTCGGCTAGTGAGACTCTCATAGCTGCCATAGTTCCCTGTATGCACTGTATTGCCTTTTTGACCAGTAAAAGCCATCTGCTTGGATTCTATATGACTCTGTGGTGATTTCTGGTTCGAAGGGTCAGGAGCTTACAGCTATGTAGCTTCCCTTCTCACAGGTAAAGCAGCTGACTGGATGGTTCTCCAGTTCGACACCCGCTCTCGTGCTATACGTTCCCTCAACAACTTCATGACTGCTCTGAGAAGGAGGTTTGAAGACCCCTTTCTGGGGGAATGAGCCAAATCGGAACTCTTACAACTAAGACAAGGCTCTGCTCCAGTTCGAGAATTTGCCGATGAATTTCAACGGCTGGCAAGTAAAATTGTGGGTTGGCCCGAAGCCACCTTGATTCACCATTTCAGGGAAGCCTTACACCCTGATGTTCTGAACTGGTCGTACATGCGGGGTGATCCCGATACCCTTGAAGATTGGATTCTATTGGCCGAGGAAGTGGAAAGCCGCCGACGCTTTATTTCCCTAGTCCGTCAAAAGCACAAGGAAAAAGGCACCCAAAAGCCCCAATCCAAGGCACCACCGCCCGTTCCACGAAATCCTCCACGTCCGCCTCAGGAACGTGAAGCCCGAGAGAGGCGCCTGTCTTACTTGCGGAGAAATGGGCCACTTTGCAGCTGTTTGCCCGCACCGTCCTGAATTATTTCGTCCCAGCACGATAATCCGAGCCAGAGGTTGTCCACCACGCAGAGGCACCGCGGCCACCCGCAGCGCAGCTCCGGGAAGACCCACACCCTCTGCACTCCATGCTGGAGACCCAGCCTCCCTGCCTACTACGAACGACCCCGCCGGGTCTCGGATTACAAGTGCCCCATTGGGGGACAACTTTCCCTCTTCGGATGAGGAAAACCCATGGAATTCTCCAGCCTTAAACCTGGAATCTCCCCTTGACTTGTCAAAAAACGGATCCGGTCTGTGGTGAGTGGAGCGTCTCCACAGACCTCTGCAGATCCTCCTGCGAAACCGAATGCTCCTACCAAAATCAAAGAAGTGGACTCCACCGTCTACGTGGATGCAGTTTTACAACACCTTAACGGTGGCCCCCAACTACCTGTTAAAGCACTCATCGACTCCGGTTGCTGTCGCACTCTCATAAGCGAAGCCACCTTTGCTGCACTCAAAGCCGAATCTGAGGCTTTACCCGCCCCTGTCCAATTCGCCCAAATGGACGGGAGCCATTTCCAGGGAGGTCCAGTCGATCACCGCACCATAGGGGTGGCAATGGGAATTGGCTCCCATTGGGAGCAAGTAGACTTCACTATAGCCCCTATCCGATTTGAAGTAGTCTTGGGTATTAACTGGATTAAAGGACATAGTCCCAGTATTAACTGGGAAACAAACACTATCTCCTTCGCTAGTCCCATGTGCAACCAACACCGGCAGAACTTTGCGCTGTTATATCCGCCCGTCCCAGCATTAACCTCCGAGGTCCCAGCACCTCCAATCCTACCTAACGTATATCGGGACTTTGCGGATGTCTTCGACCTTAAAGAATGTGATGCCTTGCCCCCCCCCACCGGATCTCGGACTGTGCAATTGAGGTGGTCAAGGACTGCACTTTAACCAAAAGCAAAATTTACCCTATGAGCGCTTCCGAGCGCACTGTCCTCCGGGACTTCCTAGACAAAAACCTCGCCAGAGGGTTCATTCGCCCATCGAATGCCCCGAACTCGGCCCCCACGTTTTTCGTCCGAAAGAAGGAGGGCAACCTTCGTCTATGCATTGACTTCAGAAAACTCAATGCGATTACCCAAACCAACGCCTATCCTATCCCATTAATTTCTGATATTTTGGGACAGTTACAGGAGGGCCGGGTATTCTCCAAGTTAGACTTGGTGGAAGCTTACTACCGAGTCCGCATCCGAGAAGGGGATGAGCACCTCACTGCCTTCTCTAGCTGTTTCGGAATGTATGAATTCCTCGTAATGCCATTTGGGTTAAAAGGGGCCCCGGGGGTCTTCATGCAACTTATCAATGAAATCCTTCATGATTTACTGTATCGCGGGGTGGTGGTCTATTTGGATGACATTCTTATTTATTCAAAAACCATGGAAGAGCATGTAATTCTGGTCCGAGAGGTTCTGCAGCGCCTGCGCGACCACCAACTCTTTGCAAAACTGGCTAAATGCGAGTTTCATCAAAACCAGCTCACATTTTTAGGATACGTTATCTCCCACCAAGGTCTTCGCATGGACCCTGTCAAAGTCCAAGCCGTTCTTGATTGGACTCCCCCCACCAACCGCAAGCAAGTACAACAGTTTCTGGGGTTTGCGAACTTTTATCGAGGGTTCATCCCTAACTTCGCCCAAGTGGCTCTACCCATCACTGATCTCCTAAAAACTAAAGGGAAAGCAAACGCGGCTACCTCACCCTCCGCAAAAATCCTGTGGACTGATCAATGCCAAACCGCGTTTGTAGCCCTCAAACGCCTCTTCACATCCGAACCCGTACTACAGCACCCGGACCCAAACCAAATGTTTATTGTGCAAGTCGATGCCTCCGATGTAGCTATGGGAGGGGCCCTCCTCCAGAAAGGTCCGGATGGTCTCCTTCACCCTTGCGCGTACTTTTCGAGAAAATTTGCGCACGCACAATTGAACTGGCCCATTTGGGAGAAAGAGGCAGCAGCCGTTCACCATGCATTGACTCTATGGAGACAATTCTTAGAAGGGTCCAAAATCCCCTTCGAGGTTTGGACCGATCACAAGAATCTAGCTGCCCTCACGGGGTCCCATAAACTATCAGCGAAACAACAACGTTGGGCGGAATTCTTCACTCAGTTTCGTTTCGTCCTAAAGCATGTTCCTGGGAAACAAAACGTTCTCGCAGATGCCCTCTCCCGGTTGCCACAATACCCGGTAAAACTCGAGAGACCAACTGACTCTCTGTTCACCCCTACGCAAAGGGGAGCCCTTCCTGTACTGGCCGTACAAACTCGATCTCAGCAACAGCACCCCAGATCCAGCTCTCCAGCTCCTCCAACCCGATCGGCTACCCAGCCGTCCCCACAACACCAACGAACCGATTCCACCCCCCCAACCCCACCGGCTGCCCTGCCGCCTGCAATCTGCGCACCACCGCACGTAAGCATTACCCCCATAACAGTTCCTAAGACCACTGTAGCGGGGGAGGGGGTACCCGCCAAGGTTCCCATCTCCGAATCCTTGTTGAATACCCTTCGGGACCACTGCCTTTTAGAACGCTCTAATCACTCCCTACCCCCTGGTGTAATAGAACAGGGGGGCTCTTGGTACAAAGACTCAAAATTATATGTACCCAAAGCACTCCGAAAAGACGTTTTGCACTTAGCTCATGGAATAAAAACAGCTGGACACTTTGGATTCCTAAAGACTCTCCACTTATTGCGCAGACAATTTTGGTGGGGGGGGGAATGCGGTCCGATGTTGATTCTTTTATTCGCAGCTGTCCTGTTTGCGCCACAATGAAACGATCACAGGGCAAACCCCCAGGTCTACTGCAACCTCTTGAAATACCCAACAGACCATGGGAAGTGATTGCTATGGACTTTATGACTGATCTCCCTCTCAGCGGGGGAAAAACTGTCTTATGGGTTGTTACTGATTTGTTTTCCAAACAGATCCATTTAGTTCCATGCGCAGGGATCCCCTCTGCTCAAAAATTGGCCCGCCTCTTCGTGACACATATCTTCAGGTTACATTCGTTTCCACGCAAAATAATCTGTGACCGCGGCAGTGGTTTTGTTTCTAAGTTTTGGAAAGCATTTCTCAAGTTGGTGGGGGTGGAACAAGGATTGTCTACTGCTTACCATCCTCAAACAGATGGTCAAACTGAACGTGTTAATGCTGTACTTGAATGTTATTTACGCTGTTATGTCAACTACCACCAAGATAACTGGGTGGAACTGTTACCTTTTGCAGAATATGCCTACAATAATGCTGAACACCAATCTACAGGTTTTAGCCCATTCTATGCAGTGTATGGACAGGATTTTGGTCCTGTTACCCCCGGAAATAATGGGGAGGGGGAGGGAGACCCTGACGTTGCCTCCTGGGCACACACCCTCCGTACCACCTGGCCCTGGCTCGTTAGCAATCTCAATCGAGCCAAGCGCAAATACAAAGCACAAGCCGACAAACATCGTTCCCCCGGGGGTGACCTGCGAGTGGGTAAAATGGTCTACCTTTCCACTAAAAATCTACGTTCCACCCGTCCGTGCCCTAAGCTCAATGCTAAATTCATTGGCCCATTCCCCATCACACGGATCATAAATCCGGTCACAGTGGAGCTAGCTCTCCCCAAAAACCTGAGGCGTGTGCATCCCGTTTTCCACATTAGCCTCCTGAAGCCCCATACTGCTTCTCCACAGTGGCATCCCAATCCGCCTCCCGAACAGCCCATTATGGTGGGGGGGGAGGAGCACTTCGAGGTCTCCAAAATCCTTGATTCCCGTATTCACCATGGAAACCTGCAGTACTTGGTCCGTTGGAAACACTTCCCCCCTGCCTATGACGAATGGGTTCGCGCACGAGATGTCTCCGCCCCCAAACTCGTCAATGCCTTTCACACTGCCTACCCGGCAAGACCAGCCCCCTTACAGACTGGGAGGGGGCCTTAAGGGGAGCAGGATGTCAGGCTGCTATCTTGGTTTCAGTATTGTTTCTGTGTCTGTGCTGTACTGTCTAGCCTCAAGGTCGACCACACATACCAAGGCCTGGGAATGCTACTCCTGGGAAAGTGTACTCTGTTTATGCGTTGCTGAAGCTTTGTAATCTCCCGCCATTTACTGCTTTATATTATCGTTCAGTTAGTGAGACTCTCATAGCTGCCATAGTTCCCTGTATGCACTGTATTGCCTTTTTGACCAGTAAAAGCCATCTGCTTGGATTCTATATGACTCTGTGGTGATTTCTGGTTCGAAGGGTCAGGAGCTTACAATTTTATATATATATTCTCTTAACAGTTGTGAGGATATAAGTTTCAAGTCTCTTGTCCATAGCCTTTCCCACTTTTGCAACATTATATCATGGCCCAACATTTGCGCCATGGTTTTATTCGATCTTGTTCACAATAAAGTTCTAGCAGTAGTTTGTACATCTTAGATATTAGTTGGTCATTTGTATCCAGCAAAGGTTTCTGTAAGGTTTATTTGGTTTTAGAAAATCCTATTTTCAGGTCTTGTTGAAAAACCAAATTAATTTGGTGGTACTGGAACCAAGTCAATAAGTCTTTAACTTCTTCATAGTCTTTAAATGAACATTTTATACCTTCCCCTTTCAGAAGATCTTGATAGGTTAAAAATTGGGCAGGTCTTAATGGATGTAAAGTTAACATTTCTTGTGCTAAGACCCACAACGGAGTTTTTACTTCTAATAGATGTTTATATCTAGTCCATATCCTATAGAGAGATGATTTAACCATATGTTGTTGGAATGATGCATGAGATTTAACTTTATTGTACCACAAATAACCATGCCATCCACTTCTATTGTCATATCCCTCTAAATCCAGTAATTGTGTATTTTTTAAATCCATCCAGTCTTTCAACCATACAGCCGCTTCAGCATATAATTTAAAATTAGGAAGTGCAAGTCCACCTCTTTCTTTCAAATCAATCAAATATTTATTTGCAATCCTTGGTCTTTTACCTTGCCAGATAAAATTCATTAAGTCTTTTTTCCAGGTGTTGAAATATTTTACTTGGGATATAATGGGAAGATTTTGAAACAAAAATAGCAATCTTGATAATACATTCATCTGTATTGTCGAAATGCGGCCTAACAGGGACAAGTTCTTATTTGTCAAAATCATCATGTCTTTCTTTATCTCTTCCCATAATTTAATGTAATTGTTAGTAACCAAGTCCACATTCCTTGTAGCAATCCAAATTCCCAAGTATTTTACTTTAATCGCTTTCTGCCAGCCTGTCATAGCAATAAAGTGTTTTTGTTTTTTCTGGTTCAGAAACATTTTTAAAAATTGTTTGTGTTTTCTCCTGATTAATTTTAAATGCTGAAACCTTGCTATAAGAGTCCAATAACTCCTTCAAATTAATTGCAGATTTGTTAGGGTCATCCAAAACCAGTAATAGGTCATCTGCAAACGCCCTCACTTTAAATTCCTGTTTATTTATTCTTAACCCATTTACATCCTGTGATTCACGAATCTTACAACATAAAGATTCTAAAACTAAAATAAAAAGCAAAGGCGAAAGTGGAAATCCTTGTCTCGTCCCTTTTTCTATATTTCATTCTCCAGACATTGATTCATTAACCAATATTTTTGCTTGTTGTTTAGTATATATAGCGTCTATGCCTCTTCTAAATTTTTCTCCAAAGTTCATTACTTCCAAGGTCTTTTTTATATAGTCCCAAGAAACCATATCAAATGCTTTTTCTGCATCTAAAAAGACAAAAGCTGCTGTATGTTGAATATTCTGTTCATAATACTCCAAGGCATCCAAAAGTACCCTAACATTGTCTTTAATTTGTCTTCCAGGGACAAAGCCTTCTTGGTCTTCGTGAATCAATTCAGCAATAAATTTTCTGATTCTGGATGATAAAACTGAAGCATAAATTTTGTAATCCACATTAAGTAACGAGATGGGTCTGTAATTAGCCACTTTTTCAGGATCTCTTCCAGACTTATGAATTAATGAAATAAAAGCATGTAACCATGTTTCTGGTATTGTTCCTGTATCCATTATTGAATTACAAAGAATCAAAAAAGGTTTCATCAAGTGTGATTTAAAAGTACGATAAAATGCAGCAGTTATTCCATCTGGTCCTGGGGTTTTGTCTATTTTTTGTTTATTAAAGGCTTCTTCTAGTTCCTCTAAAGAGATTGGTTCATCAAGTAGTTTCTGTTGGGCTAATGATAATTTTTTAATATTTGTAGAATGTAAATTTTTTCCATCCTTTTAATTGATATTTCATCTTTTTGATACAACTTAGTAAAAGGAAAAAATTCTTTTTGGATATCTGTTGTGGTGTAAATAGGTCCTTTTGCTGTTTGTAGTTTAGCTATAATTCGCTTTTGAAAAGAGTCTTGAAGCTGAGTTGCCAAAAATTTGTCAGGTTTATTTGCCTGCTCAAAATATCTTTGTTTTGCATATTTCAAGTTTTTATTAATGTCTTCAGAAACCACCATATTCAGTTGGTGTTTAAGGGCATTTATCTTTCCCAAAATAATATATCTTTGATCTTTTTGTACTTCCAGAAGTAAATCTTGTTCAAGTTTTTGTAAATCCCAAAGAATAGTGTTAGTTAACTGTAACTGCTGTTTCCTCCATGCCGCATTCTTCTGGATCATAAATCCCCTTATCACCGCTTTAAACGTGTCCCATACTATATTTAGGGTGGTTTTTCCATTATGTTAATTTCAAAGTAATCCTTGATTAGGTCAGATAGTTCCTCCAACAATTTCTGATCTTTCAAAAGTTTGTCATTCAGCTTCCATCTAAATGTCGATCATTCCACTCAAAAGAAATCGGATTGTGGTCTGAAAAAGTTCTTGGTACAATATGTATTTTACGAAGTTGTGTAAAAATAGATTTACTTGCCCAAATCATATCTATCCTTGAATGTGAATTGTGTCTTGCTGAATAAAAAGCAAATTCTTTAGCTGTTGTATTCATTGTTCTCCAAATATCTTGTAAGTCCAGATCAGTCATCATTTGAAAGAAGGTCTTTGGAACGACTCCTTCTTTGTCAATTTTGGCTTGAGTTTTTTTGTCCAGGAAAGGGAAAATTATTCCATTGAAGTCTCAGCAGGATCTGTTCTTGAGAATATTGAAGTAAAGTCTCATGCAAATGTTCATAAAATTTAGCCTTTCCTTCATTAGGTGCATAAATTCCAACCACCAATGTTTTTTGACCCATTATTTTTGTTCTAATTATCATTATGTGACCTTCATCTTTATAAACCAATTCAAGACTCAAACTGGGGTTTACATAAATAACTACTCCTTTAGTTTTGGTTTTGGATGATGCAATAAATGCTTGCCCCAGCAATTTCTTTTCCAAATATTTTTTATCCTTTTTTGAGATGTGAGTTTCTTGTAAACAAATTAAGGTATGTTTTTTCTTTTTGTAGAAATTTGAAGATCCTTTCTCTTTTTATTTTTTCATTCAAACCATTTACATTCCATGAGATTACTTTAGCCATGATGATTCTCTAATATGATATAACAGTCTTATAATCTGGTTCCTCCTGATGCTCCCTTCAGTGAAAGATCTTCTTCTTGTTCCTGTCAGGCTTCAGCAAATGCACAGCATTTCAGGTAATAGAACTCAAATCCAGGCAGATCAGCGATTCAAAGTTTTATTCCGAAAGTCAATGATTTCAGTAAGGAGACAAGTAAGGCTGGAATACATGACTGGGGGGGAGAGGGTACATATATAGGGCTGATGCAATAGGGTTACAGGAACAAAGAGACAATGTAGTCATTTCCTGCCGGTAACAACTTAAGTAACTGAAACAGAAACAATTAAGAGCAATCAGTGGAGGAGATGACCGAGCTCTCGGCTTTGTGCGTGGGACCCGATATCAGATTGGAGATTTACATGGGCGGGTCCCAATACAATTGTAAATCCCTGGCCGGAGCTCGTGTGCAAAACGGGGGGGAGGAGTGCATGGAGAACTCCATCTTGTTTGCGGGGAAACCATCTTATTTGGGACCGGAGCTGTCAGAAGCCCTAGCTGACATCCTGCCTCTCCAAAGACCCCCCCCCCCCGGGTTCCCAGGTTTGTGGGGACAACACTGATGGAACTCGGTGATCAGTGTCCTGCCGTGACCCACTCATCGTGACTTGAGTTCAAGTGTTTCCAGTGCACCAGGTACTCCAGCTGACCTCTCCACAGCCTGGAGTCTGGGACCCTGGAAATTTCAAAATGCTGTTCCCCCTGCACCATGATAGGTGTCGCTGCTGGGGGTTCGGAGTGCCAACCGGGAGTGGGAGAAAAGGGCTTCAGAAGGCTTACATGGAACACGCGGTATACCCCTTGCAGAGTCTTGGGGAGGTCCAGTTCAGCAGTGACCTCATTGATTACTCGGGATATGGTAAACGGACCCACGTACTTTTGGCAAAGTTTTCTACACGGACGCAGGGACTTTAAGTTCTTGGTGGAAAGGTATACCTTTTCCCCAACCACTAGATCCCACTGAGGCGCTCTGTGTTTATCAGCCTGCGCCTTGTATTGTTCCTTAGCCTGGTCCAACTGTTTAACAAGTCCCGGCCAAGTATTTCTGATGGTGTTAGACCATGCCGCCACCTCCAGAGGGTCGCCTCCCGGCGGGAGGTGGACCGCCCCCAAAAGGTCGAATTCCATCCCATAAACCACTGGTTCCCAACCAGGGGTCCATGGACTCCCAGGGGTCCGCGAGAACTAAATTAAGGTCTGCGAAACAAAGTTATAAACCCCTAAGAAATTAATATTTTCAATTAAAAGTTCTCTGTTATAAAAAATATATTCAAATATTATTCTCAGTTTAATGTTTAGCTAACAGTTATGATTGCAGTTTTTTTTTGAATTCTCAGAATTTTTATTTTGCACCTTGGGATCCCTGCACCAAACAAAAAAGTCCTAGTGGTCCCTGGTCAAAAAAAGGTTGGGAACCACTGCCAGTTGTAAAGGGACTCTGCCCAGTAGCAGAGTGCACAGAGTTGTTATAGGCATACTCTGCCAGGGGTAACAGGTTGACCCAATTATCCTGGTGATAATTGGTGAAGCAGCGCAAGTAGCATTCAACAACAGCATTCACCCTCTCCGTCTGCCCATCCGTCTGGGGGTGATAGGCTGACGATAAACCTTGTTGTACCCCAACATTTCCCAAAAACGCCTGCCAGAATTTAGACAGGAACACCGAGCCTCTGTCGCTCACAATCTTCCGGGGAAAGCCGTGCAGATGGAAGATCTGTTGAACGAATAGGTGGGCCATCTTGTGGGCTGAGGGTAAGCCCTCGCACGGAATAAGGTGGATCTGCTTAGAAAACAGGTCCGTGATCACCAAAGCACGGTTTTCCCCTGGCTAGGGGGAAGATTGGTCACAAAGTCCATACCAATCACCTGCCAGGGAGCCTCCGGGGTCTCCAGTGGTTTCAGCAGTCCAGGGGGCTTTCCCATAAGACATTTATTGGTAGCACACGTTGGGCAGGACCTTACAAAACCATCGATATCCTGGCGCATCCCTGGCCACCAAAAGTGCCGAACCCAAAGTGACCCCCGTCTTGGAGCTGTGGCTCCATTCTAACACCTCCCGGCATAGCTGGGGTCCCAGTTTCTTCCTCCCCTCGTTCTTCGCGAAGAACCTCCTCCCACCTGGACTTTGCAGCAGTGGGCAGATCTCCAGGGACCCCCTGGGAGCAGGGGGAATCATGAGTCTCCCTCTGCGGGAGGCCCAGAGGAGGCGGAAAACCCGCTGCCCGGGGCAATAGGACCGAAGTCTTGACCGTACACAGCATAGAAAGGGCTGAACCCTGTAGATTGATGGACAGCATTATTGTACGCATATTCTGCGAAAGGTAATAGTTCTACCCAGTCATCTTGGTGGTAAATAAGATAACAACGTAAATAACATTCCAACACAGCATTAACACGTTCGGTTTGTCCATCCGTTTGGGGATGGTAGGCACTTGACAACCCTTGTTCCACCCCCACCAGTTTAAGGAACGCCTTCCAGAATTTCGCCACAAAACTACTTCCGCGGTCGCTGGTGGTTACGTAGGCGTTGCAAAACTTCTCTGACTAGAACATGTTCCTCCGTGGTTTTTGAATAAATAAGAATATCATCCAAATAAACCACCACGCCGCGGTACAACAAATCATGGAGGATCTCGTTAATGAGTTGCATGAAGACCCCCGGGGCCCCTTTTAACCCGAACGGCATCACAAGAAATTCATACATTCCAAAACAGCTAGAGAAGGCGGTGAGGGGTTCATCCCCTTCACGAATTCGGAAGCGGTAGTAATCTTCCACCAAGTCCAATTTGGAGAAGATACGACCCTCCTGTAACTGCCCCATGATACCTGAGATCAATGGTATGGGGTAGGCGTTGGCTTGGGTAACTGCATTAAGCTTTCAGAAGTCAATGCATAAATGCAGGTCACCCTCCTTTTTGCGGACAAAAAACGTTGGGGCTGAGTTGGGAGCGTTTGATGGCCGAATGAACCCTCGAGCAAGATTTTTATCCAAAAAGTCACGTAACACAGCGCGTTCGGAAACGCTCATGGGGTAAATCTTGCTTTTAGTCAGTGTGCAGTCTTTTACTACCTCAATGGCACAGTCAGTGGTACGATGGGGGGGGTAAGGCGTCACATTCTTTAATATCAAAGACATCTGCAAAGTCTCTGTAGGCATCGGGCAAAAACGGTGGTGATGCGGTATTGGAAGTTAAAGCCGGAGTGGGTGGAGACGTCACTGCGACTCCTTGTCGGTGTTGCTTGCACATAGGATTGGTAAAGGAAATAGTATCCGTCTCCCAGTCTATATAAGGACTATGGCCCTTGAGCCAATTAATCCCTAGGACAACTTCGAACCGAATGGGGGCTATGGTAAAGTCTATTTGTTCCCAGTGGGAACCTATACCCATTGTGTGCGATGATCAACTGGTCCCCCCTTGAAAGGGCTTCCATCCATCTGGGCAAATTGGACGGGAGCGGGTAGTGACTCGGACTTGACTTTGAGAGCTGCAAATGTGGTTTCACTAATTAAAGTGCGCCCGCAGCCAGAGTCAATAAGTGCCTTGACAGGTAGTTGGGGGGCCCCCTTATAGTGTTGTAATACTGCGTCCACATAAACAGTGGTTTCCACTTCACTCACCTTGACGGGAGCTTTGGGTTTAGCAGGAGATTCTGCAGGGGTCTGTGGAGACGCTCCACTCACCACAGACCGAATCCGTTTTTTGACAGTTCAAGAGGGGTTTCCAGGTTTAGAGCTGGAGCAGTCCATTGATCTTCGTCAGAAGAAGGAGAATCGTCCCCCACTGGGGCACTTGTAATCCGAGACCCTGCGGGGTCGCTTGGTGCAGAAAGGTTAGCTGATTCCTCAACGTGAAGTGCAGAGGGTGTGGGTCATCCCGGTGCTGTGCTGTGGGTGGCCGCGGTGCCTCTGCGTTGAGGTCTTCCTCGAGCTCGGAGTGACACGCTGGGGCGGGTGGTCTCCGGTCGTTGAGGGCAAGTCGCTGCAAAGTGGCCCAATTCCCCACACACGAGGCAAGCCCCCCTCTGGAACCTTGATTCGCGATCCTGAGGTGGTCGCGTTGGTCTCCGCAGGCTGGGGAGCGGCGCTCTTGCTGGGGCTTTCTGGGCGCTCTTATCCTTGTGTCGTTTCCGGACCAGGGATATGAAACGCCGGCGGCTTTCAACTTCTTCTGCCAGTAAAATCCAATCCTCGAGGGTATTAGGATCGCCTCGCATATATGACCAGTTAAAAATGTCCGGGTGTAAGGCTTCCCTGAAGTAGTGGATTAGGGTGGCTTCCGGCCAGTCTACTATTCTACTGGCTAGCCTCTGGAATTCATCAGCAAATTCTCGGACTGGAGAAGAGCCCTGTCTGAGTTGTAGAAGTTCTGCTTTGGCTCGTTCTCCCATAAAGGGGTCTTCGAATCGTCTCCGCAAGGCAGTCATAAAATTGTTGAGGGAGCGGATAGACCGAGACCGAGTGTCAAATTGAAGGACCATCCAGTCAGTGGCTTTCCCCGTCAATAGAGAAGCTACAAAGCGGACCCGGCTATCCTCTGTGGGAAAGAAGTGTCCTTGTTCCCGCATATAACTGTCCACTTGATGTAGGAAACAGGGTAGGGTCTCGAGCGAGCCATCATAGGTCGTTTTCAATCGAGGTTGCTTCCATGGACCGGGTATGGGTTGTCCCGGTTGTACGGGTACCCCGGGGGCTGGGGCAACTGGCGCTCCAGGGACAAGTGGTTGAATGGGGAGGTTAGCCGGTGGTTGGGGTGGCACCACCGGTTGAACTGGTAGATGAACTGGTGCGGCGGGCCTGGGAAGGATGGGCTGCGCTGGAGTTACCTGCGCCCGCTGTAATCGTTCGTTTTTCTGGAACAAATGCTCCATAATTCTCGGTTCTGCGCTCGCAACAAGTGTACCTCGTCCTCAGGTCCCCCCGTACGATGCACCCGGCTGGTCCGGAAACCCGTGGCCCAGTATGAGCTATCTCCATATAAGTCCTCCTCGTCAGAATTGTTGGATCCCCGAAGCCGTTCTGCGAGGCGCCGTGCACATTGGGTGGTGCGGGACAGGGCAAAAGTTGGGGAGAACGTTGGTCCCCACGAAGGGCCAGTCTGCCTGGGATCTTTGGGGCGCACACTCGCCCGTGCTCGTTCCGCAGCCAACTGCTGCTCCCTGTCCCGCGCGGCTTGAGCTTTGGCCGCCGCTTCCGCCGCCGCCTCCTTCGCCACCGCTGCCTCTCTGTCCGCGAGAGTTTGAGCGGCCTCAAGTTTCAAGGCAATATCAGCGGTCACGAGCGGTAAAAGTTCCTTCTCCAAGAGAGCGAGGAGCGGTTTGGACTCCCCACCCAATAGCGGTTGAATCTGGACCGCGAGCGCAGGTGCATCAGCCCCAAAAGTTGGGGTCAACACTTGTGACAGAGTGGCTACCGTAGTATCCTTGGTGAGATCCACAAATAGAAGCGCTGTTTGGATAGTGATCCGTCTCGCCTCTGCCTGACAGTCGGCTGCATTCGGCACTAAGGAAAAACCTGCCGGTGCAGCACCTGCCGTGGCTCCTGTTGAGTGAGTTTCATGAGTAATAAGTTTATCCAACAAACCGGTTAGTATTTGTAAATCCTCCGCTGCTAGTTGGGCATCATCCACCAACCGATCAAGGACTTGGAGGTCTAGACAGGTGTTGGTATCCTCAACTTCAGACATCCAAGGAAAAGTCACTAGAGAACGCCATTGGGATTGTAGTAATCCATTAAGGCGACTAACTTCCGTGCTAGTCCTGCTCAGCTCGGCTACAACGTCCCGTAAGAGATTGGGGTCATCACCTTCCAGGGTTGGTCCAGACACCCGTAGTCCGGGGATCACAACCAGCTGACTTGAGATGAACCGCACGGGGCACTGGCCCCGGTGGAATCTCCCGGAGAGCGTTCTCCATGCTCCCATCCGAGTGTCAGGCGAACCCTCCTGGGCTCCAGCCTGACGGAGAGTAGGCAGAAATTGAGTGATAGCTGTCATAATGTAAGCCCTTGATCCAAATGAACCAGAAACCACGACATAGACAATTAGATCCAAAGAAGCTGGTCTTTACTGGTCAAATAGAATAACAGAGCATAAAGGAAAGAATGACAGTTATGGAGCTGTCTT
This sequence comes from Euleptes europaea, assembly GCF_029931775.1. Classification (NCBI taxonomy): domain Eukaryota; kingdom Metazoa; phylum Chordata; class Lepidosauria; order Squamata; family Sphaerodactylidae; genus Euleptes; species Euleptes europaea. The sequence goes on from NC_079321.1 coordinate 78,808,945, forward strand.
GCTGAAACCTGGTAATATAGATGCACAGAAAGGGTAAGAGATTACATATTGAAAACAAAAGTAGGTTCCCAGAACGAAGTCAGTTCCCAGAACATCAAACAGAAAGTAGGCATAACAGTGGTAGGCATAACAGTCCTTGCAACCTTGGCTGCGGTTCGGTAGGGATAACATTCCTTGAGTCTGGATGGCAGGATGTGAACAAAACCAACAACACTGATATGCCTGACACTCGGGTCAGGGCTCCCCGGGGGGGAGAGGCTTCGGGTGCTCCCTCTTGTTGGAGGTCCGGTACCAGTGGGATACCCACTGCCCAGGTCTGGGCCCGGGTCTGGACCCCTAGGGGCCAGGTGGCACCGCTCGTGCCATCTTGCGGAAGAACCGGGGCAGGTGAGGGGGGTGCCGCTCGGGCTTGGGCCCGGGTTAGAACTCCTGCACTTGCCCCCTCTGGGTCCAAGCCCAGGTGTTCTGGGGTAAAAAGGGATCCAAGCAGCCGCTCGACTCTGCAGTCGTACTGCGGCATGCGGGAGAGACCATCCGCCAGGCAATTCTCCCTCCCGGGAACATGCTTAATGGTGAAGCGGAATCTAGAAAAGAAATCTGCCCACCTCAGCTGTTTGGCCGAGAGTTTCCTCTGCCCCAGGATGGCCTCGAGGTTCCGGTGGTCCGTCCAAACCTCAAACAGTACCACTTCCCCCTCCAAGAACTGGCGCCAGACCATGAGGGCGTGTTTAATTGCCATGGCCTCCTTCTCCCCTATCGGCCAGTTGAGTTCAGCCCCAGAGAACTTCTTGGAAAAATAGGCGCAGGGTCAGAGCCTCCCCTGAGTGTCCTTCTGCAAGAGTGCTCCCCCCATCGCCCTGTCGGAAGCGTCCACTTGAAGGGTAAAAGGTTGGGAACAGTCGGGGTGAGCCAAAACGGGTCTGGTAGTAAACCGGCTCTTAAGCAGGTCAAACACCGCCTGGCATCGGTCTTCCCATGCTACCCGATAGTTAGTGGCAGTGGCCGCCTGGCCCCTCCCCTTGGTCCTAAGGAGTTCCGTGATCGGGAAGGCTATTTCAGCAAAATCTGGGATGAACCCCTGTAGAAATTTGCGAAGCCCAGAAATTGTTAAACCTGTTTGTGGGTCCAGGGAGGTTCCCAATCCCGGACTGCCTGGACCTTCTCGGGGTCCATAATTAACCCGTTGGGAGACACCACAAAGTAAAGTTCATCTTGGTTAAAGGCACACTTGGACAGTTTGGCGTACAGGTGGTGTTCCCGCAGCCGGCGCAAAGCCTCCCGCACCAATTTCCGGTGTTCCTCCGGGTCTCGTGAATAAATTAAAATGTCATCCAAGTATACGATGACCCCCTGAAACAACAGATCATGCAAAATCTCGTTGATAAGTTGCATGAAGCAGGACGGAGCTCCAGACAACCCGAAAGGCATTACACAGAACTCAAAAAGCCCAAAGCAACACGAGAAAGCTGTTTTAGCCTCATCGCCCTCCTTAATCCGGACCCGGTAGTAGGCTTCTGCCAAGTCCAGTTTAGAAAACACCCTGCCCTCTTGTAGCTGGCTGAGAAGGTCAGGAATGAGGGGAATGGGGTACGCGTTTGTTTCAGTAACTGCATTAAGCCCCCTATAGTCCACACATAACCGGATGTCTGAAGTCCCCTTCTTCTTCACAAAGAAGCAGGGTGAGGAGAATGCAGCCTTGGACGGACGGATGAACCCCCTGGCCAGATTCTTATCCAGAAACTCCCGTAATACAGTCTTGTCCAGAGGGCTCATGGGGTAAACCCTAGCCTTGGAGGGCTTCATGTCTGCCGTTAACTCAATGGCACAGTCCGTGGTGCGGTGAGGGGGTAGCAAGTCACAGTCCTTCCCCTCAAAGACTTCCGCAAAGTCCTGATATTCCGGGGGTAGCATTACGGGAATTGCTGTCGCGGCAGTCACCCTCCCCCCATCGGGCATGTCCTCCCTGCAATGCCACCTGCATTGGGGGGACTCAAACACTACTTGACGCTGTGCCCAGTCGATGCTGGGATTGTGACCCACCAACCAATTGCTTCCCAGAACCACCGGGTAAGCGATCCCAGGGGCTATGGTGAGGCTGATTTGCTCCCAGTGATCCCCCACCCCTAGCAACACAGGGTCAGAACGTAAATGAACGGGGGGGCCCTGAAGATCCCTCCCGTCCATTTGACGGCAGCGCAAGGGCTGGTTCAACTCCACCGCCCCAACTGTAATCGGTCAAATACGTCTTGGTCAATTAAAGTTCTGGAGCAACCAGAGTCCAAAATGCCCACTACTGCAACTGGATCCCCTCCCTGGGGATTCTTTAACACCACGGGCACGAGGAGAGTCTCCCCCTGGTCACTCACCCAGGTCGGAACCGGCTTGTTTTCTTGTGCGGTAGCCTCCTGTGCCGGTTCACTCATAGGAAGCTTCCTTCGTTTTTTGACACTGCGACCTCCCTGGAACAACAGCGATGTTCGCACGGAACGGGCTCCAGCTCCATGCTTAAGGCCATTGTTCCACGTCGGGTGGGTGTTCCCTCCGTCCTCCTCAGATCCGGGACTTGGCAACCGGTCTGAGCCTTCCTGTCTGTCGCTTGTCTGGGCGATCTGCTGGTGCACTTGGCTGCGAAGTGTCCCATTCTTCCACAACGCAGACAAGCCCCCTCTCTGAAGCGGCGGGCTCTCTCTTCCGGGAACCTGCCTCGATTCCCTTCCCTCACAGCGTTATCCTTGGTCAGTCCTCTGGGGGGGGTTCCTTCCCGGGCGATCCTTGGAGAACTGCAGGGTAAGCTTGCGGTGTTCTACTTGCCCTGCCAGCCGGATCCAGCCTTCCACCAAGTCAGGGTCTCCCAGAGTCAGGCAGCCGTCCAACACCTCCCAGCGAAGTCCCTCGCGAAAGTGTTGGACCTTGGCGGCTTTGCTCCACTCTTGTACCTTGCACGCCAGGGACTGGAACTCCTGGGCGTATTCTAGTACGGATCGGGACCCCTGCTTCAATTTGCGCATGGCAATCTTGGCCTTTTCTGTCCGGTGAGGGTCCTCAAACCGGCGGTGCAGGGGCTCTAGAAACTCATCGAGGGAGCGCAAAAGTCTAGGGTTAACTTCTGTTGCTGCCACTGCCCACTCTACCGCATCTTTCTCCAGAAGTCCAATGGCGTACTACACCCGGGCTTCTTCGGAAGGGAAAGTCTCACTCTGGTTGTTCATGAAACCAGAAAGTTGAAGTAAGAAGTGGGGTAACTGGGCGCAGGTCCCATCAAAGGAGATCTTCAGGTCCCGTGCGACTGTCCGTGGAGAATGAACAGGAGGCGAGGTCGCAGTGCCGAAGGACGATCGGAGTCCTCGCACTGTTCCTGCTAGCGCAGTCATCTCCCTCCACAGGGCTCCCAGCTGGGCTTGAAGGTCACGATTCTCCCGGGTCAGGTCGTGGTTCCGCTCTTGTAGCTCTTGGAGGTCTGGCATCTGGTCTCGAAGTGATGCCTCCCTCCCGGGGTACCGGTCTTCCAGCGGGCCTTGGTACAGGTGATCGAAGCTTGGAGTCGTTGTCGATCGGTGGAGCAGTGCCTCCCTCCTGGAGTACCGATCCTCCAGCGGCCCTCAGTACAGGTGATCGAGTGGTGTCCCCTCGGAAAATTCTGTGGGGCACCCCGTCGGGGCTGCTTCCTCCCGGAGTCAGCTGACTCTTTCTGGGGCTGCTTCTTCCCGGAGCTGTGCCTTTTTCTGTCGTTCCAACTGGCAGACGCGCTCATACCGCCGGATTAGTTCGGCAGATTGGGACGACATAGAAAACATTTTTTCAGAGTCAACTGGTAAAAAATAAAAAAATATTGAGATTCCAAGCTAATGTCAGGCTTCAGCAAATGCACAGCATTTCAGGTAATAGAACTCAAATCCAGGCAGAGCAGCGATTCAGTTTTATTCCGAAAGTCAATGATTTCAGTAAGGAGACAAGTAAGGCTGGAATACATGACTGGGGGGGAGAGGGTACATATATAGGGCTGATGCAATAGGGTTACAGGAACAAAGAGACAATGTAGTCATTTTTTGCCGGTAACAACTTAAACACTGAAACAGAAACAATTAAGAGCAATCAGTGGAGGAGATGACCGAGCTCTCGACTTTGTGTGTGGGACCCGATATCAGATTGGAGATTTACATGGGCGGGTCCCAATACAATTGTAAATCCCTGGCCGGAGCTCGTGTGCAAAACGGGGGGGGGAAGGAGTGCATGGAGAACTCCATCTTGTTTGCGGGGAAACCATCTTGTTTGGGACCGGAGCTGTCAGAAGCCCTATCTGACAGTTCCTCATCAAGTTCACCAGAGGGAACATCTGTAAAGTCTTTCTGGTATTTCCTCATGAATTTCCCAACATCTTGTAGTGAAGTGATAGTTGTTCTGACTCCCTTATACATAAAGGTTAGCCCTTGTGGTAGTATCCATCTGTATTTTATTCCATTTTTCCGTAGTGTTGCAGTGAAATCTTTAAAAATGTTTCTTTTTGCCATCAAATATCTAGGTATATCTTTAAGTATTATCAAAGTTGTTTCCCCTACCTTCATTGGTTTATCATAGTGAAGTTTCATAATTAAGTCTTTCACCCTGACATCATAAAAGGTGATCATCACATCTCTTGGTTTAGTTTTCTTCAGCCTTGCCAGTAGGGGGATCCTATAAATTCTATTCATTGCATGATGCAATTCCTCTTCAGTAATTTGGGTTAATTCCGCCAGGCTCCTTATCAGTGAATCTCTGGTATCACCTAGGTCTTCATGGAGATTGCGTACACACAGATTAGACTCTCTAGTTTTCATGTCCATCATAGCTAGTTGGTCTTTTACTTCATCTTCTTGAGTCAAAATTGCATCTATCAGTCTCTCATGGCTATCCACTTTCTTTTTAACATCCTTCTGATCTTCCATCACTTTCTTTAAAGAGCCATCCAGTGTTTTCCCATCTGTTGTAATTGTGTTAACCTGGGCTTTCACCTCTTTAAGATCTTCTGTCACTGCATCCATTTTCTGAGTCATAGTTTGAGCTAAAGTATTCATCATAGTAGTCAGTTGGTCCATGTGCTTGGAGATCAGCTCCTGTTGTTTTGACAGCTGTTCCTGCTGTTTTGCAAAAGATTCATTTTGTTTAGTAAACATGTCCTGGATTTTTTTTCTCCATGTTTGCTTCTTGTGAGGGTTCTTTAAGTTTAGATGTTGCAGATGATGGTGTATGAAATGATCCAGACCTTGGATGGGTTGCAGACATTTAAAAATTATGCCTTGTTTTTAACATTTTTTTTAAGTCTTAGAAAGGCATTTCCACAATGTGGGTAGACTAATAGTCCATACTGAGCACAATCGCAAATATTTTTGCCAGAATTCTCCTTAAATAGTAAAAAATAGCTTTTAAAAAATTTAAAATACCAGCGAGTTCTTGTGGATGCTCTCGGTCGGCAAGTATCAGGAGGTAGGAAGTTTACCGGAAATCATGCAGCCGCGGACCTTCCATTGTCCCCTCTTTGTAGTTTTTAATACTGAACCTTTTAGTCAATGCACTCGGGGAACTCACTTCCGGTCCTGCGTACTTCTGTACTTCCTTTCTCCCTGTCATCGGCAAGCATGCAACAGCACAATGGTGATCCTAGAGGTCTTCCAGTGCTCAGAATTTTGTAGACATGGTCGGAGGACCTTTCCCAGCCGGAAAAGGTAATGTGACCAAGGTGAAGGAGGTTTTATTCTCCTTTCTTCTCAAACGTCACTAAATGTGATTGGTACTTTGCCACATCTATTGGAAAGTTCAGTTGTTTTGTCTACCCGCAGATCAAGTTGATTAGGTCTTTGCTGTTTTATCTAGTGTCTTATCTTAGCGAAAAAGTTTTTATAGGATTGGGGGGAGAAAGCGGAGTTCTCAGTTGTTTGTCAGTGAGGTTAAAGTTTATTCCCCGGTAAAGTCAAAAGCATTCTTGTTACACAGATTTTGGAGGGTGGGGTATTTCTTCTTTAAATAGTTCTTAAGTTGGTAATAGGTAATGGAGATCCTGGCCAGTAGCCAAAGAAATGCTCGCGGCGATGCCTTCTCCCCTCAATGCCTAGCGGGACAGCATCCACACCTCTGGGGGACTTAAAAAAGCTCCCTCGGAGAGTGTGGGAGTCACACCGCTTTCTTCGGGCTGCAGAGGAATTTCTGCATCCCAATCCACTGTTTAGGATCGGGTTGGTGTATTAAAAACACTCCAAATCAGAGCGTATCTTGGATTCTCTTGGGAGCTCACCCAAGAGACATGTGCCGGGGTCAGCTCAGTTACCGGAAGTCCCCGAGAGATATTCAAACTCAACCAGTAAGTTGCATGGGTGAATAATCGGAAAACTCCTCTGTCAAAGTCCCACAACCAGTCTCCACCAGTTGGGCTGCTTTGGTTGGGTCACAAGTTTCCCAAAATATTAAACTCCAGGTTTTCACCCCAAGTTTAATTCAGTAGGTGCTACCAACCCTGAGGTCCAAAGGGTGAGCCTCCAGGCAAGGAGTCCAGGGTACCTCCAGCCAAGCTCCAAAAGATAAGTGTAATGCTTACCCTGTAAGGTAGAAGCCTGCCAGGGAAAGATTACACTCCAAAAAATGTCTTAGGTTTTTGATAGGTGGTTTTTACCTACCAAGGTTTTTACCTAACAAGGCACTTAGAACTTAGGCTTGGAATCCCAAAATCACAGACACAAGCCATTTAAAGGCTAACAACTTATTTATAAGATTCAAGCTGGTTTACAGGAAAGAAAAAAGTCATGAAGTGTTAAGCAAGAAAATAATAAACGATTTAGCAAAGCTAACTAATACATTCAAAAGCCTTCTTGATTCAAAAGGATTGGCAAAGGTTTCTTGCATCAGATTTCCAGCATTCAAAAGTTTCAAAAGGTTATCCAAAAGGTTTCTCCAAGCAGGTCAAGTTGACCAGAGTTTCCCCGTAGGGCCAAAATCAAATGGGTTGTGATGCAGCCAGCACAGCCTTCCTGCTGTGCACCCCAAAGCATGCATAGTTTGTTTAGGGTTGGTTTGTCCTTATATTCGTTTTCTCAAAAGGATGAGCTCATAAAAACCAATCGAGAAAACGAAAGCACTTAGCTGGTAATTAATCACTTGGTCAGAAATGCTGACTCCTTAATTGATGTGTTCAGGTGAGGAAGCTTACAGAACTACCTGCACCTGGACATTGTCATGATGGCTGACCAATTAATTACTAGAGCAAGGCACAGCCTTGCATTCCAGATAGGGGAGAGAAGGATTTAACAAGCACCAGCTGGGGCCCATCTTGTTCCCTCCACCAAAAGCAGTTTTCAAAGTGTAACTATTTTACTGCTCCAAAATCCTAACAACCCAAAACTCATAGGCCTCCCAGGCCTGAACCAAGGAAATAACACACTCCAAGAATTTGAGGGACCTCAACTTCTTGACAACCTCAGACACCTTTTAAATATCTTCTCTATCATCACAAACTCTAATTTGCACATTTAGCCATGAGCCACTGACAGGTGAAACACCAGAAGCTGCACCGGTGTGAATGAATCAGAGCTCCTCAAGGTAGTAGGCTGTCAGGCTTCAGCAAATGCACGGCGTTTCAGGCAATAGAACTCAAATCCAGACAGAGCAGTGATTCAAGGATTTATTCCGAAAGTCAGTGATCTCAGTAGAGAGACGAGCAAGGCTGGAATACATGACTGGGGGAGTATGGATACATATATAGAGCGGATACAATAGGGTTACAAGAACAAAGAGATAATGTAGTCGTTTCCTGCCGGTAACGACTTAAGTAAAACAGAAACAATTGTGAGCAATCAGTGGAGGAGATGGCCGGGCTCTCGGCTTTGTGCGCGGGACCCGATATCAGATCGGAGATTTACACAGTCGGGTCCCAATACAATTGTAAATCCCTGGCCAGAGCTCGTGTGCAAAATGGGGGGGGGAGGAGTGCACAGAGAACTCCATCTTGTTCGCGGGGAAACCATCTTGTTTGGGGACGAAGCTGTTAGAAGCCCTATCTGACATAGGCCCAGCTGGGCGGGGGGAGGTCCCACTCCTTGCCAAAAGTGGTGTGCAAAAGGCAGGTCCTGACTACAGTCCATTTGTGATGTAGTCATGCCCAATAGCATCTGTTTGACCCTTGTGGGAAACAGGATGCTAACCTAAGGTCTGATCCAGCAAGGCTTTTCTGATATATCTATCCCACACTACATCTGTAAATGTAACTGGAATTCTTATAGGGAAAGTCTTTGCTCGTTCACTGTTCTATATGCAATGAAAAGGTACAATTGATGCTCTCAGGATGAAAACAAATGTAACAGTTTTAGAGCAATAGCACAGATTTGGAAGTATCCTGATTGCACACAGTACAAACATACCATTTTCTCTCCTGGCCAGGCTCTTTAAAAAGCCAGTCTGCACCATGATTCAGTTTGAAATAGGAAAAATGGTCTCTGGGCCGATTGTTTGACTAGTGTCTATAGTATCATTAATATACCCCTCCCCCATTCCTTTTGCAATTCTATTTATTCACTTACAGCATGCCTTTCTTACTGAGACTCAAGACAGATTTATGATGCCTGATAGCAATTTTTGTATCTTGTAATCCACAAAACAATGCAATAGGACTAGGACTGCAAAATTAGAAGAAACAGGTTAACCCACAACATGCCATAAATAATGCAGAAAATGGATTCCAAAAGTAGAATGCAAAAGCAAGATAATAGAGACAACGAACTACTATCAACAAGAGTCAGCTGAACCCCATCAAAAGTGGGGAGTACAATGTCCATCAAGACCTATGATGAAGAATGACTTACATACTAATCTATGTACAGGTGCCCACCACTTTAAAAAAAATGCGTACAGCTTGCCTGAAGGCTAAAGGAAAAGGCAAGACAGATGACTGAACCATCATTCAACTTGCTGCTATGTCTGTCTGTCATGCAAATTATAAAGCCCGTCTCATACCAGGGGTCTATAAACCGCTACAAGTGCTCTTTAAATAGTCAGTCTTCATCCCTAAAGTGTAGATTGTCTGTGTTTAACATCTGTATTTGACTATCTTTAAGAACTGCTGAGGTTATAGCAAAATAATGCAGGGATAAGTAGTATTCCTAGACAGTATTATTTTACCCAGCCTTTTCCTTCAAGCTCTGTTTTCTTACCCCAGAGCAAAGGAGTGAAAGAAGCAGGCGACATAAGAACACCTCCTTTTTCTTTTGGCTGGTTCTTTTTGGCCTGTTCTCTGCCCAGGTGCAAAGGGAGTATGAGAACCTGCTGACACTGGGGCCGAGATGTTTAAAATGTGAAGAAAGGGTAATTGGAACCTGCCTGCGGTTTGAAGTGTAATGGAGATCAAAGTCTGTCATACTCAAACACAAAGAGTGTCTACCGGTTTGGGGAGTAGGCCTTCAACTTTGATGTAGCATGATCACATGAGAATATTATACCCTAGCTTCAGGATTGTTGTCTACAATTTCAACTAGTTTAATTTGTGGAGGGGGGAGCCTCTCTTTTGCCACTTTTACTATTCTGGTCCATTTATTTGCAAAGAATACACATGGCTCTGTTAAGGTAGGAAAGGTGGGGGAAATAATTATTATGTTGGTGTTACTGAGTTTGCTCTGATATGACCTCCTTCATCAGAAATTAAGAGATGTTGCATCTCTCAGCCTGTTGTTATTGTTGATGGCATTTTGTATATTTTTAAAAGAACATTTTTTAAAGTTTTAAATGGTTTAAATCTTCTGAATATTGCCCTGAGCATTTATAAATGGATGGCCATTTATAAACTATGAATCTAAAAAATAACCACATATCTTTAACCAAAACGTATCAAAGTTACCTTTTCCAGCTGGGCTACAATATACAGTTGCAAGGTATAGCCCCCCCCCTTCCTTTTTCCAAACAGTGGCTCAGTGCTGTTAATGCCTACGAGATGTAACAGGGGCAGCCTTTCCCAGCAGGAAAGTGCATTGATGGGAAAGCTGTAGTTGGGTGAATCTCTGGCTGTTAGGCAGTCTTAGCACTGGTTTATCTAGAAGAAGGAGGAAGTAAGGGAAGTTTGAAGCCCGGTTGTGCGGGGTTGCACACGTCACCAGGTGTGTGTGTGTGTGGGGAGGCTTTTCTCTCTTTTCTTCCTCTATTTCTTTCACACACTCTCCTTTCTCTCCCTCCTCTTTCTCCCTCTTTTTCTGTCTCTTTCTTTGTCTGTCTCCCTCAGTCCTTTTCTTTTTCTCTCTGTCCTTTTCTTTCTTCCCCCTCCATCTTTCTCTCTCTCTCTCTCTCTCTCCCCCTCCTTCCTTCCTTCCTTCCTTCCTTCCTTCCTTCCTTCCTTCCTTCCTTCCTTCCTTCCTTCCTTCCTTCCTTCCACCATTTATGTATGGGAGGTTTTGCCTTGGATTTGCCACTCTCTAGACTAGATGCACATTTTCCCTATCTGAATTCTCAAAACTCAACAGTAAGCCCCCATGCAGAGTTTTGAGAATTCAAATGGGAAAAATATGCATCTAGAGAGCAGCAAATCCAAGGCAAAACCTCCCATGCATAAATGACCTTTCTTTCTTTCTTTCTTTCTTTCTTTCTTTCTTTCTTTCTTTCTTTCTTTCTTTCTTTCTTTCTTTCTTTCTTTCTTTCTTTCTTTCTTTCTTTCTTTCTTTCTTCCACCCTGAAAACCTCCCTAGCCTCTCCCCCCCCCGCCAGGACATCTATGACCGGTATGTCCCCCGAATGATGTGATAAATATGCAAATGGCCTTTGGCAGAAAAAAGGTTCCCCACCCCTGCTTTAGTGGGAGAAACTTAGAGGGTTAATGCACCAAGAATAAACAACATTTAAACAAACGTCTTATCTTTGTCTGATCGCACCCAAAGCCTCCCCCATGGTCCTGGAAATGATTTGAAAGCGCCAAATAGCTGTGCTTTCAACATACACTTACAGCACAATGTTTCCACTTTCTCCGTTTCAGGGTCATTTTCCCCTGAGGAACGAACACCTTTAAAACGCTGCATATTTCTCTGCCCCTCTGTAGTCACCTGTGTAGCCCATCTTCCCTCCCCTCCTCTTTCCCTCCAGCAGCCATTTGCCATGTGCTGTTATTTTTTTTCCAATAAAAGCACTAGGATTATCAAAGGATTGCTGAAATGTTGGAGCACTGGGCAAGACAGATGGTGCAGCTTGATCTTTCTCCCAGAGAAAAAAAAGTAGAAACAACATGGAGATTGAAGGGATTTTAAAATTTTCAGGTGCCCGGAGGTTGTTTGTTTTTATTAGCATGGGAATAAGTAGCCTTAAAATCTTGACTGTTTGAGTTGATTCTCTCCACTGCCCCCCTCCTCCCATCCCAACCCCCCCAGATAGGAATAAAGGGAATAAAATTCCCTTGCACTTATCAGGGCTGCGTTTCCTAAAGTTGCCCACACCCACTTCTATGGCTGTCAATTCAGTTCATCCCAAACTGAAAAACAGCCGAATTTCCCCCAATTCGGCGGTTTTCAGTTCGGGATGAACCAAATTCAAAAAAAGGCGGGAAAACGAGCCGAATTCGGTGAGTTCGGGCGATTGCCGAATAAATTCAGCAGGTTTGGCGTTCCCCGAACCTGCCTTTTCCTGCCTTTAAAGACCCACAGCCCGCTTTCCCGTGAGTCCCTGGAAGGGGGTGGGGTGTTTAAACTGCTCTGCGCTGCCAGGAAAGTTGCAAATGTGTTTGTAATGGCTTTATTTCAATGGGCAGATGGGGGGACCCCTTCCAGGCCCTATAACTTGGGACCCCCTGACCCAATCTTCACAAAACTTGGGGGTTCTTGCAAGAAGGGTCCCCTCAAGCTACACTGAAAGTTTGGGACCTCTACCTCCAAACATGCCCTCCCCAGAGCCACGGAAAGGTGTGAATGTGCACACGCACCCCCCCCCCCACGGGGATCTCTCTCACACACAAACAGACACTCTCTCTTTCTCTCCCCGGGCCACGCAGCAACTGGGCTCACGCACTCAACCGTGATTGATTGGCCAGAAGAAGGCCCGGCTTGGCCACCATTGGCCGCGGGAGAATGCTGCTAGTTGCTTACTAACTGATGGTTATGCTGCTGATTCGGAGCCCCCAAATTTGCTGAATTTATTCAGCGATCGCTCCGAACTTGCCGAATTCGGCTTGTCGTTTTCCCGCCTTTTTTTGAACTCGGTTCCATCCGAACTGAAAACCGCTGAATTGGGGAAAATTCAGCTGTTTTCCAGTTCAGGACAAACTGAATCGACAGCCCTAGCTGTTCCTGTTGACAGCAGAGAATAGGACTCACAATAATGGGTTTAAAATGCAGGCAGAAAGGTACCGGCCGGATATTGGGAGGGGATTTATATTAAGAGTTGTTCGATGGTGGAATCAGCTACCTAGGGAGGTGGTGAACTCCCCCTTCAAGCAGAGGCTGGACAAACACTGGTCAGGGATGTTCTAGGCTGATCCTGCGTTAAGCAGGGGGTTGTACTAGATGGCCTATATGGCCCCTTCCAACTCTATGATTCTATAAGGGGAACAGTGCATTTATAAATAATATAGATTCATCTCATACAGCAAAATTATTTAGTCATCCATACATGATTATTCTACTCTGCATATACCAGTGTCCTAATTATGAGCCTTTGTTAATTCATCCCACCATCTATAAGTATTTGAACATACTACTATCTAATGCCATTGGTCCAGTTCCTATCTGGATCTAGGCTAACCAGGGTCAATAATCTAATGCAAATCTTGCCATCAGGTAGACCAGGGTCTGGGTAGGTATAGATTAGTGGTTCCAAAACCTTTCAGGTCACCACCCCCTTGGTTCCACAAACTCAACCCCAGCGCCCCCTACATCTTTTTTTAAAATCTCAGTTAAATTCCATTGCCCTTCAAATCAACTGAAGGAAACTAAACTCTAGGTCTTGCATGTACCTCATTTCCTCCAGGGTCACTCATACATAAACAGTTTCTTTCATATGTTGATGGGTAATCATTTGATAGTATAATCCACTGAGAAAAGTTCCTTGGTGCAGTAAGATATCCCCTCAGATCAACTCAAAATAACTGCAATGTTGAAGAATTTTCATCTCTTTGGCCATTTATGCGTTGGTATTTCCTCATGGTCACCCCACCGACTTCTTCGGGGCTTTGCCTTGATTATGCATGCATTTTCTGAACATCAGAGTTCATCTCACTCTTCCCTCATGTTTGCCTGCATTTTGCCTGCGTTTATGTTTAGCCAGTATCCAGAAAACCCAGGCAAAATGTGCAGAAACGTGCGGGGAGAACGAGGCAAAATGCATGTATAATCAGGGCAAAGCCCCAAAGAAGTCAGCAGGGTGATTGTGAGGAAACAGCCATGCATACATGGCCTTTGTCATGTTCCAGTACAGGCATGAAATGGAAACAGAGCATTGGGTTCTGAAACCATGCCGAAGCTATGCAGGCAAGAGAAGTGTTCAAAATACTTCATGAGCATTTATCTTGGTACTCAGTCTTATGTATGGCAGTCTTATGTATGGCAGCTACCAAACTCCTGTTTCCCCTGCCACTGCTGCAGCTGATGAAGGGGAGTTAATCTTTTAAAAAAATTGCTGTCAGAGGTATGATATTACTTCTGGGGAAAAACCACATGTGACATCAATCCTCTCTAGGAATCACTGGAAATGCTATGGTTTTACATCACGCTGTCACCCATGGCTCTCCCCCATGTCCTCACACCCTGGTCTTCTGCCAGGCATGGCCTGGCAAACCTATAAGTCAGAAGAACACTGTTTCTGAATTGCAGATAGGAGGTGCTAGTAGTTTGCCTAAGGCTAACCAGAGAGTTCATGGCTGAGGCAAGATTTGAACTGGAGTCTTCCTAGCTCACAATCTAGCCCATCATGCTACAGAGAGCAGAAACCATGCAGATGTTCTGGAATAAGACTCAAAACGATACTCTGCCGTGTGGAGGAAATTCTTCAGTGAGGTCATTGCTTAAATATTTTGAAAATCCCTTCCGTAATCCATACAAGCAAAAAAAGTCATCCCACATGAGCCTCTCAGACTTTCTTTGTTTTAGTAACGCAGTTTAAAGAAATGTGTAGTGATCTCATCCACATGAGCCTCTCAGACTTTCTTTGTTTTATTAACACAGTTTAAAGAAATGTGTAGTAATCTCATCCAGCAGTTTCAAAATCACATCTTTCAATAAAAGAATTATGTGATACAGGACAGCCATATGAATGTGATGCAATGGCTTCCAAAGGAACATCTGTAAAGATTAGGCAATTCTTTGTCTGTAGTACAAATGTTTTAACATGGAGAAAGTTTATTCTAAAAGTTTCCAAAATGCATTAATATAATGATTCAGTTCTAGCTAACAAGTTCTTGTTAATGGGGAATAATTGTAATCTTTGATCTCCATCACAAATGGTGTACAGTGGGTTACCTGTACCTGTTGTTATATGGTAGACACACACTGAAGGACAAATGATGTTCAACCACCATAGACTGAGCAATAACAGGTAAGTGATGCCTTTAGATGTTCAGGGCTGCACACATGCTACATTGACTGGCTCAGTTCTAGCTAAGTAGTAGTCAAAAATCGCATAGAACAGCCTCTAATACAAATATACAATACAACCATGGTTCAAAAATGTTATCAAAAGTATATTAATAGAAAGAAAACTAAGAGTATCACATATGAAATAACTACTACACTACTACCTAAGATGTCTTCATACATAAGACTCAATCATAACAGGTGCCAATTAAAGTCCATAAAGTTTATACAGAGTCAAGCACCTCAATCAAAGGCAACCACCTTAATCCTGGGTGCAAGAGTTCCAGACATAGGCACAATACAGCGTATATGTATGCAAAGCAAAAATGTTCTGAACGAAATACGGTACAATCCTCCAGAGGCAATCCAGCTGTTTTGTAATAAATACTTCATCGGTTTCCTTTTCCTTCTATTCATATCTTCTGCCTTCTGTTGTATACATATCTGTTGTTATGAAATCATAAATTATAAAATAACTAAATCCCATAATTAACACCATTATTCCATACATAACAACACTTACGTCTTATACAATATAGCATGCCACTTACAAGGATCTAGTGTATTTCCATGTTCACAACGGATACACGCGTATACATTGCATCTCCTTAACTGCCAACAATATAACCCTCTTCTAATTGCTTACAGCTGCTGATAGTTGTGCTGCAGTCACAAAGGACCCAGCCTAACAATTTAAAGAAAACATATAAGATCTTGTTCCAGATTAAAACCAAATGGTAAGAGCCGGTGTGGTGTGAGAGCCAGCATGGTGTAGTCGTTAAGAATGGTGGTTTGGAGCGGTGGAGTCTGATCTGGAGAACCAGGTTTGATTCCCCACTCCTCCACATGAGCAGCGGATGCTAATCTGGTGAACTGGGTTGGTTTTCCCGCTCCTACACACAAAGCCAGCTGGGTGACCTTGGGCAAGTCATTCTCTCTCAGCCTCACCTACCTCACAGGGTGTCTGTTGTGGGGAGGGGAAGGGAAGGTGATTGTAAGCCGGTTTGATTCTCCCTTAAGTGGCAGAGAAAGTCGGCATATAAAAACCAACTCTTCTTCTCCCTCACTGTATTGAATAAATAAATAAAAATGCTTCTTTTTGCAATAATGTTTTTTGTTACATCCACTTGTTGATATTTATATGATTGCAGCTGCCAGATTACAAAAAACTCAGATCCAATTCAGAATGCTTCCTTTTCATAAAATGATCTACCAATTGGGCCTCCCTATGTTGACACCGTATGCGAGATTGGTGTTCTATAATTCTAGTCCTGATGGTACTGTTCTATGCGATTTTTGACTACATCATATTGTACATAGTAAGGTATGTTTTTGCTTGTGTCAGTTCTAGCTAAAACATTCACAAAGACTGAGAGTTTACCCCAGAGTTCCAAAGCCTTTCTCCTTCAAGTACTCCCCTATTATCATTAGGTCTTTGTTTTTTTGTCTGCTGAGAGCTCTGCTGCTTAATGCCATGAATTCACTTTGGCCATGATGGCAGACATAGCTAAAGCAATGCTCCATAGCTTGCAGATGAGGAACAACTTTCTAATTCTTTTTACAACACAGAACTAAAACTGGTTAATCAGGCACTCCCTCCGCTCATGGAACCATAGAAACTACATCTCTCTCTCTCTCTCTCTCTCTCTCTCTCTCTCTCCCTCTCTCTCCCTCCCTCTCTCTCTCTCTCTGCGTGCATATATGTGTGTTTTTGTGTGACAAGAATGTCTATTAGAATGCTGTAAAAGAAAATGTTTAGAACCTACTATAGTTGCCAGATAATGTGGGGGGAAGGGAGGAGCCATTTCAGCTCATGATTAAACCCCATAGACTAGCTCATATAATACAGACACGTATACAGATACCTGTAATAACTGTTCGCCCTGGGTGTGGATGTACATTTCATCATAAACAAAAGATGTATCCAGCCAATTCAATGAAGCCAGATGAGCCCATGAGATAGCAAGGAAAAACCACATGGGCTTCACCTACAGATGCCTTTGCTAGAAATTACATGCACTGATCAGATGTGGATAATAGACCTGTTCATGTCTTTTGTTAACGTGTAGACATTGTGACATCATCATTAAAACTGACTAATGTCTATTAAGCATTTTTTTGCTGAAAGTTAGGATTATAATCATTAAATGGTGTTATAAGAACATTTGTTAGTACTATGGAGAACAAAACATAGAGAAACACAGCGAAGACACTGGGGGCACTTCTTACACTATGTGTCAGGTTCTCCAGCCAACCTGGGCAATTCCCAAAAAGCCACTCGCTCAGACTGTCAAGTCAGAAGCAGGTAAACTTTATTGAAGAAGCAACAGGTACAGCTAAGGCAACTTGCAGGTTCAAAGCTGCTAATGACGAGCCAGACTACAAGGCATAACTTAAAGCATGATTACATCACAGGTGCAGTGTCAAACGGCCTGGGAAAGGGATTGATAACGGTGCTTGGCAGGAAGGAGGGAGAAGGAGCCTAAACAAGGTACTGCTCATTAGCCGCTCAAGGCCAGGGCAAAGGGAGGGGGGAAGGGAACAGGGAGTGGGAACACCAGAGCAAATGAACAGCAAAGCAAAAATGCAAACACTGGCCTAACTCATGTCAAGAGCCTGACCGCTTGTACGGGCCAGGCCAAGCATGGTGAGGAAAGGCATCAAGAGACATTCAGTGAGGAATCAAAAGACAACCTCAGACATTCTGACATTCTGCCCCCCTTAAGACCCCCCTCCCCCATCTGAGCTCGGTTGGGGCTTCAGAGGGTAGGCACAGTGAAATTCGCGAACCAGCCGAGGGGCTTCTACATGTGGGGCTGCCACCCACTCATCATGGGCCGGTCCCAGATGTTTCCACCAAACCAGATAAAACAGTTCTTGTAGGTTATCCGGGTTGTGTAACCGTGGTCTTGGTATTTTCTTTCCTGACGTTTCGCCAGCAGCTGTAGCAGGCATCTTCAGAGGAGTTGATCAACCTAGTAATGGGATAGGGACCTACATACTTCTCACTGAGTTTCTTACTAGGACGTAAGGACCGCAGATTTTTTGTGGACAGATACACTTGATCCCCCACCTTTAGATCACATCCTGGTGAATGATGTTTATCCACTTGCTCCTTGTATTTGTTTTTTGATCATTCCAAATTTTTCTGGAGCCAAGGCCAGGTGGTTTGTACTACGTGTACCCAATCTTTGATTTCCCCTGTACCTTCCACCTCCGGGGTAAGGGCTGTGTTCCCAAAAGGCCCAAACTCTCTGCCATGTACCACCTGAAAGGGGCTAAACCCTGTTGATGAATGGGGAGCATTGTTGTAAGCATGCTCAGCAAAGGGCAACAACTCAACCCAATTGTCTTGATGGTAATTCACATAACACAGTAAATAACATTCGATTACAGCATTGACTCTTTCTGTTTGTCCATCTGTTTGAGGGTGGTAAGCTGATGACAAACCTTGTTCCACCCCCATCAATTTCAGGAAGGCTCTCCAAAATTGCGCCACAAATTGCCTTCTGGTTTGCCTTTTGGGCAGAAGGCAAACCTGTACAGGGAACAAAATGTACTTGCTTGGAAAATAAGTCTGTCACCACCCACAATACTGTTTCCCCCGACTGGGAGGACGGTCCGTAATAAAGTCCATGGCAATAACTTCCCAGGGAACAGATGGAACTTCCAAAGGTTTGAGGAGTCTAGGGGGCTTCCCCATGAGTTTTTTCGAGGTTGTGCAGGTGGGACAACTGCGCACAAACAGATCCACATCCGCCCTCATTCCCGGCCACCAAAACTGACGCTGCAGCAAATGCAAAGATTTGACAAACCCAAAATGTCCGGCTGTTTTAGCCCCATGAACCATCTCCAAAACATCCCACGCTATATAGCGATCCTTTTGTTTGGAGGATGGCTTGGCTTTCTCACAGTGCTCCTGGATCGTGTCCCTGAGCATGGTTAGCGGGTCAGAGGTTCCGTTAAAGGCTCCCTCTTCCCAAGGGCATGCTCCTTTCTTTGCGAGCCACTTTTCTAATTTGGGGAGGTTGGACTGTTTTTTGTATTTTGTCTCCAGTGTAGTCATGAATAGATATTCGGGAAGCGCCTATTCAGCTTTGGGCCACTTCCCAGGTTTTGGCATTCGTTAAACCCAAAACCTGAACAAAGCCAAAACGGCTAATTTCAGGTTTATTTTCAGTTCAGGTTTATCGATATGCACAACCCTATTGGTAACTTCGTAATATAGGAAGTATTCTGCTTTTTTTCACAGCCACAAAGACTGAGAAACTCCAGAGTCCAACTTCAACTATTCTATGGTGCATTCATGCCCAGTGATCCCAAAACTAGACCATATACCTGGGGGAGGGCAGAATTAAGTTCTCTTGCAAACCTAAAAATAGAATACAGTGCTAATTTTTATTTTAAAATATCCGGTGCCTGCATAGTGGGTTGCCAGGTCCAGTCCAGGAGTTTTAGGCAGGCCCGTATGCTATCACCTTGCTGACAAAAACATAAGTGAACCCTCTCACACAATTTTGGAAGATAATCACTTGAAAAACATTAATTACAACTTTGAGATTGCCAAGATTATCTAATATTGTAGTGGCACCCATTCATTCTATTAACTTTATGAAACAATTAAATTGAAATTATTAATTTTTTGGAAAAATAAATCACTGGAAAAAATTTAATTTCATAAAATTTTCTACCTTTGCTCAGTCTTTAGTTGAGTTGACTCAGTTAAGTACTTAATAGTAAAAGTACTTAGGATTGCCAAGCCAAGCCTGGCAACCAACAGGAGGGCTGGGGGGCAGGGACATGGGCAGGCATATAATGTCAGCAACATTAGCAATGTCATTACATCACTTCTGGGTAAACCTGGAAGTGACAATGTGTAGCTCTAGGAATCACCAGAAATTGTAAGGTAAAATTGTTCCAGCACAGAGGGCACTGGCATTTCTTTTCCTCCACTGCCACTGTGAGCAGTGGCGGGAAATGGAAGCAATCGGCAAAAGGCCTCCTTCCATGGCAGGAGGCCTGGCAACCCTAGAAGAACTGGATGCTGAAAACGTGTACTTCCTAGTTCCAATTAAATAAAGGTTTTTTTGCCCTCTTATTTGTCCTAATCCATTGCAACTCTTCTACTTCAAAAGCTAAACACTGTAGAAAATCATGCTAGTCAATGGAAAAATACCTTTTATCAGTGCCAACTAAAATATCAAAAAAGTTAGTGAGCTTTTGAGTTCTCAAGGCACTTATCAGGCTAGATGATAGACACAAAACAAAATGTGGAGTAGAGAGAAAAAGATGCTTCAGAGTAGTTTGTTGCTTTCTTAAAATGGAGAACAGGAAGGGATGTAAACTTAAATAGACCATCTGGAGTTAGGTGCCAAACAGAATTCAGGATGTACCAGTGACTCCTACATCCAGCCTGATGAAGAGTTCTAGAGAACCTGCAAGTTTGTGCTCACTATTTTTTTATATTTTGGTCTAAATAAAAAGTCTAAAATTATTGTTGCTTTTGTACTTCTGTGGATGAGGACAATCAAAGAAACACCAATTTGTGTGTGTGGGGGGGAATGCTGCTCTTTACCCTAAAACAAGCTTCAAGTTTCATTTAGCTAGGCTTTTACACATCTGCATAATGTGCAGTGTCAACTTGCCACCATGACTTTCCATGGGGAACACTTGATGCCAACTTCAAAGACATCATGTCAAATCATGGGAAAAATCCACTGAAATTTATTTACCACCTAGTACTGTGAGGTTTTGTGTGCCTCTTGTGAAATGATGCATGCTTACTTTGCTGTAATTTTGAATTCCTTAGTAATCTTGGGTGACCACATTCAACTCTGATATGGTGTAAAATAATGCATTTAAAATGATTTCTAAACAGAAGGTTATTCTCTTGTTATGTATTTAGGGGAACAGAATGCTGTGTACTACTGAGATGTTCCTCAGCTCCTACTTTGACCTTCACTTTGACCTTCACATGATAGAGGTCTATAAAATTATGCATGGTTTGGAGAGAGTGGACATAATACTAGAACACGAGGTCATCTGCTAAAGCTGGAGGGTGAGAGATTCAAAACAGATTAAAGGAAGTATTTTTTCACACAACACATAGTTAAATTGTGGAACTCCCTGCCCCAGGATGTGGTGATGGCTGTGGGGAGTGGACATATTCATGGAGGAAAGGGGTATTCATGGCTATTAGTTAAAATGGATACTAGTCATGCTGCATACCTATTCTCTCTAGTATCAGAGGAGCATGCCTATTATATTAGGTGCGGTGGAACACAGGCAGGATGGTGCTGCTGCAGTCGTCTTGTTTGTGGCTTCCTAGAGGCACCTGGTTGGCCACTGTGAAAACAGACTGCTGGACTTGATGAGCCTTGGTCTGATCCAGCATGGCCTTTCTTATGTCCTTATGTTCACTACCACCAACAAAGGTGAAGGTTAATCAGTACCACCTAGGCACAAGCCATGTGAATAGAACATGGGGCTGTTCTCAGTTGTAAAAACAAGCTTAGTTTGTTATTATTTTTGTTACTGGCACTCAGAATGCAAAATGCCAAAGGCAACATACTAAAAATATAGGTACTATTACGGCAACACATCTGTGACTCCAGAAAAAGTTCAATTAAAATGCTTGGAGACCTTTGCCAACTGTTTACGCTGCTTTCGCAAGAAAGATTTAATTTGTCTGGCAGACTGACAACAGAGGACCTATACTGGGGAGCAAGAAATGAATGTTATTGTAAGATTCATTCCAACATAACCAATCTGAACTATGTTAATAATGACCAGGGTGATAAAACTATTGCCCCCTCCCAAGTACAAAGCTGCCCTTTATGGATGAATTTGGACTTGAAAGTAGGTTCTCTTATTTGGTTTAAATAAACAGGCCTCCTTGGCAATCAGACTCCAGCTGATTAAAACTTGTCTATCATTTTAGCATCAAAATGAAATATTGCAGCTGGAAAGTGGCCACGAGGCAGCAAAAATAAATTTTAAAAAAGCAAAGTGTTGATGGACGTCAAGAACCCTCCAGGACTATTAGCTAAGAAAAGACACTGCAAAATTGATCCTTAGCAAAGAATATAGCCTAGTGACATTGCTATAAAAGTTCACTTAACCATAGATGTTTCATTCTCTATAAGATTATCAGAAACTGGGATTGGCCACTGTCACCCTTAAGTAAGTTATGCTAATAAAAGAACAAAAAGCTCATACTCGCCATGATACTTTGTGAAGGAAATTATCTGGATATTCCAATCCAGGAGCAATCTTTCTGTCGCCCCAGAAGGTCAGACCAGAACCAACAGGTTGAAATTAAATCAAAAGAGTTTCCATCTAGACATTAGGAAGAATTTTCTAACAGAGCAGTTCCTCAGTGGAACAGGCTTCCACGGGAGGTGGTAAGCACTCCTTCCCTGGAGGTTTTTAAGCAGAGGCTAGATGGTCATCTGTGAGCAATGCTGATTCTATGACCTTAGGCAGATCATGAGAGGGAGGGCATCTTGGCCATCTTTTTGGCATGGAGTATCGGTCACTGGGGGTGGGGGGTGCGGGAGGTAGTTGTGAATTTCCTTTATTGTGCAGGGAGTTGGACTAGATGACTTTGGTGGTCCCTTCCAGCTCTGTGATTCTATGAACTTTCAATTGACATGAATGCTTAACTTAATAGCATTGTGGTCAGTGTTCCCAATTGGTGCACACCTTCTATAACTCTTACCAGGCCTTGAGCCCCGCTCAGAA
The DNA here is from genome assembly GCF_029931775.1 of Euleptes europaea. Classification (NCBI taxonomy): domain Eukaryota; kingdom Metazoa; phylum Chordata; class Lepidosauria; order Squamata; family Sphaerodactylidae; genus Euleptes; species Euleptes europaea. The sequence continues at coordinate 78,831,240 of NC_079321.1, forward strand.
CCAAATCTAAGATCACTACTCCTCTGGTTGGCTCTGTGATCAACTGTTCCAGTGCACCATAATTTATGATATCTAAGCATCTTATTTCTACAGCATGACTCGAACACATTTATCCAGTCAATGTGAGGGTAGTTGAGATCTCCCAGTATCCTAACATCTGCTTTCATTACCTCCTATGATGACCCCCTGTCAGGAGCAGGCCATGAAGACAGTTCATGGCTGTGCTCCCAGGTGTTGTTTTGCCAGTTCTCTCCAAGGCCAGATTTGATCACCACTCCGTGCCCCGTGTTTTGACTTCATAGATTTCTTCAGTGTGGGAATAGCCAAGTTCTCCTTCCTGCCACTGGGAGGGGGGTTGCCAGGGTTACTGGTTATCTCTTATTGCTTTGTATATATGCCAGATGCTTTCCCTTAGCCTGTCACTAGTAACATCTTGAATATGACTTCTGTAACCTGTCGTGCTTAATCAATAAAACTGCTTTCGTGGACTTGCCGTCTACTGGAGTCTGTTTATGGATTTGCCGCAGGACTAGAGCTTACACCCCCCTCCTTCCTCCTATCTCCCAGTAATCAGTTTTTGTGCTGGGGGAGATAGGGGGATCATTTACTTGCTGTTTGCCAGGATGTTGTATGTGGAGATTATTTTTCTCCTTCTCAGTCCCCACCTTGTTTTACCTCAGAATAAATTATGACACCAGAGGCTTCTTAAAGTTAACAAAGGACAGAAATTTATTGACCAGAATTCAAAAGATGGATTTTGAGGAATAACTGTATTGAAGGGAAAGCATAAAACCAGACATATATATTTACAAGATTCACTTCAGATAAAGCTTAGAGAAAACTTATTTTTTATTTGGCTTAGATGTTACACAAGTTACATTCCTTAAGATTTTATCTCACACTTAGTTCTGTTCCCCAAAACTCCGAGAACTTTCACAGACTCTGCCTGGGAAGGGAGAGACCATTCAATCTCTTTTCCCCAGAGAAACGCAGAAGACTGGAGATTTAACCTAAATCTCTCTTCCCATTATCACTACCCCTCACCAATGGCAGTAATCCCTCCACACTACCCTGTATCTGGAGTTCTCCTTCCCAGAGACTAATCCCTCTTTGTGACCTGAGAAAGGGCCCTTTCTTTCCCAATTACAGGTTGTGTGTTTTACTAGCTTAGGCCACACTAAACCCTCAGGTTCACAGAGTCGTTCAGAGCTTTTTCATATGCAGGTTACCAATCTTAGAATCCTTTCTTTCTTTCAGAACTCAGAGAGTGAGCCCCTTGGTTCCACCCACTTTTTGTCTCTCAGCTTCTATCGAAGATTAACCCTTTGTCTGTCACACCTCCCTTATTTCCTTTTCCATCTCCAGATAAGCCTCAAGGATTTGATTATGGGCGATAGTACACCCCCACTTTTAAGTAACCCTTAGGGCACAGTATTTCTCCACATATCACTTATGATGGGGAATTAATTCCCTTGATGTTTTCTAACTCATTTGATTCTATGCCCTCATTGATGTATAATAATACTTCCCCCAAACCATTCCTCCCTGTCCTGCCTGTGGAGCTTATAACCAGGGATGACTGTACCCCACAGATTTCCCCCATTCCACCATGTTTTTGAGATAATCGCTATAACTAAATTGTCATTGAGCACCAAGCACTTCAGCTCCCCCATCTAGCATTGGCATAGATACCTATAATTCCATCTCCAGCAGCCCTCACCTGCCTCAGCCCATAAATTGCCACACATGGTCCTCCTTTGCCATCCTACCTTCACTCTCAAATTCTATCACTCTCCTAACAATATTACCCTGTTACGCAATCATACCTTTGGACTGACTTGTCATGAACCAAAGGCTCCCCAGCGCCTGCTGGCTTCCCCCCTGGGATTATTTTAAAAGCTGCTCTGCCACTTTTTTGATATAAATAGCCAGCAGCCTGTCCCTTTTGGTTCAACCCATCTCTTTTCTATAGGTTCGGCTTGTCCCAGAAAGTTCCCCAGTACCTAACAAATCTAAACCCTTCTTCCAAGCATGAGGGGTCTGCATTCAGCAGAAACTGAGCCAAAAATATTCCCAAAAAATACCTTATTGGTATTTTACGGGTCTCCCACATTTTTCTGGGATTTTTCAGAAAACTGAAAAAATGGTCCTGAAAAATCTTGAAAGTATCCAGCCCTTTCAGGAAGATCATGAGCCAGCATTTGATGGCTCCCAGGGACTGCCCCCCCCCCGACTTGCAGTTGTGAGTTGCTTTTGTTGTGTTCCCTTCCGGGAGTTTAAAGGGCTATTTCTGTCAGTTTCAGGAGTTTTTTTTCTTTTCTTTATGTTTCACTGTCACACTGTTGCAATGCTCACCCAGCGCTTGAAATTATGTTTCTCAGTCTGGATGCATATTATTCCTCCTGTTGAGCTTGCACTGGCATACTGGCACTGGGTTCTGCTCGGCATTTGGCATTGCCATTCCTTCCTCTGAGCTTGCAAATCCCCCCTTTCAGTTCCCATTCAAGAGATTCTCTCGTTTAATACCTGGTCTTGCAGGTCTTGCACTGCTTCTCAGTTGGTTCTGCTGGGCTAGCAGAAATGGCCACCTATGTGCAGTGCCAGCCTTCTTTCCCTTGGGTTAAAAGGGGTGGTAGTAGAAAAAAGCCTTTTAAAATGTTGGCATTCTGTGTTTTCACAGTGGTTCTGTTGGGCTTGCACTTCCAGAGTGTGCTTGGGTTCTGGCAGGCATCTGCAGTCATGTTGCATTTGGTTTGCCTGGGCTAGCAAAACTGCCCCCCCTTCTTCAGTTTTTTATTCTGTGATTCTCTGGTTTGACATTGGTTCTGTCAGGCTTTGCCACAATAGGCTTGTGGTTCTGCTGGATTCCTGGGTTCTTGTTTGGTTCTGTTGGGCTTGTGTTGGTTCTTCGGGTGGGAGGCATTGGCCTGCAGTTGCTGACATGCATGCCTCTTTGTTTCTCCTCTGGAGGAAAAGAGATGGGACACGGTGTTCATGGGAGATTTTAATTACACAGATACCTGTTGGAAGTCCAACTCTGCTAAAAATGCAAGGTCCAATACATTCCTGACTTGTCTTGCTGACAAATTCATATTCCAGAAAGTGGACAGGAAAACAAGGGGATCTGCTATTTTACACTTGATTCTCACCAACAGGGAAGAATTGGTTGATGAGGTTAAAGTAGTAGGCACTCTGGGTAGAAGTGACCATGTAATCTTGGAATTTACAATCTTGGGGAAAGGAAAAACTGTATGTAGTCAGACATATAGGTTGGACTTTAAAAAAGCACATTTTAACAAGCTTAAACTTCTGCTGGGTAGAATACCAAGGTCAGAAATACTTAAGGAGAAGGGAGTTCAAGAAGGGTGGGATTTCTTAAAAATGAAATACTGAAGGAGCAATCACAAACCATTCCTATGAGAAGGAGAAAAGGGAGGAGCCTAAAGAGGCCAGGGTGGCTCCATAAACAGCTTTTTAAAGAGTTGAGAAATAAAAAAGACTCATTCAGGAAGTGGAAGGAGGGCCTTATAACCAAAAAGGAATATAAACACATAACTAGTGCTTGTAGGGAGAGTGTTAGGAAAGCTAAAGCTCAGTATGAGCTTAGGCTAGCAAGAGATGCTAAACCCAACAAAAAAAGGTTCTTTTTTCTATGTACAGAGTAAGAATAAGAACAAGAACAAGATAAGCCCATTATGGGGATCGGAAAGTGAAATTGTAACAGGAGATGGAGAGAGGGCAGAACTCCTCAATTCCTACTTTTCCTCAGTCTTTTCTCGTGAGGGAAGTGGTGCTCGACATGGCTTAAACAGATCACATGATGAGGGAAGGGATTTGTAGCCTAGGATTGGCATTGGGGTAGTGCACAAGCACCTAGTTTCTTTAAATGAAACGTAGTCCTCAGGGCCAGATGAATGGCATCGAAAGGTACTTAAAGAACTTGCAGATGCAATTTCTGAGCCTCTTACCATTATTTTTTAGAAGTCTTGGAGAACAAGTGAGGTGCCAGAAATGTTGTCCCCATCTTCAAGAAGGGGAAAAAGGAGGATCTGGGTAACTACCGACCCATCAGCTCGACTTCTATACCAGAAAAAGTTTTTGAACAAATCATCAGTCAGTCCTTGAGCATTTACAAAGGATGGATCTGATCACTAAGAGCCAGCATGGGTTTCTCAAGAACAAGTCATGTCAGACTAATCTTGTCTCTCTTTTTTATATAAAGTTACTACCTTGCTGGATCAGGGGAATGCTGTAGACATAGTTTATCAAGATTTCAGTAAGGCTTTTGATAAGGTTCCACATAGTATTCTAGTTGTCAGGCATATCAGTCTTGTTCACTTTTTTCACATCCTGCCATCCAGACTCAAGGAATGTTATCCCTACTGAACCGCAGCCAAGGTTGCAAGGACTGTTATGCCTACCACTCTCTGTTTGAAGTTCTTGGAACCTACTTTGTTTTCAATATGTAATCTCTCACCCTTCCTGTGCATCTATATTACCAAGTTTCAGCCAGACAGCCCCATAGCTGTCACCCTTTCCTTTATGCTCTATTATTCTATTTGACCAGTAAAGACCAGCTTCTTTGGACCTAATTGTCTATGTCGTGGTTTCTGGTTCATTTGGACCAAGGGCTTACATTGTGACAGCTATCTCTCTGTCTACTTTCCTCTGTCAGGCTGGAGCCCAGGAGGGTGCGCCTGCCACTCGGATGGGAATGAGGAGAGCGCTCTCCGAGTGATCCCACAGGGGCCGGTGCCCCGTGCGGTTCGTCTCAAACCAGCTGGTTGTGATCCCCGGACTACGGGTGTCTGGACCAACCCTGGAAGGTGACGACCCCAATCTCTTACGGGACGTTGTAGATGAGCTGAGCAGGACTAGCACGGAAGTTAGTCGCCTTAATGGATTACTACAGTCCCAATGGCGTTCTCTAGTGACTTTTCCTTGGATGTCTGACGTTGAGGATACCAACACCTGTTTAGACCTCCAAGTCCTTGATTGGTTGGTAGATGATGCCCAACTAGCAGCGGAGGATTTACAAATACTGTTGGATAAACTTATTACTCGGGAAACTCACTCAACAGGAGCCATTCAGGAGCCACACCGGCAGGTTTTTCATTGGTGCCTAATGCAGCCGACTGTCAGGCAGAGGCGAGACGGATCGCTATCCAAACAGCGCTTCTATTTGTGGATCTCACCAAGGATACTATGGTAGCCACTCTATCACAATTGTTGTCCCCAATTTTCGGGGCTGATGCACCTGCGCTCGCGGTCCAGATTCAACCGCTGTTGGGTGGGGAGTCCGAACCGCTCCTTGCCCTCTTGGAGAAGGAACTTTTACCGCTTGTGACCGCTGATGTTGCCGTAAACTCGAGGCCGCTCAAACTCTCGCGGACAGAGAAGCAGCGGTGGCGGCGGAGGCGGCGGCCAGAGAAACAGTGGTGTCGGCGGAGGCGGTGGCCAAAGCTCAAGCCGCACGGGACAGGGAACAACAGTTGGCTGCGGAACGAGCATGGGCAAGTGTGCGCCCCAAAAATCCCGGCCAAACCGGCCCTTCGTGGGAGCCAACGTTTTCCCCGACTTTTGCCCCGTCACGAACCACCCAACGCGCACGGCACCTCGCAGAACGACTTCGGGGATCCGACAATTCTGATGAGGAGGACTTGTATGGAGACAGCTCTCACTGGGCCACAGGCTTCCGGGCCAGCCGGGCGCACCGTACGGGGGGACCTGAGGACGAGGTGCACTTGTTGCGGGCGCAGAACCGAGAATTATATGATCGTGTAGACCGTCTCCAGGAACCAATGGAACGTTTGTTCCAGAAAAACGAACGATTACAGTGGGCGCAGGTAACTCCGGTGCAGCCCATTCTTCCCGGGCCCGCTGCACCAGTTCACCCACCAGTTCAGCCGGTGGTGCCAGCTCAACCACCAGCTAACCTCCCCGTTCAACCACTGGTCCCCGGAGCGCCAGTTGCCCCAGCTCCCAGGGCACCCGTACAGCCGGGACAACCCATACCCGGTCCATGGAAGCAACCCCGATTGAAAACGACCTATGATGGCTCGCTCGAGACTCTACCCTGTTTCCTACATCAAGTGGACAGTTATATGCGGGAACAAGGGCAATTCTTTCCCACAGAGGATAGCCGGGTCCATTTTGTAGCTTCTCTATTGACGGGGAAAGCAGCTGACTGGATGGTCCTCCAATTTGACACTCGGTCTCAGTCTATCCGCTCCCTCAACAATTTCATGACTGCCTTGCGGAGACGGTTTGAAGACCCCTTTATGGGAGAACGAGCCAAGGCAGAACTTCTACAACTCAGACAGGGCTCTTCTCCAGTCCGAGAATTTGCAGATGAATTCCAGAGACTAGCCAGTAGAATAGTAGACTGGCCGGAAGCCACCCTAATCCACTACTTCAGGGAAGACTTACACCCTGACATTTTGAGCTGGTCATATATGCAAGGCGATCCTAACACCCTCGAAGATTCGATTTTAGTGGCGGAAGAAGTTGAAAGCCGCCGGCGTTTCATATCCCTGGTCCGGCAACGACACAAGGATAAGAGCGCCCAGAAAGCCCCATCAAGAGCGCCGCTCCCCAGCCTGCGGAAACCAATGCGACCACCTCAGGATCGCGAATCAAGGTTCCAGAGGGAGCTTGCCTCGTGTGTGGGGAATTGGGCCACTTTGCAGCGACTTGCCCTCAACAACCGGAGACCACCCACCCCAGCGTGTCACTCCGAGCTCGAGGAAGACCTCAACGCAGAGGCACCGCGGCCACCTGCAGCGCAGCGCCGGGACGACCCACACCCTCTGCACTTCACGTTGAGGAATCGGCTAACCTTTCTGCACCAAGCGACCCCGCAGGGTCTCGGATTACAAGTGCCCCAATGGGGGACAACTCTCTTTCTTCTGACGAGGATAATCAATGGAATTCTCCAGCTCTAAACCTGGAAACCCCACTTGATCTGTCAAAAAACGGATTCGGTCTGTGGTGAGTGGAGTGTCTCCACAGACCCCTGCAGAATCTCCTGCTAAACCCAAAGCTCCCGTCAAGGTGAGTGAAGTGGAAACCAGTTTATGTGGACGCAGTGTTGCAACATTATAAAGGGGCCCCCCAACTGCCTGTCAAGGCACTTATTGACTCTGGCTGCGGCCGCACTTTCATTAGTGAGGCCACGTTTGCAGCCCTCAAAGTCAAGTCCGAGGCTTTACCAGCTCCCGTCCAATTCGCTCAGATGGATGGGAGCCCTTTTAAGGGGGGACCAGTCGATCATCGCACACGGGGAGTAGCGATGGGAATTGGTTCTCACTGGGAACAAATAGACTTTACCATTGCCCCCATCTGATTTGAAGTTGTCCTGGGGGTTAATTGGCTTAAAGGGCATAGTCCCTGTATAGACTGGGAAACTAACACCATTACCTTTGCCAATCCCAAGTGCAAACAGCACCGACAAAGAGTCGCAGTGATGTCTCCACCCACTCCGGCTTTAACCTCCGATGCCGCATCGCCACCACCTTTGCACCGCCTTTACAGAGACTTTGCAGATGTCTTTGATATTAAAGAACGTGACACCTTGCCCCCCCATCGTACCGCTGACTGTGCCATTGAGGTAGTTAAAGACTGCACACTGACTAAAAGCAAGATTTACCCCATGAGCGTTTCCGAACGCGCTGTATTACGTGACTTTTTGGATAAAAATCTCGCTCGAGGGTTCATTCGGCCATCGAACGCTCCCAACTCAGCCCCAGCGTTCTTTGTTCGGAAAAAGGAGGGTGACCTGCGTTTATGCATTGACTTCCGAAAGCTTAATGCAGTTACCCAAGCCAACACCTACCCCATACCGTTGATCTCAGATATCATGGGGCAGTTACAGGAGGGTCGCATTTTCTCCAAGTTGGACTTGGTGGAAGCTTACTACTGCGTCCGAATTCGTGAAGGGGACGAACCCCTCACCGCCTTCTCTAGCTGTTTTGGAATGTATGAGTTTCTTGTGATGCCTTTCCGGTTAAAGGGGGCCCCGGGGGTCTTCATGCAACTCATTAACGAAATCCTCCATGATTTGCTGTACCGCGGCGTGGTAGTTTATCTGGATGATATTCTTATTTATTCAAAAACCATGGAGGAACATGTTGTTCTGGTCAGAGAAGTTTTGCAACGACTATGTAACCACCAGCTCTATGCAAAACTGTCTAAATGCGAATTTCACCGAAAGCAGATAACGTTTTTGGGCTACATAATCTCTCATCGTGGCCTTAGCATGGATCCCGCTAAAGTCCAATCGGTACTGGACTGGACTCCGCCCTCCACCCGCAAACAAGTACAGCAATTCCTGGGTTTTGCTAATTTCTACCGCGGTTTCATTTCCAATTTTGCTCAAGTGGCGCTGCCAATCACTGACCTCCTGAAAACGAAGGGCAAAGGGGTTTCTGCAACGTTGCCCTCTGCCAAAATACTGTGGACGGCTCAGTGCCAGTCTGCCTTTGTAGCCCTTAAATGACTTTCCACTTCTGAACCGGTCCTGCAGCACCCAGATCCTAACCAAATGTTTATTGTGCAGGTCGATGCATCTGACGTAGCCATGGGGGGGGCTACTCCAGAGAGGACCAGACGGTCTCCTGCATCCCTGTGCCTACTTCTCAAAGAAGTTTGCACATTCCCAACTAAACTGGCCCATTTGGGAAAAGGAAGCAGCAGCCGTCCACCATGCCCTTACACTGTGGAGGCAATTCCTGGAGGGATCCGGGATTCCCTTTGAAGTTTGGACCGATCACAAAAATCTAGCTGCCCTCACTGGGACCCATAAATTATCCGCAAAACAACAGCGTTGGGCAGACTTCTTTGCTCAATTCCGTTTTGTTCTCAAACATGTACCCGGGAAACAGAACGTGCTTGCAGATGCCCTATCCCGGTTGCCTCAATACCCAATAAAACGTGATCGGCCGACAGACTCTTTACTTACCCCGGCGCAAAGGGAAGCCCTGCCCCTGCTGGTCATGCAAACCTGAGCCCAAACCCGGCTCCGGCAGGAAAACCATACCGTAGCCGACAAGGTATCCAGCCCAGACCAGCAGGCTCCCTCGCCTGCCCCCCTTGGCCACCTGTTTCCAGCGCTCCGCAGCAACCAGTCCCTCCTCTCCCTCCACCTCCACCAGCTCCTGATTCACCCTCTCCTACGAAAGGAGAGGGGGTGATCATCTCCAATACCTTCCTGGACTCCCTTCGGACTCAGTGCCTAGCCGAGCGCACTGCCCAAACCTTGCCCCAAGGTGTACTTGAGAAAGGGGGTTGTTGGTACAAAGACTCAAAACTATACGTGCCTAAAATACTTCGACGAGATGTTCTACAGTTAGCCCATGGAGCTAAAACTGCAGGACACTTTGGGTTTCTGAAAACTCTCCACTTGTTGCGCAGACAGTTTTGGTGGGGGGGGGGAATGCGTTCTGATGTAGACTCCTTTATTCGCAGCTGCCCCATCTGTGCCACAGTCAAACGATCTCAAGGCAAAACCCCAGGACTACTGCAACCACTGGAAATTCCCAGCAAACCCTGGGAAGTGATTGCCATGGATTTCATGATGGATCTCCCCCTTAGTGGGGGAAAAACTGTACTTTGGGTTGTTACTGACTTATTTTCCAAACAGGTACATTTGGTTCTGTGTGCGGGTATTCCCTCCGCCCCCAAGTTGGCTCGCCTCTTCATGTCACATGTGGTCCGGTTGCACTCGTATCTGCGCAAGATAATTTGCGACCGCGGAAGTAGTTTTGTGGCGAAATTCTGGAAGGCGTTCCTTAAACTGGTGGGGGTGGAACAAGGGTTGTCAAGTGCTTACCATCCCCAAGCGGATGGACAAACCGAACGTGTTAATGCTGTGTTGGGATGTTATTTACGTTGTTATGTTAATTACCACCAAGATGACTGGGTAGAACTATTACCTTTTGCAGAATATGCGTACAATAATGCTGTCCATCAATCTACAGGGTTCAGCCCTTTCTATGCTGTGTACCGTCAAGACTTCGGTCCTATTGCCCCGGTAGAAGTACCTGAGGGGGAGGGGGATTCCGATATAGCCTCTTGGGCACATACCCTCCGCACCACTTGGCCCTGGCTGGTAAGCAACCTGGAGAGAGCCAAGCGCAAATATAAGGAGCAGGCAGATAAGCATCGCTCCCCCAGCAAAGATTTCCAGGTCGGTGAATTACTGTATCTTTCCACTAAAAACCTACGGTCCACCCGACCTTGCCATAAGCTCAGTGCCAAGTACATTGGACCCTATCCCATTGCCCGGATCATCAATCCTGTCACTGTGGAGCTGACCCTCCCCAAAACCCTGAGACGTATCCACCCTGTTTTTCACGTCAGCCTCCTTAAACCTCATGTCGCCTCCTCAGACTGGCATCCGGAGCCACCTCATGAGCAGCCCGTGATGGTGGGGGGGGAGGAGCATTTTGAAGTGTCAAAGATCCTAGATTCACGTATACGACATGGATCCTTGCAGTATCTAATTCGATGGAAGCACTTCCCCCCTGCCTACGATGAATTGGTGCGGGCCCAGGATGTCTCCGCCCCGCACTTAGTAACTGCCTTCCACACTGCCTACCTGGATAGACCATCCCCCTTGCGAGGCGGGAGGGGGCCTTAAGGGGGGCAGATTGTCAGGCATATCAGTGTTGTTCACTTTTTTCACATCCTGCCATCCAGACTCAAGGAATGTTATCCCTACTGAACCGCAGCCAAGGTTGCAAGGACTGTTATGCCTACCACTCTCTGTTTGAAGTTCTGGGAACCTACTTTGTTTTCAATATGTAATCTCTCACTCTTCCTGTGCATCTATATTACCAAGTTTCAGCAAGACAGCCCCATAGCTGTCACCCTTTCCTTTATGCTCTGTTATTCTCTTTGACCAGTAAAGACCAGCTTCTTTGGACCTAATTGTCTATGTCGTGGTTTCTGGTTCATTTGGACCAAGGGCTTACACAAATTGGGAAAATGTGGTTTAGATCCTGTTACTGTTAGGTGGATTTGTAACTGGTTGACAGATTGCACCCAAAGGGTGCTAGTTAATGGTTCCTCATCCACTTGGAGAGGAGTGACTAGTGGAGTGCCTCAGGGATCTGTCCTGGGCCCTGTGTTGTTCAATATCTTTATAAATGATTTGGATAAAGGAATAGAGGAAATGCTTATTAAATTTGCAGATGATACTAAATTGGGAGGGGTTGCAAATATGGTAGAAGACAGAGCCAGGATACAGGATGATATTGACAGGCTGGAGAATTGGGCAAAAATTAATAAAATGCACTTCAACAAAGATAAATGTAAAATTCTGCCTTTAGGTAGGAAAAATCAAATGCATAATTATAGGATGGGGGAGACTTGTTGCAGCAGTAGTGTGTGCGAAAAGGATCTTGGGGTCTTAGTAGACCAAACACTGAACATGAGTCAGCAGTATGATGCGGCAGCTAAAAAGGCAAATGCGATCTTGGGCTGTATCAACAGAAGTATAGCGTCCATATCACACAAAGTGGTGGTATCGCTTTACTCTGCTCTGGTTAGACCTCATCTAGAGTACTGTGTTCAGTTTTGGGCACCACAATTTATGAAAGCTGGAATGTGTCCAGAGGAGGGCAACAAAGATGATGAGGGTCTAGAGACCAAGTCCTATGAGGAAAGGTTGAAGGAGCTGGGTATGTTTAGCCTGAGAGGAGAAGACTGAGAGGGGATATGATAACCATGTTCAAGTACTTGAAGGGCTGTCATATAGAGGATGGTTCCGGTTTGTTTTCGGTTGCCCCAGAAGGTCAGACCAGAACCAACGGGTTGAAATTAAATCAAAAGATTGTCGAAGGCTTTCATGGTCAGAGTTCATCGGTTCTTGTAGGCTATCCGGACTGTGTGACTGTGGTCTTGGTATTTTCTTTCCTGACATTTCGCCAGCAGCTGTGGCAGGCATCTTCAGAGGAGTAACATTGAACACAGTCCTTCAGTGTTACTCCTCTGAAGATGCCTGCCACAGCTGCTGGCGAAACGTCAGGAAAGAAAATACCAAGACCACGGTCACACAGCCCAGATAGCCTACAAGAACCGATAAATCAAAAGAGTTTCTGTCTAGACATTAGGAAGATTTTTCTAACAGTTCGTGTAGTTCCTCAGTGGAACAGGCTTCCTCGGGAGGTGGTAAGCTCTCCTTTCCTGGAGGTTTTTAAGAAGAGGCTAGATGGCCATCTGTCAGCAATGCTGATTCTATGACCTTAAACAGATGATAAGAGGGAGGGCATCTTGGCCATCTTCTGGCCATGGAGTAGGGGTCACTGGGGGTGTGTGGGGGAGGTAGTTGAGAATTTCCTGCATTGTGCAGGGGGGTTGGACTAGATGGCCCTTGTGGTCCCTTCCAACTCTATGATTCTATGATCCTCCTTTGGGAACAATGGAGGATAGATGGGGCCCATAATATTGGACCCCTGACCCAACCTTTATCAGATTTGGGAGTTCTTGTAAGGGGAGTCACCAGCACCAAAGGCTTCCTTTTAGATGTGACATGCAATGCCATTTTTGAAATAATTTATTTACAAGTAAACAGCCTGAGGAAGCTAACAGAAAGTCAAATAGATATACAATAGTATATCCAAAACCACATCAAGAATCTTGTAGTCTTGATAGGCTTGGAGGAGAGCAACAAAGATGTTTGGGTGTCTAGAAAACAAGTCCTATGAAGAAATTAACAGCTGTATTAACATCTTGTGTTGTAATTTAGCCTTCAGGAATGAATGGAAACTAAGGAAGAATACTTAATATTATTAGTATCTTTTGTGTTACTATTCTAAAGTTTCCGTGAGACAGGAGACATAAAAAAAGGTAAGCCCACCCAACATGTATCTCTTACTGTGTTTTAGTATATCTGAGAATGACAGTAATGCAAACTGAGAAACATGTTTACAGCTATTTGAAACTCTCATGAATCTTGTGAGGGAGAAAATAGCAAAGTACAGGAATTCTGACCTTTATACATGATATGGGTGTAATTAACTGTATTAAAACACCCTTTCTCCATCAGAGTGAAAAGTGTGCTTAAAATATAATAAAAGATTGTTGTTTTGTTGGTTTATAAGTAATGTGTCAGCAGTCCTACAGACGTGAGAGGGGCAGGCAGTGCCATTCCCCACTGCCATGGATGAGTAAGTTGACTTACAGCCCCACAAGGTTGAGGTTCAGTTCTCCCCTGGCACCAACACACCAGTAGTCAATAGTTGGAAACTAAAGGCCAGAGTAGATTAGGCTAGAAGAAACACCCTAATGGTTTTTAAAAAGAAAGCATCAGCTGAGTGGACTTCTGATTCAGATTGAAGTTATGGCATAAGAATTGGGGGGGGGAGTCCCTAATGTGTGATTCTGCTGACCAGAACTGACCTTCCCAGTTTTATTATTAGCTGTAGAAGAATAAAAATACAAGCAAAGTGTAAAGGTTTCAATCAGCAGTCTTGCATAGGGGAGTTAAACCCTCCCTTCAAACATACATTGTAGCCCTGATCTCTGTTAGAGATACATGCAGATGCTGATGAAGAAGAATGTGCCATTGAGTCGCACGAAGTCATGGCCATCCCAATCATGGGGGGTTCAAGGCAAGAGAGGTGCAGAGGTGGTTTGCCATTGCCTTCCTCTGAGTAGCAACGAGGGCTGTGCAGATTCCCCTCCCCTCGTATTTTTTGGGTTCGGGTTTAATTTTCAAAACAAAATCTAAAAAGCTGAATTTAATGGATTCAGCTTTTCAAATAATATGAATTTTTTCAGGATTATTTAATAAACCCAAACCCAAAATGTACATGGTTCAGAGCTGAGTGTGGGCTCTGCAGAGCCCAGCATTCAATTCTTGCCACTGGGGTGGGGTTCAGATCCTCGAGGAGCTGGGAGCTGGCAAGTAGTGTGAATCTGATCCCTCCCAGGGTTCAGATCAGTGCTGTTTGTTGGCTCCCACCTCCTCGAAGAGCCAAGAGCCGGCAGGTAGTGCGAATCTGATCCCACAGCATTTATTTTATTTATTGATTGACTCGGTATAAGGCATCTTCACATATTCTGAAATTTTTACTGTAAGAATTGTGACCCACAGTAATGATTTTCTCAGCCATGCCAACTGGTCCACAGGACAGAGTGGAATATGTGTGTGAACGGCACAGCCTGATGCATCCCAATGTACATGGATTTGTGTTAGGTCAGAAACAGCCCCAAAAGGTTTGACTACTACAGTGAGAATTTTACCACTGTCGCAAAAACCTTTTCCACCAGAAAGAGGTTGGTTACTTCTGATTAGGCACATGAGGTTAAGAAAACAAACCGGTCCTCTCAAAAGGTGGATTTGAGGGAGGAAAGCCCTAGCTTCGCCAAAAGCTGGGGAAATTCTGCAAAAAGATTTTTTAAAAAAATCAGTTCCCATTATAAGCTATTGCAGCTAATGTTCACTTATTATTCTCAGCATAGACATTCTGTTTCTGTGGCAAAGAATTTGGACTATTTTTCTCTTCTTGCCTTTAGGGCAGTGCATATTGATAAACCCAAACCAAAAATATATTTTAAAAAGCCATTTCAGTAAATTTCAGGTTCAGGTTTACCGAGTCCTTAAAACTGGGGAGGATGGCAAAGCCAAATTTGCAAACCCCGAGAAAGCCGGATAAATATCCGGCTTTTTCAGGAACAGCTTTCTGTGGCTTCTTGGGGGCATTTTTGCAGATAGAGCCCCCAAATTTCCAGTGTGGCTACAAGGAATTCTCCTTGGAAGAATCCCCAAGTTTGGTGAAGATTGGGTAGGGGGTCTGGAGTTATGGGGTCTGGAAAGGGTCACCCCATCCTCCTCCATAGAAAAGAAATAGCAAAGTGGCTGTATTCAGATTCTTTAGTGGAGGAGCCAGGCAAACTTTCCCACGGTTTAAAGCCCGGCTCCTCCATAGTGAAGTTCCCACTAAAGAATCTGAATACAGCCACTTCACTATTTCTTTTCTATGGAGGAGGATGGGGCGACCCCTTCCAGATCCCATAACTCCGGACCCCTTGACCCAATCTTTACAAAACTTGGGGGTTCTTGCAAGGAGAGTCCCTTGGAGCCACACTGAAAGTTTGGGGGCTCTACATGCAAAAATGCCCCCCAGGAGACAGGGAAAGCCCCATAGCCTTTATTGGACCTGATTTTTTCGGGAAACCCAGAAAAAAGCCAAATTCCCACATTTACCAGTATGGGAATTTGGCTTATTTTGGGTTTCCTGACAAAAAATCGCATCCAATAAACCTGAATCCAAAATTATCATTTTTTGTGCAGCTCTACTTGCCTTTATTGTTAATTCATGGCCTGATTCTGTCCATGCAAGTTATGTTCAAACCGTTTCTCTCATTATACCCTTCACCTGCATTTATCATCATGTGCTTACTTAGCTCGAACTTTTAAACTGTGGATTTCTATATGTTTTTGTATGAAACCATGGCCCTTATTTCCTATACATGTTGCAATGCTCATAGCTGGCCATAACTGGTCACCTTTATTGCCCTCTGAGAATCATTTGTGATACTTTCAGCCTCAGAAATAAGGCAAACAAACCCTTCCAGAGTTATTTGCATGTAAGTCATAAAGGAGCTACTCACTGGAATACTAAGAAAGATAAACATACGGCAAAACTCTAAAGCCTGTTTCTGGAAACCTACTTGGAGGAACAGCTAATCCATTGTTCAGAGTCTGAAAAATATGGAGTGGGAAATGGATGTGAAGAGAGAGAAATCCAAGAAATCCAAGTTCAAGGACCAAAAATTCACAGCAGCTTTCCCAAAGCAGTCACAAGAGCCCAACAGTGGAAGAGCAGTCACAAGAGCCCAACAGTGGAAGAGAAAGTGTGACACATTGCAGGTGTCGATATGGCAGTGCCATGATCAGAAGCATGACCAGTACTCAGTGGCATCACTAGTCCTCAGAATGCCGAGACAACTGTCAGCCTAAATTTTCAGTAGGCAGAGCGGCTTGCTAAGGGTCAGGGTGAATAACTCCACTTCAAAGAAAGCAGCAGTTGCTATGTGTGGCAATAAGATGTGTTAGTTACACAGCCGTGTGAGAGATTTAAATGGCAGGACAAACTGAACTTCGTAAATTAAAAGAAGGAAAGGAAGACATTTTCTTATTTTTAACATTACTGTTAAAAAACACAGTTGTTTTCCCCTTTTCGTTTGTATGGTTTAAATCTGTAATCCTGGTCCTGCTGCACTGTCAATCGTAGTTCTCTTCTGTCTAATTGTTTCATATTCTGTAATCCGCCTTGAGTCTCAGTGAAAAATGTGGGCTATAAATGAAGTAAATTAAAATCAAATGATAATAGTTCTGTTTAAGGGTTTCCCTGTTTCAGTATACTCGTTCTCAAACCTGCTTTATACTGAACCGTTGTGAAAGAATGCAGTCCTGCTGAGATAGGATGCCATCTGAAAGTAATGGTGTGCATTTTTCTGCCCTGTAAAGGTCCCACTGGCTCTATTTCGCCAGTGCCTGACCCTCATAGGCTCCATTTCCCCAACATTTTATCCTTGTCATAGCACCACCACCACTTTTTGACAGCTTTCTAAAACATCCGTAATTGCTCTAGCACTATAACAGTACAGTTCCTCCAAGCAGATTTCCAGAAACAGGCTTTAGAGTTTTGCCATATGTTTATCTTTCTTAGTATTGCCACTTATTTATTTAAAATCTTAATAGAACAATTATAATGTGCATGAGGAGAGAACAATAAATAGGACAATGATTCATCATGGCAGTCATGATTACTACTTTCCTGAGAGCTAACGTGGAAGCAGCGGATCCCTCTGGGGAGATCCGGGTTTGCGGGCCCGCGGGGGTGGGGAACGGGGGGGCAAGTGGGGGGTCCCAGCTTACCGGCTGCCTCGGCTGGTCGGGGACGGCGGGGCGCTGGCACCTCCTCCCCTTGTGGGGGGGGAAGGTGGGGTCCATGCACTACGGGGGGCGGCTAGAGGGAGGCAATGGTGGCAGCTTGCTCCCGGCCGCCCCCGCGACTGTCGCCCCGCCCCCCGGACTGTTTTGGCGGGCCCCTCAGGGCCGTCACGGGACCCGGCCTGCTCCAATGAGATTGGAGTCGGCCGGCATGCCGGGGGGGGGAATAAAACACGGGCCCGCCCCCGGCCTCGGCCATGCTTCCCACCATGCTGCTTGTCCCGCCAGCCCTCCCCGTAATTTCTGGGGTTGGGGTGGGTCATCTGTCACAACTGAGAGTTGGCGGTTTGGGCATGGGGCCGGATCCAGATTGGGGGAAAGACGGCCTGCGTGCCCCGCTTCCCACTCTAGGGACCCTAATAAAGGGTTTTGGGGGGAGGCCATGATTGGTAAAGCCTGTCTCGGGGGCTGCGGTTTGGCCTCCTCCCAAGTGGCAGTGGACCACACAGTAGGCTTCCGCCCACGTGGGGACCCGGCATACTGCCATC
The DNA here is from genome assembly GCF_029931775.1 of Euleptes europaea. Taxonomy (NCBI): domain Eukaryota; kingdom Metazoa; phylum Chordata; class Lepidosauria; order Squamata; family Sphaerodactylidae; genus Euleptes; species Euleptes europaea. Next base: position 78,848,691 of record NC_079321.1, read on the forward strand.
TCAGGCTGCGCCCAGCAGACGGGTTGGGTGCAGGGTGCTATCAGCTGACAGACGGGTCAGCTGATCCCTGGATCCTGCCCCTCATGCTTGCCAATGCCTAACGCTGTAATCAATAAAGTTGTGGCCTGTTTCACTCCAGCTATGTGTACTAGTCGTTCTTGGGTAAGACCACGGGTCAGTGGCCAGGGTATGGGGTTCCTGCCCCGGGGTAACGAGCCTCCCCCGGTTCCCCCCCATAGGGGTGGGACCGCAATCATTGTGCTGCATGTATGGAAGGGAAGGTGGGAAAAAGTGACAGAGGAAAGTATGCAGAAAACTCTCACATGTGGAAGCTCTGTCCCTAATACCCATGCCTCTGCATTCACAAGAGCAATGAAAGCAATGTGGAGAATCCTTGCCATGTGGAAGCAGCCTCTGTATGCACCATTCATTCCTTGGAGCTTTCATCAGATTGAACCTCTGAAAGATTTCACAGCTGACAAACATTGGTAAATCCTGGGATTTACTCAGTTAGAAGGCTGATACTGAGTTTTGCCTAGTAGAGAGAGGTAAATATTTAGTTCTAGCTATTTTTAATCAAAGCTTTACTTGGGCATGTGCCAGAATAAAGCATCAAAGTAGGGCCATACCTAAAAGGAACACTCTGAACCACCCCTTTGCTTATTTCTCTCCTTTGACTCAACAAATTTCTAAACAGAAATGAGAAGGATAAATTTTTAAAAGTGCCTTTATATAGAACCACAGTGAACAGGAATTGAACAGCATAGTTGTATCTGGTCTCCCATACTGACAGACATCTGAGAGAATTTTGATTTCTCTCCCCCCCCCCAACTACTTACTATGTGTTCATATGCACATACATAAATAGTTAGGAAAAGATTTTTTTCCTATGCAACATTCCTTTGTTCAGTTTGAACAGTGAGAAGAAGAGGGATTACACTCATGCTGCTAAGACAATGGAGTTACATTGCCTCCAAAAGTGCTTTGAATTTAGACTGTGTGTGGGGGGGGAAGCAAGTCATTTCAGTCTAACTCCTAATATGGTGGGCTGTAAATGAAAAACTAAAATAAATTTTAAAAAATGTTCTCACTTGTAAATGTTCACTTATCTAACTGAATTGTTGTGAAGGTAAACAAAATGATTGCTGTAAAATACTTTGAGAATTAAAGGTGTTATAAATATAAATATTATGTAAACAGAAGGCACATTTGTTCATGAAAAGAGGGACCTATGACTTTTGGAGGGTATTCTGCTGACACTGCAACTCCCACTGTCTCAAAGGCTCCCCCGGCACTCAGGAACAACTTTTGGGGGGGGGGGGTCAGGGGACAGGGATGCAGTCAGAAGATGGGAGGAGGCAGAAAGGAGCTCTACTGATAAGTCTTTGGATCCAGTCCATAATTAGAAGGATTGGGATCAGGAGGAGATAGTGGTGGGGCAATGATTTCTAATAGAGCAATCTCAGCACTTTCCGAACACTTCAGTTGTAAGAGCTGCTTGTAATGAGTCAATAACAGTTAAATTTATTTAGGTTGGAAGCAGCAGAAGCTTAAAAACTAATCTTATGTATATAGTGGCCCATGTATGCTGTAGAAAGTTATAAAGGAAAAGCTTCCCACTAATCCTGCAAGGAAACCATCTGTGCCACCTCTATCAGACAACACAGCGCTCATAGATCATGCATCTGACTGTTAGAAGCAGTGAAGGTGGAAAGAAGAAGGATTTTAAAAAGGAGCGAGAGGAAAAACTTGGTCAGAAAATGAAGGAACAACCCAAAGGGAGTTCACGCTTTCCAAACAGAGCTGCTTTAACTGTTTTAGCTGACACTGTCCCCTTTACACAACTTCGTGTGAAACCTATAATGGCTTCCTCTTTGTGAAAACAGTCCTTGGCAGGTTTTCTCTCTCCTCATTTTTAGTGACGATAACTTGTGCTGCTTTTTCATTGGCCTGTGAGTCATCACCAGTGTCTGGTGGCTTTTCCTGTAGAAATAAAAAGATACAAGTGGGAGAGTAGACATATTTGGTAATGCTTCGCTTCTGAGTTTCCTGTTCACAAGGCTTTTGCCTCAGCTGCAAAATGTTAGAAGGTGGGAAGAGGGACAATCTTGGAACTACTTCCAGACAGCCCTTAATGCCTACAAATTTGTTGAAGTAAGCCAATTCTAGAAAGGCTGAACATGCAGAAGGCTCATTAGTTAACTGCAAAGTATACCAAATGGCTAGACAAACCAGGTCACCCTGTACTGATGATCACACTTTAGGGAGGTTAGCCTTTCAAACATTCCCTTTCCTCCCACAATCCCACCATCTTCAGTACTGCCTACACTTTAATGGGAAAAAAGAACTGCAAAATTAGAAACGAATTTTAAGTTGCTTGTGAAAGAAACAGTCTGTTAATAAAGCACAGTGCTCTTATTTATCAAGGGGCATCTTATTATCAGAGTTCTTGTTATTAATCCAGTTGAATATCTGAGTTAATCAAAGCCCCCTTTTCCGGATGAAGCCAAATAGTCTAGTTGACCACACAGTATTATATTTGTGGATTTGGCAAGATTATGCTGCACATTCAGAGAACAGCCCTTCATCTACTTGATGATCTAGTTGAGCTCCGCTAGCTCAGATGACCCAAAGCCATTCAGCCCACTTTGGCAAAGAGACAACAGTGTCTATAGCTTATAGTGTATCTGAAAAAGCTGAAGCAAAGATCACTTCTGGGTAATTACTCAAACTCAGTGGAACAGATGCCCTAACCTGCATGGCCCAGGCTAGCCCTATCTCATTAGATTGCAGAAGCTAAGCAGGGTCAGCCCTGGTTAGTTCTTGGATTGGAGACCACCAAGCAATTCCAGGGTTGCTATGCAGAGGTAGGCAATGGCAAACCACATCTGTTCATCTCTTGCCTTGAAAACCCTACAAGGTTGCCATGTCGGCTATGCCTTAAAGGGAACTTTCAATCACTAATGGAGCAGACACTATTTGTTAGGTACAACAAAGAACACTAGCAAAAATACCACATAAAATTGCAGGCATCACAGACTTAAAAGACTTCTGTAGTAAGTATATTTTCTGATGGTGATGAAAGGCCTTTAATGATCATCATCATCATTACCTTTATTAGGCATGTGCATCAGCATACAATAAACAGAGTTGTGAAAACGGTTAAAACAGGTTACATTAAAATGACATTACTTAGAAGTACGAACAAACTGCTTGTGAATCCTTTGTGCAGGCAGGAGAAAACTAGCTACTTGTTGGGTGACAGAGGGGTTTCTATCAGATAAAAGGTACATCACCAACTGCTGATCTGAGAGATTCTGATCACTGGGCAGTAGGGGTTTAATATAGGTATTCCTCGGCCTCATGTAAAGCTGGCAGTACAACAGCACGGTGGTTAAGTGTTCAGGATCCCCAGTCTTACATGGACAATACCTATCAATAAAAGGGATTCCTTTGTATCTTCCTTGTAGGATAGCTGAAGGAAGAATGAAAACTCTGCGAATGTCCAAATAAGACAAGTAGGAAACTGTAGCTTCATAAGTCAGAGTAATACCATGAAACATGGGGGAACAGTGTCTATTAGCTAGCGAGGTTAGGGTCTGCATTTCTATATTTAGTAGGCGCTGACGTATCAATCTAAATGCTTGCTCTTTCCCAAGCATCAAAAGAGAATCAAATGGAATACCGACAGACTTGATTTTCCTGAGGATTAATTCGACCACTGGCTTATGTAAGAATCTTTCAGCAGTGCAGGATTATAACCAGGATATTCAGTTAGAAAGTGCAGACATAACCAAAACTTAATGGTATGGATCCAAGCTCTAGTCTCCAAAAAACCCTGGCCCATCTCAAGGCACAGAGCTGCATACCCTACGCAATTGGGGACACCAAGAATACGGCGTAAGGAAGTGGACTGAATCCTCTCAATGTCCTGATTAAAGGCACTTACCCAAATAGGAACTCCATATAGAAGTTTGGAGATGGATTTAGCCTTAAGGCAGCAAGAACTAATTGGCCACCATGGACATAAAAGAAGCGAATTGTGGCCTCGTTATTACGTTTAGCTGAGGACACAGCATAGTTCCTGTGAGTTGTCCAATTGCTGTTGTATTGGAAATTCAGGCCCAAGTATCTGAATTGTTTCACTTGTTCAATTCCGTGCCCTTTAATTGTCCAACTGTGATATCTCCAAAATTTAGAGAAGACTAGGATCTTAGATTTCTTGTAATTGATGGATAATAAATTGGCATTGCAATAGCTTACAAACATGGACAGCAGCCGTCTTAGCCCCTTCTGTGTTAGTGATAGTACCACAGCATCATCGGCGTACAATAATGGAGGGATGGAGGAAGGGCCCAGCTTGGGGAAGTGGCCATCTTCTGTTCTTAACATTGAATCAAGGTCATTTATAAAGAGGTTAAAGAGATAGGGGGCCAACACACACCCCTGTTTCACTCTCTGGTTGGTAGGAATTTCTAGTTAGCTCACCTTGTGAGGCCTTTAATGATTTAATGATTGCACCAATCTCATCTGCCTGGGGAATGGAGTTGCAGCTGTGAAGCTTCTTCCATAGGTCACCATTAGCTGAATTTCTGACGTCTCAGACTCCTGCAGCAAGCCCAATCCCCACCCCGATGATCTCAGAATTTGGACGGCTTTATGTTGTTGACTAGCCAGTAACACTTAACATATGCTTTCTGGAATATTCAAAAAGATCAACATTCTTAGGAAGAGACTTGTGATTTTCCCTTTTAATGGGTGGGGGCAATAAATCACTCAAGAGGTTCAGAAACAGGCACAACAGTGATGAAACTCAGTCTGTTGTTGATTCCCAGCTTGTCCAATATATATAGCCTGTGAAAAATGAAGGTTACTCATTTGGTTGCCACTGTGATTACTACCAGACCTATCTTTATTGTGTTCATTTAAACCTTTATAATGCCTTTCTGAATGCTGACATCCTGCAGCAATGAATGCCACAAATTGGTTATGCTGTGTATGTGAAGTTCCATTTACTGTATTTACTCAAGAGGAAGGTGATTCTGAATGTAAGATGACCCCCTCCAAAATGTTATGTACCAGGCAACGTTTTTTACTGGACATACCTGTAACTTATGTGTAAATGAAAGACGAACCCCTCTTGTTTTTTTTGGTTGCATACCTGTATATGTGTGTGTGTGGGGGGGAGTAGTCTTAGATTGGAGTAAACACTATGGGCGAAAACGCATGGTCGCTTTATCCTCCTTTAATCCCTGTTTTAGCCAGGATCGAACGCACATTAGGTGAAACGCATGCGTTCGATCCTGGCTGAAACAGGGATTAAAGGAGGATAAAGTGACCATGCGTTTTCTCCCTATATCTTAAAACTTGCTACCAACCATCATTGGCTGGGCATGACCAAGAGCTTTTTGAATTCCGAGACAGCCATTTAATATTTCTTCTTTTTTACCCATCCTGAACTATCTTGATTTTTAAAAACCATCATCACAAAGCATGATTGTTTACTGCAATATATATATTTTTAAAATATATTAATCTTTGCCTTCAGTTTACATTAGTTAACCTTTCTATTTTTTGGCTCCATATTCAAACTTCATTTCTTTAGTAGGTTAATAACATTAAAGCTGTTTTGCAGAAATTGTTTTCTTTATGGCAGGAACAGAAAAGTCAGAAATATGAGATAACTGGGGTGCCAAGAATCCGTCTCATCCTTTCTCCTTTTTTTTTTTTTTTTTTTTTTTTTGAGGAACTGCAGTTGTTTTTGTTTTGGAAGAACTGCAGCTGGGTTTTGAGAAAATACTGCAGGGAAAATATTATTTAAGTGAGATAATTCTGTCTCACCCAAAAATAATTATCTTCTTACATCAAAAGTATCCTTCGGAACTCCCTGCTGTCTTTGTTAGTAAGAATAGCTCATGTAGCTTAATCTCCTCTGCCTGGTGGTGCAATTCCTTCAATTGTATTTTAGGAGTTTGCAAAATAAACTTAGTGTTTGTGGTAGGTTCACATCTTGCCCCCTATGTTGTCCCCAGACAAAAAATGGTGGGGGTGGCATTCTGTGGAAGGGGAAGTGTGATGGCTGGAATGCTGGATACATGCTATTGGTTTTAAAGTAAAGTATATGATTTAAAAGTCCTTCATTTTGGCTGGCTCAGACTCCTGTGTGTGTTAAGTGCCATCAAGTCATTTCCAATTCACGGTGACCCTATGAATCAATGTCCTCCAAATCATCCTATAGTTAACAGTTTTGCTCAGATCTTACAAACTGAGGGCTGTGGCTTCCTTTATAGAGTCAATCCATCTTATGTTGGACCTTCCCCTTTTCCTGCTGCCTACAACTTTTCCTAGCATTATTGTCTTTTCCAGTGACTCTTGTCTTCTCATAATGTTTGATAGCCTCACTTTAATAATTTTAGCTTCTAGTTCAGGCTTGATTTCATCTAGAACCCACTTATTTGTTTGTTTTTGGTAGTCCACAGTATCCGTAACATTCTCTTCCAACATCACATTTCAAAGGAATCTACTTTCTCCCTTTCAGCTTTCTTCATTGTCCAGCTTTCACACCCATACATAGTAATAGGGAATACTATGGCATGAATTAACTTGATCTTGGTTGCCAGTGACACATCCTTACACTTAAGAATATTTTCTAGCTCCTTCATGGCTGCCCTTCCCAGTCTCAATCTCCTTCTGATTTCTTGGTTGCAGTCTCCCTTTTGGTTCATGATAGAGCCAAGGAACAGAAAGTCTTGAACGATTTCAATTGCCTCATTTAGGGCTGTCGATTCGGTTCGGCCTGAACCAAAAAACAGCCGAATTTCCCCTGATTTGGCGGTTTTTAGTTCAGGACGAACCGAACTAAAAAATGGTGGGAAAACGGGGGAGCTGAATTCAGCGAGTTCAGGAGTTCACGAATAAATTCGGCAAATTCGGGGCGCAGCAGCATAACTGTCAGTAAGCAGCATTCTCCCCTGGCCAATTGGTGGCCAGGCTGGGTCTTCTTCTGGCCAATCAGTCAGGATTGAGTACTGGAGGAATCAGCTGCTGCACGGCCCAGATGGGGAGAGAAAGAGAGAGAAATCCTTGTGGGGGGTGCGTGTGCACATTCATTCCTTTCCATGGCTGCAGGGGGCGCATTTTGGGGGGTAGAGACCCCAAACTTTCAGCGGAGCTTCAGACAACCCTTCTTAAGAGACCCCCCCAAGTTTTGTAAACATTGGGTCAGGGGGTCCCGAGATATGGGCTCCACCCCTTTCCTTCCCCCCTTTTCCATTTCCATGGCTGCAGGGGGTGCTTTTTGGGGGGTGCAGCCCCCAAACTTTCAGCATACCTTCAGACAAGCCTTCTTAAGAGACCCCCCAAGTTTTGTAAAGATGGGTTCAGTGGGGGCAGAAATATGGGCTCCCCCCTTTCCTCTTTCCGTGGCTGCAGGGGGTGCATTTTTGGGGGTGCAGCCCCCAAACATTCAGCATAGCTTCAGACGAGCCTTCTTAAGAGACCCCCCAAGTTTTGTAAACATTGGGTCAGGGGGTCCCGAGATATGGGCTTTCCCCTTTTCCCTATTGGGATGAATGGATCCCTGTATGCATCTCCAGAGCGGCAAATCCAAGGCAAAACCTCCCGTGCTTAAATAGAATCATATTGGATTACCCAGTCCTCCCAGCCCTTCCTGATGGAACAGAAGACAGCCACAGTAAGACCCCTTTGGGGGCTTTAATCTTTAATTTTTCTCCTGTGTGTGTGTGTGTGGGGGGGAAGCAGAGTCTGTGTGTGTGGGGGGGAGGGAGCAGTTTCTGTGGGTGGGTGGGAAGCCAAAGGGGGCTTTTGCCCATTCTGCCTGGGGTGCATGTGCCCCCTCGAGTCTCTCTCTCCCTGGTTTGAGGGGGGGCTTCAGTTGTGTGTCCTCAGGTTTTCCCTCATTCATAAGATCGGTTAGGTCTATTTTATGCTTGCTCAAAACTGGTTTTCAAATGGTGACTTAAAGAATGCATTTTCCTGGTCCCGGGTCCGATGCAAAAGGGGAAATTCCACCCCCTCCTGCTCATTATGCATAGCTAGCTGCCTCTGTCCCTTTCCATGGTTTACAAATTCCCAGGTGTCAGGTGTTGCTTTGCATGGTTGTGTTGCTTTGCAGTTGTGTTGCTTTGCAGTTGTGTTGCTTTGCAAACTTCTTCGCACCTGCCCCGCCCTTGCTCCCTGCAGCTCAGCTGTTTGTCGGGGCTGGGAGCTTTGTGCGTGGGCAGCAAGCTCTGCTCAGAGATGTACATTAAGGGTGGGGGACCCCTTTCGGGGCCCATATCTCAACCCCCCCCTGACCCAATCTTTACAAAACTTGTGGGGTCTTGCAAAAAGGGTCCTTTGAAGCTCCACTGAAAGTTTGGGACCTCTACCCCCCAAAATGCCCCCCCTGGAGCCACAAAAAGGTGCGGTTGTGTTTTTAATGGCTTTATTCAGCCAATTTTTTTTCCCGAACTTTGAATTCGCGCCAAATTGCACGGACCCGAAGCGGGAGAGTTCGGACTGCGGCATATCCCAAATCTAGACGGGCCTAATTCGGCCGAATCCGAACTATACCGAATTTTTTTTTCAACAGCCCTAGCCTCATTGTCTACCTTAAAGTTGAGTAATTCTCCAGTAGTCATTATTTTTGTTTTCTTGATATTCAGCTGTAATCCTGCTTTGGCATTTTCTCCTTTAACTTTCAGCAGTAGTCATTTCAAGTCTTCACTATTTTCTGCCGGTAATGTAGTATCATCGGCATATCTCAAATTGCTAATGTTCCTCCACCCAGTTTTCACTCCACCTTCATCGAAATCTAATCCAGCTTTCCTTATATGTTCTGCATACAAATTGAAGTGATAGGGAGATAAAATACATCCTTGTCTAAGATCTTTGCCAATTGGAAACCATTCTGTTTCTCCATATTCTGTCCTAACAGTAGCCTCTTGTCCAGAGTACAGATTGCGCAACAAAACAATCCAATGCTGTGGTATATCCATTTCCTTTAAAACCAGCCATAGCTCAGACTCCTACTGAACATTAATGTGGGCAGGGAGAATAGAGGATTCCCTTCTTCTACTTAGCCATTACAAGACCATGCAGGAAATGGCCATTGGTTGGGCAGGTCCATAAAATCCTGTCTTCAAATTCTTCCTAAGTCAGCATGCAAGGACAATTCAAAGGGACCAGAGATTATTTTTTTTAAAGAAACATGAGGCAGCATCAACCCTGAAAATCTTTTGTATATTCTTTTAAACATATTATACCAATAAAGGTATTTGTATTTGTAAAAAACAAAACAAAAAACAACCTGAAAATCAAGAGGTGTTCAGGTCTGCTGCTTGTTTACCCGAATGGAAATGGACTGAAAGCCCGTGTATATTTATGACACGCAGTTTGGTGGTATTTCTGGGAAAGCACAGCATGCATTAAACTCTTTTTCTTTTATCAGACAAAGGAACCTTTGTCTCTTCCCCAACGGTTTCCACTCCTGCTGTCCTTTATACACAGAGCAACACCCCTCATACCACAGAAATCTTCACTTTCTTCTTTTTCTGCTTTTGCTTCCCTTCTTTCAGTTTGTTTTCTTCATCCGTCTGCACCTGTTTTGAAGAAAAAAAGGAATCTTCCTTGAAATGGGACAGAAATAGCTGCCTTCAAATAAACTGTGTAACTCAATACAGATGGCCACCTCAGGAAGACACACCACTTTGGAAGGTAGTGCCACACTCACATGCAGTGATCGGCTGTGATCTCCAATGGGGGAAAAAAGCCATTCTCTGAAAGCAAACTGGCTTAAGGAAAACATGACATTAGGGTTGCCAGCTCTGGATTGGGAAATACCCGCGGATTTTTGGGATGGAGCAAGGGGAGGGTGGGGTTTGGGGAGGGGAGCTACCTCAGCAGGGTATAATACTATAGAGTTTATTCTCCAAAGCAGCCATTTTCTCCAGGGCTGAGGCAGCATGGCTGAGAGACAAAGCAGGAGCCACAGCTTCTAGAGAGCTCTTGCTGAGTCAGGAGGGCTGGTGTGGCTGAAGTTAATTGGACTTCCCAAAGGCTTTTGACAAAGTCCCCCACCAAAGACTGCTAAGCAAACTTCATAGTCATGGGATAAGAGGACAAGTTCCCTTATGGATTGAGAGCTGGCTGAAAAATAGGGAACAGAGAGTAGGAATCAATGGTCAGTTCTCCCAATGGAGGGATGTGAGCAGTGGGGTCCCTCAGGGATCTGTGTTGGGACCGGTGCTTTTCAACCTGTTTATCAATGACCTGGAGTTGGGTGAACAGCGAAGTGGTCAAGTTTGCAGATGACACCAAATTATTTAGGGTGGTTAAAACAAAATTGGACTGTGCAGAGCTCTAAAAGGATCTCTTCATTCTGGAAGAATGGGCATTAACATGGCAAATGAGATTCAATGTGAGCAAGTGTAAAGTGATGCATATTGGGGCAAAAAATCCAAACTTCACATATACACTTATGGGATCTGTGCTGGCAGCAACAGACCAAGTGTCAGGCATTTGCCTTTTAGCTGAACAAAGGCTCTTGACATGAGTTCAGCTGGGTTCTGGCTATACGTCAAGTCCTTGGTTCTCAAGCCTATGAATGTCTGTGTACAGTTTCGCTCATCCTGTTTTCTGCAGCTATGGTAAAGTTTAGGCTATCTTCCTGGGAACCACTTATCTCGGGGTTGCTTAGCAATGTTTTATCTTTTCTGTCCGTAGTGTTTTAAGCATGTAACCTGCCTGTGTTCCCCATTACTGGCCTCACCTGCCTGCAGGCAGTCAGCCCTTTAATCTGTCTTTTTGTTCCTGATAAAGTATTACTGCTTCAGAGCTACCTGCCTGGATGAGTTTGCTTATGGGATGCTAGGGACAGACGCCTGAACCTGACACCAAGATAGAGATCTTGGGGTGGTAGTAGATCACTCGACGAAGATGTCAACCCAGTGTGGGGCTGCTGTAAAAAAGGCAAATTCCATGCTGGCCATAATTAGACAAGTAATAGAGAATAAAACTGCTGATGATCATACTGACCTTGTACAAATCTATGTTGAGACCACACTTGGAATACTGTGTACAGTTCTGGTCACCACACCTAAAAAAGGATATTGCAGATCTTGAGAAGGTGCAGAAAAGAGCAACCAAAATGATCAGGGACTAGAGCAACTGCAGTATGAGGAGCGGTTAAAATGCTTAGGGCTGTTTATTTGGAAAGAAGGCAGTTAAGGGGAAACTTGATAGAGGTCTATAAAATTATGCATGGTTTGGAGAGAGTGGACAGGGAGAAGCCTTTCTCCCTCTCTCATAATACTAGAACACAGGGTCATCTGCTGAAGCTAGAGGGTGAGAGATTAAAAACTGATAAAAGGAAGTATTTTTTCACACAAAGCATAGTTAAATTGTGGAACTCTCTGCCCCAGCATGTGGTGATGGCTGCCAACTTGGAAGGCTTTAAGAGGGGAGTGGACATATTCATGGAAGATAGAGATATTCATGGCTACTCGTAAAAATGGATACTAGTCATGCTGCATATCTATTCTCTCCATCATCAGAGGAGCATGCCGAATATATTGGGTGCGGTCGGTGGAACACGGGCAGGATGGTGCTGCTGCAGTTGTCTCGTTGTGGGCTTCCTAGAGGCACCTGGTTGGCCACTGTGCAAACAGACTACTGGACTTGATGGACCTTGGTCTGATCCAGCATGGTTTTCTTTAGGTTCTTATGCTCTGCTGTTGGGTGTAGAGGAGTGGGGCTGAGAACCTTTATTTAAGAAGGCTCCTCTCCAGAGGTATGGCTGAGGCAGCTGGGCTGAGAGACAAAGACAAAGCTTCTAGAGAGGTCAGTGCAAGTTTTTGTATTTCCTTAGCTGCTAGGGGAGCAGTAGCTGAGGTTGCTGAGTGTGAGAGTGGGTGCTTGGAGCCTGCTGGAGAGGGGTTTCTGAGTGGTTCCCATTGGTCTTTTATGTAGCTCTTGCTGAGTCAGGAGGGCTGGTTTGGCTGAAGTTAATTGAATAGAATCATAGAGTTGGAAGGGACCACAAGGGTCATCTAGTCCAACCCCCTGCACAATGCTGGAAATTCACAACTACCTCCCCCTACACCCCCAGTGACCCCTACTCCATGCCCAGAAGATGGCGAAGATGCCCTCCCTCTCATGATCTGCCCAAGGTCATAGAATCCGCATTGCTGACAGATGGCCATCTAGCCTCTGCTTAAAAATCTCCAGGGAAGGACTTCCGGTCTGCTGTGTGTAAACTGAAGACACAGGCTAACGAGCTCTGTGGATTGAGCTTGTTTTAGCCAAAGGTGGAGGCTTTTTTCCAAAAGGAAAAAGAAGATTTCCCCTGGGCAAAAGAGGGGAAACTTAAAAGCTATCCAACACTCCAGAGAGGAGGAAGAGACGACACCCCAAGACTGAAAGAAATTGGTGGGGAAATCTCTCCCCGGGCCCTGGAGAGTAGTTGGAACTGAGCCAGCAAACTGTCTCTTCCCTACTCCGGACGGAGAGGTCTTCACAAAACATAGCCGGCAGATTTCACTACAAAGACTGTTTTTAATAATAATTTTTCCTAACAAGACAAGCATATTCTGGTTTGATAAATCAAGGCATTTGGTAAACAGACTCATAAAAGCGAACTTACTTACAGTAAATGGAAGTCTGATACCTTTAAAAGAACCTCCAACTATGTGAAAGTACCCAGTGGATTTGTAAGGTTAATGTTGCTTAAGCGGCTGTCTGTGTTTTTTTTTCTCTGTCCTTAATTTCCTTTGTTTTGTTTTGCTTCTGATAAGCAACACCTTGATTAAGGCCGGGGAGGAGTAAAACTTCTAACAGGCAGGAAATCGCTTGAACATTTTTATGGAGATGGAGAAGAGTTATAGCTGTTGTTACTCTTTTGTTTGACTTACTCTTTGACTTCAATAGTTAACCCTTTGAAGCCCTGGTGTGAAGGAAGGCTTTAGTAAATGTGAAACAGTCTAAGCAGCTTATGAGAATTTAACAAGACTGTGGACTTTCTTTTTTCTTTTTCTTTCTGGTGAAATACAACTTGTTATACAAATTTCTTGGGGGTCAGCCTTTTGAACGGCAAATAATTCTTGACTTTGGAAAGAGTAAATAAATGAAAAGGATCTCCATAAAGAGAAATGAGCAAAGGGCAGAATAAAGATAATCCACTTCAAACTTCTCAGAGGAGACTTTCCTTTTTGGCAAGCTCAAATCAAACTACAAACTTAAGTTCTAATTCAGGACTACAAGCTAACAACAAAACAGAGAACTTTAAGGGGATATCCAAGAAAAAACAAAAATGTCACAGGAAACAAGACTTTTTACAGGAAATAAAATACGCCCTGCAAGCAAATACAGATGTGGTCAAACAAATGTCCATTGAACTTAAAGATATTGCAAAAAGACAAATAAATCTTGAAGATTATACTAAGAAAATGACAGAAGAAATCTGACACTTTTACTATAGGATTCCAAATAGCCACACCAGGAGACTAGTAGTCCCAAAAGAGTAGGTTTATTGGCAACACAAGTAAACAGAGCTTAGAAATCAAAAGGCAGCAATGAAAAGGAAATGACATGCACTTGATTATATGAGAGCACTACAACAGCAGAAGCTAGACAGTCTCATGAGATAAACCCAAACAGCTTAGAAACCCCAAGGCTCCCACGGGCACCCGCTAGCTTCAAAGGGAACAGGAATGCGATTCGTTAGGGAAACAGTCATTGAAAGAGAGTCTGTGAGAAAATGAAACTAACTCAGGCACAACGAGCAAGCAGGCCTGACATTCTGCTCCCCTTAGCCCCCCCCCCGTCCTGCAAGGGGGAAGGCTTGTGGGGGTAGGCGGTGTGGAAGGCGCGTACCAGGTGCGGGGTGGAAACATCTCGTGAACGAACCCATTCATCATAGGCAGGGGGGAAGTGTTTCCAACAAACCAGGTACTGGAGAGAACCATGACGAACACGAGAGTCCAGGATCTTAGCAACTTCAAAATGCTCCTCCCCTCCCACCATCACTGGTTGATCTGGAAGAGGTTCAGGATGCCATTGCAAGGAGGCAACATGAGGCTTCAGGAGGCTCACATGGAAAACCGGATGGATGCGCCTCAGAGTTTTTGGCAGGGAGAGTTCCACGGTTACTGGGTTAATGATTCGAGAAATGGGATAGGGACCCACGTATTTGGCACTGAGTTTATGACATGGGTGGGTGGACCGGAGGTTTTTGGTGGACAGGTAGACCAATTCTCCCACTTTAAAGTCCTGGCTAGGAGATCGGTGCTTGTCGGCTTGAGCCTTGTATTTACGTTTAGCCCGCTCCAGATTTTTCACTAGCCAGGGCCAGGTGGTATGAATCGCGTCCACCCAAGCTGCCACATCTTTACCCCCCTCCTCCCTTGAAACGTCGATATGGCCAATAGGATCGAAGTCCTGGCCATATACAGTTTGAAACGGGCTGAAACCTGTGGACTGGTGAACAGCATTGTTATAAGCATACTCAGCAAAAGGCAACAACCCCACCCAATCATCTTGGTGGTAGTTTACATAACAACGGAGATAACATTCCAAAACTGCATTGACCCGTTCAGTCTGTCCATCAGTTTGGGGGTGGAAAGCACTAGAGAGACCTTGTTCCACCCCGACCAGTTTGAGGAAAGCCTTTCAAAATTTGGCAACATAACTACTTCCGCGGTCGCTCACAATCTTGCGCGGAAATGAATGTAGACGGAAGACATGTGACACAAGAGGCGGGCCAATTTTGGGGCGGAGGGAATACCAGCACACGGAACGAGGTGCACCTGTTTAGAAAACAAGTTGGTGATAACCCACAAAACCATTTTTCCCTCACTGAGAGGGAGATCAGTCATAAAATCCATCGCAATTACTTCCCAGGGTCTAGAAGGAACTTCCAACGGTTGCAATAGTCCAGGGGGTTTCCCTTGGGATCATTTGACAGTGGCGCAGACTGGACAACTGCGGATGAAGGAGTCCACGTCAGTACGCATGCCCGCCCACCAGAATTGCCTGCGCAATAAGTGGAGAGTTTTCAAAAAGCCAAAGTGCCCTGCAGTTTTGGCTCCGTGGGCTAATTGCAGGACTTCCTTCCGAAGTACTTTGGGCACATACAATTTCGAGTCTTTGTACCAACAACCACCCCGTTCCAGTAGGCACGGGGGCAGTGCCTGAGCAGTGCGTTCTGCCAGGCATTGGGCATGAAGGGAGTCCAGGATGGAGTCAGGCAGGGGCACCCCTACTATGGAGGGGGTGAAGTAGGGCTCGCTGGCAGCGGTGGTGGGATGGAGGGGAGGACTGGTTGATTTGGGGCACTGGGCACAGGCTGTGTAGGCGGGTTTGGCGAGGGAGTTGATTTCCCCCTGTCAGAAGAACTGTTGTCCGCTGCTTGGGACTGGGACTGGAGCAGAGTTTGGGACCGAGCGTGTACAGCCAATACCGGTAGAGCATCCTTTTGTGCTGGGGTGAATAAGGAGACCGTTGGACGGTCGATTTTCACCGGATACTGGGGAAGCCTGGAAAGAGCATTGGCTAGCACGTTTTGCTTTCCAGGCACATGCTTGAGCACAAAACGGAATTGAGCGAAGAAGTCAGCCCAATGCTGTTGTTTTGTGGACAGTTTGTGGACCCCCGTGAGGGCCTCCAGATTTTTGTGATCAGGCCAGACCTCAAAGGGGACCCTGGAACCTTCCAGAAATTGCCTCAACCTAGTGAGAGAGTGGTGGACGGCTGCAGCTTCCTTCTCCCAAATTGGCCAGTTCAGCTGGGAGTGCGCAAACTTTCTAGAAAAATAAGCACAGGGGTGAAGAAGACCGTCTGGCCCCCTTTGCAAAAGAGCCCCCCCCCCATAGCTACGTCAGACGCATCCACTTGCACTATGAACATATGGTCAGGATCAGGATGCTTCAGTACAGGTTCAGAAGTGAAAAGCTGTTTGAGAGTTGTAAAGGCGACACTGATTCGACCAATGAATCTTAGCGGTGGGCAATGTGGCAGAGACCTCCTTACCCTTGGTCTTTAGGAGGTCGGTGAGAGGTAGTGCCACTTGAGCAAAGTTGGGAATGAAACCACGGTAAAAATTGGCAAAGCCGAGAAACTGTTGCACTTGCTTGCGGGTGGAGGGAGGAGCCCAATCAAGCACAGATTGTATCTTAGCAGGGTCCATGGTGAGGCCCTGGTGTGAAACTATGTATCCCAAGAAAGTTACTTGTGGAATTCGCACTTAGAGATTTTAGCGTAGAGTTGATTGTCTCTGAGACCCTGTAACACTTCTCTGACCAGGGCAACATGCTCATCCATGGAATTAGAGTAAATAAGGATATCATCGAGATAAACCACCACGGCCAATATAATAAATCATGGAGGACCTCGTTAATGAGCTGCATGAAGACCCCAGGGGCCCCTTTTAATCCAAAAGGCATTACCAGAAATGCATACATTCTGAAGCAGCTGTAAGGGTCTGTATGTCTGCCGGAGCCATGGATGCGCTGAAGATTCAGACTCCACCCGTAGCTCCGCCGGACGGTGAGCCTCCGGCACCCGCACCCCAGGCACCTCCCATTCGCCCCGCTCCACCGGCCCGCAGAGATTTGAAAATCACATATGACTGGTCGAGTGACCAGCTAACGTTTTTCATGGTACAAGTGGATGTTTTTATGCGTGAGCAGACCCGGACTTTTGCTTCGGAAGACTCCCGGGTCCAATACGTCGTTTCTCTCCTACAAGGGGAAGCGGCCGCCTGGATGGTACAGCAGTATGAACTTCGCTCCCCGGTTTTGCGAAGCCTCGATGACTTTATGGTTGCCCTTCGACATCGATTTGAGGACCCGCATTTGGGCGAGCGAGCAAAGGTGGCCTTGCAACAACTGCGCCAAGGGACTAAACTGTCACGCAGTATGCAAGCAAGTTCCAGTCTCTCTCGAGTCGGGTTTTGGACTGGAACGAAACTACCAGGGTGCAGTGTTTCTGGGAAGGTTTGAACCCGGACTTGCAACACTGGACTTTCATGCAGGGCAACCCTCCCGATGTTGAAGGCTGGATTCGCCATGCCGCCGATATTGAAAACCGAAAGCAACTGCTACACCTGTCCCGGCAACGCACCGGACGAGAGACCAAGACCCGTGGAGACAGACCCGGCGGTCCAAAGGACCCTCGAACCCCCTCGGGGGGCGGACCCTCCATGGCCGAACGCCGCAGACGCTTTGAGAGCGGGGTCTGTCTCGTTTGCGGGGGAAAAGGACACTTTGCTTCTCAATGCCCTTCTCGACCCGGACGCCCGGGACCGACTCGTCCGACCACCACCGAACCTGAGAAGCCCTCTCCCGAGAGGCAACCTCGCCGCCGGAGCGGCGCACCAACACCGAGCCGATGCAGCGCGCCCTCGGCCCTGCACACCCGCACCGAGGTCGTAGCCTCGGACTCCTCCGACCCATCGGGGTCGCGGATTACAATGGAAGCATTTGACTCATCGGAGTCACGGATTACAAATACCACAACCACTTCCTCCAGCGAGGAAGAGGACTGGGACCTGCTGGCAAAAAACACCATCGGTCTGCTGTAAGGGGGGCTCCTCAGCAGACCGCTCCGAACATTGTGCAAGGAGCTCCACTAATGGTAAGCGCTCAAGAGGACAATGTGTATGTTAAAGTCAAACTTTCACTACCAAAAGGGGGTCCCACATTAGAATTCACAGCCCTAGTGGATTCGGGTTGTGCCTGCACCATGATGAGCGAAGAGGCAGCCAAATTGCTGCAAGTTAAGTGGAAACGAATACCCGAACCCATCCGCTTTTCCCAGATGGATGGCAGTGACTTTAAAAAGGGACCCGTAACCCACCGCACCGCAGCGGTCATCATGACCGTAGGGGAACATTGGGAACGCCTTTACTTTACCATCGCTCCCATAGTCGCACCCGTAGTATTAGGAATGAACTGGTTGCTGGGGCACAATCCCTCTATAGACTGGGTGAAGCGGACGCTCACCTTCCCTCGCAACCCATGCGAACTCCATGATAAGGATAGGGTGCTTAGTGCTCCAGCAGCCGCCCTCGTGGGGTCCCCCTTTTCCAAGACGGCTCCACCCCAGCTTCCCAGCGAGTATTCCCAGTTCGCCGATGTGTTTGATGTGCGGGAATGCGACGAATTACCCCCCCACCGAGAAACTGACTGTGCTATTGAAATAGTGGGAGATGGCAAATTGTCCAAAGGAAAGGTGTACCCCATGAGTCCAAATGAAAAGGCCGTGTTGCGAGAATATTTGGACACCAATTTGGCGCGGGGCTTCATCCGCCCGTCCAAGGCTCCTTATTCGGCCCCCGCATTCTTTGTCAAGAAAAAGACGGGGGATTTAAGACTCTGTATTGATTTCCGAAGACTGAATGCGGTCACTCAGTCTAACGCATACCCCCTCCCTCTCATTCCAGACCTTCTTGCGCAATTGAAGGAGGGCCGGATCTTCACCAAATTGGATTTGGTGGAGGCTTACCACCGAGTCCGCATACGAGAAGGGGACGAACCAAAGACTGCCTTTTCTAGTTGTTTTGGAATGTTTGAGTATTTAGTGATGCCGTTCGGACTTTCGGGGGCTCCGAGTGTGTTCATGCAATTAATTAATGAAGTTCTACATGATTTATTGTTTCGAGGGGTGGTGGTTTTCCTGGACGACATACTCATTTATTCTGAAACCATGGAAGAACATGTACAGCTGGTGCGCGAGGTGCTGCAGCGGCTGCGCGAGCACAAACTGTTTGCTAAGGTTTCCAAATGTGATTTCCACCAACCCTCCATCACCTTCCTGGGCTATGTGATTTCCCATCAAGGCTTAGAAATGGATCCCGAAAAGGTTCGGGCGGTAATGGACTGGGAACTCCCCACCACGCGTAGACATTTGCAACAATTTTTAGGCTTTGCCAACTTTTACCGAAACTTCATTCCTAGTTTTGCCCAGGTAGCACTCCCTCTCACCTCGCTCCTGCGCACTAAAGGGAAGGGAGCGAACGCCGCTCTGCCTTCAGCTAGGTTGCAATGGACTTCGGACTGCCAGCAGGCTTTCGATACGCTCAAGCTGCTCTTCTCGTCCGAACCCGTTCTTGCGCACCCCGATTGTAATAAGCCTTTTGTGGTTCAGGTTGATGCTTCTGATGTTGCCATGGGGGGGGGCTCTCTTACAACGGGACGAGAAGGACCGAATGAAACCGTGTGCCTATTTTTCAAAAAAGTTTTCTCAGTCTGAGATTAACTGGGCCATTTGGGAGAAGGAGGCCGCTGCTGTTAAACATGCCCTCACCATTTGGAGACATTTTCTGGAAGGGGCGGAGGTCCCTTTTGAGGTTTGCACCGATCACAAGAACCTTGAGGCGTTGAAAGGAGCTAGAAAGCTCAACGCGAAACAGATTCGTTGGGCTCAATTTTTTGCTAAGTTCCGCTTTGTTCTGAAACATGTGCCAGGGAAAGACAATGCATTAGCTGATGCTCTCTCTAGACTTCCCCAATACCGCAATGACTTTGATCGACCGGTAGAGTCCTTATTCACCCCTGAACAGAGGGGGGAAGCCTTGGGGCTCGCAGTGACCACCCGCTCCCAATCCCACCGTCAACAGGTCCCTCCCCCCAAGGGGATCCCGGAGGCTTTCCTACAGCGGCTCCGGGATGCTTCTCTAAAGGAAGCGGAGCAGCAAGTCCTCCCCGTGCAGCTCGACCAACAGGACTCTTTGTGGACACAGGGGGGTAAAATTTATGTCCCGGAGGTCCTCCGGAAAGAGGTACTGGGAATGGTTCACGGGGCCAAACTTGCAGGTCATTTTGGGTTTGTCAAGACCTTGCATCTATTACAGCGGCAGTTTTGGTGGCCCGGCATGAGGGCTGATGTGGAGTTGTATGTGCGCAGCTGTCCCGTCTGCGCCACTGCCAAAAGATGGGTGGGGAAGACTCCCGGACTCTTAAAACCGCTTGAGACTCCGACCATGCCCTGGGAAGTGATAGCTATGGATTTTATCACTGACTTACCCCCCAGTCGGGGAAAAACCGTGTTGTGGGTAATAACTGACTTATTTTCCAAACAGGTTCACTTCGTTCCTTGTACGGGGTTACCTTCAGCTCAGAAACTGGCTAAACTGTTTGTTAATCATGTGGTGAAACATCATTCGATCCCGAGGAAGGTCCTCTCCGACAGGGGGGCTCAGTTTGTGGCCAAATTCTGGAGAGCTGTCAGCCCTTGGCCCACAGAACCAGAAATCACCACAAAGTCATATAGAGTCCAAACAGATGGCTTTTACTGATCAAATAGGCATACAGTGCAAACGAATAAAATGACAGCTATGAGAGGCTCACTAGCTGGGAGATATTATAAGGCAGGAAAGGCGGGAGATTACACGCATGAATACAGTTTCCCAGGAGCTGAGTTCCCAGGCCTAGGTATGCGACCTTGGGGGGCAGACAATACAGCACAGAGACAGAGGCAATAACGAAACCGAGATAGCAGCCTGACATTCTGCTCCCCTCAAGGCCCCCTCCCAGTTCGCAAGGGGGCTGGCCTGTCCGGGTAAGCAATGTGAAAGGCGTCGACGAGGTCGGGGGCGGAGACATCCCGTGCGCGCACCCATTCGTCATAGGCAGGGGGGAAATGTTTCCAACGAACTAGATATTGCAGATTGCCATGGTGAATACGGGAGTCAAGGATCTTGGAGACTTCGAAGTGTTCTTCCCCCCCCACCATGATGGGTTGCGCAGGCGGTGGGTCCGGATGCCACCGTGGAGAAGCAACATGGGGTTTGAGGAGGCTTATGTGGAAAACAGGATGCACACGCCTCAAGGATTTGGGGAGAGCCAGTTCCACTGTGACAGGGTTTATGACCCGAGTAATGGGGAAAGGGCCAATGAATTTGGCGCTGAGCTTATGGCACGGTTGGGTGGAACGGAGATTTTTGGTGGAAAGGTAAACCAAAGCACCCACTTGCAGATCACCCCCGGGGGAGCAATGTTTGTCAGCTTGCGCTTTGTATTTACGTTTGGCCCGGTCGAGGTTGCTAACGAGCCAGGGCCAAGTGGTACGGAGGGCGTGTGCCCAGGAGGCAATGTCGGGGTTCCCCTCCCCCTCTACATCATCTGTAGGAGCGATGGGACTGAAATCTTGTCCATACACAGCAAAAAACGGGCTAAAACCTGTGGATTGATGCATGGCATTATTGTAGGCATATTCTGCTAAAGGTAACAGTTCCACCCAGTTATCCTGGTGGTAGTTAACATAACAACGCAAATAACATTCAAGTACAGCATTGACACGTTCAGTTTGACCATCAGTTTGAGGATGGTATGCACTAGACAATCCCTGTTCCACCCCCACCAACTTGAGGAAAGCTTTCCAAAACTTAGAAACGAAACCACTTCCGCGGTCACAAATTATTTTACGCGGAAACGAATGTAAACGAAAGATATGCGTCACGAAGAGGCGGGCCAGTTTCTGAGCAGAGGGGATCCCTGCGCATGGAATCAAATGTATTTGCTTAGAAAACAAATCAGTAACAACCCACAACACAGTTTTACCCCCACTGAGAGGGAGATCAGTCATGAAGTCCATAGCAATCACTTCCCAAGGTCTGCTGGGCGTTTCAAGAGGTTGTAGCAGTCCCGGGGGTTTGCCCTGCGATCGTTTCGCAGCGGCACAAACGGGACAGCTGCGGATGAAGGAGTCAATGTCGGAACGCATTCCCCCCCACCAGAACTGTCTGCGCAATAAGTGAAGGGTCTTCAGAAACCCAAAGTGCCCAGCTGTTTTGGCTCCATGAGCTAAATGTAAAACGTCCTTCCGGAGAGCTTTGGGTACATACAATTTTGAGTCTTTGTACCAGGACCCCCCTTGTTCCAAAACACCAGGAGGTAGGGTATGAGCGGAACGTTCTAAAAGGCACTGGTCCCGAAGGACAGTTAAAAAGGATTCGGAGATGGGGATTTTGGAGGGAGCCCCCCCGTCGGTCATGGAGATCTGAGAAACAGTTATAGGGCTAGTGCTTACGTGCGGCGGCGCGTAGACTGCAGGCGGCTGAGCGGTCGGAGGGGTAGGAGGGGCGGGAACTCCGGTCTGTTGCGGTGGCGGCTGGGCAGCCGGTTGGGCTGGCGGAGCTTGCGAGTTAGGGAAGGTGTGCTGATGCTGGGATCGGGTTTGCACAGCCAGCATAGGTAGGGCCCCACGTTGCATAGGGGTGAACAGAGAGTTGGTGGGTCTTTCGAGTTTTACCGGATATTGTGGTAAACGGGAGAGGGCATCCGCGAGAACGTTCTGCTTCCCAGGGACGTGCTTCAGGGTGAAACGGAACTGAGCAAAGAACTCCGCCCACCGTTGTTGTTTCGCCGATAGCTTATGGGACCCCGTGAGGGCAGCTAGATTTTTGTGATCGGTCCAAACTTCAAAGGGTACTTTAGACCCTTCCAAGAATTGCCGCCATAAAGTCAGTGCATGATGAACTGCAGAGGCCTCTTTCTCCCAGATGGGCCAGTTTAATTGAGCGTGCGCAAATTTTTTTGAAAAGTAAGCGCAAGGGTGAAGAAGACCGTCCGGTCCTTGCTGGAGGAGAGCCCCTCCCATGGCTACATCGGAAGCATCGACTTGCACAATGAACATTTGATTTGGGTCTGGGTGCCGTAGCACCGGCTCCGAAGTGAAGAGGCGTTTGAGGGCCAGAAAGGCGGCTTGGCATTGCTCAGTCCATAGGATTTTTGCGGAGGGCAAGGCAGCCGAGTTTACTTTTCCCTTAGTTTTCAGCAGGTCCGTAATGGGTAGAGCCACTTGGGCGAAGTTAGGGATGAATCCCCGATAGAAGTTTGCAAATCCCAGAAATTGCTGTACTTGCTTACGGTTGGTGGGGGGAGTCCAATCGAGGACGGCTTGGACTTTGGCGGGGTCCATGCGAAGACCTTGGTGGGAGATGATGTATCCCAAAAACGTGAGTTTGCTTTGGTGAAATTCACACTTAGCTAGTTTAGCGAACAGTTGATGGTTACGCAGGCGTTGTAGAACTTCCCTGACCAGAGTCACATGCTCGTCCACAGTTTTCGAATAAATGAGAATGTCATCTAAGTAGACCACCACCCCACGATATAGAAGGTCATGTAGGATTTCATTGATGAGTTGCATGAAGACCCCCGGGGCCCCTTTTAATCCGAATGGCATTACAAGGAATTCATACATTCCGAAACAGCTAGAGAAGGCAGTGAGGTGTTCATCTCCTTCGCGGATACGGACTCGGTAGTAGGCTTCCACCAAGTCTAATTTAGAGAACACACGGCCTTCCTGTAATTGTCCCAAAATATCCGATATTAATGGGATAGGATAGGCGTTGGTCTGGGTAACCGCATTGAGCTTTCTGAAGTCAATGCACAGGCGAAGGTCGCCCTCTTTTTTCCGGACGAAAAACGCGGGGGCCGAGTTTGGGGCATTCGAAGGGCGAATGAACCCTCTGGCGAGGTTTTTGTCCAAAAAGTCCCGGAGGACAGTGCGCTCGGAAGCGCTCATAGGGTAAATCTTACTTTTGGTTAATGTGCAGTCCTTTACTACTTCAATCGCACAGTCTGAGGCCCGGTGGGGGGGTAAGGCATCACATTCCCTAAGGTCGAAGACATCTTCAAAGTCCCGGTATACAGCGGGTAGAGCCGGTGGTACTGGGGCAGTAGAGGTTAATGCTGGAACGGGCGGAAATGGCAGAGCAAAGTTTTGCCGATGCTGGTCGCAGGTGGGACTAGCGAAAGAGATAGTGTTTGTTTCCCAATCAATACTGGGACTATGTCCTTTAATCCAGTTAATTCCCAAGACCACTTCAAATCGGATAGGGGCTATAGTGAAGTCTATTTGTTCCCAGTGGGAACCAATTCCCATTGCCACCCCTATGGTGCGGTGATCAACTGGACCCCCCTGGAATTGGCTCCCGTCCATTTGAGCAAATTGGACGGGGGCGGGTAAAGCCTCTGAGTCGGCTCTGAGTGCAGCAAACGTGGCTTCGCTTATGAGAGTGCGACAGCAACCGGAGTCAATTAGTGCTTTGACGGGGATTTGTGGACCTCCGTTAAGTTGTTGTAAAACTGCATCCACGTAGACGGTGGAGTCCACTTCTTTGATTTTGGTAGGAGCATTCGGTTTGATAGGAAGATCCTGAGAGGTCTGTGGAGATGCTCCATTCACCACAGACCGGAGCCGTTTTTTGACAAGTCGAGGGGAGATTCCAGGTTTAAGGCTGGAGAAATCCAAGGGTTTTCCTCATCCGAAGAGGGAAAGCTGTCCCCCAATGGGGCACTTGTAATCCGAGACCCGGCGGGGTCGTTGGAAGCAGGCAGGGAGGCTGGGTCCCCGGCATGGAGTGCAGAGGGTGTGGGCCTTCCCGGAGCTGCGCTGCGGGTGGCCGCGGTGCCTCTGCGTGGTGGACGACCTCGGGCGCGGGTTGTCGTGCTGGGACGAAATAATTCCTGGCGGCGTGGGCAAACGGCTGCAAAGTGGCCCATTTCTCCGCATGTAAGACAGGCACCCCTCTGAAATCGGGCTTCACGTTCCTGGAGCGGACGTGGGGGATTTCGTGGGACGAGCAGTGGTGCCTTGGGTTGAGGCTTTTGGGTGCCCTTCTCCTTGTGCTTTTGACGGACGAGAGAAATAAAGCGGCGGCGGCTTTCCACTTCCTCGGCTAATAGGATCCAGCCTTCGAGGGTATCGGGATCGCCCCGCATGTAAGACCAGTTCAGAATGTCAGGATGCAAGGCTTCCCTGAAATGATGGATTAGGGTGGTCTCGGGCCAACCTACAATTTTACTTGCCAGTCGCTGAAATTCATCGGCAAATTCCCGAACTGTAGCAGAGCCTTGTTTTAATTGTAAGAGTTCCGTTTTGGCTCTTTCCCCCAGGAAGGGGTCCTCAAACCTCCTTCTCAGGGCAGTCATGAAGTTGTTGAGGGAACGAATCGCACGAGAGCGGGTGTCAAACTGGAGGACCATCCAGTCAGCCGCTTTGCCTGTCAGGAGGGAAGCTACGTACCGCACCCGGCTATCTTCCGTGGGGAAAAGTTGACCTTGTTCTCGCATATAACTGTCCACTTGATGCAAGAAACAAGGCAAAGTCTCAAGAGATCCGTCATACGTAGTCCTCAATTTGAGTTGCTTCCAAGGGCCGGGCGCGGGTTGACCCGGTTGCACGGGTGGTCCGGGCGGAGGAGCAACAGGAGCTCCAGGAGGCAAGGGTGGAGCAGGCACATTAGCAGGTGGTTGCACGGGTGGTCCGGGCGGGGGAGCAACAGGAGCTCCAGGGGGTAAGGGTGGAGCAGGCACATTAGCGGGTGGTTGTACGGGTACCCCCTGACCCGGTATCGGAACGGGCTGTCTCTGAGCTATCAGGGTTTGTTGTAATTGCCTGTTCTCTTGAAGCATAAGTTCCATTACTTCCTGGAGTTGATCAACACGGTCGGAGAGCTCCCGATTCTGGGCTCGTAAAAGATGAACCTCCTCACTTGGGCCACCAGTAAGATGAGGCTTACTGGTTCGGAAGCTCGTGGCCCATTGAGAGCTATCCCCATATAAATCCTCGTCTTCAGACTCATCTGAGTCTCGACGTCGGTCAGCCAAACGGCGTGCGCGTTGGGTCGCACGCGACGGGACAAACGCCGGGGAAAAAGTTAGACCTGATAGTCCCAGTACATAGTCCTTGGGGCGCGTGTCCACGTTCGCCTGATTCCTAATCCTTGCTGCAGCCGCCCTGGCTGCTTCCGCCGCCTCTCTCTCTCTTGCGACCCTAGCCGCTTCGGCGGCTTGCTGATCCGCAAGAACTTTGGCGTTCTCAAGTCTTAGGGCAGTCTCTGCCGTAATGCGCGGCAAAAGTTCTGTCTCGAGGAGCAAGAGTATGGGGTCAGGTTCCCCGCCCAGCAGAGGTTGTACTCGAACCGCCAGTGCGGATGCCTCGGCTCCAAACGTCGGGGTCAAAACTTGAGCCAAGGTGGCTACCGGGGTGTCCTTTGTACATTCCACAAGGAGAAGAGCGGTGCTAATAGCGACTCGCTTGGCCTCAGCCTGGCAGCTGGCCGCATCCGGGATCAGGGAAAAACTCTCCGGCGGGGCTCCCGCCATGGTAGAAAGAGTTTGTCGAGAAATAAGATTATCCAAAAGTCCAGTTAATATTTGTAAATCCTCAGTCGCCAATCGGGCATCGTCCAGTAATTGATCCAAGTCCTGAAGATCTAAACGAGCATCAGTATCCTCCGATGTTAACATCCAGAGACGTCCTGTAAGAGATTGCCACTGCGCCTGTACCAGTCCCCTCAAGCGGCAAACCTCTCGGGTCGTCCGGAAAAGTTCAGCGATTAAGTCTTGTAACAGAGTAGGGTCCTCTGAGAAGGGCTCCAGGGTAGTAGATCACCTGGAGAGCTGCACAGCTCCCATCCAAGTGGCAGGCGAACCCCCCTGGGCTCCAGCCTGGCTAGGAGAACGGTGAAGATGAGTGATAGCTGTCATAATGTCAGCCCTTGGCCCACAGAACCAGAAATCACCACAAAGTCATATAGAGTCCAAACAGATGGCTTTTACTGATCAAATAGGCATACAGTGCAAACGAATAAAATGACAGCTATGAGAGGCTCACTAGCTGGGAGATATTATAAGGCAGGAAAGGCGGGAGATTACACGCATGAATACAGTTTCCCAGGAGCTGAGTTCCCAGGCCTAGGTATGCGACCTTGGGGGGCAGACAATACAGCACAGAGACAGAGGCAATAACGAAACCGAGATAGCAGCCTGACAAGAGCCTTCCTAAAAGTAATGGGGGTGGAAGAGCAGGGACTCTCTTCAGCTTACCACCCCCAGACTGATGGTCAAACTGAATGTGTCAATGCTGTGGTTGAATGCTATTTGAGGTGTTATGTCAATTACCACCAGGACGATTGGGTGGATTTGTTACCTTTTGCTGAATATGCTTACAATAATGCCCCCCATTCTTCCACAGGTTTCAGTCCTTTTTGTGTGGTCTATGGAAAAGACTTTGGACCCTTTGGCTCCCCTAACATCACTCCCGAACTCGAGGGGGTGCAGGAGGTTCAGGAATGGGTACAAGTAGTACAAACCACTTGGCCCTGGTTGCAAAAAAACCTGGAAAGGGCCAAACGCAAATACAAGGATCAAGCCGATAAGGTGGGGGGACAGGTGTACCTTTCCACCAAGAACCTACGCTCGCTTCGACCTTGTAAAAAGCTTAGTGATAAGTACGTAGGTCCTTTCCCCATTACCCGGGTGATCAACGACGTCACGGTGGAATTAGAGCTCCCTAAGTTTCTTCGGGGGGTGCACCCTGTGTTCCACATCAGTCTACTCAAACCGTACGTTACTGCCCCTCAGTTCCATCCTCTTCCTACGTCTGAGATCCCTACAGTTGTGGGGGGGGGGAAACGCATTTGGAAGTGTCAAAGGTGTTGGATTCTAAACTGAAAAAAGGAAAGTTGTTCTATTTGGTTCGTTGGAAACACTTGGGCTCCGCTCAAGATGAGTGGGTGGCAGCTCCCCATGTGGCCGCCCCTCGTCTGGTTCGAGAATTTCACTCTGCTTATCCAGATAGGCCTCGTCCGCCCGGACTCGGGGGAGGGGTGCCTTAAGGGGGGCAGAATGTAAGGGTCTGTATGTCTTGTGTGCTGTGGTCCCAATTCCCCCCTCCCTCTGGACTCGTAAAAGCAGTTCAAACCATTTGGCCTTCCTGAGTTCAGGCGCCATATCTGTCAAGCCCTGGCTGGTATGTCTCACGGATGCCTCCCCTGCTGTGTCTCCCCGGCTGTGCTTTGGTTCACTCCCTCTTGCCAATTCCGGCCTTGGAAAGTAGATAACCCTAACAAGCTCTCTGGGGCCGATTGATGTCTGTACCGTACCCATCTATCTTGTAGCTTCCCATAACATAGGTGTGACCTTTTACTTCCCTGTAGGGGATATAATTCTGTAGTTGAGAAACCTTGCTCACTTGCAACTTTTATCAGTGTGCGGCCTGTATCATCTGAAGCTTCTAATAAAAGATACTTGTTTCTACGTGACTGACTGAGCAAGTGATTTTATGGAATTTGCACAGAGAGGTCAGGAACCCTCACAGCAGCTAGAGAAGGCTGTAAGGGGTTTGTCTCCATCACGAATCCGGACCCGGTAATAAGCTTCAACCAAGTCCAGTTTGGTAAAAATGCGCCCCTCCTTCAGTTGTCCCAAGATATCCGAGATCAGTGGGATGGGGTAAGCGCTGGTTTGGGTGACTGTGTTGAGTTTTCGAAAGTCAATGCACAAGCGCAAGTCGCCCGTTTTCTTATGGACAAAGAAAGCGGGGGCTGAGTTGGGAGCGGTAGACGGCCGAATGAACCCTCGAGCAAGATTTTTATTCAAAAAGTCTTGCAGTATGGCATGCTCGGAAATGCTCATAGGGTAAATTCTACTTTTAGATAGTTTGCAGTCTCCCACCACTTTAGTCGCACAGTCTGTTGTGCGGTGGGGGGGGCAATGCATCACATTCTTTTACATCAAAAACATCCTTAAAGGCTCGGTATGCATCGGGTATTTGGGCCGCCGGTAGGGCCTCGGAGGTTAAGGCTGAGGTGGGTGGAAGGACGGTCACGACCTCGCGTTGATGCTGGTCACAAACAGGGTCGGAAAACGTGATTGTATCAGCCTTCCAGTCTATGGAGGGACTGTGCCCCTTGAGCCAGTTGATTCCCAATATGACTTCGTATCGGACAGGAGCTATGGTAAAGTCTATCTGCTCCCAATGGGACCCGATGCCCATCGCTACTCCCCATGTACGACGGTCGACCGCCCCCCCCTAAAGTGACTACCGTCCATTTGGGCGAATTGGACGGGAGTCGGTAGATTCTCGGATTTGACTTGAAGAGCTGCAAAGGTGGCCTCATTGATTAAAGAATGCCGGCAGCGGGAATCTATGAGAGCTTTGGCACATAACTGGGGGCCCCTTTTATAGTGTTGTAACACTACGTCCACATATACAGTATTTTCGACTTCACTCACCATGACAGGAGCCCTGGGTTTTGCAGGGGAATCTGCAGGGGTCTGTGGGGACGCTCCACTCACCACATACCATGTCCGTTTTTTGACAGGTCAAGAGGAGATTCCAGATTCAGAGCTGGGGAATTCCAATGACGGTCCTCGTCTGAAGAAGGAGAGCTGTCCCCCAATAGGGCACTTGTAATCTGGGACCCAACAGGGTCGATAGGTGCAGGGAGACTAGACGGTTCTCTGGCATGAAGTGCAGAGGGTATGGGTCATCCCGGCGCTGCGCTGCGGGTGGCCACGGTGCCTCTGCGTTGAGGTTGTCCCCGAGCTCGAGGTGGTACGTCCGGTCGAGCAAGTTCTTGACATTGAGGACAAGCCGCTGAAAAGTGGCCCATAACACCGCAAACGAGACAGGCTCCCCTCTGGAATCGGGACTCGCGATCCAGAGGGAGCCGGGTTGGCCTCCGCGGGTTGGGAGTTGAAGGTTTGGGGGGAGGTTTCTGACCGCCCCTCTCTTTAGCCCGATTTCGGACTAGGGAAACAAATCGCCGGTGGCTTTCTACTTCTTCGGCCAGTAAAATCCAATCCTCAAGGGTATCTGGGTCGCCTCGCATATAAGACCAGTTCAAAATGTCCGGGTGCAAAGTCTCTCGGAAGTAATTGTAAGCTCCTGACCCTTCGAACCAGAAATCACCACAGAGTCGTATAGAATCCAAGCAGATGGCTTTTACTGGTCAAAAAGGCAATACAGTGCATACAGGGAACTATGGCAGCTATGAGAGTCTTATTAGCCGAACGATAATATAAGGCAGTAAATGGCGGGAGATTATACAACATCAGCATACACAGACAGAGGCAACTTTCCCAGGAGCAGTATTCCCAGGCCTTGGTATGTGTGGTCGGCCTTGAGGCTAGACAGTACAGTACCGACACAGAAACAATACTGAAACCGAGATAGCAGCCTGACATCCTGCTCCCCTTAAGGCCCCCTCCCAGTCCGTAAGGGGGATGGTCTGTCCGGGTAGGCAGTGTGAAAGGCATCAATTAGTTTGGGGGCGGAGACATCTCGTGCACGAACCCATTCGTCGTAGGCAGGGGGGAAGTGCTTCCAACGGACCAAGTACTGTAGGTTGCCATGGTGAACACGGGAGTCAAGGATTTTGGAGACTTCGAAGTGCTCTTCCCCCCCCCACCATAATGGGCTGTTCGGGGGGCGGATCGGGATGCCATTGTGGAGAAGCCGTATGGGGCTTCAGGAGGCTAATGTGGAAAACGGGATGCACACGCCTCAGAGTTTTCGGGAGAGCTAATTCCACCGTGACAGGATTTATGACCCGTGTGATTGGGAAAGGGCCAATGAATTTAGCATTGAGTTTAAGGCACGGACGGGTGGAACGTAGGTTTTTGGTGGAAAGATAGACCAATTTACCCACTCGCAGTTCGCCCCCGGGGGAACGATGCTTATCAGCCTGTGCTTTGTATTTGCGCTTGGCTCGGTCGAGATTGCTAACGAGCCAAGGCCAAGTAGTACGGAGGGTGTGTGCCCAGGAAGCAACGTCAGGATCTCCCTCCCCCTCCACACTGTTTTTGGGCGTAACAGGACCGAAATCCTGTCCATACACTGCATAGAATGGGCTAAAACCTGTAGATTGATGTACAGCATTATTGTAGGCATATTCTGCAAAAGGTAACAGTTCTACCCAGTTATATTGGTGGTAGTTTACATAACAGCGTAAATAACATTCAAGGACAGCATTTACACGTTCAGTTTGACCATCGGTTTGAGGATGGTATGCAGTAGACAATCCTTGTTCAACCCCTACCAACTTGAGGAATGCTTTCCAAAATTTGGAAACAAAGCCACTGCCGCGGTCACAGATTATTTTGCGCGGAAACGAATGTAATTTGAAGATATGCGTAACGAAGAGGCGGGCCATTTTTTGAGCAGAGGGGATCCCTGCGCATGGAACTAAATGGATTTGCTTGGAAAACAAATCAGTAACAACCCATAACACAGTTTTTCCCCCGCTGAGAGGGAGATCAGTCATAAAGTCCATAGCAATCACTTCCCATGGTCTGGTGGGTGTTTCTAGAGGTTGCAGTAGCCCCGGGGGTTTGCCTTGTGATCGCTTCACTGTGGCGCAAACAGGGCAGCTGCGAATAAAAGAGTCAACGTCGGAACGCATTCCCCCCCACCAAAATTGTCTGCGCAATAAGTGGAGAGTTTTTAGGAATCCAAAGTGTCCAGCTGTTTTTACTCCATGAGCTAAGTGTAAGACTTCTTTTCGAAGTGCCTTGGGTACATACAATTTAGAGTCTTTGTACCATGAACCTCCTTGTTCTATTACCCCAGGGGGTAGGGTGTGAGTGGAGCGTTCAGAGAGGCAGTGGTTCCGAAGGGTATTTAAAAAGGATTCGGAGATGGGAACCTTGGCGGGAACCCCCCCCCCCGGCTATAGTAGTCTGAGGACCCGCTATGGGGGTAGTGCTTACGTGCGGTGGTGCGCAGATTGTAGGCGGTAGGGCAGCCGGTGGGGTTGGAGGAGTGGAACCGTCGGTTCGTTGTTGTTGCGAGGGCGGTTGGGTAGCTGCTCGGGTTGGAGGTGCTGGAGAACTGGATCTGGGGTGCTGTCGCTGAGATCGGGTTTGCACGGCCAGTACAGGAAGGGTTCCCCTTTGCGTAGGGGTGAACAGAGAGTCAGTTGGTCTCTCGAGTTTTACCGGGTATTGTGGCAACCGGGAGAGGGCATCTGCGAGAACGTTTTGTTTCCCAGGAACATGTTTTAGGACGAAACGAAACTGAGCGAAGAATTCAGCCCAACGTTGTTGTTTTGCTGATAGTTTGTGGGACCCCGTGAGGGCAGCTAGATTCTTGTGATCGGTCCAAACCTCGAAGGAGATATTGGACCCCTCTAAGAATTGTCTCCATAGAGTCAGGGCATGGTGAACGGCCGCTGCCTCTTTTTCCCAAATGGGCCAGTTCAATTGTGCGTGCGCAAATTTTCTCGAAAAGTAAGCGCACGGGTGAAGGAGACCATCCGGACCTTTTTGGAGGAGGGCCCCTCCCATAGCTACATCGGAGGCATCGACTTGCACAATAAACATTTGGTTTGGGTCCGGGTGCTGTAGTACGGGTTCGGATGTGAAGAGGCGTTTGAGAGCCACAAACGCGGCTTGGCATTGATCAGTCCACAGGATTTTTGCGGAGGGTAAGGTAGCTGTGTTTGCTTTCCCTTTGGTTTTTAGTAGATCAGTAATGGGTAGGGCCACTTGTGCGAAGTTAGGAATGAATCCTCGATAAAAGTTTGCAAATCCCAAAAACTGTTGCACTTGCTTGCGGTTGGTGGGAGGATTCCAATCGAGAACGGCTTGGACTTTGACAGGGTCCATGCGAAGACCTTGGTGGGAGATTATGTATCCTAAAAATGTGAGCTGGCTTTGATGAAACTCGCATTTAGCCAGTTTTGCAAAGAGTTGGTGGTTGCGCAGGCGCTGCAGAACTTCTCGGACTAGAGTTACATGCTCTTCCATGGTTTTTGAATAAATAAGAATGTCGTCTAAGTAAACCACCACCCCGCGATACAGCAGGTCATGAAGGATTTCGTTGATGAGTTGCATAAAGACCCCCGGGGCCCCTTTCAATCCGAACGGCATCACGGGGAATTCATACATACCGAAACAGCTAGAGAAGGCAGTGAGGTGCTCATCTCCTTCGCGGATGCGGACTCGGTAGTAGGCTTCCACCAAGTCCAACTTGGAGAACACCCGGCCCTCCTGTAATTGTCCCAAAATATCAGATATTAATGGGATAGGATAGGCGTTGGTTTGGGTAACCGCATTGAGTTTTCTGAAGTCAATGCATAAACGAAGGTCACCCTCTTTTTTCCGGACAAAAAACGCGGGGGCCGAGTTTGGGGCATTCGATGGGCGAATGAACCCTCTGGCGAGGTTTTTGTCAAGGAAGTCCCGGAGAACAGTGCGCTCGGAAGCTCTCATAGGGTAAATCTTACTTTTGGTTAAGGTGCAGTCCTTGACCACCTCAATTGTACAGTCGGAGGCCCGGTGGGGGGGTAAGGTATCACATTCTTTAAGGTCGAAGACATCCGCAAAGTCTCGATACACATTAGGTAGGACTGGAAGTGCTGGGACATCGGAGGCCAGTGCTGGTACGGGCGGATATAATAATGCAAAGTTCTGCCGGTGCTGATTGCACATGGGGCTGGCGAAGGAGATAGTGTCTGTTTCCCAGTTAATACTGGGACTATGTCCTTTAATCCAGTTAATACCCAAGACCACTTCAAAACGGATAGGGGCTATAGTGAAGTCTATTTGCTCCCAGTGGGAGCCAATTCCCATTGCTACCCCTACGGTGCGGTGATCAACTGGACCCCCCTGGAAATGGCTCCCGTCCATTTGGGCAAATTGGACGGGGGCGGGTAGAGCCTCAGATTCGGCTCTGAGTGCAGCAAAAGTGGCTTCGCTTATGAGAGTGCGACAGCAACCGGAGTCGATTAGTGCTTTGACGGGTAGTTGTGGGCCACCGTTAGTGTGTTGTAAAACTGCATCTACGTAGACGGTGGAGTCCACTTCTTTGATTTTGGTAGGAGCATTCGGTTTAACAGGAGGATCCTGAGAGGTCTGTGGAGACGCTCCATTCACCACAGACCGGAGCCGTTTTTTGATAAGTCGAGGGGAGATTCCAGGTTTAAGGCTAGAGAATTCCAAGGATTTTCCTCATCTGAAGAGGGAAAGTTGTCCCCCAATGGGGCACTTGTAATCCGAGACCCGGCGGGGTCGTTGGTAGTAGGCAGGGAGGCTGGGTCTCCGGCATGGAGTGCAGAGGGTGTGGGTCTTCCCGGAGCTGCGCTGCGGGTGGCCGCGGTGCCTCTGCGTGGTGGACGACCTCTGGCGCGGGTCGTCGTGCTGGGACGAAATAATTCATGGCGGTGCGGGCAAACAGCTGCAAAGTGGCCCATTTCTCCGCAAGTAAGACAGGCACCCCTCTGAAATCGGACTTCACGTTCCTGGGGCGGACGTGGAGGATTTCGTGGGACGGGCGGTGGTGCCTTGGATTGCGGCTTTTGGGTGCCTTTTTCCTTGTGCTTTTGACGGACTAGGGAAATAAAGCCTCGGCGGCTTTCCACTTCCTCGGCCAATAGAAGCCAGTCTTCAAGGGTATCGGGATCGCCCCGCATGTATGACCAGTTCAGAACGTCAGGGTGCAAGGCTTCCCTGAAATGATGAATTAGAGTGGTTTCGGGCCAGCCTACAATTTTGCTTGCCAGTCGTTGAAATTCATCGGCAAATTCTCGAACTGTAGCAGAGCCTTGTTTGAGTTGTAAGAGTTCCATTTTGGCTCTTTCCCCCAGGAAGGGGTCTTCAAACCTCCTTCTTAGAGCAGTCATGAAGTTGTTGAGGGAACGAATAGCTCGAGAGCGGGTGTCAAACTGGAGGACCATCCAGTCAGCTGCTTTACCTGTCAGAAGGGAAGCTACATAACGCACCCGGCTATCCTCCGTGGGGAAAAGTTGTCCTTGTTCTCGCATATAACTGTCCACTTGATGCAAGAAACAAGGCAAAGTCTCGAGAGATCCGTCGTACGTAGTCCTCAATTTAAGTTGCTTCCAAGGGCCGGGCGCAGGTTGGGCCGGTTGCACGGGTGGTCCGGGCGGAGGAACAACGGGAGCTCCGGGAGGCAAGGGTGGAGCAGGCACATTAGCGAGTGGTTGGGGTGGCTGGATGGGCACCCCCTGACCCGGTATCGGAACAGGCTGTGCTTGGGCTATCAGGGTTTGTTGTAATTGCCTGTTATCCTGAAGCATACGTTCCATTAGTTCTTGGAGTTGATCAACACGGTCGGAGAGCTCCCGATTCTGGGCTCGTAAGAGGTGAACCTCCTCACTTGGGCCACCAGTGAGATGAGGCTTACTGGTCCGGAAGCTCGTGGCCCATTGAGAGCTATCTCCATAAAGATCCTCGTCTTCAGACTCTCCTGAGTCTAGACGTCGGTCAGCCAAACGGCGTGCGCGTTGGGTCGCGCGCGACGGGACAAACGCCGGGGAAAAAGACAGACCTGATAGCCCTTGTACAGTGCCCTTGGGGCGCGTATCCGTTCTCGCCCGATCCCTCACCCTTGCTGCTGCCGCCTTGGCTGCGTCAGCAGCCTCTCTCTCTCTGGCGACCTTAGCCGCTTCGGCGGCATCCTTATCCGCAAGAACTTTGGCGTTCTCAAGTCTTAGGGCAGCCTCCGCCGTAATGCGCGGTAAAAGTTCTGTTTCCAGGAGTGAGAGTATGGGGTCGGACTCCCCGCCCAGCAAGGGTTGTATTCGAATCGCCAGTGCAGGTGCATCGGCTCCAAAAGTCGAGGTCAAAGCCTGCGCCAAGGTGGCGACCGGGGTGTCCTTTGTACATTCCACAAGGAGAAGAGCAGTGTGAATAGCGATTCGCTTGGCTTCAGCCTGACAGCTGGCCGCATCCGGGATCAGGGAAAAACCCTCCGGCGGGGCTCCTGCCATGATAGAACTAGAGGAAAGAGTCCCTCGAGAAATAAGATTATCCAAAAGTCCAGTTAGTACTTGTAAATCGTCAGTTGCCAACCGGGCATCGTCCAGTAATTGATCCAAGACCTGAAGTTCTAAACGAGTATCAGTATCCTCCGACGTCAACATCCAGAGAGTCCCTTTAAGAGATTGCCACTGCTCCTGTACCAGTTCCCTCAAGCGGCAAACCTCTAGGGTAGTTCTGAAGAGTTCAGCGACTATGTCCTGTAACAGGGTGGGATCCTTCCGAGAGGAATCCAGGATAGTAGGTCACTCGGAGAGCTTCTCAGCTCCCATCCAAGCGGCAGGCGAACCCCCCTGGGCTCCAGCCTGACTAGTAGTATAATAAAGAAGATGAAGGATAGCTGCCATAATGTAAGCTCCTGACCCTTCGAACCAGAAATCACCACAGAGTCGTATAGAATCCAAGCAGATGGCTTTTACTGGTCAAAAAGGCAATACAGTGCATACAGGGAACTATGGCAGCTATGAGAGTCTTACTAGCCGAACGATAATATAAGGCAGTAAATGGCGGGAGATTATACAACATCAGCATACACAGACAGAGGCAACTTTCCCAGGAGCAGTATTCCCAGGCCTTGGTATGTGTGGTCGGCCTTGAGGCTAGACAGTACAGTACCGACACAGAAACAATACTGAAACCGAGATAGCAGCCTGACAGTAATGGATAAGGGTAGCTTCGGGCCAGTCCACTACTTTACTCGTGAGTCATTGGAATTCATCTTCGAATTCCCGAACCAGAGAGGAGCCTTGCCTGAGTTGCAAAAGTTCCGCCTTGGCTCTCTCTCCCATGAAGGGATCTTCAAAGCGCCTCCTCAAGGCAAACATGAAATTGTTGAGGGAGCAAATGGAGCGGGACCACGTATCGAACTGGAGAATCATGAAGTCGGCCGCTTTCTCCGTGAGCAGGGAGGCAACGAAACGGACGTGGCTGTCTTTGGTAGGGAAGAATTGTCTTTGCTCCCTCATATAACTATCCACATGATGTAAAAAACGGGGTAGAGTTTCAACTGAACTGTCATATGTGATTTTCAACTTGGGTTGTCTCCATGGCATTGGGGGCGCAGGTGGGTATCCAGGAATTGGCGCCCCTGGTAACCCCGGTGCAGCAGGTACAACAGGCACTCCGCCGGGAGCCACGGGACCTCCGCCAAGAGCGACAGGGCCCCCGCCAGGAGCAACGGGACCCCTGCCAGGAGTGATGGGACCCCCGCCAGGAGCGACGGGCCCCTGCCAGGAGCAGCGGGTCCTCCACCAGGAGGAACCACCGGCGCAGGCAGCTGCTGCGGCGGCTGCGGCGGTGGTTGTTGCGGCGGCTGCTGCAGCGTCACGGGAGCCGGGGCAACGGGCGCAGTTTGGGCCCATTGTAACTGGTCGTTGTCCCAAAGTACTAGAGCCAGTTGGTCTTATAAGTGCGCCACCTGTTCCATAAGGTCCAGATTTTGGGTCCGCAACAAAAACACATCGTCGCCGGTACCGCCAGTGCGGCGGGATTGGCTGACCCGTAAATTAGTAGCCCAGAGTGATCCCCCACCATATAGGTCCTCCTCGTCAGAATCATCTGGCACGTTGGGCAAAGTCCCCGCGAACCTGCGGGCGCATTGTACGCTGTGCAACGGAACGAAAGTCGGGGAAAACAAGGGAATTTCATAGCCCCCAGGCTGTCGAGGGCGCGTTCCGGATCACGCCCGATCAGCGGCCAAGCATTCCTTCTCCTCCTGTTCAGCCCGAGCCTTGGCCGTGGCGTCGGCAGCCGCCCGCGCCTGATCTTCAGCCCTCTTGCACTCAGCTAAGGCTTGGTCGGCCTCAAGCTTGGTGGCGAGGGCTGTGGTCACTAGTGGGAGAGCCTCCTGTTCCAAAACTAAGATGAGTTCAGAGGAATCTGTCAGATCCAACATCGGCTGGATCTGCACCACCAAGGCCGCCGCCTTAGCACCGAAATCGGGGGTCAGATGCTTTGTGATTTCAGCCACAGAAATCGTGGCCAAGGTCTTGCCTTGAAAGAGCGCAGCCACCTGTGTTGCCACCACTTTTGCCTCCGCTTGGCAGAGCTGGGGGGCTGTTGTGGCCGGGGTTGCCATGTCTGGAGATGTAGCAGGATGGATCGGGACCCTTGCCTGATCCGACTGCGTGTCACTGGAGGTTAGTCCTGCCAACAGTCTAGTTAGCAATTGTAAATCCTCCGCCGCCAAGCGAGCATCCTCCACCAACCAGTCCAGGGTGTGGAGGTCTTGGCAGGCACTGGTATCCGCGACTTCGGAAGTCCAGGGAACCGTCGCGGCTAGAGAATGCCACTGAGCCCGGACAAGTCCAGTCAAGCGGTTAACTTCTGCATCAGTACGATGTATCTCAGCTAAAACGTCCCGTACTAGGTCGGGGTCGTCGTCCGCGCTCCCCAAAGGAAGGAACCAAGGATGGGAGCCTTCCAGGGCTCCTGGCACGGGGCTCCAGCAACAGATAGCTCGGAGAGCACCACTCCAGCTCCAATCCAAGCGCCAGGCGAGCTCACCGGGGCTCCAACCTGACAGATGAAAGAGAGATTTTTGATTGCTGCCTTAATGTAAGCACTTGTACTATAGGATTCCAAATAGCCACACCAGGAGACTAGTAGTCCCAAAAGAGTAGGTTTATTGGCAACACAAGTAAACAGAGCTTAGAAATCATTATTATAATTTATTATAAAAAGCAATAAAAAAATTTTTAAAAAAAGAAATCAAAAGGCAGCAATAAAAAGGAAATGGCATGCACTTGATTATATGAGAGCACTACAACAGCAGAAGCTAGACAGTCTCATGAGATAAACCCAAACAGCTTAGAAACACCAAGGCTCCCACGAGCACCCGCTAGCTTCAAAGGGAACAGGAATGCGATTCGTTAGGGAAACAGTCCTTGAAAGAGAGTCTGTGAGAAAACGAAACTAACTCAGGCACAGCGAGCAAGCAGGCCTGACACCAAGTACTAAGTCATCTTTTGCAAAGGGATCAAATACTTATTTCACTCATTATAATGCACATCAATTTCTTACTTTTGTCTTCTGGGTTTCTGGGGTTTTCCCTGTTGTTATTCTGTCTCTCACAGCTACAATAAACCTACCATTAAAATTATGGACTGGTCATTTCTTCGTCAGAGGGCAAACAGGCAAATTCAGCAGGGGATCAAATACTTTTTTCCCTCACTGTAATAAAAGAAACCATGGTGAAATGGGCCCAAGCTATAGGGCAGAATATAAATATGTCTCAATGGGAAAAAAGCTGGAATCAAACATAAAAATTCACTTCTTGTATTAGTCTAAAAGAAAATTACTACAAAATGTTTTATAGGTGGCATTATTCACCAAGAAGACTACACAGGTTTAATAATAGAACTCCATCACACTGCTGGAAATGTAGAAAGAAAGAAGCAAACTATATACACATGTGGTGGGAGTGTAAAAAAGCTAAAAGGTTTTGGTCAATGATTAATCAAGAATTAAGTAAGCTACAAAAAATTAATATTAAAAAGAGTATTCCTTTATATCTTTTGAATATTATTGATAAAGCAATATATGCTGACAATACGGTCTTTCTTATGTATGCTACAACAGCACCAAGAATAACCTTTGCTCAGAAATGGAAGAACAGCAAGATTCCCAAGAAGGAAGATTGGATCTTTAAACTTTTGGATTACAAAGAGTCCGCTAGATTGACTGCTCTTTATGAGGATAAAAACCTGGATAAATATGACTCAACATGGATGCCATTTCAAAATTATATCAACTTAAAATATGGTTTGAAAATATGATTGGACTACACAAATTTATGAGTCTTAAGACAAATATTATTTAGATATTGGTTTATTATGACAGTTTTTTCTATTCACAATTGTTTTAATATAGAGTAATTCATAAAATGCGTGATATGATCGAGACAGATGAATATCAACCAGAGTAAGCTTGGGAAGTCAAAGTAAATTGAGAAGATGTGACTATTCTTTGTATAGTTTGAAAGTCTCAGTGAAGAAATTTTGACATTGTTTGATTTTAGATCTCAATTGTAACTTAATTTTTTTCTTTTGGTTTCCTCTACTGTTGTTCTTAATGAAGTTAAATCAATGAGGGGGGAAAAAACCTCCAGGGAAGAAGCAATTACCACCTCCCAAGGAAGTCTGTCCCACCAAGGAACCGCTCTAACTGTTAGAAAATTCTTCCTAATGTCTAGACCAGGGGTGGGGAACCTTTTTCCTGCCAAGGGCCATTTGCACATTTATAACATCATTTGGGGGCCATACCAGGTGTGGATCTCCCAGTGGGGGGGGAGAGGCTAGGGTTGCCGTGTCTCCGGCCACCACCTGGAGGCCACCACCAGGCGGGAGGACAGCCAGCGGTGGGCCCGAGCAAACGAGGCACCAGGGAGGGCCAGCCCGCGGTCAATCGGCAAGGGAGGAAGGAAGGAAAACAGAGAAAGAGGAAAAGGGAGAGAGGGAGAAAGAAATGGAAGGGGGGGAGAAAGAAAAGGACGGAGGGAGACAAAGAAAGAGACACACACACACACCTGCCGGCCGCACGCGACCTGGCCCCAGGCTCCATGCTTTCCCCGCCCCAGAGTCCACAAAAGGCCCCCTGAAGCCCGATGGGCTCCTGCGTGCATGCTCTGCTGCCGGGAGCCGCGGGCCTCTTCCCCCCCCCCCGCTGCTCAACAGCCGACAGGCAGCAAGAGGGTGCCCCGGCATTCCTGCACGCTGCGGCTATAGGGGGCAACCTTGGGGGAAGCGTCCCTCTCCCTCCTCTTGCCAGCCAACAGCAGTCAGTCGACGAGAGGAGGTCCAAAGGGCACCACACCCTCAGGGAGGGCAGCCCTATGCCGAGCCTCCGCGGAGGGGCCCCGGAGCTCCCGAGGGCCACAAAAAAGGTCCTCGGGGGCCGCATACGGCCCCCGGGCCTGAGGTTCCCCATCCCTGGTCTAGACGGAAACTCTTTTGATTTAATTTATACCCATTGTTTCTGGTCCGACCTTCTGGGGCAACAGAAAACAAACTGGCACCATCCTCTATATGACAGCCCTCCAAGTACTTGAAGATGGTTATCATATCCCCCTCTCAGTCTTCTCCTCTTCAGGCTAAACATACCTAGCTCCTTCAACCTTTCCTCATAGGACTTGGTCTCCAGACCCCTCACCATCTTTGTTGTCCTCCTCTGGACACTTTCTAGTTTGTCTACATCTTTCTTAAATTGCAGTGCCCAAAACTGAACACAATACTCTAGGTGAGGTCTAACCTGAGCACAGTATAGCGATACCATCACTTCACGTGATCTGGACACTATACTTCTGTTGATGCAGCCCAAGATCACATTTGCCTTTTTAGCTACCACATCACACTGCTGACTCATGTTCAGTGTTCTACTATGACCCCAAGATCTTTTTCGCACACACTATTGCTGAGACAAGTCTCCCCATCCTATAATTATGCATTTGATTTTTCCTACCTAAATGCAGAACTTTACATTTATCTTTGTTGAAGTGTCTTTTATTAGTTTTAGCCCAATTCTGAAGCCTGTCAAGATCATCCTGAATCCTGTCTCTGTTTTCTACTGTATTTGTTACCCCTCCCAATTTCGTATCCTCTGCAAATTTAATAAGCATCCCCTCTATTCCTTCATCCAAATCGTTTATAAAGATGTTGAACAACACAGGGCCCAGGGCAGATCCCTGAGGCACTCCACTAGTCACTTCTCTCCAAGTGGATGAGGAATCCAGGGGACTTACCTGCAAGGCAGTCAGCATGCAGATTCTACGCGGCAGCAAGGAGAGAGCCATGAGAATGCCTTGGGCCCTGGCAGAGTATGGGAGCCCTGCCCCACTGTCTACAGCAAACAATGGAGCCAAGAGGAGAGAAACAGAGGATGGACCCGGAGCACACAGTCCGGCTCCCAGTGATTGTGGCAGTGTTTTCCCCACAGCCAGCAATTTGTGTGTGGGGGGGGAAGAGCGCCACCTGTTGGAAGTCAGACAAAGAGGGCCCTTTCTAGTCTTGGAGGTGGAGCTAGAGGAGGAAAGGAGTGGAACTTCCCCCACAAATTGGGAAGGAAGGCCAGGGTCAGGGACGAGGGCAGACTAGCTGCTGCCAGTGAGCTGGGAGATGGCACCAAGGGTTAAAGCAGCTAAAAACCTTTGCAGGGAAGGCAGAGTAGAGTTAACTCCATCAACCTATTCTGAGGCCCAACCGACCCCACGGTAGGGAAGTGAGAGACTCGTCCTCTCCCAGGGTGGCTGCCTGAT
Source organism: Euleptes europaea (assembly GCF_029931775.1). Taxonomy (NCBI): domain Eukaryota; kingdom Metazoa; phylum Chordata; class Lepidosauria; order Squamata; family Sphaerodactylidae; genus Euleptes; species Euleptes europaea. The sequence goes on from NC_079321.1 coordinate 78,890,511, forward strand.
AGCAACCTGGGCGTACCACGGATCCACCATCAGACCAAGGGAGTGTAGGAGGAGCGCCACAAGTGGAAAGGATTTTCTTCAAAAGTAATGCCAATACATTCCTGACAAATAGCAGAAGTGATCTTGTGTAGAATCTGTTACTGCCTGTAATCTTTTAAAAGGTATTTCTTATAAATTTTCTGTCATTAAAAGTTACAACTGTTTTCTCCATCCAATGTATTTATATCTCTTTTGTATGCATTTATTTTAAAATGAAAATAAAGTCTTTATATTTTAATTTTCTCATATATTTCATTACCAATCCCTCAGCCACATTTATTCTTTTGGCATCAACTTTAGAGTGTTTTTTTTTTTTTAAAGATGACTAAACAACCCACATGTTTTGGCAGAACATTCACAAATACATCATTCGGTCTCACAAACAAGTTTAAAAAACTCGGGGAGAAAAATCTTTACCATTTTTCAAAAAGTTCAAACCTCTATACTTGTTTAGAGTTTAGACAGAGGTCACATAGTTTTTTCACTCTTTCCCTTGACTGTCAGCATGCAATTCTGTTACTTTGGTAATCAGATTTTTTAAAATCCCAGGTTTTGCTGACTGTTTTATTTTAATGTTTTATGTTAATATAAACCACCATGGAGTTTTTTTAATGCAAGATATAGCACTTTAAAACATGAATACATAATTTCCTCAGGGTTGTCTTTTAAACTCAATAATCTAGGACCAGCAAGGGGAGAGATTGATTTAGCTGTTTATGTGCTTGCCAGAACAATGTCTAACAAACACACGCAGCCCATGTTTGTGCTGCAGAGCATTCTTCGATGGGTGTCCTCTGCCTTGCGTTTCCCCCAATCAGATTTCTGTCTCGCTAGCTAGTAATGGCCCTCATTCTACACAAGTAGGGACACTCTGTGCTTGATCCATTGCAGATATTCAGCATTAGCTGTATTACAAATAAGGAAAATACTTTTTTTGTATCTATTGAGGGAAGAGAGGGTAGAAGCAGAAGTGAACCTTGAGGGAAAGAGGCAAGGCTCTGCTTGTATAGCTCACACGGAAGGAAGCCCTCCTGTAGCAATGAGTGGGCAGCCAAAATCCAGAGTTTTGTTCATATATGCCCCATTCTTTCCCACTTCTCTGAAAGTAAATTAAGGTGGCAGAATTATCCCCACCAAATTTTCGAGGCTGCACAAAATAGATCAGAGACTTAGTTTGATCTGTTTCTTCCTGTTTTAGATTACCTGTAATCACAACTGATTGGATCACAACAGAGGTTCCCTCCTGAAGTTTACACCCATGCCCTGTGATCAGTTCCTGAGAAAATCTGGATTGGTCCTGGCAAGCAGAAGGCCTGTTACCAGCTCCCATCCCAATCCTTAAAATGACTGGGTTGACTTGTTGGCTTATACTAATAGCCTTGAAGATGTTTCTTTGCTTTGAGATATGCTATCCGCAAACTGAACCATGTTATGAAACTGTGACTATTTCCCGAAGTGTGGTGAAATCCACTGCAGGCCAAGATTCCATTAATAATTGTTGTGCTAGACTAAGAACAGAATAGCTTGTGAGGAATAAGGGGATATGCTCTTTCTCTATTCCAATTTACTGAAGCAATGGCATTTTTATTATTATAAAGCGCAATATTTATTATTTAATCAAACTACCAAAATGTCATCACCGCAAGAGAAATTTTGGTCAGTGGCCCCTGCGACAGAGAACCCCCAATTAAAGGAAATAAGAATCAGGGCATCAGTGCCAAAAAGATGAGGCAGTTATCAGACCCATGGCTGTTTAAGGGCCCACTACTGCTGTCCCTTGGAGGGTAATTCCCAACCCCACATTTTGTAAAGCATAGCCTCCAAGTGGTCGCTGGTGATCTCCCACTATTACAACTGATCTCCAGGTGACACAGATCAGTACATCTGGAGAAAATGGCTGCTTTGGAAGAATGGACTCTACGGCATTATACTACATTGAAGAACCTCTCATCCCCAAGCCCCACCCTCCTCAGGCTCCACCCCCAAAATCTCCAGGTATTTCCAAATTGGAACTTGTAACCCTAGTAATGCAAGACAATAGAATGAAAGTCTCTTTTCGCAGCTCCTGGGGGGAAATTTTTGCAGGTAGAGACCCCATATTTTCAGGGTACCTACAAGGGACTCTCCTTGTAAGAACCCCCAAGTTTGGTAAAGATTGGGTCAGGGGGTCTGGAGTTATGGGGTCTGGAAGGGGTCACCCCATCCTCCTCCTTTGAGGGTTAATTACATTGGAGTGCAGCTTTTGACTCCTTTCTCTAGAATGAATATATTTCAGCTAATTTGTGCTATAATAAAATTATTTTCAACTTCCATAAAAAAGATCTGTTTTCTTTTATTATTTTGAGCTGTTTTTGTTGGATCTTGACCTTTGGTCCAAGGTTTCGACCATCCCCTTTCCAAGGCTTGGTCCACTCCTCCAACTGACTAGTGTACACTCCTGCCTATTCCCCTTTATGATAGGAGGTTTATCCTTTGCGGAGCAGAGGTTTTAGCATCCTATTAGTAAAATACACACACAAAGGGCTCTCAGAACTCTCTCAGCCCCATCTACCTCACAAAGTATCTGTTGTGGGTAGTGGAAGGGAAGGTTATTGTAAGCCAGTTTGAGACACTTTAAGTCAGGGTATAAAAACCAATTCCTCTTCCTCTTCTTCTTCAACTGCATGGGTCATTGCTGGACTATTTCCCCAAGAAAATGTACCTCTTTGACAGATATGTTATCACACAGGGGTTCTGAAACAGTGAGCTGTGGCTCATGAAAGCTCCTGCCCTGCCAGAAATGTTGTTAGTCTTTAAGGTGCTACTGGACTCTTGTTTTTTTCTACTGCTATTTCATCATGTAAGACCTTTGCATGAAAAAATTATACTACTATGTGATAGATTTTCAGCAGTACATTTGTTGTTCTCATTTGTAGGTCAGGTTAATCCCTAATTTGCTGCTAACCTCACAAAAGGTAGTTGAATGAAATGATGTAGCTGACAATAATGAGGTTTCTTGATTTGGATCATTATCCATTTGATGATTATCTTAAAAAAGAGAAATATAGGTGTCTTGTTCTAATCAAAGGTAATGTTGAACAGCAAACAGTTTGAGACATATGGGAAGATATGTGCTCCCAGTGTCTTGCAGCATCATATTTTTCTGTTGTAATTTTCTACCTAGGTATCATTGGTTCTTCTAACAGAAAACTTACCACTGACAAGTCAGCATGGTGTAGTGGTTAAGAGTGGTGGACTCTAATCTGGAGAACCAGGTTTGATTCCCCACTCCTCCACATGAGCAGCAGACTCTAATCTGGTGAACCAGGTTTGTTTCCCCACTCCTCCACATGAAGCCTGCTGGGTGACCTTGGGCTAGTCACAGTTCTCTCAGAACTCTCTCAGCCACATCTACCTCACAAGGTATCTGTTGTGGGGAGTGGAAGGGAAGGCGATTGTATGCTAGTTTGAGACTCCTTAAATCGGGGTATACAAACATACTCTTCCTCTTCAATTGCATGGGTCATTGCTGAACTATTACCCCAGGAAAATGTACCTCTTTGACTGATACGTTATCACGCAGGGGTAGCCTTTCAGTCTATTATAGCAAAAATAAAGTGGAGTCTAGTGGTGTCTTAAACTGTAACAACATTTTATTCTAGCATTTGCTTTTAAGAAAAGGAGCCCACTTCTTTGGCTGGAATAAGTGTCTCCTCACAAGGCAGACTTTCTATGTAGGCAAACAAAATGAAGAGCCGGGTCAAGGGCCCATTAAATGCAGGAAGTACAGGTTGAAATGTAATTACAAGCATACACAACTCTCCGAAGTCACCCAAGACTATGTAACAAAGTACATGCTCCTAGTTTATCATGTTTTCCTTATTCTCAGGGTAACTTAAACTTTCAAAGATATTTTTGCAAGTAGATAGAAGGCCCATACTTCTTTCCCATGTGATAAAGGATCAGCCATCATGCTCTGAACTGCAAGTCTCAGGATCTTTTACATGTACCCTATCTCATTCTCTAATATATTGGTAGAAAAAATGATAAGGGGAGTACTTGACCAGATATCATGGATTGTCAAGAATTGCTACATGTCAGGATTTGATAGGTGGAACACATTGTTTCTCCTCTCCAGATGCAAGAAGATATGATAGCCATGTTGGAATATGCAAGGCTGTCATATTAGCTGTGACAGGCAGACTTAGATGGAAGGGATCTAACTGTCAACTATAGGCTGATGCAAAGGCCTGGAAAGCCCCTAGGAGGCCTGATTATACTGGCCAGATCCAGTTGAGGCCAGAGGCTGAGGTGTGGTGTTGCACCTGGATAGTGACTAAGCATGTACTGCTAATTGATGCCTGGTGGTGGCATTATGTATATAAGTGTAAGACTCTGTGAGTCTGTGTCAGGAGTTAAGGTGGAGAGAGTGTGTATATAGTACTGTATATAAACAACTGCATTTCTATAAGCTACTAGTGGTTCTGGTGGTCATTCCTGGACGTTGGCACAATCTGTCAGCTATCGTGTCAGGGTTATGGGCCCAGTCTGCTACACCTCACGGGACTAGTGGGAGTAGCACAGCAGCATCCAGGATTCCAGAAGCCATAGCAGCTAAGGAAGCAGTGGGAGGTTGAGTGGAGAGATGGCTCAATCTCAGATACCCATGGAAAAGCTGACCTCAGACAACTACGCTACATGGTCGGTGATACTGGAACATTATCTCAAGTGGGAGGTTCAGTGGGCAGCCGTAGAGCATGTGCCTGTAACTGCGATAGAGCAGGAACGGGATAGTACGGCTCTAGCAACATAATTCTGTCAGTAGACAATAGCCAGTTAATCTATGTGGCAGGCAAGCCAAATGCTCGGGAAGAGTGGGAAGCTCTGAAGACCATACATCTTCAGACTTCAGCTGGGACCATACTCTCATTAACAAGGAGGCCGTACAGAAGCCATAAATCACCCTACACGCCTGCAGCCGAGCACCTCAGGGATCTAGCAGAGATATTCAGACAGCTAGAGCGTAGGGGGAAGAATTACTCTCCAGAGGACAGAATGCATATCATGTTGGGGCCATTGGATGACAGCTACCATGTGTTAATAACATCCCTGGAGTGTATGGACGTGGCACAGATAATGCCTGAATATGTGTCGGGATGGATCCTTGAAGACGAAGCAAGATGGTGGGAGAGCCAGGACCAGATGGCCGCAGCCCAGGTGAGACCACATCAGTTGATAAGAGCAGCTCATCAATCATCGCGGCAGACAGCAGCCCCGCAGTTGGGAGTACACCCCAGAGAGGGACCACCCAGACAGTCAACGCCGATGACAACACTGATGGCATCGCCAATGACACCGCCGAAGACATCAGCCGGGCTGAGGGGCCATACCAGAGGGACGGTGTTCTACCCTGCGCAGATGTCTGAGAAGCAAGCCCATGGAGTTGAGCGGAGGAGTGGAATCTTCAAGGAGGAACTGGAGGAACGTGTGCTCTTTGTGAAAAAATGCTTCAGCTGTGGATCAACGAAGCATTTCAAAAGAGACTGCCCTAATGAACTGGCAAGGAGGCGTCTGAGAAAACAGCCTGGAAATTCCTCGCATACATCAGTTGTGCTGGCAGAGGCTGGAGAAGCGGACAGTCTGTGGCTCATAGACAGTGGAGCCAGCAAGGTTTTTGTAAATCATGTTTCAATGTTATAATCTAAAATGTGTTCAGCCAAAACCCATGTAAGTTTGGCGTACGGGAAACGTTTGGAGATGGAATGTGAGGGGGAGGTGTTTTTCCCAGCTTTAAAACACACATTCAGAGGAGTTTTATGTGTCCCAGGGCTACAGAATAATTTATTGAGCATGTCATCTCTTTCTCAGGATGGTTTTACTGTGGTGTTTCAGGATAAAACATGCCTGGTAAAGAAGCAAGAGGTTGTCCTGTTGAAAGGGCACATTAAGCAGGATGCGTATGTGGTGCACAGTAGCCCAGAGGAGTCATTTAATGCAGTGGAAGCATTAAATCCTAAGCCACATGACGGCTGTGTGCATCTCCTGCACAGAAGGTTTGGTCATGCCGCCTTCTCTACTCTAAAGAAAACCCTAGAGGCTTTAGGGGGTGACCTTAAATTAAACAAATGCAATTCCTTCTTGGACTGCACGGTTTGTAAATCAGTCAAAAGCATGAGAGGGCCAGTGGCAAAAGCCAGTAGCAGGGTTAGTAGCCAACCCCTAGAGATTGTTCACATGGATCTGAGTGGCCCCTATCCTGACAGTGTCTCCCAAAACAAATATGCTTTATGTATTGTGGACGACAGGATGCGTTTTGGCTGGATTTATCTCTTGAAGCAAAAGAGTGAGGCTTGTCAAACAATCAAATATTGGCTAGCCAGAGTTGAGAGGCAGTTAAACCTTGAAGTAAAAAAAGATACAGTGTGATAGGGGTGGAGAATTCTTATCACATTCCCTGACTCAGTGGTTGGAAAGTAAGGGGATAGAGCAGAGACTGGCTAAACCCAGGGTCCCACAGGAAAATGGAGTCGCAGAACGCAGGAATCAGTATTTGCAATCAATGATGCAAGCTCTGCTGGAAGACTCACAGCTCAAACCTAGATTTTGGGGTGAGGCAACAAAGGTATCAAATTACTTAATAAACAGGTTGTGGACATCAAGCATCAATGACATTCCCTATAAGGTGTTATATGGGAAGAATCCCTCTTTGAAGCATCTGAGAGTGTTTGTGACAAAGGCATGGGTAAATGTTTCTTTCCCCTTCTGGATGCACACCTTAACATGGTGAGGGGGTTTGTGAGTGTCAGGGAAGCTGAGAGCAATACCGTAAGGGGTCTAGACTCTATCAAGAGACTAAACTCCTAGCAGAGTCACTCAAGACGGAATGGTCACAGCTGAGACACCAGACGAAGATGCATCCACCCCCTTAAGGGATCAATGGCCACATCCGCAGAAGAGAACAGGCAGTTCCAATGGGGATGGGGGTAGAGGAATCCCTGAAGGTTAGCTACTGGGCAGCAGCAGTAGTGGAAGGTGGCACTGGCGGAAGATCTTTCGTAGACAACGGCAGTAACACTACGGCTAACTCTGGTTAGTACTGCGCAGAAGAAGGCACTGGTAAACCACTTCTGACCAACCTTTACCTTGAAAACCCTATGATGAAAACCCAAAATGAAAAAAGATATAGTGCTGGAAGATGGGACCCCCAGGTCGGATGGCACTCAATCTGCTACTGGGGTAGAGCAGAGGACAAGTACGAGTAGCGCTGTTCTTAATGATGCGATTGGACTAAGCCGAAAGGACGTTCAGTGGTTGACATGAATAGATGCAAAAGGAAAGTCCGAAGCTGTTCGACGCATAAAATAGGAACATGGAATGTGAGAAGCATGAATCAGGGTAAGCTTGAAATTGTTAAACAAGAAATGGAACGTATGGACATTTCAGTCCTGGGAATAAGTGAATTAAAGTGGACTGGATTAGGACATTTTCAATCAGAAAATTACAAAGTGTTTTATTCAGGGAATGACAAAAAGAGAAGAAACGGAGTTGCTTTAATAGTGAGGCAAGATGTAGCAAAGGCAGTCAGGAGCTATAATGCAAAGTCTGACCGAATAATATCAATCAGACTTCAGAGAAAGCCTATCAACATAAGCATCATTCAAGTTTATGCCCCAACTACAGATGCTGATGAGGAAGAAATTGAAAGTTTTTATGCCAGTGTTCAGGAAGAAATTGATCACACACCTAAACAAGATATGCTGATAATCATAGGTGATTGGAATGCAAAAGTAGGAAACAAAGCAGAATCAAATGTTGTTGGCAGATTTGGGCTAGGAGCACGGAATGAAGCAGGAGAACGCCTCGTAGAATTCTGTGAAGGCAACAATCTGTTCATTGCAAACACATGTTTCAGGCAACCAAATAGACGATTGTATACATGGACATCACCAGACGGCCAGTATAGAAATCAAATAGATTATATAATTGGAAGATGGAGAAGCTCTATTCTCTCGGCCAAAACAAGACCAGGAGCCGACTGCGGTACAGATCATGAATTGCTAATATCGAAAATAAAGATAAAGCTTAAGAAAAACACCAAAACATTCATAGCACCAAAATACAATCTAAGCAATATTCCAGAAGAGTTTAAAGACCATGTAAGGAACAGATTTGCATTACTAAGTTCAAGTGAATGTAAACCTGAAGAACTATGGGTGGAAACTAGAGATATTATCAAGGAAGAATGTGCAAAGACTATTCCTGTAGCCAAAAGAAAAGAAAAACCTCGATGGACGTCTGAGGAGACTCTTAAAATTGCCAGAGATAGACGAGAAGCAAAAGTAGAAGGTGACAGAAATAGAATCAAAAGTCTAAGTGCAACGTTCCAGCGACAAGCACGTAGAGACAAAGAGACCTATTATAATAACCAGTGTCAAGAAATAGAAGAGAACAACAAAAAAGGAAGAACAAGATCCAAGAAATCAAAGGGAAATTTAAAGCACGGTTAGGCATGCTGAAAGATCAGCATGGAAATACATTAACTGAACAGGACAAAATAAAGAAAAGGTGGGAACAATACACTGAAGAACTATACAGAAGAGATGAAAGGATAAAAGATTCTTTCCAAGAAGAATCTTTTGAAGAAGAACCTACAGTTTTAGAAAGTGAAGTGAAAGCTACATTGAGAGCAATCGGGAGAAACGAATCACCAGGAGCAGATGGGATATCAATAGAGCTATTCCAAGCCACAGAAACGGAGTCCATCAAAATCTTGACAAGAATATGCCAACAGATATGGAAAACAAAACAATGGCCCACAGACTGGAAACAATCCATTTACATTCCAATTCCCAAGAAAGGAGACATCAAAGATTGCAACAACTATCGGACCATTGCATTAATTTCTCATGCAAGTAAAGTGATGCTCAAAATCTTACAGCAAAGGCTGTTACCATATATGGAACGAGAAATGCCTGATGTTCAAGCTGGTTTCAGAAAAGGAAGAGGCACTAGAGATCATATTGCAAATATACGCTGGTTACTGGAGCGTACGAGAGAATTTCAGAAGAAAATCAGCTTGTGTTTCATAGATTACAGCAAAGCTTTTGACTGTGTGGATCATGAAAAGCTATGGCTGGTTTTAAAGGAAATGGGTGTGCCACTACATCTGATCGTTTTGATGCGCAACCTGTACTCTGGACAAGAGGCCTCAGTTAGAACAGAATATGGAGAAACGGAATGGTTTCCAATTGGCAAAGGTGTCAGACAAGGATGTATTTTATCTCCCTATCTCTTCAATCTATATGCAGAACATATAATTAGGAAAGCTGGATTAGATTTAGATGACGGTGGAGTGAAAATTGGAGGGAGGAACATTAATAATTTGAGATATGCTGATGACACTACATTATTGGCAGAAAATAGTGAAGATTTGAAACAACTATTGCTGAAAGTTAAAAGAGAAAGTGCCAAAGCAGGACTACAGCTGAACATAAAGAAAACAAAAGTAATGACTACAGGAGAATTACACAACTTTAAGGTTGACAATGAGGAAATTGAAATTGTTCAAGACTTTCTATTCCTTGGCTCCACCATCAACCAAAAGGGAGACTGCAGCCAAGAAATTAGAAGGAGATTGAGACTGGGAAGGGCAGCCATGAAGGAGCTAGAAAAGATTTTGAAGTGTAAGGATGTGACTCTGGCCACCAAGACTAGATTAATTCATGCCATCATATTCCCTATTACTATGTATGGGTGTGAAAGCTGGACAGTGAAGAAAGCTGATAGGAAGAAAATAGATTCCTTTGAAATGTGGTGTTGGAGAAGAGTGTTACGGATTCCGTGGACTGCCAAAAAAACAAATCAGTGGGTTATAGATCAAATCAAGCCTGAACTGACCCTAGAAGCTAAAATGACTAAACTGAGGCTGTCGTATTTTGGTCACGTCATGAGGCGACAAGAGTCACTGGAAAAGACCGTCATGATAGGAAAAGTTGAGAGCAGCAGGAAAAGAGGAAGACCCAACAAGAGATGGATTGACTCAATAAAGGAAGCCACAGCCTTCAATTTGCAAGATCTGAGCAAGGCTGTCAAAGATAGGACATTTTGGAGGACTTTCATTAATAGGGTCGCCATGAGTCGGAAGCAACTTGACGGCACTTAACACACACACACAAATGTTCCTTTGCATCAAAGGAGAAAGGGAGGCAAAAAGTCCAAGCCGTTACTTTTCCTAGGTTATCAAAATGCAACCAAATCTTACAGGTTTGCAGATACCCAGAATAAGATTAACTTCAGCAGGTCTGCAACTTTTAGTGAATCTTTTAACTGGCCAAGGCTGCATGGGGAGGAAAAGGAGCCGGAGATAGTGCAGTTGCCTTTAAGCGAGCAGGCAGAAACCCAAGAGATAAACATTTCCCCGCAGAGAACTCCCAGCAGGGAAGCTGCGAGCTCTGAGGATTCAGAAGGAGGGGAGGCGGGGGAAATGGTGGTCAGACACTCTGACAGAGTTACAAAAGGAAAAGCTCCTATAAGGTTTGGGTACAACTTTGACTGTGTGAATTATGTGTCAGTGCATGAACCGGCTAATTATCAAGAAATGCTTTCTCTGGGAGAGAAGGAGAAAGATTTATGGCTCGAGGCGATGAATTTAGAAATGGAAGCTCTGAAGGAGCATAAGGTGTTCACTCCCACATCACTGCCAAGTGGACAACCGGTAATAGTCTGCAGGTGGATTTTCAAGGTAAAGAGGCTTGAAAATGGTGCTGTGCAGAGAAAAGCCAGGCTGGTTTGCAAGGGATATAGCCAAAGAAAATATCTGAGCTAATACGAGGTCTTTAGTTCCACGATTCGGGCTGAATCAATACTATCTGTTCTAGCAGTGGCAGGGTTAAAGAAGTTAGAGGTAGGCACTACGATATCAAAACTGCATATCTCAATGCTCCCCTGAAAGAAACAATTTTCATGGAGCAAATTCCCGGGTTTAAACTGACAAAGGGAGCCCAGGGTGTTACGTCTTAACAAAGCTCTTTATGGTCTCCATCAGTCAGCAAGGGAATGGTACAGTTGCTTTGACAAAGCCATAAAGCAATTGGGATTTAAACAAAGTGTGGCTGACTCCTGTCTGTATTCAAGGAGCACGGGGCAAGGCGTGTCTTACTTGATTGTGTTTGTGGATGATATTTGTATGGTAACTAATACAACACAAGAACAGATACAGTTTCAGAAGGAGTTTAGTACCAAGTTCAAACTGAAATGTTTGGGACCCATTCAAAGTTATTTGGGGGTGCAAGTGACTAGAGACAAGGAAGGGTTTTATTCCTTATCTCAACCAAGCAAGATACAGCAATTGCTGGAAAGATTTAATTTGGCAAATGCAAATGCTGTGGAATACCCAAAGGTCACAGGGTATGGGAAAGATGAGACAGAAGGGCAAGAAGAGTGTGACAGAGAACTGTATCTCTCGTCAGTAGCCTTCTCTATCTAGCTTGCTGGACAAGACCTGATATCTATCAAGCTGTACACGGTCTCACAAAGCAAAATATGTCTCCAAAGCAAAGAGATTGGAAGGCTGCTAAGTGGGTTCTTAGGTACTTGAAGGGCACCGTAGATAAGCAGTTGCACTTAAGAGCAGAGGAGGGAAGCTTGACAGCATATGCGGATGCTTCCTGGGCAGACGAGAAAGATTCAAGGTCTACCAGTGAGTATATTTTGTATCTAGGAAAGGCACCAATTCATTGGAAGTCCCAAAAACAATCATTCGTGGCTACTAGCTCATGTGAAGTGGAGTATAGCGCCATTAGCGAGTGTGTGGGACAAGTAGAATGGTTTGTGTTCTTGTTAAATGAATTGGGTGTCCAGGTATCTCTGCCAGTGAATGTGTTTTCTGACAATGAAGCAGCAAAGACTCTTGCCAACGAGCAATCTTTTAGAGGCAAGAGCAAACATGTTAAAATAAGGTACCAAAATGTGTCAGCTGCAGTAATGAATGGTCAGATAACTGTAATAAAGTGTGCAGGTGAAACTAATATAGCAGATCTGTTTACCAAGACGGTGGATCATAACAGATTCTTACAACTGTCCAAACTAATATGACATACTTGAGAAGGAGTGTTGGAATATGCAAGGCTGTCATATTAGCTGTGACAGGCAATCTTAGATGGAAGGGATCTAACTGTCAACCATAGGCTGATGCAATGGCCTGGAAAGCCCCTAGGAGGCCTGATTATACTGGCCAGATCCAGTTGAGGCCAGAGGCTGAGGTGTGGTGTTGCACCTGGATAATGACTAAGCATGTACTGCTAATTGATGCCTGGTGGTGGCATTATGTATATAAGTGTAAGACTCTGTGAGTCTGTGTCGGGAGTTAAGGTGGAGAGAGTGTGTATATAGCACTGTAAATAAACAACTGCATTTCTATAAGCTACTAGTGGTTCTGGTGGTCATTCCTGGACGTTGGCACAATCCGCCAGCTCTCGTGTCAAGCCAGTCTTCATTTCTCAGTATAAGCTATATATTTCTCAGTATAAATTATATGCACATGAAGATTGGCTGTAGCTCAGGGGCAGAGCATCTGCTTGGCATGCAGAAGGTTCTAGGTTTGATAAATGGCATCTCCAGCTTAAAAAGGACCAGGTAGGAATCAATGTGAAAGAACTCTCCCTGAGATTGTAGAAAGCTACTTCCAGTCTGAGTAGACAATACTGACCTTGATCAACTAATAGTCTGATTCAGAGAAAGCCAGCTTCATGTGTTCATGTTATTTTATTCTCCACTTTCATTGCAGTGTGACATGGGATGCACTTGTTTGATATCATGAAAAGACAGAAGATGCCTTTTCCTAACTAGAACACTTGCTATGTCTCCATACCATTCCAGGAGTATCAAAATGAAGAATAATGTTTTCAGAAATGACTTGCCTAAATTAGAGAATGTAGAATTATTTTCTTGTTGAAACTGATTGTACCTTGGTTCCATACCTATCAAAAGAGCTGAAGATTTTCCTTTACAAGAGGACAGCCAATAGAATTAATTATTGATATTCATGGGTGAAAGAGATATCAGACGTAGTAAGTGATATACCTGAATGACTCCTTTTCACTCTTTAATTAAATTAATATAATTCCTGGAAAGCAGGTATAATTTGTAGTTGGGACACAATACAGATTTACTTATAAGAAGCAAGGCTGCTTATGTTCAGGAAGTTGTACAATCCCCCTTAAAATCAGAGTTAGTTCATATACAACTCTGAGACCATGACAGCTTTGGTTTTTATCCAGTCTCGATTACCTTCCAGTACATGACTGCAATGTGGTGCAGTGGCTAGAGTGTCAGATTAGAGTGACATGTTTATATCTCTATGCAGCCATGAAGCTCACAGATTGAAGTTGGGCCAGTTGCTGTCTCTCAGCCTAATCTCACCACAGGGTTGTTATCAATGGGTGTGGGGTCCTTATATGTTGTCCTGAGCTCCCTGGAAGAAGGGTGGATAAAAATCAAACAAGGGATCCAATCAAAGTGATAGCAGGATGTGTGAATGCAACCTAGATCACTATTTTTGCATACCACCATAATCCTGTTTTAACAAATGAGTTGACTGCATTGTTATATAATTACAGATGAAAACTTTCAGGGACATAGCTTCTGCTCTACAGTCCTCTTCTCTTGAAATAGACACTGTGAATGTGTCAAGCTGCCTTATACTGAATTAGATCATTGATCCATCTAGCTCAGTAATGTCTATCCTGGCAAATGACATAGGTAGTCACACTGGTCTATAAAAAGTCACATATAAAGACTATCTAAGGTAACATAGCACAGCATGCAAACTTTGAGTTCTCCAGAACTCTTCATCAGGACAGATTTAAAAACAAACAAACAAACAAAGGGGTGGGGGAATATCTTTCTGTTGTCTACATCCTTAATCAGATCCTCTGACAACTTCATTTGGTATAGTGCAAAGCTTGTTTTCCTCTTGGCCTTCTAGGAAGAAGCGAAGAATGGAAACCATCAAACTGAAAACATAAAAACCAGTCATTATTAAAGTGTCAGTTGATGGCTGACACCTGATGGAAGATGGGGGGTGCCAGCATCACACACAATATGACATCACTTCCAAGGAAAACCAGAATTAGCTCTAGGAATTGCTGGAAACTCTTGTAAGCCCTTGGCCCGAAGAATCCCCAAAAGCAACAACCCAGACAGGTAGTCCTAAGGCAAGTTGACTTTATTGGAAAAATCAAACGGGTTAACAGTGCTTGCAAACTAACTAAGCCAAGAATGGCTGGCTGGCGCAAATCAGTAATATATATTAGCATAGCTGATATGGCAGGTTGGCATAGTAACTCAGTTTCCCACGGGAGAGGAATGCACGAGATAAAGTGTCTGCTAGAACAACAAAGCGAGGCAGCTGCGAGAAGCCCCAAGAAAGTCATAACACCTCAAAGGAGCCGAGGAGCAGAGGAGCCGAACAGGCCCACTCCTGACATCCTGCTCCCCTTAGGGCCCCCTCCCAACACGAAAGGGGGCTGGCTTCTGGGGGTAGGTGGAGTGGAAGGTTTGCACTATCTGAGGGGCGGCGACGTCGCAGGCGTGTACCCATTCGTCATAGGCAGGGGGGAAGTGCTTCCAACGAACAAGATACTGGAGGGAGCCATGGTGAATGCGAGAGTCCAGGATTTTAGCAACCTCGAAATGCTCCCCCCCCCACCATCACCGGTTGCTCAGGAAGCGGGTCGGGATGCCACTCTGGGGAGGGAGTGTGCAGTTTCAAAAGGCTTACATGGGAAACTGGATGGATACGTCTGAGTGCCTTTGGCAGAGTGAGTTCCACTGTCACGGGGTTGATGATACGAGACACGGGATAAGGTCCCACATATTTGGCACTTAGTTTGTCACAAGGACGGGTGGAACGAAGGTTCTTGGTAGACAGGTAGACTCCATTTTATAGTCCTGGCAAGGAGATCGATGTTTGTCAACCTGAGCCTTGTATTTACGTTTGGCTCGTTCCAAATTCTTTATCAGCCAGGGCCAGGTGGTATGAATTGCCTCTACCCATGCAGCTACATCTCCATCGCCCTCCCCTCTGGAAATATTTAACTGTTCGATAGGACCAAAGTCTTGACCATATACAGCTTGAAATGGACTAAACCCTGTGGATTGGTGAACAGCATTGTTGTAGGCATATTCAGCAAAAGGCAACAGTTCAACCCAATTATCTTGGTGATAATTGACATAACAACGAAGGTAACATTCTAACACAGCATTGACACGTTCAGTTTGCCCATCAGTCTGGGGATGGAATGCACTAGAGAGACCCTGCTCCACCCCCACCAATTTAAGGAAAGCTTTCCAAAATTTGGCCACATAGGTGCCCCCCCCCGTCGCTCACTATCTTCCGCAGGAAGAAATGTAGATGGAAGACATGTGACACAAAGAGGCGGGCCAGCTTTGGGGCAGAGGGAATACTTGCCCACGGGATGAGGTGCACTTGATTGGAGAAAAGGTCCGTAACAACCCATAGAACAGTTTTACCCTCACTAAGAGGGAGGTTAGTCATAAAATCCATGGCAATGATTTCCCAGGGTCTGGAGGGGATTTCTAAGCGCAGAGGTAAAGCAGACCATCATTGCCCTGCTGCAGAAGGGCACCTCCCATGACTACATCCGAAGCATCTACTTGTACTATAAACATACGATCAGGATCAGGATGTTTTAAAACTGGTTCAGAGGTGAACAAACGCTTAAGGGTATCAAAAGCAGTTTGACATTGAAGAGTCCATAGAACTTTGGCTGTGGGGAGAGAGGTGGAAGCCCCCTTACATTTAGTCTTGAGGAGATCAGTGATAGGCAGAGCAATTTGGGCAAAGTAGGGAATAAACCCCAGATAAAAGTTCGCAAAGCCAAGGAATTGTTGCACTTGCTTACGAGTTGAAGGGGGAGCCCAATCAACAATCGACTGGACCTTGGCAGGGTCCATGGTGAGACCTTGGTGTGAAACAATATAATCCAGAAATGTCAATTGGCTTTGGTGAAATTCTCATTTGGATACTTTAGCATAGAGCTGATTGTCCCGGAGCCGTTGTAGTACTTCTCGCACCAAAGCTACATGCTCTTCCATGGAGTTAGAATAAATGAGGATGTCATCTAGATAAACCACCACACCCCGGTAAAACAAATCATGGAGGATTTCATTAATGAATTGCATGAAGACCCCAGAGCCCCCTTTAATCCGAAGGGCATGACAAGGAATTCAAACATACCAAAAAAGCTGGAAAAGGCTGTGAGGGACTCATCCCCGTCACGAATGCGGACTCTGTAATAGGCTTCAACGAAGTCCAGTTTGGTGAAAATGCACCCCTCCTTTAGCTGTCCCAAGATATCTGATATTAGAGGGATGGGGTAGGCATTAGTCTGAGTGACAGCATTGAGCTTCCAAAAGTCAATGCAGAGGCGCAGATCGCCTGTCTTTTTGCGGACAAAAAAGGCACGAGCCGAGCAAGGAGCTGAAGAAGGTCGAATGAAACCATGAGCAAGGTTTTTATCCAAAAAGTCTCGCAATACAGTATGTTTGGTGGTGCTCATGGGATATATTTTACTTTTAGGCAATTTACCGTCCCCCACCACTTCAATAGCACAGTCTGTTCTATGGTGGGGGGGCAGAGCATCGCACTCTTTGACATCGAAAACGTCCGCGAAATCCTGATACTCAACAGGCAGTATTAGGCGGGGGGTGTCAGAGACTAAGGCTGTGGCAGTAGGGAGAACCACTGCGGCTTCGTGTCGGTGTTGGGCGCAGTCGGGATGCGAGAAGGTGATAGTATCGGCTTTCCAGTCTATAGAAGGGCTGTGTCCCTTTAGCCAGTTTATTCCCAAAATGACTTCATATCGGATGGGGGCTATAGTGCAGTCTATTTGTTCCCAATGAGAACCGATACCCATCGCAACGCTGCGAGTGCGACAGTCTACCGGGCCACCCCTAAAGGTGCTGCCATCCATCTGAGCGAACTGGATAGGGTCAGGTAGTGTCTCGGACTTAACTTTAAATGCCTTGAAAGTGGCCACATTGATTAAGGAGCGCCCACAGCCCGAGTCTATGAGGGCTTTAACATGTAGTTTGGGGCCGCGTTTGTAATGTTGTAACACTACATCCACATATACAGTATTTTAAACTTCACTCACCATAACAGGAGCCTTGGGTTTTGCAGACCCTGTCAAGAGGAGATTCTAGGTTGAGGGCAGGGGGATCCCAGGAACGATCCTCATCAGAAGATTGAGAGCTGTGGGTGGGTTCACCAGTGACTTCTCCGACATGAAGTGTCGAGGGCGCATGTCGTCCCGGCGCAGTGCTGCATGCTGCAGCGGTGCCTCTGTGCTGAGGTCATCCCCAAGCCAGGGGGGGTCCTTCTGGACAAGAAGGAAGAGCGAGGTCTGGCCGGCGCGGGCAGGCTGCTGCGAAGTGGCCCATGGTGCAGCAAACAAGACAGGCTCCCCTCTGGAACCGGGATTCGTGGTCCTGTGAGGGTCGCGTTGGTCTCCACGGGATGGGGGTTGAAGCCTTAGAGGGAGGCTTTTGGCTGTTCCCCTCTTTGGTCCGACGCCGAACCAGGGAGATGAACTGGCGGTGGATTTCCACCTCTTCCACCAGCAGGATCCAATCCTCCAAGGTGTCAGGATCCCCTCGCATATATGCCCAGTTCAAAATGTCGGGGTGTAATGCCTCCCGAAAATAGTGTATGCGGGTAGCTTCTGGCCAGTCCACTATTTTACTGGCGAGTCATTGAAACCCGTCGGCGAACTCCCGAACTGGGGTTGAGCCCTGCCGGAGCTGTAAAAATTTGGCTTTAGCCCTTTCTCCCAGAAAGGGGTCCTCGAAACGTCTCCGCAGGGCCCTCATGAAATTATTGAGAGAGCGTAAGGAGCAAGCCCGAGTGCCAAACTGGAGAATCATCCAGTCTGCCACTTTTCCCGTTAAGAGGGAGGCGACAAAACGAACCCAGCTCTCCTCGGTGGGGAACAACTGGCCTTGTTCCCTCATGTAACTGGCCACATGATGCAGGAAACAGGGTAAAGCCTCGACCGAGCCATCATAGGTGATCTTTAGTTGGGGTTATTTCCATTGAATTGGTTGCACAGGGAGCGGTAACACCGGCACTCCAGGGGGCGGCTGGCCTGGCACGACGGGCGCACCGGGCATGATCGGCGCGGCAGGCGCACCTGGCCTGATTGGCGCGGCAGGCGTGGCGGGTCCCCCGCCAGGTGCCTGGGGTGGATGTTGTGGAGCTGGCTGCGGAGGCTGGGTAGGATCCGGTGGAACAGGGGCGTTTTGAGCCCGTTGCAACTGTTCATTCTCGCGGAGCAGTTGTTCCATCTGTTCCTGTAGACGGTTCACCTGGTCAGCCAATTCCCGGTTCTGGCTCCACAAGAAATAAGTGTCATCGCGGATCCCTCCGGTACGTCTGGATTAGCTGACCCGGAGGTCGGAGGCCCAGTGGGATCCGTCGCCATAGAAGTCCTCGTCGTCGGATAAGTCCGACTCGGGGTATTGTCCAGCAAGGCGCCGGGCACATTGCGTGGCGCGAGACAGGACGAACGTTGGGGAGAAAGAGGGTCTGAAGGAGAACCCTGATCCCACAGGTCCCTTGGGACACATGTCTTTCGCATTTGCCCTGGCACATTCGGCTGCCAACTGCTGCTCTCTGTCCTTGTTGGCCTGAGCCTTGGCCGCCGCCAATGCCGCTTCCTGCCGTTGTTCCTCGGCCCGTTGGTTTGCGAGCGCTTGGTCCATTTCCAGCTTCAAAGCGAAAGCTGCAGTGACCAGAAGGGCGAGGAGCGGGGACTGATCCTGTCCAAGTAGAGGTTCCACCTGGACAGCCAAGGCAGCTGCCCCAGCTCCAAATGACGGAGTCAACAGTCGCATCAAGTCGGCCACCGTAGTTGTGGTCAAGGGTAGATCCACAAATAGTAACGCAGTCCAAATAGCGATGGCATGTGCCTCGGCTTCACAAACTTTAGGATCAGGAACCAGGGTCTGCGGCTGTTGTCCCGCCATGTCGCGGAGCAAGTCGGGTAGGTCCGGAACCACCGCTTGATCCTGTTGCAAAGTCAATTTCGCTAACAAACGAGTTAGGAGAACCAAGTCCTCTTTCGCCTCCCGCACCGCTTCCAACAACCCGTCCAGGGCTAAGAGGTCGTGACGGGCTTCACGGTCCGCGTCCTCAGATGACCAGGGCATCGTTTCCGTAAGGCAGCGCCACTGATGCCGAAGAAGACCCACTAGGCAGTTAATTTCCGCATCAGTCTGTAAAGCTTCTACTAGCACATCATGCAGCAGAGTAGGGTCTTCAGGAAAGATGGAAGATCCCACTAATAGAGTCCAATGGGTTAAGTCCTCCAGGATTCCAGGCATGGAACCCGTGCTCGGGGAAACGCGACCTCCACCCGAGATGTAGGCGAACCCTCCAGGTTCTCCAGCTACGCTGATGAATAGGGTGATTCTTGGCTTAATGTAAGCCCTTGGCCCGAAGAATCCCCCAAAGCAACAACCCAGACAGGTAGTCCTAAGGCAAGTTGACTTTATTGGAAAAATCAAACTGGTTAACAGTCCTAGCAAACTAACTAAGCCAAGAATGGCTGGCTGGTGCAAATTAGCAATATATATTAGCATAGCTGATATGGCAGGTTGGCATAGTAACTCAGTTTCCCACGGGAGAGGAATGCACGAGATAAAGTGTCTGTTAGAACAACAAAGCGAGGCAGCTGCGAGAAGCCACGAGAAAGTCATTACACCTCAGAGGAGCTGAGGAGCCGAACAGGCCCGCTCCTGACAACTCTATGGCTAAATCATAGAATTTCCAGTGATTCCTAGAATGACATGACGTTGTACCACCCATGGCACCAGCAATATTTTTTAGATTTTTCTCCTGCCTGCCAAAGGAGCAGCAGCAGGAAGGATTGCCAGCAGGGGATCTTCCACCACAGCACAATACCTGGCAACCCTGGCCATTATTCAAACATTTCTCTAATGAAAAATGGCACACATGGTCCTCTTAAAGGGTGAAGAGTAGAGGACAAACACTATAGAGCTCCTTTTATTGATACTGGAGATGATTTTAACTGATGCACCAAGCAAAGAGTCAGTGGAAGCCAAATTATCTAGTATATCTTCCCAGGTTCTCTTTCCTCCACTTGAAGAACCCCTCTCTTTATAAGCTAAATTCAGGTATTCCCAAAGTTGTTCCACAGCAAAATGAAAATAATCAAAAACCAACCAAAATAACAGAACAAAGTCTGGCAGTGGCTCTTCAGTGTCCTAGGTAAAATAAAAGCCCCATTAGCTGCTATTTAAGATCCTTTAAATGAAGATGCTAACAATATAGATATCCTGCTTGTACAAAGGCACCAGAGCAGGCACTATCAGAGCTGTTTATCCCACAACAGCAAAAGCTGAACTGAGGCTATTTATAGGAGTTAGTGCCTGCAGCTGTAGCAGTAACCTGGAGTCTGTAGACAGCTGCAGCAGAACCCTATTCAGCATCCTGCAATGCTTCAGAGTGAAGCTTGGTCTTCTGCTGCAGAGGAAAGGCCTTAGGTAGCCAGTTATACACTCTGCCATCTGATTGGAGTTTCTTCCTAGGCCAGGGGTCTCAAAACTGCGGCTCCAGAGCCGTATGTGGCTCTTTGGCCCATTGAATGCGGCTCTCCAAACTTGGTTTGGAGTCCCTGCTCTTGCGCCCGCTCGCGCCGGCAGCCGGGCTGCGGAGCCGGCGCGCCTGAGAGAGAGAGAGAGAGAGAGAGAGAGAGAGAGAGAGAGAGAGAGAGAGAGAGAGAGAGAGAGAGAGAGATAGCGGGCTACTCTCTCTCTCCCCCCCCCCCCCCGCCGTGGAGAATGGCCGGGTTCTCCCTTTCCCTTGCCCTCAATGGTTGGGAGGCTAAAGCCTCCCCTCTCCTCTAGCCGTGCGATTGCTGGGCAGGCGGCTCGGCGGTTCCTGGCCCCCCCGCCCACCTATCAACTGTTGGGCAGGGCGGGCTTCCTTTGGTAGACCTGGCCTCCGGCTGAGTCCCATTGGGAGGCCATGTCTACCCACTGGCTTTCTGGGCAGTAGACCTGGACTCCGAGGAGGGGAAAAAGTCCCCCTTCAGAGGCCAGGTCTACCAATTGACTTCTATGGGCCTCCGGAGTCCAGGTCTACTGCCAAGAAAGCCAATGGGTAGACCTGGCCTCCCAATGGGACTCAGCCGGAGGCCAGGTCCACCAATAGGCTTTTATGGCGGTAGACCAGACCTCCAGAAGAGGACTCAGGACAGGGAGGGGGAAATGGCAGGGACTTACAATTTAATTTTTATCAATAAAAAAGATCATTATTAAGTATGATATCAAGTTTTATTCAGTGTACCTATAGTTTAATTAAGACTTAAAACTTTAATTAAAGTTTATTAAGTTAATAAACAGTGTACCTACCTATATAATTTAAGTTTAAGAAATTTGGCTCTCAAAAGAAATCTCAATCGTTGTACTGTTGATATTTGGCTCTTTTGACTAATGAGTTTGCCGACCCCTGTCCTAGGCTTTCCACCTTCTCCACTCCTGTTGCTCTGGGGGTGACTGTGAGGTCCCTGGCAATAGACAAATCTTCTCAGTTGATTCATCAACAGTCCCCGTCTCTGCCTTCTGCTCATGGGCCACCTGGGCTTCAGGCCCAGCAGCCATAGCTATCTGCATGTTCCCTGATGGTCCTGGAGAATCCCAGTATCCTCAGAGTCTGCTGGGGTTTTCTCCTCTGTGGGGTCAGCCACCATGACATCCTCATCCTCTGAGGAGGACTTATCAGGCCCAACCTTGACAATTGGGAACTTCTGCAAGCACAGTATATTCTACCAATGAGTCATGGACTTCCCTTGTGCATAAGCGAAGGTCAGGAAGGAAGACAGAAAGCGAGAAGAAAGGGAGGACAGATAAAGTTCTTCCTCTTGTCCTGTTCAACTTGGAATTACTCTGTTCTGTTCAGTCCTCTCCATGTGTGAGGATGGCAAGGCTCCCGGGGCAACACATAGGGTACATTTCCCAAAGAATGGCACTGTATGGCCTGGTGGCCTAGAAAATCAGGATGAAGCAAATCATGAAAGGTGGTAAAGCTGGATAGAGCCAAATGGGCATATCTAAATTTTTATTTTTTGTATTATTTTAATGATCTTGGGTTTGAATATTTTAACCTGTTGCTATACTGTTTTAGATTGTAATGGCCTATGGCCTTATGCAATAAACTTGACTAAGGTACATGGATCAGTTTATTTTTTTTAACAAGGCACTATGTATGTTCAGTTCCACAGTATTATTAATCAGGTTGCAGATTTCAGCATTTTTTAAGGAAAGACATTTGTATTTGAAGAAAGGTTTTTGGAAAGATTTAGCTTATGCACATTAAAGAAAAATATTAGAACAAAGTAAAATGTTAGATGTGGTCAGGGATCTCAAAGGAAATATGGACTCTGCAAAGGATGCTTTTTAAATATTATTTTCTACAAAGTTTTTGACTATAACTAAACTGCAGTCCTCCAATGGACATAGACCTTCTAAGATACTCATCTCCACTTAAAATGTCTTAAGTCCACTTCCCACAAGAAAAAAAGAACTGTTCAGATCTTCAGTGCTTTTATATTCTTCACTAATATTTTCAGCCTTGGGTTGATCTAAAGCATCCAAAACGAAAGAGATCTCTTTCTGTGAGGAGTACAGCTTTTCACAGCAAATAAAATTAACCCTTGTTCATTTAAAACTGTTTACAGGATGACCAGATTTTGCCAAGTAAAACACTTCTAGTCATTGCTGTTTTAGTTGGCAAAGCCTGCCTCTAATCTGTACAAGAATGTTGTTTGGAAGGATGAAATATGCCCAATTTATATGCCATATTCTTCCCTTCAGCACCGTCTGGTTCCCTCGGCACAACACAATTGCAGTGGACTGGAACTGGCGGCTATTGGAGCATTCAGGCCAGGGACCACCGGAAGGTCTCCCTCACCAGTACATCTTCTTACAGAAACGTTTTGGAATGAAGGTGTGCCTTTTGATCCAAGGTAATGAGAAGAGTCAAAACATGAATTTGAAAAGAAAGGGGGAAAGCTGGCTTGGATTTGCTTCAATGAAATTGTTAAATCCTAATTAATCTTACATGTTAGCTGATCTGCTGCCAAGTACACTTCAGAGTTGAGAAGTCTGGCACACAAACCTTTCCAAGGCCCGAAAAGGGTAGCCACCAGAGATTGGAACTATGCAGGGCACTACATTACCAGCCATTTAGCTAGTGGAGATCTTGGCTGAGAACCATATTTGCCTTTTGAAAGCTCTTCTGACATTGTCCATACTTCTCCAAGCTCCTCACAGTCAAAAGAAACAGAAACATTTTCTTTTATATGAGAGCTTTCTGAGAGCCACGCCATGTACTAAACTCTATGCTTCTTACAGGAAAATGGAAGACACACTTTAAATCATTTCATGGGCAGTCCTTATGATGTAGAAACCCAGAGCCAGTGTCAAAGGTCAGCACACCAAGGCCCATGGCCCAGCAGGTCCTAGGGACAGTCACTGGCATCTCCAGGTAAAACAATGACGTACAAGGCCTGAGACCCTGGAGAGCTGCTGCCAGTCACAGTTGATGCTGCTGACCTTGATAGACTAATACCCTGACTTTGTATATATAAGGCAGTTTATGTGTATGGCACGTGTAACCATGGCTCTTTCATCCTACTTTTAGCCTAGTTGGTATTGGCTGAAAGCCATGCTCTGCTTCCCCTGCAACCCTCCCATCAGAAAATGGGAGAACTCCCCAAGTCCCTTGCCGCTCCATGACTTTGTGGCTATCTTCCACTTTCCAACAGGAGGGATGCCTAGTGGCCGCAGAGCAGGACTCCCTCGTGCTTCTTTTACCCTACTGACACTGTTGTGTTCCAATGCTTGCAGATCCACAAAATGGGAGAGGCCAGCTACATGATAAATATTTGCAAACAAGATGGTTTAATTCATGATAACAGATGCCAGGTGGATTGATTTGACCTGACCCCTGTGTGGCTGCTGTAATCTGTATGCTGGTCCTGAGTCCCACTTATCGGAAGAAAATTTGGGATATAACTATTTTAAATACATTAAATAAAAAATAAAACACAGACAGTATCTGCCTATGGAAGGCACACTGAGGATCCAAAAGATAAATCAAAATGTAAGGTTTGCTTGTGGGTACAAAGTTTGAAAATCACAGTTCTAGATGAATAATGATCCCCCCTAATATTTCCATAATATTGTGTCTTTATATTTGACAATAGCATTAAGATCTTAATGGGGAGGGGGCCTGGAACTGAAAAACACTGGTGAGACGCAAAAGCAAAGTTTAGAGTGACACTGCCTGACACTGCCGGATGACCCCTTACTTGAAGGTACAGCTTTTATTTTACATAGCCATTATTTCAGGCTGTCACTGTACAGATAGTTTTGTAACCATGATGCCAAAGCTCCCAAAAGTCCTCGATGTTGATCTGGTAAACTTAGTAAGAAGTTATTTGCTACTAATGGCAGAAAGCTGATATGAGAGGGGGAAAAACAACCCAGAACAAGGTACTTGGAATAAGGCTGCAGTCAGATCGTTCTCTGCCTCTTATTGTTCTCTTGCTACTGAACCATTCTGATCACACAAACTGTTCTCAGTTAGAGATCACTGAGGATAACCTGGGGAGGGACATTTGACAGTCCATCAAGCAGAGGCTGAAACATTAGCCATTTCACCTTTTGACCTGTTTACTCAAATGATTAAAAAAGCACATTTCTTTCATGATTCTTTCATGATTACTTTAAGTGAGTCCAAAATATCCTCCACCCACTCCACACCGCCAACAAAGATGTATTATAAAGCAAAAATTCTTTCCATATCAAAGTCTCATTTGGTTAATGCCAGACCTGTTGAAAAATAAAAACTACAGTCATTTAATACTAGTTGACATCAGACTTTTTGTGTTGTAATTGCTATATACAGAAATGTGTGCGTATTGTTAGAGAATTAGTTATTTGTTTATATTCCTCTTTGGTTATAAGGCCCTCCTTCCACTTCCTAAAGGAGTCTTTTTTATTTCTCAAATCTTTAAAAAGCTGTTTATGGAGCCACCCTGGCCTCTTTAGACTCCTCCCATTTCCCCTTCTCATAGGAATGGTTTGTGATTGCGCCTTCAGTATTTCATTTTTAAGAAACTCCCACCCTTCTTGAACTCTCCTCTCCTTAAATATTTTTGACCATGGGATTCTACCCAGCATAAGTTTAAGTTTGTTAAAATTTACTCTGTTAAAGTCCAACCTATATGTCTAAGTACAGTTTTTCCTTTCCCCAAGATTGTAAATTCCAAGATTACATGGTCACTACTTCCCAGAGTGCCTACTACTTTAACCTCATCAACCAGTTCTTCCCTGTTGGTGAGAATCAAGTCTAGTGTAGCAGATCCCCTTGTTTCCCTGTCCACTTTCTGGAACAAAAAGTGGTCAGCAAGACAAGTCAGAATTTATTGGACCTTGCATTTTTAGCAGAGTTGGACTTCTTTATTGGACCTTGCATTTTTAGCAGAGTTGGACTTCCAACAGATATCTGGGTAATTAAAATCTCCCATTACCGCCGTGTCCTGTTTCTTTGAGAATTTTGTAATCTGGTGTAGGAATGTCTCATCCAAGTCCTCTGCCTGGTTTGGTGGTCAATAGCAGACCCCCACCATAATATCACGATTATTTCTTACTCCATTTATTTTTACCCATACTTAACTGGACTTCCATTCTCAGATTCATGTACTTTTTCACAAGTATACACATCTTTGACATAATGCTACTCCTCCCCCTTCCTTATCTGTCTATCCCTTTTAAACAAGTTGTACCCCTCAATCTTAATATTCAAATCATGAGTGACATCCCACCAAGTTTCAGTAATGCCTATTAGGTCAAAATCCCCTTCCTGTATTAGGGCTTTGAGTTCTTCCTGCTTTTTTCCCATATTCTGTGCATTAGTGTACAGACATCAGAATCCGTGGTTTATGTGCCCTGAGGTTTCGTTTCTGTGAGTTTATGCTTCCTTGCATACATGCATCCATGCAAATCTTTATTGTTCTCATCTTCAGTTATTGTCAGCATACTAGGCTTTAAGTTGTTGTCTCACTCCCCCATAGGATTTAGTTTAAAGCTCTCCTGATCAGGTTTGTGAGGCTCTCACCAAACACATTTTTCCCTACCCTTGTGAGGTGCAAACCATCTCCCAATAGAAGAGCTTCTTCTCGAAAGCGTAAGCCATGGTCCAGAAATCCAAACTTGTCTTGATGACACCATCTACACAGCTTGTCATTAATCTGAAGTATTCTTCTTTCCCTTCCTAAGCCACAACCTTTTACAGGCAGAACTGATGAAAACACAACCTGCACCCCCAGGTCCTTCACCTTCTTACCCAGAGCCACATAATTTCTTTTAATATGTTCTGGGCTGTGTCAGGCAATATCATTTGTTCCCACACAAATGAGCAAGAAAGGGTAATAATCTGTGGGCTTGATGAGTCTTCCTACCCCTTCTGTCACATCCTGGATGCATGCACCTGGTAGACAGCAGACCTCTCAAGATGACAAGTCCTGTCGGCATACTTTAGACTCTACCCCTCTCAGTAGGGAACCCCCAATCACCAGAACACACCTCTTCCTAAATTGGGGAGTGGAAGATCGAGTCTTCTCATGTGCAGGAGCCTGAGAAATTTCTTTCACTCTTTGGGGGGGGGGTAGCCCTTGTTCCAGTGGACCAGAATCAGTATCTATGGGGAGATCCTGGAACTGATTGCTGAGCAACAGAGGATCAGAATGAGTCCTGATTTTCCTGCTCCTGTGGGTCACATTCTTCCATGCATCTTCCTCCTGTGTTGCTTGCACCTCCATTTGTTCAGATTCCTTACTCTCCTCCTCCTGTTGCTCCCTAAAGAGTGATTCAAGAGTTCTGTCCATGAACTCTTCACCTTTCTTAATAAGATGAAGTGTGGATAAGTGTGTCTCAAGACCCTGTATCTTCCACAGCCTGGGCCTTGCTGGTACGCAACAGCTTATCAATATAAGAGAATTTAGGATGTAACCTAAATGGAATCAATGGAGATATTTCTGGGATTAATTTATTTTTCCATTTGTTCCAGATTTCAAAATAACTGGGAGTAACTATAACAAAAAATCTAAATAAACTACAACAAATAAACTTCTACCCAGTGATTCGAGAAATAAATAAAAATGTCAAAAGATGGACTAAGACACAATTGACAATTATAGGTAGAACAAGTGCCATAAAAATAGCAGCATTTCCAAAATTAAATTATCTCTTTCATACACTCCCTGTAGGAATTGAATCAAAGGAACAGGCTAAGTGGCAAAAAATATTTTCAAACTTTATTCACCAAGGCAAGAAGCCACAACTTATGAATACGTTAAGACAAAAAAGATTGGATCAAGGAGGATGGGGAGAACCTAATATAAGTAAATATTATGAGGCAAGTCAATTGAGAATCATAGTATCATCTCTAGGGGGTTCATTGGAAAAAACATGCATAGGTTTGAAAGCAACAGAGAAACAATTAGATTTAATTGAAAGGCTTATATATGGTGGAAGGAATGTAAGAGATATAAAATGGGTGGACAATCCCTTTTTATAAACCACATTAAGGTCGTTTATGTACGGGAGTTTTACCTGAGGTTCTTGCTGGCTGGATCCACACTTTCCTGTTGGAAATCTATGCACCAGCAGTCTCCCATCTCAAATCAAGAAGCATTTGAGTCCCTGCCTCTTGAAATGCTGCTTTGTAATTGGATGTAGTGCTTACTGTGAGAGAAAAGTCGTTGTCCCCCAAAAACCCAATTGCCACATTAAAAAGCATTTTAAAAAACAGAGTTCTCTACAAGGAAGGGGGGGACCCAAGCCTTGTTTCTAAAATCCATTCTTCTGCTCAGAAAGAATTCCGAGATATCAGGAAGCATTTTAAAGCCCACCCATTAACATACTGCTTTGTAATTGGCTGTAGTGCTGTCTGTGAGAGAAACATCACTCCCCCAAGCGTCCATATCCTGCGCTTTGCCTTAGGCTTGGGGATTTCACCCAGGCAGAGCTCAGGGGAGATGGAAGAATTGGGTTAACAGATGAACAGGAAGTCCAGGGATTTGAGAGGGCTGTCAGTGAGATCATCTCTAATGGACAGAAAACTCATGCATAATTCCAAAGAACAACTGAGACTAGGGGAGAATGTGAATGAATGTACCCATGTATAAACGATCTAAGCATTCATGAACTTTCTTAAAGGATGTTCCTAAACAAGTTGATTTTCATGCTGTATGATCTATGTGCTAGCACAGCCCACAAATAGCCTATTAGCTTTCATAGGACTGCACTTGTAAATAACTGATCACCAATACTGTATGACAACATGTCCAATACAAGCTCAGAAAAGTTAGGGCAGAAATTCCTCTAATGGAAAAATGTTTTTGTCAGGAAGTTATATTTAAAAATCAGCAACTGGGACTGGCAGCTATGAGTAGCTGGTGAGCACATTTTAGAGCGTACGTTCCAGATGTGCCTTTTAGGACGGTGCAATATTCTTATTCTCTCTCTCTCTTTCTCTCTCTTTAAAGCCATGAAGATGTGCATTTTAGCATGCAAAGCAGTTAGAAACATTCCAGGGGCTTCTGTTGTTATAGTTTATTGCCAGCTTTTGTAGGCAACGTATTTTTGTATTGCAGTTAACAAGAATTCCTTTGAAAGGGACAGGAAAATAGGCATGCGTAGTTTACATACTGTTTATGCTTTGCATATTCTTTGACTAAAAATATCTAATGCTCTTTTAGCCCACCTTCAAACTCAGGCTTGAGATTCGACTAAGAGGCAGAGTATAGTTCTTGCACGTGGCTCATCTTTTCTTGCATCCAAAAAAAGAATGAGAGAGAGAGAGAGAGAGAGAGAGAGACAGACAGACAGACAGACAGACCTTAGACTCCAAGCATCCAACTTTCTAACATTCTTGTCTCTGTTACACTTTGAAAAGTGGCTACTCCTAATGACTGTCTATAAAAGGAGAAACATACAAAGTCTGGACAGGGCAGGAGAGAACGGGAACAAAGTACTTATTAAATCTGATACTTTGTTGGGGCCAAACTGAAAGAAAAAATTTTTTGGCCTTGGATCCTGCACCATCAGAGAAGCAGACATTTGTGAATTGTTGGCAGCTTAACTTCTCTTGTTCATACTTTGCCACGCTGACTGTCTCAGCATAAAAGAATGCAAACAGAATGCAATTTAGCCAAACTAGAAGGAGTGTGGGTGGCCAGTAAGACAAGACCCCAATTCCCAGCACTGCAAACTAGAAGTGGAGTGAATGAGAGAACCTGGAAGAGTTGATTGTATTTGAAACGACTGTCACAGTAGGAAGGAGCACACAGGAAGAGAGTAGGAGCACAATATTATGGTGTTCCTAATAAGAACATCATTCTGCTGTTGCGTATCCCCATGGTTTGCACCCCAAGATACTTTGGACTTCAGTGCAGTGGCTGCAGATGAAATCTGTCCAGTTTGATATTGAAGCAGGGTCTCTTGATTAAGGCTGGAATTCCCCTAGGACAGGGGTCGGCAAACTCATTAGTCAAAAGAGCCAAATATCAACAGTACAATGATTGAGATTTCTTTTGAGAGCCAAATTTCTTAAACTTAAACTATATAGGTAGGTACACTGTTTATTAACTTAATAAACTTTAATTAAAGTTTTAAGTCTTAATTAAACTATAGGTACACTGAATAAAACTTGATATCATACTTAATAGTGATCTTATTTATTGATAAAAATTAAATTGTAAGTCCCTGCCATTTCCCCCTCCCCATCCGGAGTCCTCGTCTGGAGGCCTGGTCTACCGCCATAAAAGCCTATTGGTAGACCTAGCCTCCAGCTGAGTCCCATTGGGAGGCCAGGTCTACCCATTGGCTTTCTTGGCAGTAGACCTCGCCTCCGGAGGCCCTTAGACGCCAGTTGGTAGACCTGGACTCTGAAGGGGGACTTTTTCCCCCTCCTCGGAGTCCAGGTCTACCGCCAAGAGAGCCAGTGGGTAGACATGGCCTCCCAATGGGACTCAGCCGGAGGCCAGGTCTACCAAAGGAAGCCCACCCCGCCCAACAGCGGATAGGCGGGGGGGGGGGCGCCAGGAACCGCTGAGCCGCCCGCCCAGCAATCGCGCTGCTAGAGGGGAGGGGAGGCTTTAGCCTCCCAACCATTGAGGGCAAGGGGAAGGGGGACCCGGCCATTCTCCATGGCGGGGGGGGGAGAGACAGCTCGCCCGCTCGCCCGCTCTCTCTCTCTTTCTCAGGCGCGCTGGGTCCACAGCCCGGCTGCCGGTGCGAGTGGGCGCAAGATCAGGGGCTCCGAACTCAACGGGCCAAAGAGCCGCATGCGGCTCTGGAGCCGCAGTTTTGAGACCCCTGCCCTAGGACCATGTTGGTGAACCTACGGCACGAGTGCCAAGTCCGGCACGCGGAGCCCTCTCTGTGGGCATGCGACTCCCTGCTGCCCAGCTGGGCAGCGGGGGCTTTGAAGGGCTCCGCGCTGCCCCGCTCCTGGACTCCTCGCCACCCAGCTGGGGGACCCTGCCCGGGAACAAAACAAAAGAAAAGGTGGCAAACTTTTAATTTAAACAGCTTCCCCGCCCCAAAATGCGGAGAAGGCGCCTTCTGTCCCGGTAGTGCAAGGCGCGGGTGACCCCTGCAACTACTGAGCGGGTGCTCCAGCCAACATTTTTGCATCAATCTTCCCAGCAACCCCGCTCGGAAGGAACCCGGACGGGCCCATCCCCCTTCGTGTCTCCCGCCGCCGGACTGTTCCATTCCGAGTGCAGGAAGCAGGGAGGTCTCCAGCACTGGGCAGGCGACCTCCTCGCCTCCAACTTCTCCCGCTCCTTCGACCCAAGTGCGGTCTGGCGGAGGAAGGGCCAGCGGCGGCCTCGAGAGACTCCCGGCTGAGCGGGCGGCGGGGAAGGCAATGGAGCGGCCGAGCCTCCCGGCTCTCCCACCCCCCCTTGCCTTCTGCTCATCCAGCGTCCCTGCGTCCTGGGCTGGGATGCCTGGCGGCAGCGGCGCCAACAGCAACACCTGATTTGAGCTCCAGCTTGGGAAGAGGCTTGCGAGTGAGCAAGCGAGCTGAGGAACGCGTGCCGCAGCCGGTCCCCAGACGAGCGCGCGGCCAGGGTGGCCCCCCGGACCCCCCTCCTGAGGACCAAGGTGAGGCGGAACAGCACATGCGTTCGCTTTTGGGGTGCCTCTCCTCCCCCCTGGCAGCTCCTGCCCACGCTGTTTTCCTTTGCCCAAAACCAACCGTGGGGACGCAGTCCGGCCCTGGCTTTTGCCGGGAACCGTTTTGTGTGGCGACTGTTTGCCGCCAGTTTGTTTTTTAATCTCCCACCCACACCTCTCCTCTTCCTGTGCAGAAAAGGGCACATGGGTTTGTTTTGAAGCAGCGGCGTGACCCTGACCCCTTGTTTCCAGTGCCAGGCTCGGCAGGCTTTGGGTGCCTGAAACACCAGCGCAGTGCCTTGTCTTCGCCAAGAGTCAGCCGTGGCCTTCTAGCAGAAAGGGCTCGATTCCCAGTCCCTCTCTTGTGGGGAACTACAAAGGGCTGAAAAAGAGCACATGGTGGAGAGAGAGGGGCAGGGGGTGGGGGTGCGGGCCTGATACTCTGCAGAAGTGGTAATTCCGGAGCTGTGGCTGGGTTAGACTGTTGCAGCAAGATAAAACGGTTGCAATGCCGGAGGCCTTTTATTCTGGAGCCTCCCCCCCGACTCCCCACCGCCCAGCTGGGCAACAGGGGGAGCCCTTCAAAGCCCCCCCCTTCCCTGGACTCCCCATGCCCCCCCTTGCCAAGCCGTGTTGGCACTTTGCAATAAACAAGTGGGTTTTGGGTTGCAGTTTGGGCACTCGGTCTCTAAAAGGTTCGCCATCACTGCCCTAGGAGGTTTCAAGAGGATGTAGCCTGGATGCTTGAATGCTCCAGAAGAACATTAATGCTCTATGTTTGATCCTCCAGAGTTGCTCACATCCATGGCCATAAGCATCAACCCAAGTTTGCAGGACCAAAGATCCCAGAATCTCCCTCATTAATTCAGCCACCTCCACGACGTTATCAAACAGACTTTAACCAGTGTGCCGCTCAGGTCATTTACTCCCCTCTTCTTCTTCATGACCATATTTGGACTTCTGCCTACTTTTACAAAATCACAATCCACCTATAGGAAAAGGATCCTGCACTTTGGGTCCAGTGCCACCACAGATCCTAACTTTACACTAAATTTGGACAATAGTAGGGGTCTTCCATTGCAGCCCAGGTAAATAAAGACGACAACTTATGCTCTTCATTTTTTATAGTGGCTCCCCTCCAAAAGCTTCTTCCAGCACCATGACCACAATACTGCCAGACCATCCCTCTTCAAGACAGAGAATGTTTTTCTTTTTCTTGTCCTGCTGTCTGCCCTGAATTTAACCTTCCACATGTTACTACCTGCCACCCATTCCTTAACGCCTCCATCTCCAATTTGTGGCTAGTCTGTCTTACTTCCAGCCAGTCTTTCCACATCACATCCCTCTTCTTGTCAGGGATTGCTTTCATCCCTGGTTTTACCCATTCTGGGTAGCTTTGCACCTCTCTAGGTTGTTTTGCTCTAGATTAGCCATGTGGGAAGAACACAATTTGGAACTTGAATTGGATATCAAGATTAAAGTAATACAACCAAACACTAGGATTGTGCAAATTTGGTTTATTGGATTACCATATATTTATTGCCATGGTATTACGGCAATTGCTCCCTGCCTTGTACTTTTGTCTCGATTCCTCCACTTTTTACTTTGTATTTTAGATATGGCAATAAAGTTACTGGCTGATTAAGTAGTTCCCTCCTCTCCATCTTTCTCTTATTGTGCCAAACTAAAACCAATGTATGCAGCAGACTAAGGGATTCCTTTGTGCCCCAGAAGAACTCATGTTGTGGATTTTGTAGTGGACATGGCTTCACATGACAGGCCTGACATGGGGACCTATTTGGCTAACACTACCAACATTCACCACTGAGTTTAGAAAAGTTATTGTTGCACGCAGGCAGGGACCAGGCAGCGGTGCTGGGTCTCTGACTTCAATCACAGCAACTGAGATACTTTGTTGAGCAGAGCCTGATGATGATTTACTCTTGCTGGGAGTGCCCAGCGGCACAATGATAAGTAAGAAGCAAACACACCCCAGTAAAGGAACCAGGTCACTCACCGACACGAGTTGGATACAGGCCATGGGTCACTCCGAAGTTCAGGTTCAGGAGGCTGGAAACTGGCACCTAGACAGGAACGCTTCCAAAACACAGAGTTTATCAGCAAGGAGTCTCTGACACAGACATCAGAGCTGGCAGGATACAACAAAGTCGCTCCCATGAGGAGCCTGGTGGCCAGCCTAGCTTTTATTGCCCTCTGCGTCCTCCAGCTGCTCCGTATCACCTGGTGGTTCTGACTCCTGTGAGAACTTATGCCATTTAGCTAATAGCCTGGCCGAATATCTCTTTTCCTGTAATACAAGCCGAGCCTTTAATCTTCTTTGTTCCACTGGCTGGGGGGATCCTGGAGGTGATACATTCCCCTTTCTCTGCCCCTGCTCTTTTGTCTCGGAGGGGCAGTCTTCTTCCCCTGATGCTGTTCTTGCTGGCTCAAAGTCCCAGCCCTGTTGATCTAGTGCCGTGTTGGCGAACCTATGGCTTGCGTGCCATAAGCGGCATGCCGAGCCCTCTCTGTGGGCACATGCGGAGCCGTCATGTCTGCCCCTCCTCCGCCCCTCCTCGCGGCCTCGACGCAAGTTTCCGCTGCGCTGCAGCCAACTTTGTCACGAGGCGGGGGCGAGGCGGCAGGCGTAGCGGTGCAGCCGGCCGGGCAGCCCTCGGGGCCGAGCATGAGCGGCCGGTGGCGGTGGCGGGTCTGGAGCAGCACCTGGGTGGGGCGGCGGCCGAGGAGCTGCTGGCCCGGGCGGCCGCGATGGCAGCTTCCTGGTGCGCAAGAGCATGGCTGCCGCCTTCGCCCTCTGCCTGCTGTGAGTGGCCCTGGCCCCTTGGAGGTCGGGGGAAGAGGGGTTTCTCCCCCCCCAGTAGGCTGCGCTGTGATCAGCGCTGGGGGAATTGCTCCCCCCTTTCCCTGCCCTCCCCTCCCCTCAGAGCCCCCCTGAGTCGGCAGCTGCTCCGGAGCTGATTTCCACCTCCTTGACCCCCCGGTGCCGGCTTGGAAGGGTGCGTGGCTTGGTTATGTTTTTTTGCAACGCATGTCTCGCCTGGGGTTTGCATTTCGCTGCAGGCGGCGGAGGGGAGTCAGGGAGCCGGACCGGAGGAACGGGGTGGGAAAGCCCCCCACAACCCAACCCAGCCCACTTTTGCAAACTTGCCACCCTTTGCACCGCATGGCTTTTGCTGCCGGCGTGGGAAGCGCGCGAGCTTGCCCCCCCCTTACCCGGGGAACGATGCAAAGTCGCCTCTTCCTCTGCAACGCGGGAGGCTTTTTTGTGTGTGTTTGTGTCTTTGCATCGTTGGGGGGGCGAGTTGCAAAAGTTCGCCTTGCGGGTTTTCATGCAAGCCTGCGGACGACTGGACCTTTCCTGGGGGGGGGTGTCTCTCTCTCTTCCCCCCCAATAAATCCCGTTGCTGGGGCAAGCTGGCCCCTCGCGCATTTTCCCCATCCAGATTCTCAAAACTCTGCATGGAGGGTAATTGGCCATTTGTGAATGGGAGATTTTGCCGTGGATTTGCCACTCAGATGCACATTTCCCCCATCCAGATTCTCAAAACTCTGCATGGGGGGTTATTGGCCATTTATGAATGGGAGGTTTTGCCTTGGATTTGCCACTCAGTATTCCTTAAAAGTGTGGAATTCTTTGCCAAATAATTTTAAGTCAATGAAAGCACTTGGGATTGCTTTCCTCACTTTGTTTGGATCATCTTATGCTTGTGAGCAGCTGTTTGCAGCTTTGAATTATATCAAATCTGACACCAGAAACAGACTAACAGATGACCTGAGTGCTGCATGTGTTGCTCTCAAACTTACAAAGTATGAGCCAAGGGTAGACAAATTATCAGCATGCACACAACAGCAAAAATCACATCAATTGTTCAAAAAATTTGACGATGTCCTCAAAGATGTCACAAAAATGGTGAATTATATCATGGCTTGTGCTCTGAATTGTAGACAGTTTCAAGCACTTCTTGAGGAGGTTCAGACACAGTATAATTGTTTACTTATGTACAATCATGTCCGGTGGCTGAGCAGAGGACGAGTCCTGGAGAGATGCATGCCAAATGCAAACTTTTGCCTTTCAATAAAAAGTTGTTTGTATCATTGAAAGCTCTGTTGTTGTGTTTTTCTTTTAACACAAAATATGTGAATGTATGAGTTGTTTTTTCTAAACTAAAACCTCAGTATTCCAGTTATATTGCCATATTGGCACTTGGCGATAAATAAGTGGGTTTGGGGTTGCAGTTTGGGCACTCGGTCTCTAAAAGGTTCGCCATCACTGTCCTATGAGGAAAGGTTGAAGGAGCTAGGTATGTTTAGTCTGAAGAGGAGAAGACTTAGAGGGGATATGATAACCATCTTCAAGGACTTGAAAGGCTGTCATATGGAGGATGGTGCTGAGTTGTTTTCTGTTGCTCCAGAAGGTCGGACCAGAACCAACGGGTTGAAATTAAACTAAAAGAGTTTCCGTCTAAACATTAGGAAGAATTTTCTAACCGTTAGAGTGGTTCCTCAGTGAAAAAGACTTCCTTGAGAGGTGGTAAGTGCTCCTTCCCTAGAGGTTTTTAAGCAGAGGCTAGATGGCCATCTGTCAGCAATGCTGATTCTATGACCTTGGGCAGTTCATGGGAGGGAGGGCATCTTGGCCATCTTCTGGGCATGAAGTAGGGATCACCGGGGTGTGTGCGGGGGAGGTAGTTGTGAGTTTCCTGCATTGTGCAGGAGGTTGGACTATATGACCCTGGTGGTCCCTTAGAACTCTATGATTCTGTGATTCTATGAACCTAGTCCTTCTCCCCATTTTGGACTATTTACATGAGTTGGCCCAATGGGGATTGGCTGTATCATCAGTTAAGGTTCATTTAGCCACTATATGGGCATTCCATGACACGATAGAAGGGTCTTCACTGTTTTCAAACACAGTGGTTAAGCATTTTCTGAAAGGGCTGAACCCCAAACCCTAAGTTGGTTCCACAGTGGTCCTTTTCCTTGGTGTTGGACCAATTGTTAAGGCCCCCATTCGAATCCCTGTTCTCTTGCAACCTGGCTACACCTTCTCAGAAGGTTGCATTCCTAGTGGGGGTGACTTCCACTAGGAGAGTAAGTGAATTGGCAGCATTTAGGATTTACCCATCTCCCTCGCTTTCCCTGCCCCCCCAATCAATCTTATTTCCTGGTGTGCCCCAAGTGCTTTCAGAAAGTAGGCAGGGCCAGGTGGGGCTTCTGATTGGCTGTGGAAATAAAAAAAAGTCATCCTGTTAAACAGAGCTACTTCCTGAAACGTTGAAGAGTTACGGTTAAGTCTTGTAGATAACCCTCTTTCATAAGCATAATGTGGTTGACCCTCACCTCTTGTGGCAGCCATTTTGTGATTGTGGCTCTCATCCTGTGTAGGCTATCACCTGGATTCAGTAGATAGGTGTTCTACACAAATTTCTGTTGAAAAGGCATTATCCAGGAGGGAATCAACATACATTTTTTAATACAACACTCTTGAGCCAGTGGGGATTACAGTGCTCTGGGCTTGTCGGCTTTTCTTTAAGTATTGAAAGGATCTGTCCCTTTAAATAAAAGTTAAATGCATTAAAATGAATAAAAAGTATAGGGACTTCATGTTAGGTCCAGCACTATTCAATTGTGACCGGCAGGGGAAGGCTGTTGCCTCAATTTCAGTAAGTATGGTAAAGGTAAAAGAAATTAATTTATGGTACTTGCATTTGATTATAACTGTTTTCATTATTATTTTTTAGGTTGATGCCTTGATAAAGATTATTGAAACTTTACCCAATCCCAGGAAATAAAGTTGGCATGGCATATGGCACAGCACAGATTGTAAGGGCAAGTAATACTCATAGAAAAATTGGCAATTATAGCAGATTTGAAAAAACTGCAAGGGTATATCATGCGTATGTATTCAGATGTGTAAATCTGCATGTATATGTATGTGAGAAGCTAACTGATTGTAAGTTTGTATGAAGTATATACAACATACAGTAAAAGCAAATAAGGTTTAATTGTAATTTTGTTTATTATTTCGGTATTTTTCCATATGGAATACAGCAATAACCTCCAGGTGGTGGCTGGAGATCTCTTGATATTACAACTTATCTCCAGGTGACTGAGATCTGTTCCCCTGGAGAAAATGGCTGCTTTGGCAATTACACTGTTATGTCATTAAAGCCCCTTCCCTCTCAACATCCTGCCCTCCTCAGGCTTCACCCCCAAAATCTCCAGGTATTTCCCAATCTGGAGCTGGCAACCTTAACTATTGAGCAGGTGATGTGTTCAAATTCATAGATGTAGTTTTTCATTTGTCTGGATCTTGGCACACTCCAATTCAGAACACAGTTGTGAATGTCCAGATAAGTGTCTTTGCTTTGGGGAAAACTTTCTTTACCAGAGGAGGCCAATAAGTCTCTTCAACTATCCATGTCTTCGGAGGCCAAGGTTATTACTAAGGTTTCCAACCTGCAGGTGGTAGCTAGAGATCTCCTGCTATTATAGTTGATCTCCAGACGACAGAGATTAGTTCACCTGGAGAAAATGGCTGCTTTGGAAGGTGGAGTGTATGACAGTATACCACACTGAAGTCCCTCCCTGCCCCAAACCCCGCCTTCCTCTGCTCCACCTCCATCCTTCTTTAGCATTCCAAGCCAGGTAGATGAGAAGATTCAAATACATTAGAAGCATAATTTGTGGAAAAGCTCCCAACTGAATAGAGGCAGGATAGATTGTTCTTTGAGATTGCTACCTGAAGGCCACCAGGTTGTCTCCTGTCTCCATCCTTTGTTAGTTTTGCAGGTGAACTTTGTTGTTCCTTAGCCACTGTGTAGTTTATCAGTTGCTGCTGTGGCCTCTGAAAAGGGTGGACAGGATATAAGGTTAATGCATCCCTTCCTTCTGAGTCTTCCCAACTCAGCCTTCTCTGAGTTGCTTTCTTTCCTCTCAGACTGCTATCTGCTGCTTGTTTCTCTCCATATTTGTTCTCACCTTCTATCCAAGTTGGATCTCTAAGCCAACTTTTTCTTGGTTCCTAGGAGGTCCTGTTACAGGAACTAAAGGAAACAACACACATTTTTCTAGCAAGTATTCTAGATATTTTTGGAACATGAACACTTTTTATTTATATAAAGAAGTTTCCAGATTCACTAGGATCAGTATCAGAGGCAGGCAGACAGAATGCACTTTGGGAAATACTTTACTGAGAAGGCACTTCCTGTTGTGGGACTTTTATAGCTCCTGTCAATATTTTCGCAGGATGGGAGCTCTGCCTCTTTTTCCGATTTTGATAATGCTGGTCTGCCTGTCTGTGCTAGTGGGAATCAGAGGAGGGATTTCCCCTCCCCTTTGCTCTGTGGCCTGTTAGAGGCTGGCATCTAATTTGGTCTGTCAGTTGCTCACAAGCCTGTGAAAACCTTCTTCGAGCATATTTATCCTGCAGTGTACACCAGATTCAAAACAGTTTTATTGTCATTGGCTGTGCCCAGCAACTCTGCAAACTGTCAGTCTGACTTGTCAGGGTGCAAAGATTCTCTTGGAAGAAATAGGTCATTAGCGCACCAAACTGGGACGTTTTGACAGTCAAATCTATTTCAAACCACTTTACATTTGTGAAGTGCACATGAGCTAAATATTCACCATAATTCAGGCCTGAATAAATCACAGGCATGGCAACTTTAAAGCGTTGCTTTCAGTGACAGCTTGTTGTTAGTAATGTGATCTAAAAACAAGGAATGGCAAATTACAAATAGGAATGAATTGTAAAATAAGAGAGAATGCATTCAAATACTTGTAAGTGGGCTTGTACTGGCTTATTTTGGAATGCCTCAGAGTAATTCCAGATTGTAAACTTCTAGTTATGTAGCTGATTTCTTGCCAGATTTCATTATTTTTAGTAAGCTAATTTACATTTCTCATTTTATTTCTCCAATTTGTGGACAGCTGGAACATTAAATTTAAATTCCAATTCTTGTTTTGCTTAAGTTTAAGTAAGCCCATATTATTCCTCCCAACCTGACATTTTTATAAAGTTAAGAAAGAGACATTCCTGTTGGAAAAGGTATAAGATATCACCGTTTTATTAAGAAAAGCTGTCAGCAAGGAAGTGAAGGGACTAGCATTCTACATTGTTTCAGCCATTTATTCCACTATGAACAATGGTAAGCAGGAGGCAGAACATACATGAATGTTCAGCTTCTATGGCTGAAAACAGGTAATGGCTTTTTTTCTTTACAAAGGTGGAGAGTGGCAGGAATGTAAACGGTGTGCTCACTCATTTAATTATCATCTTAGATTTTCATAGCGCTTCAAAATTCTGCATAAAGCATTGTACCAGAAATGAAGCCAGGATTTTAAACAAGGAATGTATACAGCATGGCTAACAGTGCTCACAATCATCCTACTTTTAAACCTTTTAAAAAGTATTAGTAAGGTTTTGATTCTGTTTATATAATTATATATAATTAATATATAATAAATAATAATAATAACAATGATAGATCTATCGATCGATAGATAGATAGTTTATTTGCAGCCCTTGGCCAGATAAAACAAGATACATGGACATATAATATAATATATTATTATTGCCATAAACTGTCTATCAGTGTTCATATTAAACTTGCTTTCATATTTATCCTCTTCAGTTGGGGATAACTTAGGTTGCAGTCCATACAAATATAAATAAACAAGCTAGTTTCCACACATTTTTTGTCTCACTCGCAACTTTTTCTTCTGCTGTGCTGAAGAAAAGCAAATCTTAATATTGACTGGATTGTCTACAAACATTGCAGCTGTCTTTTTGCATTGCACCAGGCTGCTTCTTCATCAATAATCTTGCATGATCAATCAAAGACCTGCCTGCACAATGATACTGCCAACTGTCCTAACATATACTGACTCATGACTAGAATGTTCCTCTTATTGAAAGCAAAGCAGAGTTGACTGATGACATCTAAAGTTGGATATACATCCTGATGTATTCAGTTTACAGCCATGGTCTTGAGCCAGAGACGCAGATTTACACATGGAAGATGCTTCACACATGGATTTCCATTAGAACACTCTGGTTCACAAAGGTCTTACTCATTGCCTTGGTTCAGACAACATGTTAAACCATGGCTTGTTTTAACTATATTATGTGAAATCCCAGATTCAGGTTTCAAATCCTGGTTTGTTTCAACAAATGCCTTCACTCTTTCCTCTGCTTCTCTCAGAGACCAGATTGTTATCCATTGTGTTAAGAGTGGCACCAGGGAACGAGACTGAACTGCATGGGTTCAGTGGGTGGCATGTGCAGGGCCCCAACCAAGCACATCACTCTACAGGGCTATTTTGGGTTGGAAAATGGCATGGGGATGATGAAATTCCTCCTCTGCACCACAGTCCTGATCCTAATTGGACCCCTGCAGTCCTTGGGTTTTGAGTTCGCTCAGGGACCTTGCAGCTGCTGACTGTCTGGACCGATTCCATGGGCAGGCGGCATAAACATTTGCTAAATAAATAAATACATTCTCATGATGATCACATGTTTCATATAACATCTAGTTTGTGACACAGACAACCCTTTTCCCATGCAAAAAATAATCAGGGTGTAGCTGTCTCTTGAATATCTGCTTCTCACATATTCTGCTGCACAGGACAAAATCAACACAGAATATGCAATATAGCACCACAACTATTTAAGAAGAAAAAGTAATAAACCGCCAAATTCTTCTTACTCTATGAAATGGTCTAATTTAAGAAAATGTGTTTTTTTTTTTTTTGATGGTCAGTATTTTTTATTCATTATGTCTCCTCCAATCCTGAACAAAATAAATATATGCTAGGTTTTCTCCTGACATAATATACATGTCTGGTTTATAAATTAATTGCAAGACAGGGTTTATAACTGAAATGGCTACTGACCCTTGGCTAGGACAGAGCATTTGCTGCGGTAATATTAAATTACAACTCTGTTCCTTGAGCAGAACCCAATGCATTATACAACAATGATTGCTTAACTTCCTTTACCTAACCGTAATTGCACCCTGGACATAAAAGAACCTTTTTTCTATGACGTGCTTGGCAAAGACGCCACTGGGGCCACCAACCTCAACCACTACTGCCTTTAAGAAGCCCCAATAGGATGCTTCATACTGGCGCCACCCACCTTAAAAGGGTACTTTGTTTCCCCCTCCTTTCCTAACTGGAAACCGATTTCTGTCTAGAAGATACCTGTACTGTAAAATATTTGAACTAACAAGGGAAGCTTAAGCTACAGGTACAGTGAATAATGTACTGGGGTTTATTTGGCTTAAATATGAGACAGTAACCCAGACACAAGGGGGGGGGGGAGAAGAAAAATCCTAAATTAAAAACAAAAAGGCTTCTTTTCAGTTCTTTCGAAACAAAAAAAACACATTAAGCATTCTAGAAATAATGTAAGCCAAATGTTGTGTGTGGTTATGTATGCCATCTAGTCAGTACGGTTGCCAGCTCCAGGTTGGGAAATCCCTGGATATGTTGGGGGTGGAGTCTGTGGAGGGCGGGGTTTGGAGAGGGGAGGGACTTCAATGCCATAGAGTACAATAGCCAAAGTGGCCATTTTCTCCAGGGGAACTGATTTCTATCACCTGGAGATCCGTGGTAATAGCAGGAGTGCTCTAGCCACCACCTGGAGATTGGCAACCCTGCCAGACAATGAATTATAAACTAGCATTCTAATATGTATAATGTTGCCATTTATGGCAAGGATTTGGGGAGGGCCTTAGATTTGCATATTAATTCACTTTTCACTTCTGGTAGTTTTGAATTCTGGTAGGTTTGTAGACAGGGCTGTGCAATATCATGCTTAGGTATCTAAATAATTACCTTGATTTACAAATATGAGTCCATTTCCAGTTGAAAACATGTGGGGAAATACTTGTCTTTCAATGAGGGACTGCAGCTGAAACTGCGATACAGTCATTTCAGAGAAAGTCTGACATTAAAAATATAATGGTACAAGGGGAAACCCACAAGACCTCAGAAGGGGCATCTCGTTTCCCCCTCCTCCACTATTTCCTCTTTCCCTTCCCTTAAAGCCCCCATAGCCTCTCCCCTTTTCCTGCCTCCTCCTCTCCTTCCCACCCACTAGCCAGTCTACCTTTATCTCTCCCCACCTTCAGTTTCCCTCTTTCCCTACATCCTGCACCCCCCAAAAGCTATGGGCCCAGTTGCAGACCTCATTTAACCTTGTTTCACCTTCCCCACACTATTTTCTCTGTCCATCCATCTGGCAACCCCCATATCCTCACCATTCTCTGCTTCATTCTCTCTTTCCTGCCCACCAACCAACCTAACTTTTATCTGCCCCCCATCTTCAGCTATATTTATTACTTATTTACTTCATTTATACCCCACCTTTCTCCACAATGGTGATCCAAAAACAGCTTAAATCGTTCTCCTCTCTTCCATCTTATCCTCAGAAAAAACCTATGCCCAGGGGCAGATTGGGTTAGTGAAAAGGGCCCTTCCCCCAACCCATTCTAGCCATGCCCCCCAAAAGAAGGATGAAAGAGAGGACCTGATGAGCTCCATCTCAAAGGTCCATCTCAGCAGCAGCCACGAAGGGGAGGGGATGCTGCCTACAAGGGAGGTGGGGGATGAACAGCACTGGAGCCTATTTTGGTCTTTGAGGAAGGGGCTTGCTGGGGCCAGGCCTGGCTAGGGTTGCCAGCTCCAGGTTGAGAAATTTCTGGAGATTTGGTGGTGGTGTCTGAGGAGAGCAGGTTTTGGGGTGGGGAGAGGCCTCAGCAGGGTATAACGATACAGAGTCCACCCTACAAAGCAGCCATTTTCTCCAGGGAGACAGATCTCTGTGGCCTGGAGTTCAGGTTGTAATTCCAGGGGATATCCAGGTCCCAACTGGAGGCTGGCAACCCTCAGCCTGGCAGCGACCAGTTTGGGTGACTTGAAACCACCTGACTTGCTTGACTCAACTAGGCCTGGCTGCTTGCGACTGTTGAACAGCAGCCACCCTATGAAAGCCAGAGGGGTGGAGTGACTGGAGCTTCAGAGCAGGGTCTGGAAAACCCAGGTTCAAATCCCCATTTTGCTGTGGTAGCCCACTGGGTGATTATGTAGTCCTATTTTTCTTGTCTTTTGATTATAAACCAGTCACATACTTTTAGTCTAACCTGCCTCACAGGGTTGTTGTGTGGATAAAAAGGAGGAGAGGAAACTAATGTAAGCTGCTTTGGTCCCCACTGTGGAAAAAGACTGTAGTTTTCCAAAGTGGAGGTTGTGGGGAGGGGAGGAGGAGATGGAAAACTTGAGACAAAGGGGCAGGAAAAGGTAGGGGGTTATTTTGGCTTTTGGGTGGAAGGAGATAGGGTTGCCAATTCCAGGTTGGAACATTCCTGGAGATTTAAGGGGTGGAGCCATGAGAGGGTGGGGTATGAGGAGAGGAAGGGACTCAGAAGGGTATACTGCCATAGACTCTACCCTCAAAGCAGCCATTTCCTCCAGGGGAATGGGTGTTGCAAATCTCCAGCTGAGGGCTGGATATCACCTGGGATTACAAGTGATCTACAGATGACAGAGATCAGTTCCCCTGGAGAAAATGGCAGCTTTGGAGGATGGAGTCTATGGCATTATACCCTGCTGAGTTTGGTTCCCTCCCAAGGCTCCTCCCCCAAATCTCCAGGAATTTCCCAACCTAAAGCTGGTAACCCTAAGGTGGTCTGATCACTGTAGTTGGACGATCCATTGTGATTCCAGGAGAGCCTCTGCTACTACTAGGGCTGTCGATTCGGTTCGGCCAGAACAGAAAAACAGCTGAATTTCCCCTGATTCGGTGGGTTTTAGTTCGGGACGAACCAAACTCAAAAATGGTGGGAAATTGGGGGAGCCGAATTCAGCGAGTTCGGGAGTTCACCAATAAATTCGGCAAATTCGGGGCGCAGCAGCATAACCGTCAGTAAGCAGCATTCTCCCCCGGCCAATCGGTGGCCAAGCTGGGTCTTCTTCTGGCCAATCAGTCAGGATTGAGTACTGGAGGAATCAGCTGCTGCGCGGTCCGGCCGGAGAGAGAGAGAGAAATCCTCGTGGGGGTGCGTGTGCACATTCGCTTCTTTCCATGGCTGCAGGGGGTGCATTTTTGGGGGTAGAGACCCCAAACTTTCAGGAGAGCTTCAGACGAGCCTTCTTAAGAGACCCCCCAAGTTTTGTAAACATTGGGTCAGGGGGTCCCGAGATATGGGCTCTACCCCTTTTCCCTCCCCCTTTCCCATTTCCGTGGCTGCAGGGGGTGCTTTTTGGGGGGTGCAGCCCCCAGACTTTCAGCATAGCTTCA
The DNA here is from genome assembly GCF_029931775.1 of Euleptes europaea. NCBI lineage: Eukaryota > Metazoa > Chordata > Lepidosauria > Squamata > Sphaerodactylidae > Euleptes > Euleptes europaea. The sequence continues at coordinate 78,935,152 of NC_079321.1, forward strand.
GATGAGCCTTCTTAAGAGATCCCCCAAGTTTTGTAAAGATGGGTTCAGTGGGGGCAGAAATATGGGCCTCCCCCTTTTCTCTTTCCATGGCTGCAGGGGGCGCATTTTTGGGGGTGCAGCCCCCAAACATTCAGCACAGCTTCAGACGAGCCTTCTTAAGAGACCCCCCCAAGTTCTTGCAAGAAGAGTCCTTTGAAGCTCTGCTGAAAGTTTGAGACCTCTACCCCCAAAAATGCTCCCCCGGAGCCACGGAAAGGCGCGGTTGTGTTTTTAATGGCTTTATTCTGCCGAATTTTTTTCCTGAACTTTAAATTCGCACCGAATTGCATGGACCCGAAGCGGGGGAGTTCGGACTTCGGCATATCCTGAATCTAGATGGGCCAAATTCAGCCGAATCTGAACTATACCGAAGTTTTTTTCATCAGCCCTAGCTACTACTGCTTTTGTGGGGGGGGAGGGGGAGCAGGTGATGGGGGCAGAGAGAGTGACAGAGTGGGGAGGCAGAAAGAGAGAAAAAGTGATAGGCCTGGAGGAGAGAAAGTAAGAAAAGGGGTGGCAGGAGGGAGAAAGATTGGGAGGGTGAGAGAATTAGGGGGAGAGGGGAGGAAACACAGGTGGGGGGAATGGGATAGTTGCTCCTGCAAGTTTCTTTTGGGTCTGTTGTGTATGTATATAGTTGGGGAGTAAGCAAGGGAGACTTAGGAGCTTGAGTTCTGCACGAAGGATCCTAAACCCTGCTCACCCTATTGGTCAAGCAAACAAACCCTATTGGCTCTAAGCCAACATATACCATTGGTCACATGGAGGTTATGTCCCCCTATCACAGACCAAGGGGGGAGTGGCCACAGGCTGCAAAGGGGGCATATAAACAGGGCTTGCTCATTGTGTTAACCAGTTCTGTGCTGAAATCAAATAAATGCTGTGTTGTTGAACTCCGTCTCTGATCTCGTGAATCCTTCCCACGCGGACTTAACAGTGGCGACGAGGACTGGAGAGCGGCCCGGCTGACCTGCTGACTCACTCTCGTTCTGCCATTCACAGTGACCGGTAGGCAGCCCGGTCCGCAATGCTGAATCACACGCCAGCTGACCCTCAGCTTCCGCCTCGCTCCACGACCTCACTGTGTCCAGGTGGCCAGCCCAATTGCTGATTCGCTGGGATTCTCGGGAGAGCCGACACACACCGCACGATGGCCACCATCGGATCCGTAGAAGCCTTCGACATCTCCCGCCCCTGTGAGTGGGAGAGTTATGCCGACCGCATTACTTTCTTCCTGTCCGCCAACTCCGTGACGGACACCGAGAAGAAGCGAGATGCCTTCCTCAGTGTTTGCTGTCCCCGAACGTTCCAGCTGGCCAAGACCCTGCTGGCCCCGGCGAAGCTGAGCGCCTCATCCTTCGACAACATCATGAAGACTCTGGGCGAACACTTCGTTCCACAGCCCACTCAGATGGCCCAAAGCCTGGAATTCCACTTGCGTGACCAGGATCCCAAAGAGTCCGTCACCGAGTACCTCGCGGCGCTGCTCCAGATTCTGCTCCAGGTTCTGTGCATTCAAGGACCTCGATAGGACCCTGCGGGACAGCCTCACCTTCGGCCTCCATGACGAGAAGGTCTGCCGCCGCATTGTGGCCAAGAAGGAAGTGACTCTGGCCACCGCTGTCGAGGAGGCCACCGCAGCCGAGACAGCAATCAGGGGTGACCACCGCCATGACCGCGCTGCCGCAGCCCTGCCCCGCGAAGCGGCCCCCATCCATTTTGAGGACGCCAGCAATGGCAACTCCACGGACGAGTCCCACAAGATGTCTGCCAGGGCACCCAAGCCACGGGGCCCGGCGTCGAGGGCCTATGCCAGCTGCGGCGACTAGGGCTGTTGAATTTTTAAAAATTCGGTATAGTTCTGATTCGGCTGAATTCGGCCCGTTTAGATTCGGGATATGCCGAAGTCCGAACTCCCCCACTTTGGGTCCATTCAATTCGGCGGGAATTCAAAGTTCAGGAAAAAAAATTCGGTCGAATAAAGCCATTAAAAACACAATCGCGCCTTTCTGTGGCTCTGGGGGGGGCATTTTTTGGGGTAAGAGGTCCCAAACTTTCAGCAAAGCTTCAAAGGACGTTTATTGAAAGACTCCCCAAGTTTTGTAAAGATTGGGTCAGGGGGGGCTGAGATATGTGCATCTCTCAGCAGAGCTTGCCGCCCACGCACAAAGCTCCCAGCCCCGACAACAGCTGAGAAGTTTGCAAAGCAACTGCAAGGCAACACAACCTTGTAAAACAACACCTTTGCAACAGGGAAAACCAGAAGACACACAACTGAAACCTCCCCCCTCAAACCAGGGAGCGAGAGACTCGAGGGGGAACATACACCCCAAGCAGAACCGACAAAAGCCCCCTTTGGCTTCCCCCCACCCACTGAAACTGCTCCCTCCCCCCACACACACAGACTCTGCTTTCCCCACACACACACACATAAACAGGAGAAAAATTATAGATTAAAGCCCCCAAAGGGATCTTACTGTGGCTGTCTTCTGTTCCATCAGGAGGGGCTGGGGAGGACTTGTAATCCAAGATGATTCCAATTAGGCACGGGACGTTTTGCTCTGGAGAAGATGCACACAGGATCGGCTGATCCATTCATCCCAATAGGGGAAAGGGGAAAGTGGAAAGGAAAAAGGGGAAAGCCCATATCTCGGGACCCCCTGACCCAATGTTCACAAAACTTGGGTGGTCTCTTAAGAACACTTGTCTGAAACTCCGCTCAAAGTTTGGGATCTGCACCCCCAAAAATGCGCCCTCTGCAGCCACGGAAAGAGAAAAGGGGGGACCCAATATTTCTGCCCCCACTGAACCCATCTTTACAAAACTTGGGTGGTATCTTATGATTGTCTGAAGCTATGCTGAAAGTTTGGGGGCTATATCCCCAAAAAAGCACCCCCTGCAGCCACATAAATGGAAAAAGGGGGGAGGGAAAAGGGGGAGAGCCCATATCTCAAGACCCCCTGACCCAATGTTTACAAAACTTGGGGGGTATCTTAAGAAGCTTCATCTGAAGCTCTACTGAAAGTTTGGGGTCTGTACCCCCAAAAATGCACCCCCTGCAGCCATGGAAGGAAAAAGGGGGGAGCCCATATCTCGGGACCCCCTGACCCAATGTTTACAAAACTTGGGGGTATCTTAAGAAGCTTCATCTGAAGCTCCACTGAAAGTTTTGTGTCTGTACCCCAAAAAATACGCCCCCTGCACAGAAAGGAGCGAATGTGCACAAACACCCCCCCCCACACACACACACGAGGATTTCGCTCTCTCTCTCTCTCCCTGGCCGGGCTGCACATCAGCTGATTCCTCCAGTACTAAATCCTGACTGATTGGCCAGAAGAAGACCCAGCTTGGCCACCAATTGGCCGGGGGAGGAGAATGCTGCTTACTGACGGTTATGCTGCTTACTGACGGCCCCGAATTTGCCGGATTTATTCGCGAACTCCCGAACTCGCTGAATTCGGCTCCTCGGTTGCCCGCCAGTTTTGAGTTCGGTTCCTCCCGAACTAAAAACCACCAAATCAGGGGAAATTCGGCTGATTTTCAGTTCGGGCCGAACCGAATCAACAGCCCTAGCGGCGACCCCCATGACCGCCGTACATGCCGGTTACGCGATGCCCATTGCAGGGCTTGCGGTCGATCTGGCCACATCGCCAAGGTCTGCCGCTCGTCGAGGAGGCCACCTCACCAGGAGAAGGAGGGTGGCGCCCCCCGACCGGTTCACGCTCTCTCCGAGGATGATGACTATGAGTCCCCGTGCCGGGACCACCGCAACCGCCGCCGTGCCCACACCCTTGCCCTGCACAAGGTCCATGGCGTCAACAAGCTCTCTACCACCGTTTACATCGAGGGGCCCCCTGCGTGATGGAAGTGGATTCCAGGTCCGCCCTCTCCATCATTTCCAAGGACACTTTCCGAGACCTTGCCAAGCGCACCCCGCTGCCCGAGCTGGAGCCCTCCAGTCTCGTCATCACAGACTTCCAATGCCACCATGTTTGGGTTTTGGGTGTCGCTCATGTGTCCGTGCGATACGGGTCCCTCACCAGCCACCTGTGCCTTGTCGTGGTCGAGGGATGCCGCGCCAGCCTACTGGGGTTTGAGTGGTTCAAAGCCCTCAGACGGGCCTCCACCACCTCAGTCTGGCATCGCTCGAATCTGTCTGGTCCGAGTTCGAAGATGTTTGGCGCGGCCCCCTGGGTTGCTACAAGGGGCTGCCTGTCTGCCTCCTCATCGACCCTGCCACCACCCCATCTGCCTGAAATCCCACCACGTCCCCTTCGCGCTCAAGGATCAGATCGATGTGGAGCTCGATTGGCTCATCGCCCAGGGCATCCTGGTTCCAGTGCCCAACGCAAGGTGGGAGACGCCTATTGTAACTCCATTGCAGCCGAACAAGGATGTCTGCATCTGCGCAGACTACAAGTGCACCCTGAATCGGGCTCTTCAGAGTCAAGCATGGCATCGACTCTGCTGTCGAGGAGTGGGTGAGCCATTGCCGATCTTGCCAGGTGTCGTGCCCAGAGATGCCGCACGCCCCGACCCAGCACTGGGAGTCCACACACACACCCTGGTCCCACATCCACATACACTTTGCGGGATCCTTCCAGGGTAAGACTCTTTTGATTATCGTGGACTCCTACTCTAAATGGCGGGAGGTGGTCAATGTCGGCTCTATGACCTCACGTACGGTCATCTGAGAGCTGTGCAAGGTCTTTGCAACCCACGGCTTACCGGACACTGTGGTCTCTGACAACGGGGCCCAATTTATATCCTCTGAGTTCAAGGAATTCCTGGCCAAGAACTTGATGTGGCATGCAACCTCGGCTCCGTTCCACCCCGCCACCAATGGACAGGTGGAACGGATGGTCCAGACTACCAAAGGTGCGTTGCGGCGCATCGACCATTGTGACTGGGGCAGGGGGCTGGTGGATTTCCTCCTAGCTCAGCACACCATGCCCAACTCCGTGACTGGGAAGAACCATGGGTCGCCGGCCGACTCCTCATGGGTCGCCGGCCGGCAAACGTTGCCGCTGCCAGCGCCGGACTCCCCCAGCAGCCCGGCGGACAACAACCCAGCCACCGAGGATAAGACTGATCTGGCAATGACGGATCGCCCGACGTCCCCCATCCCAGCGCCGCGCCATTCCCAGCGGAATCGATCGTGGCCGAGCTACCTCCAGGACTTCGTGTGCTCCTAGTGCACAGTGAGGGTTGCTCGGACTTAGGGGGGAGGGGTGTTGTGTATGTATATAGTTGGGGAGTAAGCAAGGGAGACTTAGGAGCTTGAGTTCTGCACGAAGGATCCTAAACCCTGCTCACCCTATTGGTCAAGCAAACGGACCCTATTGGCTCTAAGCCAACATATACCATTGGTCACCTGGAGGTTTTGTCCCCCTATCACGGACCAAGGGGGGAGTGGCCGCAGGCAGCAAAGGGGGCATATAAACAGGGCTTGCTCATTGTGTTAACCAGTTCTGTGCTGAAATCAAATAAATGCTGTGTTGTTGAACTCCGTCTCTGATCTCGTGAATCCTTCCCACGCAGACTTAACAGGGTCCCTACTTGTATAAACAATTGGAGACCTGTGTGCATTCCTCTCCCCTTTGCTTCCTTCCCTAACAATCTTCACGCTCTTTTCCCTCTCCCTTTATCTGTCAACCCACCCTCATCTCTTTTGCCCCATCCCTTTGCTGTCAGTCTACTCTCCCCTTCTCTGTTAACCTACTCTTCTCTAACTTTAGATCCCCCCACTCCATCAAGCTACCCCTTATCCCCCCTTCCCTTATCTGTCAACCGATCGCCTATCTCTTTTGCCCCCCACTCCTTCATCAGTCTACCCTTCCACTCAAAAGGCACTGACCCGCTTCATGCTGTTGCGACGAGCTGGTCTTCCAGGGGTGGGACTTTTGGTTTCTAGTGATGCTCAACCTCGCAGCGAGCAGCAGCATCTTTGGGCTCCATCTCTTTACCAGTGGTGATCAGCCTCGGATGGGACAGCGGCATCCTTGGTGCCTTTTCACTGGCAGCTTTCTTCGTTCAGCCTTGAGCGGGCTGCAGCGTATTTGGAGCTTCCTCACCTCTCATGCCAGCAGCAGCAGCTAGCTTGCACACAAGTAGACCGGGGCTTCTGCAGTCTCCTTGAATTTTCCCTTTAGAATCTTGACTCCTTTGATTTTCCCCTTTTTTCAAGTTAATCTCTCCCCATAGCAAGGGCTGAGCAGGTTTTTGTGGGGGTAGGTTTTTCTTTGCTTCGTTCATCCCCCTTCCTTGTGCCCCCCATGAGGTGTCTGCCCAGGGTTGGCTTCTTCCCAACCCTCCACCATCCCCCACGTGGTTGTCATTTCCTTGGCCTCAGAGTCTGGATCTGAGGAAGGTCTCCCTTGCTCAGCCCCAGTGGCTGCCTGGTTGCCCGTAGTGGCTGGCAACTGGCTGCCTTTTCTCCCTCCTCCTCCTTAGCCTCCACTCCTCATTGGCATTTATCCCTCGCCTGCCCTCTATTCCCCACCCCCACCCAAGCTTAAAAAGGGAGCCTTGGCTTCAGGCCTCATTTCCCCTCCTGACTTCCTCCTTCCAGCTCCTCTTCCCCCTCCCTCTGTCCCCAATGCCACTGGATGGAGAGCATTTCCACCCCTCTCCCTCTCAGCCAGCCTCTCCCCCACAGCTGGCTGGTCCTCAGGTGGCCGTGGGCCCTGAGTGGGCCAGGTGGCCCAACTGGCTGGCCCCTCTGCTGCCCTCTGCGATGCCTCACTTGTCGAGGTCAGCGGTGGTGGCAGGGGCCATGGCTGGGCCTCAGCGGACGTGGCTTCCTTCCCCAAAGGCTTGGGCTGCATTGGCCCAGGCAGCGACTCGGGCGGCAGTGACAGCTGGCTGGCAGCATCTTCCCACTACTTCCCCGGAGGCACTGGTTGCAGTGGCTTGGGCAGTGGTGACAGCGGGCTGGCAGTGTCTTCCTGCCTCTCTCCTGGAGGCTCAGGTCGCAGTGGCTCAGGTGGCCGTGATGGCGAGGCCTCGTCCACCTGACTCACAGTGGCTTCCTCCCCTTTGGACTCCCAGGTAGGTCCAGGAGGCCACAAGAGTCCCGGGAGTACAGCGAGAGGCCATGTCTCAGGACACCCCCCCCCCTTCGTTATAGGAGTCAGCTTGGTGGTCGGCTCTTTGAAGACTCGGGACATGTAGTCAGCATTGTTGTTCTGCACCCCTGGAAGATGTCGTACCACAAAACTAAAAGGAAGCAAAGACAAATACCATCATAGGATGCGGGTGTTATGCTCCTTCATTTGAGAAATCCATAGTAATGGTTAATGGTCAGTGACAAGGGTAAATGGGTTATTACCCAGATAGTACTGAAAAGCCCCGATAGCCCATTTTACGGCCAATGCTTCCTTTTCCACGGTGGCATAGTGGTGTTCAGCTGGTTGTAACTTGCGGCTGAGGAATAAGATGGGATGTTCCTGGTCCTTGTATTCTTGTGCAAGAACTGCTCCCAGTCCTGAAGCTGAAACATCAGTATACGCTATAAATGGACGCTTGAAGTCCGGATTGCGCAGAATGGGTTGATGTGAAAGAGCCCCTCAGAGATCCAGGAAGGCATAGGTGGTAACCGTGTCCCACTGAAGTTGATTTGGCTGATCTTACCGCAGGCAGTCTGTGAGAGGTCCAGCCCTACTTGTGAAATGAGGTATAAACTTGCTATAATAGCCCACTAGGCCAAGAAAACCCCTGAGCTATCGCTTTGTGCTGGGTTGGGGCGACATTTCCAAATTTGTTACCTTGTCAGGTACAAGACAGAGCTGTCCGGCTCCCACAATATTACCCAGGTATTGTAGCTTTTGGAGCCCGAGCCGGCTTTTTGAGGGGTTGGCTTTGAGGCCCACTTTCCCCAATGCCTGAAGGACCTGGGTCAGATGCTATAGGCCAGTTTGCCAATCTGGGCTAAATGTAATTATTGGCCTCTCCAGTGAGATATGGGCCTAAAATAAAAGTCCTTCGATCCCAGGGCCAACCAGCGGCCTCTGCCGACCTCTCAAAGGCTTCGAGGAACCCATCTAACTCATCCTCAGGCCCTAGTTTAGTCAGGGGCACGGAAGGTATGTGGCTGCCACTTGCCAATGGATCAGCTGTGCTACTGGCCTGGGGGACTTCTGCCTGCTTCAATCTAATGCAGCCTATTATTTTGGGTGTGGTGGAACACAGGCAGGATGGTGCTGCTGCAGTCGTCTTGTTTGTGGCTTCCTAGAGGCACCTGGTTGGCCACTGTGTGAACAGACTACTGGACTTGATGGGCCTTGGTCTGATCCAGCAGGGCCTTTCTTATGTTCTTATGTTCTTAGTCCCTCCATTAAAGATGCCTGAGCCTCTTGGTGCTGCATTGACATCTCTTGCATCATTTGGCCCTGGAACTCCGCCATCCACTGGCCAAATTGGGCAAAATCCATGGTTCCACTGGGATTTATCACTTCTGGATCCATCTGTCCTGCCAGATTGGTGTGCAGATCCAGGTTGCAGGTTGGGGCCCCAACACCGGGGGACGTAGCAGTGGCCGAGAACTGGACCAGCCAGGTGGAGTAGGTAGGCGTGGTAAGGGCTTCCTCGTGGGGGCGCTGGTGCCCATATTCTCCACCAAAATGTGAGGCATCTGCCCAGAGTTGGCTTCTCCATGCCCCTTCACCGTACCCCGCTCAGTTGCCATTGACATTTCCTTGGCCTCAGAGTCTGGATCTGAGGAAGGTGCCCTTGCTCAGCCCCAGTGGCTGCCTGGTTGCCCGTAGTGGCTGGCAACTGACTGCCTTTCTCCCTTCTCCTCCTTGGCCTCCATGCCTCGCTGGCATTTATCCCCCACCTGCCCTCTATTCCCTGCCCCCACCCGAACTTACAAAGGGAGCCTTGGCTTCAGGCCTCCCTTCCCCTCCTGACCTTCCAGCTCCTCTTCCTCCTCCCTCTATCCCCAATGCTGCTGGACAGAGAGCGTTTCCGCCCCTCTCCCTTGCGGTCAGCCTCTCCCCCACAGCTGGCTGGTCCTCAGGTGGCCGTGGGCCCTGAGTGGCCCAGGCAGCAATACCTCACTTGTTGAGGTCGGCAGCAGTGGCAGGGGCCGTGGCAGTGCCTTCCTTTCCTGGAGGCTTGGGCTGTGTTGGTCCAGGTGGCTGAAGAGCAGTTTTTGCTAGGCTTTGTGGAGAAAAGGAGTTAGTGGCACCAGTGCTGCTGGCTCCTAAGGCCACTGGAGGGTTGGGCTGGGAATTTGTAAACACTAGTGCTTGCCCAAAGCTTTGCTGCTGTGCGGACTTGAAGGAGTTGGCCTCTGTTTCTTGGCTAGAAGTCCCAGGTTTCTGAAGCAGTGACACCAAATCTATGCTGCAAGAACAAAAGTGGAGAACATTTGAACGTGAAATGAACACATGAAGCTGCTTTACAATGAATTAAAAAAACAACTGAAGAAAAAAGGGGAACAATGAAACTCACCCTAAAAGTTGGGAGAAACCAAAGTGGTTGAGCTAAACACTATCTAATATAACAACCAATAAATCTATTTTTATTATATATTGCTCACAACTGTATTTAAAAACACAGGGCCTAAAATACAGGCTTCTTTAAAAGCACAAACATAGTTACAAATATTACATAAAATGACCAAATTCTGACCAGATGCTTTTCAACCTTTTAGAGGCCTTCCTCAGTGGTCATACATACACAATTTTACAATACTCATCCTGACATATATAACAAGGTTGTTATATTAGATAGTGTTTAGCCCACCCCCTTTGGTTTCCCCTTATACGGAATCAGCCCATCAATCCATCGCCTGCTTGGACTGGCAGAGTTTACCCAGGGTCTCAGGCAGAGGGCTTTCACATCACTTGATAACTACTTGATACCTTTATTTGGAGAGGCCAGGGATTTCACTCGGGACTTTCTGAATGCCAAGCAGATGCTCTACGACTGAGATAATCAGACTTCAAAAAGACTCAAAATACTATTGGTCAGGGATCCCAATGGCTGCTGAGAGAGGTTCTTGGCTCTTATGAGGGATTTCCTACCCCCAGCCCACATACCTTTGAGACGAAGGATCAAAAATTCCAGCTAAGTGTTTATGGCTCTCAGAGAGATATGCAGTGCCATCCTTAGCAAAGATATACCCTTCTAGGCCCATTACATTCAATGAATGGACTTAGGTGGATGCTTAGAATGGCACTGTGAAGTCCAAGTACCTTTGTAAACTACAGGGCATCATGTAGAATGTGATGAAGTGAGGTCATGAAAGGAGAAAGTAAGGTTGTGATATGAAGGAGATTATGAATGGACAGGAAAGGACAAGGAATGGACAAGAAAGGAGATTATGAATGGACAGAGCATGGTGTGCCCTTCAGAGGAGAGAAACTGACCTGCACAGTCAAAAGCAAGCAGGTATTCTACACCCAAATGAATAAATTAGAATATCTACTGAATGTGTGTGTGTTTGTACTTGAACATATCAGCACATTTGGGGAAGACTAATGAGATAGTTAGGTGGCAATAGGATTTTTATGAACTATACTTTTGCAATTCCTTATTTCTGAGGCTAGCATTGTTAGGGTGCCTTCTTTAAATTCCCCTCTTTCCCCCAGAACTGGTCTTATCTTTTGGGTTGTGGGAAGAGAGCCCTTGAGACTCTTGCTGAGGTATAATCTTCCACTACTGAGGGTGAAAGTATACCTCCAAAGTGACTGCAGAACTGAAAGAGGTATTTCATCCACTTAGTTTTACCAATAGTTCCCACAGTGGCTACAACACAGAAAATAGCAGAGTGCACAATGAAAACATCAGAATACAGAATAAGAATTATTTCCCAAACTGAATGCAGGCACAATACTAATTTATTTCCTAGCACTCATTAACAGAAAGTTGATTGTTGAAAAATAAAACTTCTTTATTTTATTCAGATCAAAACCTGGTTTTAAAATTTGGATCAGGGTATCTACTTAGCAATGCCAGCACAACATACATACGTGTGTGTTTGTGAAGTGATACTGTAATAGCAGTGCACAGCAATGCTCCTGTTCTGTATGTTTGCTCCAAATCCTAGCATTTGATGCTTAGTTGTACAAGACTATTTTGGCATTCTATAAAGTGATATTGCTCTTGCTAAGAGACTAATTCCCAGCACTTCTGAGTATAGCAAGGTGGGAAGGTTAGGATTGCCAATTCTGGGAGCATAAATTCCTGGACATTTGGGCTGGAGCCTGGGTAGGGTGTGATTTGGGAGGGGACCTCAGTGGGGTATAGTACCATACAATCTGCCCTTCAAAGCACCCATTTGCTCCAGGGGAACTGATCTCTATAGCCTGGAGATCACTTGTAATTCTATGAGATCTCCAGGTCCCACTTGGAGGTTGGTAACTCTAGTCAAGGTGATACACCACACATTTGAAATGCCATTTTCAAACATTTGCTTTGATAAGGGAAGAGGAACATCATGATGAAATGTTTACATCATTTACGGAAAGGAATTGTTAGCAGCTGTCAATACAGTTTCAGGTTTTTAAAAATCAGAAATGGGTTTATGCAGGGCTGACTTGCCCACTGCCTTCCACACTGCACATTGAAGGAGTTCTAAAGGGTGTCAAGTGTAAAAGTTACTATAGTTGGAAGTCATACCTCTTACATTGGAAAAACCTAGCTCAGCTTTTCTGGTGAAGAAGAAGAGCAACAGCAATGCAACAACAAGCATGACAACAACAAAATTTTATCAGAACACACTCAAAAATCCCTTTGCATATTTGGATATCTATTCAATGACCAGCTAGTTACGTTTCAATGTCCAGATTGATAAGACATGCAGTATGCACACCATTACAAGCTAGAAGAAGACGTTACTGTTCCACACAATCTAGAAGAAGGCGTCACAACCAGCCAGACAAGTCTGCATTTCCACCTTAGATTCATAGAGAACAACATTCCTTAATCATGCCAAAGGGTATTCCACAACACAGTTATACATACCGTTCTACTGATAATGTGCTTTGACAGATTTGAAGAGGCACTTTTGTGGCTTAGCTGCAGAACTGGAATTAGGTATTTACCCACACTTTTCATCAATGCCCCTCTTATCTTAATATTCTTGTTGACAAATAGGGAAAATGTGATTTAGATCCTATTACTGTTAGGTGGATCTGAAACTGGTTGACAGATCACACCCAAAGAGTGCTTGTTAATGGTTCCTCATCCACTTGGAGAGGAGTGACTAGTGGAGTGCCTCAGGGATCTGTCCTGGGCCCTGTGTTGTTCAACATCTTTATACATGATTTGGATGAAGGAATAAAGGGGATGCTTATTAAATTTGCAGATTATACTAAATTGGGAGGGGTAGCAAATATGGTAGAAGATAGAGCCAGGATACAGGATGATCTTGACAGGCTGGAGAACTGGGCTGAAACTAATAAAATGCACTTCAACAGAGGTAAATGTAAAGTTCTGCATTTAGATAGGATAAATCAAACGCATAATTATAGGATGGGGGAGACTTGCCTTAAAAGTAGTGTGTGCAAAAAGGATCTTGGGGTCTTAGTAGATGTGACGGATAAGGGGTTAACCAGCAGCAAGAGCTGACAGGCGAAGAGTGGGAGGAGCCAGGGAATTGACACTCTGAGCTGAGAGAGACAGAGAAAGGATTCGAAGTTTGGGACCCAGCCTGGATAGGAGGGCTGAAATAGATTCGAAGTTTGGGATCCAGCCTGGATAGGAGGGCTGAGATAGATTCGAAGTTTGGGACCCAGCCTGACAGGAGGGCTGTGTTAGGATTCGAAGCATGGAACCAGCCTGAGAGGAGGCTGAGAAAATAGTGGAAGCTTGGAACCAGCCAGAGAAGGCTGTGTTAGATTCAGAGCTGGGTGAAAAGACAAAGAAGAAGCCAGACTATACTCTGAGAACCTGAGGGGGGTCCTGTGAAAGCCAGAGCTATTGACACACACACAACCTGTGGAAGTGACAGGAGTGAGAATTGGGTTAGAGACTGAGGGCCCATTCTCAAGTCACAAGGGGAATTAGTCTCTTAGGTAGAGCTATTCCAGTAGCAGGAAGGTGTGGAGGATTACAGCCACTAAGGTGGGGTAGTCAGAGAGAAAGCTAGGCTGGGGACAGAGTTTTGAGAGTCTGAAGACTGAGAGTCTGAACGTCTGAATAGTAGTTCTAAGGGATAGAACTAAAGCTGAAGCTGAATGTGTATAATAGTTCTGAGAGATAGAACTAAACTTGAAACTGAGAACTGAAGGAACTTGAGTAAAGGGAACATCTAAGCTATTTCTCAAAAGCAATCTTGTGTATAGAAATCTGACTTGAGTTTTCCCTTCAAATTTCTTTTCTTGAAAACCAATCTCTGTGAGTTCTCTTTAATAAACTTCCCTGTTTTCTCTGTTTAAGTTGAAAAGCCTCTTATCTCCTATTTCTCACTGAGGTAAATATGGGTGTGGGACTGGAGGAGAAGAAGAAATAATTCTCCTCACAAATATACTCAGGCCAACGCCTTTTCCCCTCAGCATATATGGCCGGGCTGAGTGAGTGGGATATTGAAGTGGTTGGAAGGGGAGTGCGTCATAAATTGGTGGCAGTGTCGTGATCTGAATTAAACCCACAAAAATTAGTCCCACCATAATTACTGAATAAGGAAAAGAACAATATTTTGACATTCTGAATTTACCTCAGAAATTTACCTCAGACATCTCTGTGAGAAATGGCATCCCCATGCAAAACAAAAGAGGCACAAGGAGACACTCAGACAGAGGGAGCCTTCTCCTGTGAGGAAAATCCTAGTCAGGAGTTAGAACTGATGAAAATAAAACTGGAAATGGCTAGGATTGAGGCAGAAAAAGAAAAGGCTAAGATGGATACAGAGAAATCTAAAATTGAAGCTGAGAAAGAGAAAGCTAAAATGGAGAAGGAAATTCAGTTAGCCAAGATCCAGGCAGAAACAGAAAAAGAAAAGACCAGAGTAGAGGCTGAAAGAGAGAGGGAAAGAATGGCACAAGAAGATAGAGGAAAAAGAGCGGGAAATTAAAATAGCACTCCAAGAAGCTGACAGGGAACATGAGAAAGAGATGTTTAACTATAAGATGAGAGAGATACAGCTCAGGGCAGAGTTGCCAGCTCCACAGAGAAGTGGGGAAATCACCTCAAGTGATCAGAAGAGGTTTCCCCATTACCAGAAAGGAGATGATGTTGAATCCTTTCTGTTTAGCTTCGAGAGAACTTGCAAAGACCTGGAAGTTCCAGAGGAAGCTAGGATGATATATTTGAGCCCACAAATATGTGGAAGTAGTGAGGTTTACGCTGAGATGAGAGAGGAAGAAACCTCTAATTACGACCTTTTTAAAGAGAGAGTGAGAGTACGTTTTGGGCTGACTGCTGAACAGAGCAGGAAAACCTTTAGAGAGATAAAAAGGAAACCCAGTGAAACGTATGCTCAGTTGGGATGCCGAATTGATAGAGCTTTAAACAGGTGGATTGAGGGAAGCAGAGTGCAGACCTTTGAAGAACTGAAAAATCTTGTGGGCTTGGAACAGTTCTACAAGCACGTTCCCTCACAATTCAGTTGGTTTCAGGAAACTGAAAACTGTGGAACAAGCAGCCACTCTACTTGATGAGATGGGGGGGGGGAAATGGGAGGATTACAATTCCCAATGCCTGTCACTCAGCATATACGGCCGGGCTGAGTGAGTGGGATATTGAAATGGTTGGCAGGGGGGTGCCTCATAGTAGACTAGACACTGAGCATGAGTCAGCAGTGTGATGTGGTAGCTAAAAAGGCAAATGGGATCTTGGGCTGTATCAAGTGTCCAGATCACACAAAGTGATGGTATTGTTTTACTCTGCTCTGGTTAGACCTCACCTAGAATATTGTGTTCAGTTTTGGGCACTGCAATTTAAGAAGGATGTATACAAGCTGGAAAGTGTCCAGAGGAGGGCAACAAAGATGGTGAGGGGTCTGGAGACCAAGTCCTATGAGGAGAGGTTGAAGGAGCTGGGTATGTTTAGCCTGAAGAGGAGAAGACTGACCAGAACCAACGGGTTGAAATTAAATCAAAAGAGTTTCCATCTAGACATTAGGAAGAATTTTCTGTTAGAGTGGTTCCTCGGTGGAACAGGCCTCCTCAATAGTGGTAAGCTCTCCTTTCCTGGAGGTTTTTAAGCAGAGGCTAGATGGCCATCTGTCAGCAATGCTGATTCTATGACCTTAAGCAGACCATGAGAGGGAGGGCATTGTGAGCACTTGTCCCATGATAATCCTATAAGCAAACATCCACAGATGAGTAGTCCAAAAGAGAGTTGATTTATTGGAAGATCTACAGGTTAACAGCAGCTAAGAGTCAAGTTGGCACTAACGGAAACTAAAAGCATGGTGCAGGGCCTATATCAGAAGGCTTAGAACAATTTAGGATGCCATGGCAACCTCCCTCCCACTGAGGTACGATTCCCACAGAGTCCTGAGTCAAAACAAATACTTGGCAGTAGAGCTGACCTTGGCCAGCACCTGGTGATAGCACAACATCCTTTGTCAGACCATGCCTGGCAGTTTCTGTACACTGCCCAGGCTGGGCCTGACAGGCATCTTCGCCATCTGGGCATGGAGTGGGGGTGTATGGGGGGGGTAGTTGTGAATTTCCAGCACTGTGCTGGGGGTTGGACTAGATGACCTATGTGGTCCCTTCCAACTCTATGATTCTATGATCTAAACCACTGTTCAGTTCTTTCTCAAGTATTTTATATTGTACTATGCTCATGGTGTGAAGTTTTGCCAAAATCAATATATTTGTGAGTCTGAAAAGAAAAGACAGCCACAAATAGTTGGAGAAAGCAAGAGATATATGGGCATCAACATATAAGTGTGAGAGAGAACTTCTCTGAGAGAAACCGAGACAGGCAGACAGGTAGATGTATGCATAAGACAGATAGGTGAAATACTGAAATACTGAGACAGACCAAACAGAAGATGGAAGGAGACTACAAGAAGAAATTCTTTATCAACATCTAGCATCAGAGATTGGGGAATAAACACGCATGAAAGAGATCCTCCCTAAATCTATTGAGAGAAGTAGGATAGTTGTGTATACTCTAATTTACCATCAAAAAGGCTCAGTCCCCCAATCACTTTAAGAATTAGTGCGGTAAAAAAGGAAAAGGGACTCCAAATGGGCCCACTGATGAATGAAAACGCCTGGAGAAACATACTGGGAAAACACACGTCGGCCACATCAGTGATAATGAACGACACCAGACTTTGTTCCAAAACACCTCATGAGCAAGACAGGAGCCACAGCAAAATAAACTTCCTAAAGGAAAGATATTTTAGGGCAGGATTATTTGTCCAGTGGTCAGGCATGATCCAAATGAGTTCAACAGGGTGTTTGCTGTGTACAGTGTCCATGGTGTGTTTCCAGAGGGCAACATTTCTACTTACTGGGCATGTCAGACACCCACAAAGCACTCTGTTAAATCCTGTTAAGTTTGAAATGGAAGAAGTCTGCAAGATCAGTGTGGAGGGTCAAACCCAAATGACAACAGTTACATAAGATCCATCAACCCTTTTCTTCCATTTTCCTCCACTTCTATTGCAGAGCTAAGTGAAAACTTGCTTAGAAGAGAGGCAGATCTACAAGTTTGACAGAGCAGAAAAATATTGATTTTTTTCTGTGTGTCAGAAAACTGCGATCCAGCAAGCTTCTCTTCTTAAATACTAGTATCATGAAAAAGGACTTTCTGCATCTATTCTGAGCCTACGCTTTGACAACGAGAAACCTAAAAATGGTATTCTTCCATTACTGTAGAATTCTTACATTTTATATTTTTAATATATTTTTTACATTTTATGTGCAACCCCCACACCCACAGACTAATGTTTAAATGTTTGCTAGCAATTGAAAAATGTTAGTTCTTCAGATTGGGTATAGCGAAGGCCCTTTGTGTTATGGCACTATGCCTTCAGAATTCCCCTGATTAGGAAGGTCTTTTCAGGCTTTTAGTGTGAATGTGTGTACATGTGCACATGCATATTAATGTTTAGTTCTTGGTGACAACACCTAAGTTCCTGAAGAATAACATTTTCAGAACTACATCAAATTTCTCTGCTTTGAATCACAAGACACAGCTAAGAAGCAAACTTTTGTAATATTCTGAGTAATTCTTCCTAACACACCTTGCAAATAGATTGGTGATTTTTATGTATGTTTTACATAATGGCTTAGATATAGCAACGTGCTAGCAAAACCATACACAGAGTTAGCTTGCACAAGAAAATACACAAGTGAGGATACAATAATGTTTGACTTAGTGCAAGTGGCTAGTGCAGTGTTTTTCTTGCATGTCCGTTTGCAGAAGCTCTCTGGTGCGAGTGAGAATTTTGCACTGGATCCAGCCCAATGTCCTGGATCGAAACAGTGGATTGGATCCTGCCAGCTATTCCATTGCTACAAGAGGGAAGAGGGTCAATCTTGCCTGGTTTCACTCCTCACTGTTGCCCTATCCTGCATGGCTTACACAAATCCAACAATCTCAGCACAGCCATTTCAGAGTTCCAAAGGAACCCCTCCCTTCCTCTTGCATAAGTGGAAAAACTGATAGACTCTATCCCCAGTTGTTTTCATTCAGTAAAATACAGGAATTTCACAAATTTGGAACATTGCTCTATTGGGCCACTTATCTACCCTGGGCCTAACCCGGCACCCACTGGAAATTGGTGCAGGAACAGAGTGAAGCACAAGAGCAGGCACTGCTGTGCTGCCAGGGGCAAAATGGAAGTCACTTGGCACCCATATTGGGATACCTCCAAACAGACTGAGAGGGCAAGATCAGGCCTTTTTCATGACTCCACCAGGTCAACGCCAGGTGCAAACTTCATGCAATGGGAAAGATAGTACCTCCTTTGCATTTGTTTTTCACACTCTCCTTACAATTGATATGCTAATCACACTGGAGCTTGGAGACAATCAAACTCCCTTCAGACTCTTGGAGCCTCCCTCCTCAGGGCCAGAGGGTGGGGTAATCTGGTCAGAACTGGACGTTAACAAACCCATGACTCACTCTCTGTCTTTCCTGGGAACAGATCTTCAGATATCTTTTTCAATCTAAGAATCTATGGCAGATACTTCATGCTACTTAATCATAACCACCAGTGTCGCAGTAGCAATGATCTTATCCCCAGTACAGGGCATTTGTACTCCTGCTAGAATGATGTAATCCTTTGTTTTGCAGTTTTAGGCCTGAGAAACGTATGGCCTTCCACTTTGCTATCTTAATATGCTTAGAAACATCTGTTGACATAGGCAGATGCACTTAGCAACATTTGTTGATGTAGGTAGATTACTATTACTTTTCACAATAGAAGCGTGTGAATGTGTTCATGCAAATGATTAATGAAGTCCTACATGACCTGTTGTTCAGAGGGGTCATTGTTTATTTAGATGACATTTTAATTTACACCAAAACGATGGAGGAACATGTAACTCTGGCGAAGGAAGTCTTAGCGCGTCTGCGTGCTCACAAGTTGTATGCCAAAGTGTCCAAGTGTGACTTCCATCAGTCGTCCCTGACTTTCTTGGGTTACATTGTGTTGCATCAAGGGTTTGAAATGGATCCCGAGAAAGTTCGGGCAGTTGTGGAGTGGGAGCCTCCCACTACTCGTAAGCAGTTGCAACAGTTCCTCGGTTTTGCTAATTTCTATCGGAATTTCATTCCTCATTTTGCTCAAGTCGCTTTGCCCCTCACCTCCTCGTTGCGAACTAAAGGGAAAGGTCCTGAAGCCGCTTTGCCGTCTGCTCGGCTTCAGTGGACCCCTGAGTGTCAACAAGTGTTCGATACTCTCAAACTGTTGTTCACGTCTGAACCAGTGCTGCAACACCTGGACTGTGAAAAGCCTTTTGTTGTGCAGGTGGACGCCTCTGACGTTGCTATGGGGGGGGGGCTGATGCAAAAAGACAATAATGGGTGTTTGGGCCATGTGCCTATTTTTCCAAAAAGTTTTCACAATCTGAGCTCAACTGGGCTATTTGGGAAAAGGAAGCGGCTGCCGTGAAACATGCTCTTATGATTTGGAGACATTTTCTGGAAGGGGTTGAGGTGCTCTTTGAGGTCTGGACTGATCACAAAAATTTAGAGGCCCGGAAAGGGTCAAGAAAGTTGTCCGCAAAGCAAGTTCGTTGGGCCCAATTCTTTGCTAAGTTTCGTTTCATTTTAAAACATGTTGCAGGAAAGGACAATGCCTTAGCTGATGCGTTATCTCACCTCCCTCAGTACTGGGGACAAAGCGACCGTCCTGTTGATTCTCTGTTCATCCCGGAGCAGTGGGGGGAGGTGTCGGGGTTGGCTGTGACTACCTGGGCTCAAAGCCAGACTAAGGGTTCAACCTTCTTTAGTGAACTTCCGGAGATTTTCCGGTTGAAATTGAGCGAAGCCTTGTGTCAGGAGGAAACCAAGCAGGTCCTCCCCCAAGCTCTCACTCGTCAAGGGGATTTGTGGTTGCATGGGGAAGAGCTTTATGTACCCGAAGCTGTTTGGAAGGACGTCCTGGAAATGGTGCATGGGGCAAAAATGGCTGGACATTTTGGGTTTGTCAAATCCTTGCACCTATTGCGTCGTCAGTTTTGGTGGCCAGGAATGAGGGCTGATGTGGATCTCTTTGTAAGTAGTTGCCCCACCTGCACAACCTCTAAACGACTTATGGGGAAGCCCCCTGGGCTTCTCAAGCCTCTGGAAGTTCCGTCTGCATCCTGGGAGGTGGTTGCCATGGACTTCATTACAGACCTGCCTCCCAGCCAGGGGAAGACTGTATTGTGGGTGGTAACGGACCTGTTTTCCAAACAAGTGCATTTTGTTCCCTGTGCAGGATTGCCTTCTGCCTAGAAGTTGGCACGCATGTTTGTTACGCACATGATGAAATTGCACGGGGTCCAACGCAAGGTGGTCTCCGACAGGGGGTCCCAGTTCGTGGCGCAGTTTTGGAGGGCCTTCCTGAAACTGATGGGGGTGGAGCAAGGGTTGTCCTTGGCTTACCACCCGCAAACGGATGGTCAGACCGAACGGGTCAATGCTGTGATCGAATGCTATTTGTGTTGTTATGCGAATTACCATCAGGATGATTGGGTGGATTTGTTGCCTTTTGCTGAACATGCCTACAATAATGCTCCTCATTGGTCCACAGGGTTCAGTCCCTTTCAAGTGGTGTATGGCAGAGAGTTTGGACCTTTTGGGAATGCTTCCTTTTCCCCGGAGGGGGAGGGAGCAGTAGAAATCCAGGACTGGGTGCATGTGGTTCAAACCACCTGGCCCTGGCTCCAAAAGAATTTGGAATGAGCCAAATCCAAGTATAAGGAGCA